>NC_065586.1:1045808-1645808 GCF_024542745.1 Macaca thibetana thibetana
TTCTGACTTCCACCTGCCTGGCACTGAGAGACACTCTCAGATGTTAAAATATTCACCAGTCCTGGAGAAGCAGCCTGCACCGAGGCTCAGCACTTCTGCTAACCTATGGAGATGTTGGAATCAATGAGACAAATTTCATTGACTCTGAATAACATTCCTTGGATGAAAGAAAAACAGAGGAAGAAGAAACAAGAATCCATCTAAACCCACTTTCCAAGCCCTGGAGGCCCCAGAAGTGAAATTCCTCAACCACAAATTATTTTACTAATTTACTGAGCAGACATTTGTGGAGGGCCCACTTGGTGCTGGGCACTGTTGCAGGCATGGGGTAGTGATGGGGTGATGGCGGAGGCTGCTGCACCTCAGTCGGGACTAGGTCCTCATGGCAGCCCTGGAGGGGATCTCTGTGGTTGGGATGGGGGTAAGTGGAGAGGGGAGGAGGCTTTCCAGGCCCCTGGTGCCTCAATCTCCTGTCCCGTTTTACTCCGACTCTCATTTCCCCAAGGAGGAGGCAGGGAAAGAGGAGACAGGATTGTAAAGACAAGGAGTAATTTTTAGTAACTTGGATTAAAAATAAATCGAGGTTAAAGGTTGAACTTAGTGACAATATTTTGACCTACAAGAATGCAAATTTCATATATTTCAACTTAATAGCTAAAATGTGTGTTTTGGAGTAAACGTGGATTTCGATTATTCACATGATGTTGTCACTGGTCTGCCACAATCTAGATCTGGCTATAGGCAAATGAAGAGTAAGACAGCCTCAATAGCTCCAGAGCTGGGCAGCATGGAGCCATGAAGACCAATGCTCATGGGGGTCACTCAGGAGACTTGACTATAGATCCAAGTGTTGCCTTTACACAGTTGTGTGATCTCAAGCAAACCTCATTTCTCCTTCCATAGGGGATGGGGGCACACCAGCTCCATGCTGATGCCGGCCCTTTCCCCTACCACACATGACTGAGTACCCACGCCAGGCACTTGCGCTGCTGCTGATGGCGTTACTTTGTTTCTGGTGTCAGTTTTGTTTAGACTTTTGGGCAGGTTGGGGGAAAGCCTAACAAAAGGCTTTCCAGGAGCAGGGAATGGCTGGGGTCCATGTGAAGCGTCTCCTGTCTTGGTAACAGGTGCGATCCTTCAGATGCTCCCCAAACATCTCTAATAAATGCTTAGTGGGTTCTTCTGGGAAATGAAAAAAAATGACACCTGACGTTGTTGTTCATATCCGAGCACACCTGCATCTTCCATGTTCAGATACTGTGAACTCAGAGGATAGGTAAAGAGCTGGCCAAGGTGCCTGGAGTGTCCCCCTGCCTGCTCCATAGAGACCTCACCACACAGATGAAGACCCTGAGTGAGGAGAGAGCCTGCGAAGCTCCTTAACCCTCCCCCCGACTCTGTTAGCCCTGGGTCCCAGCAAAGACCTTGCTTCTTCTGTCTCCCACTGGGACCCCTGTCACTGCTACGGATGCTTGCTCCTCAAGCTGGCACTCAAGCTACCGTCTCCACCCTATGATGATGGGAGCATAGTTAAATGAAGCTCTTTCTGGAGCCGATGGGCTGGATCTTAAGCCTCCCTGAGAATGTAAGTGTAATTTAGGAAAGTGGAAGGAATGATTGAGTCTGTGTCCTAATCCCTGAGAGTCTGTACTCACTCAAGTGAGCAGCCTAATCCTCCTGGTACCTGCGGCCTCAGGATGGAATCCTTAATTACGAGAGTCTCATTTCTGCTTCACAAGCACTACCGGAGTAGCATCTGTCGCTCAAATAAACTCATGTGAAAATAAAGTATTAAAATCAATAATTCAGCTTGGAGGTGAAATGGAACAGAAAAATAACTTTCTGGCTTGCCATGTCCTGGATTTGCAGGCGACCAGTTTTGCTGACTCCTGCTTCTCCTTCTCCTTGGAGCATCTGTACCTGGGTGGGTGCCGGCCGGCGTGCACCAGAGACACAGTGGGGGATGCAGCTTCCGCCAGGGTGTGGGGGATGTACTTTCTGGAAGCAAGGGCAACAGTCATACCTTCTTCCAGGAGACCCTGTGGCCACCTCTGGGTCAGAGTGAGCCCCCGGCAGGCCACAGGCTGGCTCCAAGGCCGATGCAGCAGGTCCGGTTATTCTGCTGTGGCCTGAATGTGGGTTTCTCTTCACTTCATCCATTTTGGCTTCAACACTGAACAGATTTCAAAGATCACGCGAAGTCCCCTGTCTTCGGGACATCTCTCCTGATTTCTCATTTCTGGAGTGATTGTGAAGAAAGCCAAGTTTACCAGTCATTTATAATTTCACTCCAGGTGCCGTGATAAGCATGCACATCTTCCTTTGGCTGTCACAGTAACCCTTTGAGGTCGGCGCTGCCACATTTCCCATTCAGAGAGGAGGAAAAAGATGCAGGGACGTGAGGCACCTGCCCAACCTGCACAGGCAGGTGGGAACCAGGGTCCAAACCTGGCCTTCCTTTCCTGCCTGCCTTTCCTCTGTGGAGGTGTCACTGCCGGGCTGCACACAGCTGCCATGCAATGCTCCGTCCCAGGTGCCCGTGCCTGTGACCCCTCTGCCCATGAGGCTGGGCACAGCCACTGCCGCACTGAGCTTCTGTGTCTTCTATTTTGTGTTTCACCATCTTTTTATAGATGGTGGGGGATGGAGTGGACACAGGAGAGCAACAGGAGATGGGGTAGGAAGATGCGATCTTGGGGTTTTCTCACCATTTCACCTGACCAGAGGCCGGAACTTCATTTGGAATTCTTCAGCCTTTACATCCAATGATACAGTTGGGGCTGTTCGTCCATGCCTCAACAAGCATCTGCAGAAGGCCTGCTGAGAGCCAGGAACCAGCTGTGGAGCAGGGTGGGTGTGTCCAGGTGAGTCCAGGGTCTCAGGGTCTTACCTCTGTGGGGGAGAGCCCATTGGGAGACAGCTTTGGGGAGAAGGATGAAGGGGGATGCGCCCTGAGTGCCTCTGAAGTGACTCAGAGCTGGGGCCTGAACTTCTGAAGGATGCCCCTTCCACCTGTCCCCCAACGCCACTCCTCTGGCCTTCCACAGCCAGAGGTGTCCTGCTGCCTGCCAGGGGGTCCCCACAGCAGACAACAGATGGCAGAATGTTCATGAGGCCTCACTGAGTGCCAGCCACTGGGAGATAAGCGGTGAAAGTGGGACTGCCCCCTTCCAAAACGTATCTCTGCCACTCACGAGCGACTGTCCCTTTCAAATGTGGGCCAATTGAAGTGACAAGAGTCCCTGCTCGCAGAAAGCACTGACACTTCCACAGTAGAGCCCACCACTGTGAGGCACCGCCTCCTGGGATAACAGGGGAAACACAACTAAAACAGGGCACAGGGTTACCTCTGCTCAGCCAGGATGGCTTCCTGCCCTGGTCAGAGGGAGGGTGGGAGAACCACAGTGGCCACACACACCGCAGAAAAGACACCTGTACACCCATCCAAGTCAATCAAGGGGCCTTGCCTGCACAGTGCAAACTTCCATTGTGCAAAGGTTTCACAGAAATGTGCTTGCATCAACCTTCCTTCTGAGGTTGTAGAGACTCCCAAATGCCTGAGGCTGAGGGTCCTGCCTCCCAGCATCCTCCTGCAGCCAGCTGGCAATGCTAAACACCCACACCATGTCTTTTGCTAACTGGTAATATTTCTGAAACTTGCTATGTCTGAAAACCAGTCACTTGGAACATTCTGCAGGGTAATCTCCAGCCTCCACTCTTGAGGAAGGAGAGGCAGTCGTGGAAGCCACACAGCCCGTGCCGCATCTCAGGAGCCCTGTGGACCTGAGGCTCGGTGACATCGGCCCTGGCCTTAGGACCTACTCACTTAGGAATCTGACATTCTGGATTCCTATTTTGAACTCCGTCTTCCCATTGCTCTAAGAACCGTCATAATCCTTTTGAAAACCACACGAAGAGGAGAGCTGCCAGCCATCAACACCTGCTCCCCAGCAGAGCTGAGAAGGTTTTTCTGCAGCCCGCTCCCTTTCAGCAACAACATCTCCCCTCACAGGTCATCAGCCCTGCCCACAGCTAGGCTCTACTTGCCGCGTCCTCTTAGGAAGTCCCTTATGAGAAGCAAAGCCAGACAGACTATAGCTGGCGGTCCTAAGTCAGCAGACTTGTCCTCCAGGGTCTGTCCCCGCAGCCAGTCCTTCCTCCTCCTCTTCTTGGTTGACTTCTTCCTTCCCACATCGGCCCTTCCACGGCCAGTGCCCCTGCATCCTTCCCACTGCCTGGCCACCAGGGAGACCTCTTCCTACACCCGCCCTGGCCTTCCAGCCGCCTCTGACCCATGTGACAGATCTGAGCTTAGGGTTTCACAGCAGGGTCTCAAATGTGGCATGTGAAGGTGCAGAGTTGAGTACGAGGTGCCTGAGATGTGATGATAATCTGCCAACTGCCTGAGGGGAGAGGGGCCCCTGAGAGCATCTCTATTACATGCTACCCAAACAGAAGCAACAAAAGTGCCCCCGGATGTCTGAAAGCTTCAGCGGCTCTCCAGGAGGAACATGGCCTCAGATGCCTGCGCCTGGGCTGCTCTGAGCACTGTGGTGTTCAGAGTGAACTTGAGGCCCTCTCTGGCCTTGAATATTTCACTGTTGGTGCAAAATTCCCCAGAATTTATTTTATTGTCCTAATGGGAACAGGGAAGTTCGTCTAAGAAAGACGCAGAGGGTGTCAGCCTCACTCTCAACCCCTTCCTGATCATCACCCTTCTCACAGAGAGAAGCCTCCCCGAGGTTCCAACATGAGGAAGTGGGGTACATTTAAGGGGTCCTGGGCAGGGAGCCCCGAGTTCCTCTCCCCACCGAGTCTCTCCGGGAGTTTGGGAAAGTGGTCAGGAGGGGAGGCCAGGGATAATTTGAGTTGGTGCAGACTCTTGTTCCCCTCAGCGTAGTGGGGGCTTGCAGGGAGAGATCAGAAGGCAGCTCAGGAACAGCCGAGCCAGGCACCAGCCGCTGCAGGTGATAGGGTGAGGGTCTGCAGGGGCTCCTGCGCCTCTGCATCAGCCCCAGCCAGCGCACATGGCTTCCACGGTTTCCGCCTTCATTGACTGCTGCTGCGGCACCCAGCACGGCTGAGTGAGCGCAAAGCGTCCTGAGTGAGGCGTTTGGCATGGCTGATGTTTCTGAGCCTCCCAGCAAGCCATACATCATGAAATATTGATATGGTTCCACTAGACTGCTGCACCTGACATTTGATTTATAGCTTTAGGTGTTCTTTTTTAATTCTAAACAGTCAATGAGGGATCAAAGGAAATGTCATATTTGTAGGGCTCAAGCTCAGAGGGGCTCCTCGGAAGCCAGGCAGGGAGGCACCGTGGTTGCTCCCACAATGGGTCCTTCCCTGACCTCCCAGGGAGGGGCTTTGAGGGGCCCCTGTGCAGGTGAAGGCGCCCCTTCCCTATGCCCCAGCATCTCAAATATTTACCATGTTAAATATCAGCCTCCAGAATATTGCCTTCATTTAAGCTTTTCACGTTCCAATGATTTTTTATTATTTCCATCGACCAAAATAAATGAAGAAAATGTTTTAGACTACACTTGAAAGCATGTAAAAATCAATAACTGGATTTTAAAAGATTCCAAATGTCTTGAATACATTCATTTTCAAACATTTTCCTCTGATCTTTAAATAGCTTTTCTTGGAGCATAACAGTTTTTTGAAAAGTCAAATATGGAGCATTAAGGGTATAATTACCATTTTAATTATAACTCAATCATCCTATCTGCTTTGCATAGAAATTAAAGCTTTTATGTCAGGATTTTGGGCACTCACAAATGTTCAGGAGCAATTAATGTTAAAAGTTTAATTTTTTTAAAGACTGAGTGTGAACTTTGCAGTTCTTAATTTCCTTATTGCTCAGATGGGGCAGCAGAGATGCTCCCACTTGTCGTTTAATTTCTGAAGTGAGTTCATTTCCCCTTCGGAGTCAGCTCCCACATCCCTGTGACAGGCGGCATCGCACAGCGGGGAAGGGAGTGGATGGTGCCAGGCTGCTGGGCTTGGGCCCTGCTCTGCCGTGGTGATGACGGCTTCCCTGAGTCCAGGATCGCCTCACCCGGCTTCCTTGCTCATAACGTGGCCTTGTTGCAGCCCTTGCCTTGTGGGGTTGCTGCAGGATTCCTGTGAGTGGCAACGTGCAAGGTGCTGATGGCAGTGTCAGCCACAGTGCATTCCCTGTGCTGGCCTCATTATTTTCCAGAGTCCACTTTTTGGTTTGATCTAAAATAATCCCAGTCATTCTGGGAGTCATTGATTTTCCTCCTACCCGGAATAGGATTGTTTAAAAAACGGTACAACCTGTAAATCCTTTGTATTCAGAGCAATAGTTACTAGATCACAAAACAGCACAAAGCCCTGAGAATCTTGCAGAAGCAGGGCCCTCTACCGCTGTGCCCTCCCCACACCCCATGTGCACTGACAGGCCTGGTTATAAAGTGACAAGGCTGCTTTCAAAGTCTTTATTTTGCATTAATTAAAATGCCATTTGGCTAAAACTTAACTAGATTTTCATTGAATTTTGCCTTGAGAAGGAAATACTAAAATGATAGATTTTCCCATCATTTTTCTGCAAATGAGTAATGTGCTTAGCTCTTCACTCCGGAGGCACAAAGTTGCAGTTTTGTGTGCATGTGTCTGTGCATGCTTGTGTGCAAAACGCAGCCTGGACATTTTTCTCCCAGTTAACCCCCTGGTCTAAGATCTGGTCCATTTCCTCTTGAGCTGCCACTGCTCAGGCTGGAAGGAAAAATCATTTTTATGGGCACTGCCGTGGCAAAATAAAATAATTCCATTTTTAGAAAGGCTGTGGAGTGGACCCCTCCCTTCCTGTATGTTTTTGCGGACAGCCTAGCTCTGCTTCGCTTTTTATTTTAGCCGATTTTTATGTTTTTTAGTTTCCTCACTTGTGCTTAAAGTCTTACTTATATTAGAAAAAAATGAATGGAGGCAGGCAGACATAATTTAAAAATAATTATTATGCCATATCTTCTATACCTTGCACTAGATAATGTTCCCTGAGACTTAATCACTGAATATCACTTACATAATCAGGCATAATCCCAAGCGTAATTACAAAACATCCTATAATCTCCGCGAGCCTGACAGGCAGTCGACTGGCTTCGTAAGTGATCGTACGGATTTTTCTAGAACACTGAGGGTTTCACATAATTTTTAAATTTTTGGTGAAGGGAAATTATTAAACATTTAAGTGAACACGATTTAGTTTTGATGGCTCTGGGACAGTCTTTATATAAACAGGATCACTTCTGGGAAGACATCCCTTAGGCGCTGTCTTCTGGTCTGGGTTTGCAGGAGTTGGCAATGTTTTTGGGGTAAGTCCAATTCCCTGATGTTGCTGGTGCATCCATCTGCCTCTCTCACTCCTTGGGCAGCACTGCAGGATCCATGCCCCTGGGTCCCCCAAAAGCCCATCAGCAGGGGGCACAGGCGGGGTAGGCCTGGGGGATTGGGTCAGTCTGTGTGGCTCTGGTCTTTGTGGGCCGGCCATGCCCCTCCACTGGGGGCCCAGCTTGGAAGGGTGGCTGGACACATGGCTGCCTCTCTGCACCCCAGCCTTCCCGTCTTGGGCTTGGTGCCCATCCCGTCACTTCCCTAAGGCCTGCCTACTCCCTGCCAGTGCCCCTTTACTCGACTCTCCCTCAATCCCTGGTGTGAGTGCCGGGTAACTGCTGGACCCTGATCTATAAAAATGTTAACATTAGGAGCAGGCCCTGTCTCCTCTGACTGGGTGTGAAGTGTTGGCCACTTATAAACCTGCATTCTGCATAGCTGGGCAATTTAAGATGGTAAAGAATATACTACACTTTTGTTAGACACTGTAAAATCTATGTCAGTTTCTACTATTTATTATTAGTTTCACAGTAACACAATCAATCAAATAAAAGAGAAAAAAATCCACCCACAGAGAAGCGTGCAGTCACAGGTGACTGTCACATTCCTGTGACAGGAATGTGGTAAAGCCCATCATGGTATGATTTGGTACCATTTGTTTATTTTTGCAAACTCTTATAGCCCATAAGATACTAGAAGTTCCCTTTAATTTCAAACACTGACAGCTCCCTGCAGAATTTGAGAACCGTGAAGGAGATCATGGGCTGGACCGGAGGGATGTGGGAAAGCCGAACCATTCACTAGAAACAAGCAGTACCATTTGCATTCCTAGTGTGGGGAGTGGCTTGGATTCATTTATTTTTCATCCATGCCTTTGTGGATTTCTCAGTGCACACACAATCGCTGAGTGCCAGGATTCAGATTCCACCTGATCTCTCTGGGCATTGCGGCCCTCATGCACAAGTGGGGGCAACAATACTTGCTTATTCAACTCAGGATTGATACAAAGGCCACTTGAGACTGTGTTTGGGAAGGCCTTCTGTGAGTTCTAAAGTGTTGTCAAAGTATAATTTGTCCCTGTCAGAAGGAATATCAGGGAGTGTGGGAATCTCTTGTTACTGTGTTGGCCACAGTCGAAATAATCTAGTTCCCACCTCTCCACTGGAGAAAGCAGCTCTCAGATCACACCCCACAAACTCCCGTGGTGGGTAAAGGGGCTGCCAACCTCCAGACAGGCATCCGTTCCAACAGAAAATGACCCAGGGTAGATGGACGATGCTCCAAAGGCCTATGAATGTGGCCGGTGGCCTTAATTTCTGTTGTTTGCTTATAACTCCATCCAAAATCCTGGCTGGAGATGATAAAAAAGATTCAAGGAGCTCAGAGTAAGCGGGACATGTGACCTGCTCAGATGCTGACCCACACCACATTGTGACAGCGATGAAAATAGAGTGAAGAATAAGGCCAGATCTATAGGATGGGGCTGGTGTCTCAGGAACAGACTTTCTTACACAGAGATGCAGCATATAGTATGAGAGCAGGGACACCCCAAAATAGTGAGGAAGTAAGTTCCGTAAAGGTTTCTAGGCCGACTGTCACAAGCAAGCATGATCTTGCCTATGGATCATACCTCAAGATGTATTACAGGTAGGTAGAATAAAATGGAAAAATAGCACAGAAAAGCAAACATGAATGTTTACCAAACTTCCTGGAGGTGGGTGTAGAAGATCTTTCAAAGCATAAATGCAGAAGGATAAGTCATAGAGCTGACAGATAGATTACCTGGAAATTAAAATTTTTTCTGTATCAAAAACCCTCCATCTTAATCAAAATAAAAAGCAACATAAAAGACATATTCAGGTAATAATGATGGATTAGCAAGATCTCAAACAAAATGATTATAATCACATCTTGGTTGATAAGAACTCATTGCACAAATTCCTCTTAGAACTTGAAAACCATCTATTCCACGATGAATGGATAACTGGCATTTTTTCTTCTACAGAGTGTTGGGGACTATGCAATGCATGTTTCCCTCTTTGTCTTGAATGCCAAGGCATTCTGTGCCCTGTCCGAGTACCTACCTTAGCTTGTTGTACTTACTTCCTGGAACATGACTTCTCCTGGGAATTAGACAGTGAATAAATGTAATGATGTAGCTGAATGCCTGGCTAGTTAGAGAGTCGCCACATTGTCTTTTCCTCACGAATATAAATATTTCCTTTGTATGGATTCCCAGCAGTGGGAATACTGGACCGATGTGTATAAACGTTTCTGAAGTTATTGGTGTGTATTGCCAAATTGTTTTGTGCAAGGTGTAGCCCACCAGCAGTGTGTGCATGTAACACTGCCCTCACCCTCTACAGCATTGGGGCTATACTCATGTAGACCTGGCCTTTGCTCACCTCTTGCTACTCCCTTCCCATTCCTCATTCCAGCATCTTCACATCTTGTCTCCATCCTCAGACTCACAGTGGCCTCCAGCCGCCCAACCACTCCCATTCAAATGGAAAGCATGCATTGAAATTGAGTCCCTCCCACGAGGCTGGTAGGATGCTTCTTGCCATTCTGGTGTCCCATGACGTGCTATGGAGAACAGAGTAAGTCTCAATAAACATCATTGTTTTTAACACAGCAAAGTGAGGCTCCCAAAAGTATTTGAATTTTAAAAGGGTGAAGGCAATGATTTGTCCAAATAGATCATTCAGATTTAGGGTCTGGTATCTAGCATCTCTCAAATCACACCATGTAGGTGTCACTTTGATTTTAGGGGAGTTGGGCTTACTGAGGAGGCCAGTATCTGAGCTCAGGGAAGACCTCAATTTCATGTCTTAGGGTATCTCTTTGGTGAAGGCAAAGTACCCCCTCTCAGGCTAAGAAAAATCATTGTACCATTGTGTATCAGATAGTTCTTAGTCATAATACACATAATGTAACAACTATCTGCAAAGTGAGAATTTTTCCAGAAAGCATTATTTGGTAGCTTTGGTGTTGATTTTATAGCTGTCCTTCTGCCAGAGAACAGCGGTGATGAGATTTGCTGTCAGTCTGTTGGGTCCTATTTTTCTATAATGAGAGATGATGTAGTGAGCTACAAAATAAGAGACAGATGATAAAACAATTCCTTAAGAAAAAAAATATTAAAATACAATGGGCTGGCAGGCAAATGATAAAATGCCTCTTTCCTGTTTTTTAAGCACTGTAATAAAACATTTTGGAGGTGGGGCATTGTGGATGTGCAGTGCCGTATCATAATTGTAAACAGAACTGAACTGGCCCAGAATCAGAGCCTGTGGCAGCACAGGGTCATTGGGATTCATTGTTCAATGGGAATATATTTTACTGTGAAATGTTCTGATGACATTAGAATGCAAAGTTCCTACAACCTAAACAACAGGTTTCACTCTGACTTCCATCTGTCATACTCAGGTACCATATGACTCTGTAGTTAAAAACCAATATAAATAATTTGGAACCCAAATCCATCCCATTGGCTCTTTATAGTTCTCCCCATATGATGGTGGCATACAGATCTCTCCTCCTGCCCACTTTGCAAAAGCACTGTCCAAATCTTGCCTCATGGAAATTGTCTTCCTCCACTGCAGCCCAAATGGCCTTATGGAGAGCAAGCCCATGATGTTGTCCTCATCCGAAAGATCCCAGTCTATCCTGCCTGAAAACAGCCCATTGAGAGCAAAGATGACTGCACTGCCTGCCATCCTCAGATACAGAAGTATGCTACTAACTTTTAATTTTTATTTTTTAGAGACAGGGTCTTGCTGTCTCCCAGGCTGGAGTGCAGTGACACGATCCTAGCTCACAGCACCTTTGAACTCCTGGGCTCAAGTGATCCTCCCGCCTCAGCCTCCTGAGTAGCTGGGACTAAAAGTGCTCATCACTGCACCCTGGTAATATTTTCAATTTTTTTTTTGTAGAGATGGGGGTCTCATTACGTTGTCCAGGCTGGTCTCAAATTCCTTGCCTTAAACAATCCTCTCACTTCAGCCTCCCAAAGCGCTGGGATTAGAGGTGTGAGCCACCATGCTACTGATGCTACTATTTTAATATCCTCCTTCTCTTAAACAAATCATCATACTCTGTTCCAGGGAGAATTTCCCAGCTACAAGTACTTTTGTCTAGGTTGAAAATGGCATGGGTTGGTAAGCCCTGTACTCTAATGTAGAAGGAAGGAGGCTGGGCAGGTTCCAAGGATGCCGTTCCTGCCTGTGGGCAAGTGTGTCCCACAGCTGATTGGGAGGGGGAAGAAAGAGGAAGGGAGCACGAATGAGGAGGGGAGGAGAGAGGCTCTGGGGAGGACTTTGGGTTCTCGGTGAGGGATGAGAGCCGCAGACGACACAGAAATGCTCCCTCCGCGTTGTTTACATCCTGCCTCCTCCTCCCTCCTCCGAGCACCCAGCCCTGGACTCAGGAGACACCAATTGGTCCCTGGTGATATTTCTAAATAACTCAGTGCAGAGAAACTGCAGGACTCAACATTCCTCGCTGTCTTTTTAATGAAGCCCTTGCAGCTTGGTGAGAGGTGATGGGAGAGATACTTTCAGGGAAATAATTTTGGATGGGCACTTTCTGTTGGTAGAAAGGACTCGCCCCATTTGTTAAGAACCTTGTCTTGGGAACTATTTTCTTTTTCAAAAAACTCAGTATAGGATGGAAGAAAAAGCCCGGGCTTCAGAGCAAGACGGACTCTAGTTTAAACTCAAATGCTGCTCTCACCTTCTCTCTGTCTCTCTCCTTGTACTTCTTCTAATTCTCCAAACTGAGTATTTGAGCTAGATTTCTTCATGACTTACTACAGAGGTCTTTGGTTTAGGCAATGTGGCGATTATTACAGGTAGTTTAGGGAGATTTACCAGATTGGAGAATGATGAGAAAAGAACAGACGATACCTATGAGGCTAATATTGAGGAAGGAGAATACAATGTTAACAAAACAGGCAAGGGAATTTAAGCCATTTGGCCATTTGGAGCCATTAAGTGAAGGAAAAATAGAAAATTGACTGATCATAAGAGCCATTGGCAGCATCAATCACTGTAATACAATAATATCTTCTATGTCCAGAAGAATGGAAGGTCTAGAAAAAAATGTTATACTTGATACACTCTATTCAAGAAGAAAAGATATGGCATTTATAATTATTTCTACCCAAGTTACTTAAAGAAAAACATTAAAGGGTATAATTTTAAATTGTTTCAAAATTCAAGTTAGTGTAACTACTCTCTTTTTCATAATGTACATAAATAAGATGGCATCAGTAGCCCATATACGGAACAGATTTGATTCAACTTTCTGTACCACATTTGGCACCAGGAGAAAGCTGACACTACTCTGCTGCACTTACTACAACGGTGTTGTTAGAATCAGGAAAACAATACCCTTCTTTGGTTGGCTAGTGGAAAGTTTTTAAAAAGTATATCAGAATTTCAAAAAGTATTGAAGGTTAATAAAGGAGGAAAGCCCTTTTTGTTTTGTGAAATAAATTAACACAGTAATACATTTAGAACCACATCTGAATCTGAGGAAGGCTATCTAAATTTTAGTTAATATTGTCTTCATCATCTTCATCATACTTCACAGATTCTATGGGATACTTTGAAATTGTGAAAAAAAACACTGTTATTGACACCCTAGCATCACGATTAAAAGAACTAGAGAAGCAAGAGCAAACACATTAAAAAACTAGCAGAAGGCAAGAAATAACTAAGATCAGAGCAGAACTGAAGGAGATAGAGACACAAAAAACCCTCCAAAAAATCAATGAATCCAGGAGCTGGTTTTTTGTAAAGATCAACAAAATTGATAGACCACTAGCAAGACTAATAAAGAAGAAAAGAGAGAAGAATCAAATAGACGCAATAAAAAATGATAAAGGGGATATCACCATCGACCCCACAGAAATACAAACTACCATCAGAGAATACTATAAACACCTCTACACAAATAAACTAGAAAACCTAGAAGAAATGGATAATTTCCTGGACACTTACACTCTCCCAAGACTGAACCAGGAATAAGTTGAATCCCTGAATAGACCAATAGCAGGCTCTGAAATTGAGGCAATAATTAATAGCCTACCAACCAAAAAAAGTCCAGGACCAGACGGATTCATAGCCGAATTCTACCAGAGGTACAAGGAGTTGGTACCATTCCTTCTGAAACTATTCCAATCAATAGAAAAAGAGGAAAGCCTCCCTAACTCATTTTACAAGGCCGACATCATCCTGATACCAAAGCCTGACAGAGATACAACAAAAAAAGAGAATTTTAGACCAATATCCCTGATGGACATCGATGCAAAAATCCTCAATAAAATACTGGCAAACCAAATCCAGCAGCACATCAAAAAGCTTATCCACCATGATCAAGTGGGCTTCATCCCTGGGATGCAAGGCTGGTTCAACATATGCAAATCAATAAACATAATCCAGCATATAAACAGAACCAAATACAAAAACCACATGATTATCTCAATAGATGCAGAAAAGGCCTTTGACAAAATTCAACAGCCCTTCATGCTAAAAAACTCTCAATAAATTCGGTATTGATGGAACATATCTCAAAATAATAAGAGCTATTTATGACAAACCCACAGCCAATATCAAACTCAATGGGCTAAAACTGGAAGCATTCCCTTTGAAAACGGGCACAAGACAGGGATGCCCTCTCTCACCACTCCTATTCAACATAGTGTTGGAAGTTCTGGCTAGAGCAATCAGGCAAGAGAAAGAAATCAAGGGTATTCAGTTAGGAAAAGAAGAAGTCAAATTGTCCCTGTTTGCAGATGATATGCTTGTGTATTTAGAAAACCCCATTGTCTCAGCCCAAAATCTCCTTAAGCTGATAAGCAACTTCAGCAAAGTCTCAGGATACAAAATCAATGTGCAAAAATCACAAGCATTCTTATACACCAGTAACAGACAAACAGAGAGCCAAATCATGAATGAACTCCCATTCACAATAGCTTCAAAGAGAATAAAATACCTAGGAATCCAACTTACAATGGATGTAAAGGACCTGTTCAAGGAGAACTACAAAACACTGCTCAGTGAAATAAAAGAGGACACAAACAAATGGAAGAACATACCATGCTCATGGATAGGAAGAATCAATATTGTGAAAATGGCCATACTGCCCAAGGTAATTTATAGATTCAATGCCATCCCCATTAAACTACCAATGACTTTCTTCACAGAATTGGAAAAAACTGCTTTAAAGTTCATATGGAACCAAAAAAGACCCCGCATTGCCAAGACAATCCTAAGCCAAAAGAACAAAGCTGGAGGCATCACGCTACCTGACTTCAAACTATACCACAAGGCTACAGTAACCAAAACAGTGTGGTACTGGTACCAAAACAGAGATATAGACCAATGGAACAGAACAGAGTCCTTAGAAATAATACCACACATCTACAGCCATCTGATCTTTGATAAACCTGACAAAAACAAGAAATGGGGAAAGGATTCCCTATTTAATAAATGGTGCTGGGAAAATTGGCTAGCCATAAGCAGAAAGCTGCAACTGGATCCTTTCCTTACTCCTTATACGAAAATTAATTCAAGATGGATTAGAGACTTAAATGTTAGACCTAAAACCATAAAAACCCTAGAAGAAAACCTAGGTAATACCATTCAGGACATAGGCATGGGCAAGGACTTCATGTCTAAAACACCAAAAGCAATGGCAACAAAAACCAAAATTGACAAATGGGATCTAATTAAACTAAAGAGCTTCTGCACAGCAAAAGAAACTACCATCAGAATGAACAGGCAACCTACAGAATGGGAGAAAATTTTTGCAATCTACTCATCTGACAAAGGGCTAATATCCAGAACCTATAAAGAACTCAACCAAATTTACAAGAAAAAAACAAACAACCCTATCAAAAAGTGGGCAAAGGATATGAACAGACACTTCTCAAAAGAAGACATTCATACAGCCAACAGACACATGAAAAAATGCTCATCATCACTCACCATCAGAGAAATGCAAATCAAAACCACAATGAGATACCATCTCACACCAGTTAGAATGGTGATCGTTTAAAAATCAGGAAACAACAGGTGCTGGAGAGGATGTGGAGCAATAGGAACAGTTTTACACTGTTGGTGGGACTGTAAACTAGTTCAACCATTGTGGAAAACAGTGTGGCGATTCCTCAAGGATCTAGAACTAGAAATACCATTTGACCCAGCCATCCCATTACTGGGGATATACCCAAAGGATTATAAGTCATGCTGCTATAAAGACACATGCACACATATGTTTATTGAGGCACTATTCACAATAGCAAAGACTTGGAATCAACCCAAATATCCATCAGTGACAGACTGGATTAAGAAAATGTGGCACATATGCACCATGGAATACTATGCAGCCATAAAAAAGGATGAGTTCGTGTCCTTTGTAGGGACACGGATGCAGCTGGAAACCATCATTCTCAGCAAACTATTGCAAGAACAGAAAACCAAACACCACATGTTCTCACTCATAGGTATGAATTGAACAATGAGATCACCTGGACACAGGAAGGGGATCATCACACACCAGGTCCTATTGTGGGGGGGAGGGGAGAGGGATAGCATTAGGAGATATACCTAATGTAAATGGCGAGTTAATGGGTGCAGCACACCAACATGGCACATGTAACAAACCTGCATGTTGTGCACATGTACCCTAGAACTTAAAGTATAATTAAAAAAAAAAAAAAAAACAAAATGAAAACAAACAAACAAACAAAAAACACTGTTAGGATATGTATGATGAAAATTACAAAATGCTGACCAAAAAAATCAAAGAAGACCTAAATCAATAGACAGACATGCTATATTCACAGTTTGGAAGACTGAAATAGAAGAAATGTCAATTATTCCAAAATTGACCTATAGTTTGGTGCAATTCTTAACAAAATATCAGCAAACATTTCGTAGACATAGACAAGCTTATTCTAAAATGTGTATATAAATGTTTAAGTCCTGGAATACCTGAAATGCCAACTTTATGAGAAAAGAGAATAAAGTGGATGGAATCACTCTACTGAATATTGAGGTTTACTCTATAGCTACAAATAATTGATCGTGTGATGTTGGTAGATGGACGGATGCATGGGTCCACAGAGCAGAACAGAGAACCCAGCAAAGGTACAAAGGTAATTCAGTGGAGGAAACACAGCCTTAAAAAAAGTAAACTGTAAGTCCCACATCTCCATGTCTTACACAAAATCTTATACAAAAGTAACTAAAAGTAGACCATAGACGTAAACTATAAAACCTTCAGGAAAAAAACAAAAACAAAACAAAACAAAAAACAGGAGAAAATCTTTGGGATCTAGAGCAAGGTAAAGATATCTTAGACTCGATACCAAAAGCACCACCCATAAAAGGAAAAATGGAAGAAATGGATTTCATCAAAATGGAAAGCTTTAATTCTGTGAAAGATTGCCTTAAAGGGATGAACAACAAGTTACAAACTGCAAGGAAATTTCTGCAACTCACCTGCCTGACAAAGAACTAGTATCTAGACTACACAAAGAACTCTCAAAACTTATCAGCAAAAACAAATTAGAAATGGGCAAAAGACACAAAGACATTTCAGTGAAGACGATACATGGATATATGGATAGGCACATGATAAGATGCTAAACTATATTAGTCATTCAGGAAATGCAAATGAAAACCACATGAGGTATCATATGAGTCCACATGTCATGGAATGGCTGTTGTGAAAAGTAGTGGCCACATTAAAGGCTGAGAAGAGGCCGGGTGGGTCCCTCATGCCTTGTCTGAGAGGTTGAACAGTGCAGCCACTCTGGATGGATGTTTCTTATTAAACTAAATATGATTACCATGCAAACCACCAATTAAACTCTTGAGCATTTACTCCAGAGGGCATGGAAATTTATGTTCACACACAGAAAATTTGTAGTGATGTTTATAGCAGCTGCGTTCATATGAGTCCCAAACTGGAATCTTCCCAGATGTTCTTTCACAGGTTAATGCTTAGACAAATTGCAATGTGGCTTATTGTGGGATACTACTCAGCAATGAAAAGGAACAAAATATGAATGAATGCAACACCTAGATGAGCGTGTGAAGAATTATGCTGAGTGAAAAGACATGATTCCAAATACATACTGCATGATTGTATGTATATATTTATGAAATATCAAAATTATAGAAATATCAAAATTATAGAAATGGAGAACAGACCAGCGGCCACCAGATATTAAAGTTATGGGGAATGGGGGTGGAAGGTGGCTGCATGGTCATCAAGGGGCCCTGTGGGATGGGTGATCTGTGTCCTGACAGTGCAGGTGGGCACACAACCTACACCTGGGATAAAAATTACATGGGCTAAACAAAGGCAAGTGCAATTAAAACTGGGGAAATGTGAGCAAGCTGGGGGATTGTCAATGCCTGTCTGTCTGTGAGGCGTTGTGCTCTGGTTTTTTGAGGTGTAACTACCGAGGGACACTGGGTACAGGTACATGAGCTCTTTCTGTACTATGTCCTAGAACAGCCATGAATCTACAATTGTCAGAACTAAAAGCTTAAACAGGCACCTACACTCACACACGAAATTCTGGGCCTCACGCCAAACCTACAAATCTGTACTCTTGGGAAGGGAAGCTACAGTGTCTGCTCCACACACTGCCCAGGGGTTCTGCAAAGGACCCAGCCCAACATGTCACAGATAGTGTCCAGGAACCTCCATGGACACAGAGTCCTCTGCCGTGAGTTCCCTCCTCATGGGAACATCCCGAACGCTGGGTCGTGACAACTTCATGCCGCACCTCTCTTCACCTCTTCATGAGGACTTCTGACTGCACGCCTGACACTTTGCTTTCGCTCCTGCACCCCAAGTGTATTCTATGCTCTCACCTTCTATGTTTTAGCTGTTTGGGGCAAGGGTTCATATCCTCACGTTCCAGCAGCATTCCCACATGTACTGGATAGTTTTGATGTTTTCCTAGTGAGGGACTGAGTAGCACTCCCGCATGTAACTCACTGAAAACAGTTTGGGTAAAATGTAAAGTGGAACTGGAAACTGACTTCCCTCCATATTTAAATATTTCTGTCACTCAGGAAAATAAATAAGAAAAGTATTCAAAATGGGACAAGACCCCGGGACCCCGTCGTTTTTTCAGCTCCGCGTTCCTCCTCCATGGAGTCTGTTCACCAGGTGGTTGTGAGACTGCCCCTGAAGCTCCCCCCACATCTTTCTTGTACTGGAGACTCACGTTTCTTTCTCAGTCCTGCGAGAAGGAAGACCATGTGGGACGGAGGAAAGCACTCGGTACCTACACTTCTGAAAACATATGCCTAAGAGCCATCGACCGCCATTAGAATATCTGCACCTGGGAACAAGTTGTTCATTCTGGAGGTGAATTAATCATCCCAAAGCCCGGGCCATAGTGATTCTCCTGTTTAAACTCCTAACGCCTCAGAATGTAGTTTCTGTAAGTTTACGATATTTGCTTTGCTGAGATAGTTTACTAACCAACTCTCTCACAGGAAACCATTCGAATCGAAGAGAGAAGGCAATAAAAAGTTAAAACAGTAGATATGTAAACAGTAAGATATTCTCATTTTGGAAAACTGAATGCAAGTGAATTGGACCATTCCCCCCACACTTGATAAACTTACCCATTTTGGTGTCTTGTCCATGGAGTGAAACACACAGAGAACAGTAAGTCACTATCTTCAGCTTTACTGTGCTGCTAGGAACTTTGCAGCACACAAGGCTGAGCCGATTTTAACTCATTAATTATGATGCTCTGGGGAAATTCCTTGGTGACTGACTCAGTTTCTCACTAGGAAAACATCAGAACTATCCAGTAATTCCAGCTGGGCACCCTTGGGGGGGCAAAAGTGTAATTGCTCAACTATCTGAACCATTCTGTGACGTGGGCAAACTGAGAAGGGTGATCTGGCAGGAAAGGCGAGACCCACGAGGGAGATGACCCTGGGCTAATTCTGTTTCTGTCACTGTTTTTCTACGAACTCGGGAAAGTAACAGTTTCTGTCACTGTTTTTCTATGAACTCGGGAAAGTAACTTTTCTCTGGATCCCGACATGACATTTGACTATCTTTACAAAAGCAGAGTCTTCGAAGATGGAGGAGGACAATGAGCAGATGAAAAAGAAGAAAAACAGGAAACACAAGAATGTTAAACCCATAGAGCTCGAGCTCCTCCCCACGACACAGCGCCTCCTCACAGCTCAGCATCTCCTCACAGCATATCCTCAGGCCATGGCGCCTCCCATAGCACAGTGACTACCCCCAGCACGGTGACTCCCCACAGCACGGCGACTCCTCACAGCGACTCCCCACCGCACGACGACTCCCCACCGCACGGCGCCTCCCCACCGCACGGCGCCTCCCCACCGCTCCGCGACTCCCACCGCACAGTGCCTCCTCACAGGTCAGCGCCTCCTCACAGGTCAGCACCTCCCACGGCACAGCACCTCCTCACAGTTCAGCGCTTCCCATGGCACAGCACCTCCTCACAGCGCAGCACCTCCTCACAGCGCCTCCTCACAGGTCAGCACCTCCCACAGCACAGCGCCTCCTCACAGTTCAGCGCCTCCTCACAGGTCAGCGCCTCCTCACAGGTCAGCGCCTCCTCACAGGTCAGCGCCTCCTCACAGGTCAGCGCCTCCCACGGCACCGCACCTCCTCACAGGTCGGCGCCTCCTCACAGGTCGGCGCCTCCTCACAGGTCGGCGCCTCCTCACAGGTCAGCACCTCCCACGGCACAGCGCCCCCTCACGGCACAGCGCCCCCTCACGGCACAGCCCCTCCTCACGGCACAGCGCCCCCCCACTGCACAGCGCCTCCTCACAGTTCAGCGCCTCCTCACTGCACAGCCCCCTCACGGCACAGCGCCTCCTCACTGCACAGCGCCTCCTCACTGCACAGCGCCTCCTCACTGCACAGCGCCTCCTCACTGCACAGCACCTCCTCACAGTGCCTTCTCACAGCACTGGCGCCTCTTCATTCTGGGGGCACAGATTGCAGGGAAGTTGCACTGGAGGAAATGACATGTAAGGAAACCTTAAAATAACCCAGTCAGGAAATGATGGTCCTACATGAAGCAGCTCAGCAGGTGCAGAGAGGCAGCGCAGGCTCCGGAAATGTTGAAATAGAGGCATCAATGTGTGTTGAAAGGACCACACCCATGATGTGGAGATGAGCGATTGTGGCGGCACAGGGACCCCTCTATGGGAGGCAAAGAGGGATTCTGGAACCCCTGGCTTTAGTCAATGAAGGGCAGCATCCAGGAAATTGGCGGTTAACAGCAGTGGAGGGTGGAAGGGACAGGACTGCAAAATGGCGTTGGCCTTGAAGAAAGGCTCTTAAATAAGGGTGGAAAAGCGGCTTTAGAAGTTGTGTTAGGAAATGTAGACACCATGCCAATGTGACGAAATGAGCAGACACTACCTGAAAATCAACCACGTAACGTTCAGTTATTCCATTCAAACCCTTGTCAGTTTTTTTTCTTGAACAGTGCAAACATTATTACATACTTCAATTATTCTTATCATCACATTTTGCAGACATTCCTGGATTGGGACACAGCCTCCCGGGAGTGTTTACAGAACAGAGGGGATGGGATTATGCCAGCGTAAAAATCTCCCTCCCGAGCTTGGCACGTAAAACTTCGATTTCATTTTGCTTACCAGGAAGCAGTGCAAGGCGGGGCATAGTGGCTCATATCTGTAATCCAGCACTTTGAGATGTATGAGGCAGGCGGATTACTTGGGCCCAGGGGTTTGAGACCAGGCTGGGCAACATAGTGAGACACCCAACTCTACGAAAAATAGAAAAATTAACTGGTCACGGTGGTGTGTGTCTGTAGTCCCAGCCACTTGGGAGGCCGAGTTGGGAGGATTACCTGAACCCAGTTGGGGAAGTCAAGGCTGCAGTGAGCCATCATTGCACCACTGCACTCCAGCTGGGGTGACAGAACAAGACCCTGTCTTAAAACAAAACAAAAAAAACAAGCAACAACAACAAAAAAACAGGACTGCAGAAGTTAATTGCTGTGCTAATTTATGACACATATGGTTCAGACACGCTGCTCTGATTCAATATGAAGTTCACACCCCAGTGTGGGCAGTCTGTGGCAGGTATGCAGATAAAGGATTTAACAAAGCACTGCGATATTACATTTCAGCGCGACAGAGAGTGTCTCAGCAGCTGTCTGTATTCTGTGCCTGCTGCCAGTTGAGATGTGAAAATTGTCAGACTATTTCTAAATGGAAATCTAGGCGTTCACAGTAATGAACGTGTGAATAAAAGAAAAAGAAAACCTCTGCTATTAAATTTGTTCCAGTGATTCTTAAGAGTTTAAATAATTAAATCTCTGAAAATGTATCACTTGTTTAAGCTCTTTCAGACCGGAAGCAGGATGCCCTGACTTTTTGAAATTCTGAACCCACTGTCCATGTGGGAAGGCTGTGGCCTGACCTGGCTGGGTGCTCCAGCCACACCCAGGGTGTCTGGATTATGTAGAAAACGTCTTTAGGCTGAGTGTCTTGGACTCCTGACCCTTGCTGTGATTCAGGTGGTGGTTTCTGCCCCATCAGCTCCCCTGCACTTGGCTGCTCCACGTGGGTCCTCTAGTGGGTGTAGGCCTAGAGGGTTCATTAATCCCTCCGCCTCTCCGATGGCTCCTTTTAAGATCTGTATTCAGTGGTGTGGGACAAACAACATCCCTGCCAGGCACTGGCCCCCGATTCTGGAGCTGCACACCACCTGGGGGCTTGGTTTGCTCTGGAAAATAGTACTGGACAGAAGCGTTTGTAAGTGTGGGCGGGACCAGGCAGGGTTGGTTATCCCAATTTGTCGATGCTCCTCAGGAAGGCTCCAGACCACGGGCTGTGAATCAGGGCCTGAGAACTAGTAAAGCCAGGTAGAAGAAGTGCCTTTTGCTTTTTTTTTTTTTTTCTCTCTTAAATATGTTTAGATAGGACGGGAATGTTTTCCAGGGCTGGATGACCTGTTCAGTGATGCATTATCTCTTCCCTTGCATGGTATTTTATGGTTTTGGATGTTTCTATGAAAGTAGGGAATACCTGGATAATCAGTGAATTTTACCCATGTTCTTTTGTGTGTAAGGGTGGTAATAGAGACTTCTTCACAAGGAGGGCTGAGTCAAGGTCGATTCAGCCATGGACCATCCCAGGGCACTTGCAGGCATCGGAGAGGCAGCAGGTAGAGGATGTGCAGCTGTGAGCCTTTCCTGGCTTACGCTGGCCGTGGTCATGGCCTAAGGGCACCATGCTTGGAGCTGGTGACCTTCGATTGCATGATACGCACCCCAAGTACTTTGGAGCATTCTCTCCACATTTGCATGCTCACTCATTTATAGATGATCTAGAAATCATTCTTTTAATGTAATTTGTAAAATATATGCAAAAATGTAAATTTAAAATGATGAGATATGCTCAGACAAGAATAAAAATGAATTTCCTCAACCTGATAAACAGCATCTACAAAACTCCCACAGTCAACACCACGTGAAATGGGGAAAGGCTGGGCTTGTCCCCTGAGAGCAGAACTGGGCAAGGACATTGGCTCTCACCAGTGCTGATGGTTCTACTCAACGTTGCACTGAAGGTTCCAGATGAAATGCTTAAACTCTTAGAAGAAAGCACAGAAGTAAATCTTTGTGCTCTTGCTTTAGGCAATGATTCATTAGCTAGGTACCAAAAGCACAAGTCATGAAAGGAAAAAATAGATAAATTGTGTTTCATCAGAATCAAAATGTTTGGTACTTCAAAGGACACCATTAAGAAAATGAAAAGACAACCCACAGAATGGGAGAAAATATTTTTAAGTCATATATCTAATGAGGCACTGATAATACATTCTCCTATGTCTTATAATATATAATGGCATGATATACCCTAATACACAATAACATTTTATAACTCAGCAATAAGTAGTCCCAAATAAAAATAGGCCAAGGATTAGAATACATATTTCTTCAAAGAAGACATAGAAATGGCAAATGGTACATTAAAAGATGCTCAATATCATTAATACTTAGAGAAATTAAAATCAAAACTACAATGAGACACCATTTCACACCCACTAGGATGGCCACATCAGAAAGACAGATAATAACAAGTGTTGGCAAGGATGTGGAGAAATTGGAACCCTCATACATTTCTGGTGGGATTCAAAATGATGCAACCAGCTTGGAAGTTTCTCAAAATGTTAAATACATTTTAACTCATCAAACCTACTGCCAAGTATATACCCAAGAGAAATAGAAGCATATATCTACATAAAACCATGTATTCGAATGTTCATAGTGCCAATATTCATAATAGACAAAAAGTAGAAATGACCCAAATGTTGGATGGATCAACTGACAAATGAATAAATGAGATTCTGGACATCCATACGGTGGAATATTACTCAGCTATAGAAAGAAATGAAGTTCTGACATATGCCACACCCTGAAGACACCAAACTTAGTGAGAGAAGCCAGACACAAACGCTCACTTATGTGTGATTCTATTTACATGAAAAGTCCAGAATAGGCAAATCATAGAGACAGAAAGATCAGTGGTTGCTAGGGGCCAGGGGAGGGGAAAATGCTAACAGGTTTGTTCTGAGGTCAGAAAAATGTTCCAAAATTCCTATCCAAAGACAATAATGATGGTTGCAGAACACTGTGAATATAGTAAAGACCTTTGAATTGTACTTTAAAGGGTGAGTTTTATGGTATCTGATTTATAGCTCAATAAAGTTATAAAAATACTGAGATCAAAGTATCAGTAAAAGTTCTAGATTTTTTTCCTTTACCTCAATGAATCATCTACATACCCCACACTTTGAAGACTTTAACACACTACACTAGTGAATTCTGGCCCCATGCATTTGGAATTTTTCAGAGAGCTTTTAGGATTTTTCAGAGATTTCCTTCCCCATGGTAGTTATTCGAGCTGTTTGGGAAATTTTCAGAAAAGATACTCCCGCAGTTGTCAGATTAGCTGCAACACTTAGCTTTGGTTGACAGGGCTCAGGGTGCCACCTGCCATTTTCTTTAGTCATATTCATCTGAAGAAGTCAAAATCTTAAATCTGCAAAGCAGGCAAGAATGGATACACTTGCTGGGTATGGTGACTCACACCTGTAATCCCAACACTTTGAGAAGCTGAAGCAGGTGGATTGCCTGAGCCCAGGAATTTGAGAGTGGCCTGGACAACAAAATGAGACCTTATCTCCACAAAAAAATAAAAAATTAGCCAGGTGCGGTGGTGGACGTCTGTAGTCCCAGTTACATGGGGGGCTGAAGTGGGGGCTGAAGTGGGAGGTTCACTTGAGCCCAGGAGGTTGAGGCTGCAGTGAGCTGTCGTTGCACCACTGCATTCCAGTCTGGGTGATGGAGTGAGACGTTGTCTCAGAAAAAAAAATAAAAAATAAATAAAATAAAAGAGTGGATAGACTGGCTAGCTAGCATCACTTTTTTTTTTTTTTTTTGACATCTAACAGGTGTTAAATAAATATTGTTTGTTGATTAAAAATATTACAGTAAACAATGGCATATTTTTGATATTTTGACTTGAGAATTCAAAAGACTTTCAGACAGCACAGGACATTGGCCCCCTGACCTCAGAGGAAAGACACATCAAAGAGAATTCCCCACGTGCAGGACTGGAGACTTCCAATGTCCCTCCCACTCTAAGTTGTAATTCTGGTCTGCGCTGGCGTCTGTCCAATACAGACACAACTACTGGTTAATTTGGTTAATTCAGACAAGATATATCAATTTATTTGAGGAAAAACCCCAAAGCTTCATGTGATCTGTTTGATTAAATTGTCCAATTGATTACATTGTAAGGATTTCTCTGATTACATTGGAAGCAGAGTTACTGTTTTCCCTCTCTCTAGATTTCAAGTTGTCCATTTTTTCCCCATCCCCACAATCAATGGGAGAGACCCTTGTGTTGACGGTGGCAGAGCCAGCAATCCGACAGCCTTTCTCTGTTAGCTCGGATTCCTGGTCTCCAGCCCCCTCCTGCTATTGAGTTTTGACTCCAAATGCAAGTGGCCATCTCAGAACACAAGTCTCTCAGCTCATTAGAGAAAAGTGCTTGATCAGTTTCTTATCCAATTGCCGAGCTCATTACATGTGCCCCAGACTTGGCTGAGTTGACTCGATTTCTACTAGCTTTTCTCCCGTTTTGATTAACTTTGATGCCATAATTGCTTAGTTTGGAGTCATCTGATGTTACACAATCTTTAGGCACCTAGTGATGCTTTGCTGGGAAGAAGCTGTGGTCTCAATGTGTGCCAGGCCCTGCACCTTTGTCTCCCATGGCCCTGTGAGCTGGGTGCCCTTACCATCCAAATTTTATGGAGCAGAATGGGCCACATACTGAAAGGCCTCACAGAGAGAGCCAGGGTTCATATCCTGAGTTGGGCTCCCTGGCCCAGGACCTCAACCACCACGTGAAACTGCCTCTCTGTGCTCAGATGGGACCTGCTTAATTTTGAGGGTTTTAGTCTCTAAAGGTAATTTTCCTTACACCACAGCACATTGTTTTCCTCATCGTATTAATACATGATACTTGTAATAGGCAAAGTGTGTATGTGTAACAGAAAATTTTATACAGAAAAAAAAAGCATACAGGAAGGAGGCTGGGGAAAGACATGATGATGATTTATCAACTGCAGACCTCAAAGTTCAATAAAGTGAAAGGGAAGCAGCAGCCTGTGAGCTACTATCTGAGGGGCAGGGGCCGATGGTGAGAGGAGCTGTCTCAGGTGGGATTGCCTGTACGCTCGGTTCATCCTACTTACCTGTAATGCCACGGGGATGCTAATTCCTAGGGACAAAAAGGCAGCCCAAACCTAAAACACAATTCCTATTTCCTTTGCTACCCAGATTGCTGAAATAAAAACCTCTCGAAGAAAATAGACACCAAGCACCCCAATGGTCTTTTTACAAATGCCCATAGCCCCATTATAGAAATTCTCACACGGCAGGTTACTTAGACAGGTCGGAACAATTAGACCGGACACACAATGAAGGTTATTTCTGCCAAAGTGTGTCTTTAACTTTTCAGGTAGGCAGGGGCCATGGCAAGATGCAGACTCATGGGCAGAGGCTGGAGGCTTCTTTGTATTTCCTGGAGAAGTGGTGCGGCGGGAAATGTGGAAGAAGAGGCGGGGTGGCCTAGGTGGGTGTTTAGTGATCTCCAGAAAGTGGAATAAATAATTTGTTAATTAATGGCATGCCATATGGAAGAGATCAGGCCACGGCTTTTGGTCAAATACATTTGAAAATATTTTATCAAATGCCCTGCTTACTGTGACTGTCAAGTGCCATGAGCAGCGATGTCTAAAGCTGTCGTTGTGAGCCTCATGGACTCCTCACTGCGCTTCCTAAAGAGAAATACGCTTCCAGAGAGTAGGAATATTTCTCCGCAAGTGGGTGCACACACATGTGCATGTGTTTGTATAGAATAAATATATTTATAGTGTATTACATGTTTATATGTCTGTATATAAAATGCATTTATTATCATTCGTATCTGCAAATCTGGCTACTCACATGTAGATTCCTTGGTCAAGATTTATAACCTTAATAGGTGAATCTTTAAGATTGCAAGGCTGATTATTTTGTGTTATTTGAAGTTTTCCTTTTATAAATAAAGTTTCTTCAAGAAGTCAACAATATTTGTATAGAGTGAAAATTAGCCTCTTATTTTAATGTTTGATTTTTTAAAGGTGTGTAACTTCCTTGTGAAGCACCTGTGTGTAACTGTGCCATTGCTGCAAAACGTCCTCATTTCTGGGACTGGAGCTGGTCCTCGCTCCTCAGTGCTTTGACAAAACCCTCAGTGCATCTCCAGAATCGCACCAGAAGATGAACTGTCATGATTTGTCCTCACTTCAAACTCTTCCCAGAGCTTAATTCTAACATTTTAGCATGACTAAAAATCATGTGGGGCCCTTGTTAAAAGTGCAGCCCAAGATAGTATGGTTTGGTAGCTCTCGGTTAAGTGCCCAGGAGCTACATTTTAAACATGACACCCAGCCAAGTCTTATGTGTGTGGGTTACAATTCAGACTGTGAGGTCTTCTCGGGGCAATGGGTTTGTCTTACTTGTCTCTGTGTGTTCCAGCTACCTGCGCCTGGGGCAGATAGTACTCACTGAAGATGTCTGTGAGATGAATGGATGGATGGAGGGAGGGAAGGATGGAAGGAGGGACGGAGGGTGGGAGGGATGGATAGAAGAATGGAGGAAGGAATGGAGGAAGGGGTGGAGGGAGATATGCAGGGATGGAAGGAGGGATGAAGGGAGGGATGGAAGAAGGAATGAAGGAAGGGAGAGAAGGAGGGATGACGGGAGGGATGGAGGGAAGGATGGAGGGAGAAATGGAGGGATGGGTAAACAGGGAAGGAGGGTGGGGGGTGAAGAAATGGGGAAAGGGTAGAAGGACAGATGGATGTATGGATGGAGGGTTGGAGGGATGAAATGATGGAGAGAGGGGTGAAAAGATGGATGAGGGATGGAAACCAGTCTCCTTGCAGGAAGGCGTGACTGCCTGCAAACCACTGGTTGAGCTATAACAAACTTGGGCAGTCATTTATGTCTTTTCTAACACCTGAGGAACATTTTGATATGTCTTAAATAAGGATAAGTGAGTCCCATCCTAAATATGAAATACTCTGTCACTTTTCTCTGATTTCAAAAGTCATCAAAGCAGAATGTGCACATCTCGATTACCTCATTGTTTCTGCACCAGCTCACTGCAGGGCTTATCCTGCTTGGCATATGCAAATTAGAGAGATGCCTGCATTACAGACACGCTGCAATCCCCGTGTCTTCACACTGAATTTGGATTTGAATAGTGCTAAATGGGTCTTCACATTTGGCTTTGGTGGTTAATTTGACCATTCATAGCATGTTTTCATATTTCTTCATGACGAATGTAAACATAATTAGCTCTTATTCAAAAATAATTTGGTTGTAGAATGCAGTGATTTCTAAACATGTCCTCCATTTTAAGAAACTCTAATATGCAAACATTCGAAATCATGGAGTGCGTAAATTCAGCATCTATTCTTCTCACAGTGATTTTTGGCTTTGGGCTTCACTGCAGGAGGCCTACAGACAATGGGATCCTGTAATGCATTTAAGATGTTACCCACTTGGCAATAATTGGATGACTCTTTAAGGAATGTAGTAGCACCTCCATTAAAGCAATTATCTTGTTATTGTGTGGCTGTTTCCATATCTGTTTCTCTGGTTCACTGTTTCTTAATAAATTTTATCCTGTTTATCTTTGTTTCCACAGTGTCTTAAATACCCTGTGCCTAATTAATGCTTTAGGTATTTAAAGGGTATTTTCACACATCTCTGTATCTCTCAACACTTCTGAAGTATCATGGGAACCCCCCCCATATTTATGAAATGAACATCCTTACAGATAGGCAGATCATCCTGTATTATGATGTATGAGTACTACATAGCTGTGGGAGGAAAATGAAAGGTTTAAAGACTCCTTGGATATTTCTTCGTATTATAAAATAAGAATGACCTTTGCAACTCTACTTAGGTTCAGCTGCTTGTGAATTACGAGGGGTTCCTCAAGGAACAGACATTTCCCAGAGCCTCCTCACCCTCAGAAGACCACAAAACTTCCCTGCAGAAAGTATTACACTTTCTCAGTCCACTGAGGACTCCCTGTGTCAGGTGAAGTTTTATTATTGTCCTTAGCACTGAAAGAATTGCTTGCAGGATGTTTCAGCTCATTTCTTCCTGTTGTCATCTGTGATTCTCGACGGTGGTGACCTTTACAGTACATGTGTGGCCTCCCCCTCTGTTCTGATTCCTGATTCTCCTCTTTCTTTCCGTCTAACAGAGTATACAGCCCTGTCACAGATAATGACTCCAGACAGCCAAAAATCAACAGACAGGAGATTAATGGACTGGGTTATTTTATAACTAATCCACATAATGATTTTTCCCTTTTTTATTTAAAGATTTGTGTGTGTGTGTGTGTGTGTGTTTTAGATATAACCAAGAATGAACTTTTCCAAAGGTCACTTAATTACTAGGGGAAAATAGAAAGTGGTGCAGATAGTGTGTGTTTATAAGCATGTGGTGTGTGTGTGTCTGTGTGTGTGTGTGTGCACTTGTCTCCAAATTAAATTTTTTGGCCAAATAATCAAGTATTAGGAAAGGCAAAATACCCAGAGTGATTCTCACTCAGGATTTAGACTCTAATGGCAAGCTCTAATGGCTCACCTGCATGGACTGCAGTCAGAGAAGGTGCACACTCGCCTTAGGTGGCAGGCTGGGCTTGACTGCACCAAATGCTGGGCGTCCCGCTGAGTGGTCCAGCTTTTCTGAGTGGTTGGTGTCAGTGATGCCATTGAAATGCCCAAGAAATGAGCTGAAACATCCTGCAAACAATTCTTCCATGGTAAGGAGTATAATAAAACTTCACCTGACACAGGGAGGCCTCAGCAGACTGAGAAGGTGTAATTTTTTCTGGAGAGAAGTTTTGTGGTCTTCTGAGGGTGACGAGATGCATGCGCCGGGGTTACCCATCCCTCCCACCAAGGCCTCATTATCACCTCAACTTTACCCTGGGGCTGGAGTACAGGGATTCGAATGAAATTTCTGATTCTCATGGTTTCATTTAGGCCACTCCAATTATTGATATGATTTTACTATATTGATTTTATTGCATTTAATTCCCATTTCAAATACCAGGAGAAGTTAAGGAATTGGTTCATAAAATATTTAAGATAATTGGCCAGACTATAAAAGGGGGGTGCCCTTAATTCACAAAGAGGAGAAGTCACAGGATTTGCTTCTCAGGTCTTGGTCCAGCCCAGCCTTTTTCACCTCGTACATACTACACACACACTGGATGCTCTGCTAAAGTTGTGTTGTCACCTGGGACTGACACATGCTTTCCGTGGCATCGTTTAATACGGTCGTGGTACTTTGCAAAATGGAGTAGAATCATTGGAGTAAATCATCGTGGCTCGAAATAAAAGCATCTATTTTACAGAGAAACGTTCACTGAAGCTAGCCCATGTGGATGGAACTTTGAGGAATAACCACATTCCCAAACTCTACAGAGAGCTCATTAAAAATAGGGAGTGTCTTAAGGAATGTGGCAGGCATTTCTCCTTTTATTCATGCTGGCAGACTGATAAATACTTAACCGAATATGGCTTCAGAGCTTCAGCCCAAATGCTTAAATGCATTCAACCAAAAGCTCAACTGTCTTGGGCCACACAGTTTCAGTGGACTGTTCCTAGTTCACTGCTTCTGGTCCCTAATAACCACATTGCAGATAAACTTCATTTTTGAAACCATTTTTCCCCATTTCCAATTTCTCTTCTTCAGATCCCTAACATGTAAAATGCTCAGTTTTAACTATTTCCTCAAAAACAAAAACAATCCTGTAGAGGCAAAATGCTTAAACAAGAAAACCAGGTCCCCTAGTCAAGTGAGGTGTTGTTTAGAATGATGCAGGGTTTTAAAATGACACGAATTTTCTATTTAGGATGGCCTCAAACATGGACCAGCTAGTTCTCAGTTAGGCAATTTCTGTCTGTTTCATAAATGAATCTAAAACACGAATGGAAATGGTGGCTCCTGTGAGGGCCGGCTCACAGCTCGAGCCTTACATCACCCCCTGACATTTTGGCATGGTGGATAGAGAGGTGGCGGATGAAGGATTTCAAGGCTGAAAGAAGACAAATCTGCCCCTTCTTGTCCACCAGGCATCAGGTTCCAGGTTCTGGAAACAGGACGGTGGGTGGGCTGTCTGCTTCCTTGCATGCACTGGAGTGCAGGGTGGCTGTGAGCTTACTCACTCCAACATTTGTTTCATTCCCAGCAGCTCCGGACCTTGAGGGCTGATCTTCCCAACTCATCTCCACATTCCAACACCAGCAGCCTCTGCTGGGTCTCATACTCTGGATTCAAAGCATCGCTTCTCTTGAGACGCTTTCCTCATTTTGGTTGAATAGGATGTTTCTTTCCAAGTTTCCAACAGTGTTTCTGGTCTGTTGGGTTTTTCCTCCCTGGCCCCCACACTAGCTGGGTTGCTTGGCCACACCCTGGGCTGAGCGGAGATGTCTTCCTGCCATGCCTGTAGCTGAGCACGGACCCCCACAGCCCAGCATAGTCTCTCCTCAGGTTAACCCTGCCCCATTGAAAGGGTGGGTCAAATCTGCAGTTTTCAGAGCTGGCAGCATGGTGACCACGATTCACACAGGGCTAAGTGCATCCTGCACCTTGCGTTGACCCCAAGTCTATGGGACTAAGGAGAAGTCATCTTTTTCTGGGTCCCTTTCCTGCCGATGGCACTTTTATGTGAAGGAGCCACTCAGAGCCTTCGTTTCATTGATGCAACAGGTTGTGAGGAGGTGGAGACAAACTCTGGCTGTGTTTTTACTGTTTTTGCTTTCTTCTTGCCTCTCACATCCCTACATTTGCTCTGATTACAAAAGGGATTAAAAACGTATAAACAAAATCAAACAACACCAAACACAGCAGAAATATCAATCCATCCAGGCTGCAGTGGATTCTTGCCAAACTTTGAAAATTATCCAAGTCAATACTTCCATTAGAAAAGAGCTTTTCTGGCCATGAAAAGTGGAGCAGCAGCGATCCACAGAGGGAGCCGGTGTGGGGCTGCTCCCGCCCCTGCTCTGAAGTCCCCCTGGGAGCTCAGAGGATGAAGAGACAGCCATCGATGGCAGGTGCCAGCCCACCTGTGACCAAGTGCAGATTTGCAAAAAGGAATGCATTCCCAACAACACAGCACAGAAGGTTTGGAATAACTGCTTTTGATAGAAGTTCCAACAGTTTTGAAGTTACTCTCGCAGCAGCACTCCTGCATTCTGGCTTGGTGTCTTCAGATGGACAGGGGTGGGCTCACAGCTGAGGGTGGGCAGTGGAGAGGGAACACGGTCACACCTCTGATTATGGACCTTCCTGTGTGCTGTGGCCCCAGAGAGCCGAGAGCCACATGGGTCCGGAATTCAATCAGCACCCACCAAAGAACCATGTGCCCCGCAGCAGCAGTAACTAGCATCCAACAGAGAACCACGTGCCCCACAGCAGCCATAACCAGTATCTGCCAGAGAACCACGTGCCCCACAGTGGCGATAACCAGCATCCACCAGAGAACCACCTGCCCCGCAGCGGCCATAACCAGCATCCACCAGAGAACCACCTGCCCCGCAGCGGCCATAACCAGCATCCGCCAGAGAACCACGTGCCCCACAGCGGCCATAACCAGCATCCACCAGAGAACCACGTGCCCCACAGCGGCCATAACCAGCATCCACCAGAGAACCACGTGCCCCACAGCGGCCATAACCAGCATCCGCCAGAGAACCACGTGCCCCACAGCGGCCATAACCAGCATCCGCCAGAGAACCACGTGCCCCACAGCGGCCATAACCAGCATCCACCAGAGAACCACGTGCCCCACAGCGGCCATAACCAGCATCCACCAGAGAACCACGTGCCCCACAGCGGCCATAACCAGCATCCGCCAGAGAACCACGTGCCCCACAGCGGCCATAACCAGTATCCGCCAGAGAACCACCTGCCCCACAGTGGCGATAACCAGCATCCACCAGAGAACCACGTGCCCCACAGCAGCCATAACCAGCATCTGCCAGAGAACCGCGTGCCCCACAGCGGCCATAGCCAACATCCAGCAGAGAACCACGTGCCCCACAGCAGCGATAATCAGCATCCAGCAGAGAACCACGTGCCCCACAGTGGCGATTTCCTTCAGGCAGAATGGGACTCTTTCGTGATACCTCTTTTTCCTGGGCCACTTTCACCCTCTCACTCTTCTTTTTGATGTGTGCATCCCAGGCTCGTTGATCATGGTATTGCTATGTGTTTCTTTCAGCCAGGTTTTGTCCTGAATTTAGTCAGAACTAAGCTGCAGCTGTGCAGGAAAGTGTGGTTGGCTGGCAGTGCCCACATGTTGGGGTGTCCCGTCCTCCCGCTCACTCTCAAAGATGGGCAGTTATGGTGAAGTCAGTGAAAGTCAAATCCAACTTTTCAAGAATTCTTAACCCTCTGCCTGGATGTCCCATTTGATCATTAAAATCACCCTGTGATGAACCCCCTTTCTCAGCTTCCCCATACCATGGAGAAGGCTGAGGCAAGTCCTTCAAACGCACACACGGCCCCACAGAACCAGGACTGACACCCACAGGGCCTTGACTCTGAGGCCCCTGCCCAACCGCTGTGCACGCCGCTTGGCTGTCTGCTCACATTAAACATCAAGAAACATTCAGGGAACAATGACTCCTGACTGCTGCAGTCTTCTCCAGGTGGGTCATTCCTAGGGAGGAGGAGGAGCTTTGGGAAGCCGGTCTTTCCCTCTCTCCTCCTCTTGGAGATTGCAGACCCACGGGAGGAGAGTACCCTCAGATGCTCTTGGACATGGATGGGTGGAAAGTCTCAGCCTCATCCAGCCCTGCCTGTCATAGGCTAGCACTTGAGGACATCAGTGGCACTCTGGCTCTGAGTTAGGAAACCTACTGCCCCAATGGTTCAGCCACCTCCTCTGCATCTTTGTCCACTTGACTGTATCGCAATGGGGTGAGAAATTGATTAGGAAAAGAGTTTTTTTTGCTGTGATCAGTTCTCATCTTCTCTGCTACATTTATTACTCTTTTTAGTTAGTCCTTTTTTTGAACAAAAATCTCCCTCCATCTCAAAAACAAGAGCCTTGTTTGTAAATCACAGAAGAAAGTTATCTCCAAATTGGGGAATGCACAAAACTATGAGTTGGAGAAAAATGTTGGAACTTCACCTTAGAGATTTGTATGATAAAAAATGCTTTTGCAGACACAAGAACAGGATGTGGTCATGACCTGCTGGTTCCCAACGACACAAGGAGAAAGAATGGAGCATAAAAGACAGATCCGGGGTGAAGAGAAATGAGATCTATACACAAGACATGAAGATAGTCAGGGCTTTTCTGACATAGGAAGTCATAGGAAGCCAGTACATAAAAACCAGGTTTTCAAACAACCCCATAAAAAAGTGGGCAAAGGACATGCACAGACACCTCTCAAAAGAAGACATCCATGCAGTCAATAAGCATATGAAAAAAAGCTCAACGTCACTGATCATTAGAGAAATGCAAATCAAAACCACAGTGAGATACCATCTTATACCAGTCAAAATGGCTAATACTAAAAAGTCAAAAAATAACAGATGCTGGTGAGAAAAAAGAACAGAATATAAATTAGCTCAGTGGGAATGAGCTAGTGGGAATGTAAATCAGCTTAGCCATTGTGGTAAGCAATTTGGCAAGTTCTCAAAGAACTTAAAACAGAACTACCATCTGACCCAGCAGCCCCATTACTGGGTATACACCCAAAGGAATATAAATTGCTCTACCATAAAGACACATGCATGCGCATGTTCATCACAGCACTATTCATAATCGCAAAGTCATGGAATCAACCTAAATGCCCATCCATGGACTGGATACAGAAAATGTGGTACATATACACCATGGAATACTATGCAGCCACAAAAAAGAACCAGATCATGTCTTCTGCAGGAACATGGATGGAGCTGGAGGCCGTTATCCTAAGCAAATTAATGCAGGAACAGAAAACCAAATTCTCACTTATATGTGGGAATAAAACACTGGGCACCTATGGCCACGAATGGGGGAGCAACAGATACTGGGAACTACTTGAGGGTGAGGGGTGGGAGGAGGGTGAGGACTGAAAATCCACCTCTCGGCCACTATGCTAATCACATGGGTAACAAAACAATCTGTACACCAAATCCCCACAATTTACCCATGTAGCAAACCTGTACATGTGCCCTTGAACCTCAAATATGAGTTAACAAAACCCAGGTTTGGCAGGAGGCATCTGCGTGCGATTGAGCATGGCTGGGTCCTCCTAATCATGGCTCTCCCACTTGTGGCTGCGAGTCCTCACCCAAGCCACCTGCCTCACAGGATTTGGGTTCCATTTCTGTAAGATAATGGACTGGGTCAATGTTTCTAAAATTCACTGGCATCTGATTTACTCATCAAACCAACAGACCACGCTATAAGGCAGGGAAATAGGTTCCTTTGTTCAGCAGCGAAGGACTCAGTCAAGGTCATGTGTGAACTCTTGGAGACTGGGTGGCCGTCACGGCAATGACCTGATGAGAAGGTGATGCCTCAGCGTGCCCAAAGCTGCATGGCAGGAGAGGGAAGGGCTCAGAATATCGTCTCTGGTGTTGTTTGGGAATAACCCTGCTTTAACTAAAGAATTAAAGTTACACTCACAGAGGAAAGGTAAAAGGCAAGAATTGTCACAAAGCACAAGTGGGAGCTGAATGCTGAGTATAAGAGGGGAGATACCTGGGCCAGTGACCTGACCCCCCAGGCCGCTGCAGGAGGCCGACCCCAGCACCCTTCTGGCAGCCACAGAGGGGGCCCACATGGACCCCATGCCTTTCACAGACTGTTTCCCAGGAGGCAAAATGTCAGCAACGGGTGCTAGTAAGGTGGTCTGAGCGAAAGCTGTGGACACGGCTGTGACTTCTGGGACGGGCACGGAGAGGCACTTTCACACACACTGTATCGTGGGGCCCCAAATGAACCAGGAGGTCAGCGTCAGCACCCACATTCTACGAGTGGGCAGGAGAGGGACCCTCAGCCTGGCTGTGCTGGGGGTTGGGCCAGGCCGGGCCCACACCCGTGTACCTGCTGTCTCTTCACGCGGCCATCACTGTGTTTCCAAGCTCTGTACATAATGTCCTCTAGGCCAAGAAATAAATCAGACTGTGGGACCCAGGAGGGCATGTGGAGGGAAGCACCGCAGCCTGCGGAGTGAGCCAGGAGGGCACGTGGAGGGAACCACCGCAGCCTGGGAGGTGAGGATGCTTCACTCTCATGCCAGACCCACCTGTCACGGTGGCCACCCCTCAGGAGGCCTCGTCAGACCCAGAACGGTGTCAGCATGGGCTGGACTGCAGTCCAGGGACTCTTTATGGACCAACGCCCCTTACCTTAGAGGTGCTCAGAGAAGCTCCTTCCTTTGGAAACCCCGGCTGCTCTGCAGGTGAGGCAGCTCAGAGTCTGCGTATGCTGCTCCGGGCACCCAGCTGGCAAGAGGTAGAGCCAGGCTTAAGTTCAAGTCTGCCAACTCCCCAGGAGGCTTTCTCCCATTTCCATCAGAATGGACCCACCAGGACTTTTGCAGTGCCCTGTGGACTCTCCCATGGCCACACTTGTCACAGCTCAACTGACACCATGTCCTCCTGCCCTTGGGAACTGAGCCAGCCCAGCCTCGTGCACGTGGCTCTGCTGGTGACCTGGGTTCGCATCCGGGGAGCTGGCTGGACAGAAGCGCTGCTGCTCTGTGTCCTCCCGTGACTCTGATTATGAGGACAGCACCCCTTCTTTTTTGAGGGACAGGACAAGAATTCTAGGGTCATGTACAGAGGCCACACGGATGTGTGACCTGCCTATTCCAGCCTATTCTTAGCATTTGAATCCCTGTTTCTTGGCGTTGAAATCCAGAACAACTTTGCATGGCTGCTGCAGGCCGACACGTGTGCTTGATGGAGGGACATTCACTTCGATTTCTCAGTTTAGATAACTGAATAAAGCCTCTACAGCAAACCCCGCAACCTGAGAGCCATTTTACTAAATACTTTTAATTTTACTAAAATCATCACAAATGAAACGTGGTTAAGGCAAAAGGAGAGACTGCCGGCAGAGGATGGCTTTCACCGCTGTGTGTATTATCGTCATGATCAGAAGAAAAACGCCCTGTATTTTTTTAAAGACCCATTCACACTTAGTGTTTGTATAGTAACTTTTGTTCTGTTCGCCTTTAATTTTGAATACTTGAGTGAATTCACAATTCCACCGAGTGCATTGATTTAGAAAACTTCATTTTAAAAACAGTTAATCGTGGTGCCATTGTTACAAACTCTCATGCCACTTTATTACTCCCCAAGCAGTGACAGTGTCTCAGATGTGTGGGTGAGAGAGTGGCCAGAATGTGGTGGTGAAGGAGATGGGGCTTGAGATTGGGAATAACGAGTTCATCTCTCACCAACCAGTGAGAATCCCTCAGCCCCTCAGTTCCTGCCCCTTCTTGTGGCTGCTGTGAACACAGGCGCCCTCCAACCCTGGGGGACCTGAGGTTGTCACTGCATTTTTACTTAAAAATTTTTAAGCAAATGAGACAGTTGCTGATAGGGGCATGAACTGGCTTTCAGTGTTGCTGAGTCTTGCTCTTCAGAATGATCTGGGAGCATTTGTGGGGAGGAAGAGATAAAATGCCTCGAGATGCAGCATATTTAAACAGATTTGACCCCCAGCCACGCGGCAAGCTCCAGCCTTTACAGAGTTGCTCGGTGAGAACAAGGCCATGAGAAGCAGAAGGTGCCGGGGCGCTCCAACCAGTCTCCTGCTCCAGACACTACCTGGGGCAGGGGACCGGGAGCCAGGCTCATGTTAGGTGAAGGCACCCGGGCCCTTCTCCCATCTGTCCAGGGTCCTCTGTTTCCCATTGGTTTGGAAAGCTAGAATTTAATGGAAAATACTACAGGAGTGAGAAAATATAAGCTCCAGTTTTGGGCAAAACGCTGCAGATTGCATGTCAATGAGGGATGCGTGCGTGTTTGCTGCTCGTCAAATGTTACCAAGACAGCGGCCCCCAGCATATGTGCCCATATTGGATACATCATGTTGGCATATGGACATCTTACATGGGTTCTATTTTCTCAGGATGTGAGAAATGCAGGTGAACATTCCATCACAGATCCTTATTTTCTTTTATTTTCTCTTTTTTTTCTTATTATACTTTAAGTTCTAGGGTACATGTGCACAACGTGCAGGTTTGTTGCATATATATACTTGTGCCATGTTGGTGTGCTGCACCCATCAACTCGTCAGCACCCATCAACTCGTCATTTACATCAGGTATAACTCCCAATGCCATCCCTCCTCCCTCCCCCCTCCCCATAATAAGCCCTGGTGTGTGATGTTCCCCTTCCCGAGTCCAAGTGATCTCATTGTTCAATTCCCACCTATGAGTGAGAACATGCGGTGCTTGGTTTTCTGTTCTTGCGATAATTTGCTGAGAATGATGGTTTCTAGCTGCATCCATGTCCCTACAAAGGACACGAACTCATCCTTTTTTATGGCTGCATAGTATTCCATGGTGTATATGCGCCACATTTTCTTAATCCAGTCTGTCACTGATGGACATTTGGGTTGATTCCAAGTCTTTGCTATTGTGAATAGTGCCGCAATAAACATACGTGTGCATGTGTCTTTATAGCAGCATGATTTATAATCCTTTGAGTATATCCCCAGTAATGGGATGGCTGGGTCAAATGGTATTTCTAGTTCTAGATCCTTGAGGAATCACCATACTGTTTTCCACAATGATTGAACTAGTTTACAATCCCACCAACAGTGTAAAAGTGTTCCTATTGCTCCACATCCTCTCCAGCACCTGTTGTTTCCTGACTTTTTAATGATTGCCATTCTAACTGGTGTGAGAGGGTATCTCATTGAGATTTTGATTTGCATTTCTCTGATGGCCAGTGATGACGAGCATTTTTGCATGTGTCTGTTGACAGATCCTTATTTTCAAGATGAGGAAGTGCAGGCCCAGAGGGGCCCAGGACTGGCTGAGTCCCTTCAGTTCTGCTCTGCCTTCCCAGTCCTGCATGCCAGCCCTCAACATGTTACTCCAGAAATGGGATTAGAGGAGCTCATTTGGATTTTCCCTGAAATCCCTGTTTCCTTTCCCGCCTTCCTGATCATGAAGTTGCAGTGAGTTGTGTTGGAGGACCAAGCCCTCGTCTCCACAGCCGTCGTCCCTGGGACAAGAATGAGATTGCCAAATGCCACTCTAAGCATGGTTCATGCATCTGCCCATTTCATTCTCCCAGCCGCTCTGTGAGCGACTGCTTTTGGTATCATCTCATTCAGGAATGAGGAGAAACCAGGGCACAGGTACTTGGCACTCAAGGGCTTAGGTCCCACAGCTGGTAAGCGGATGCAGGAGACTGGCTCTGGAGACAAAGCTCACCACCTTCTCCAGGGCTGTGGATGGCAGCCGTGTGATCTGTCCCCTGCCCAGGAGACCACTGAAGAGTACACAGAATAGGAGCCAGGAGGCCTCAGCCCTCACCTCAGCTCTCCACACTCATTGGCTACGATCCTCAGTAAGACCATGGATGCCTCGACCTGGCCAGTGCACAAGGAGCACAGCATCAACGCCTCCAGACAGCGCTCACAGGTGACGCCCTCCTCTGGACCCCACAGACGCAGTGCACCGAAGCACCCTGACTGGACACCAGGATTGCTGAGAAGGGGGCTGGAACAGACTCAGGGTAATTGGGAGATGAATGGGAAGAGAGAGGCAGTAAGAGATGGAGGGAGGTAAAGAGATAATGGACAGAGAGGGAGACGGAGACAGAGACAGAGAGACTGAGAGACAGACTGAGAGGCAGAGACAGGGAGATACTGAGAGAGAGGGAGGGACAGAGACAAAGAGAGACAGGTACCAAGAGAGACAGAGACAGAAGAGGGAGACAGGCAGAGAGAAACAGAGACAGTGGGAATGTGAATGCCAGGCCCCTGCAGGGCTATCTCAGTCCTTGGTGCAGTGATTTGCAGAGCATGGGGCGTGCCCTGCATTGCCGGGGGCTGGGGTGGGAGTGGCTACGAAGTCATTTCTCTTGGGAGGAACATTTCCCTGTTGTTTCTAAACTCTCGGGAAACTGTCTGATGTCTCTAAAGAAACCACTGTTGCCTGCACTCGCGGAAAGCTGATTCAGGAAGGGGTCTCAGGAGTCTGGGATGTGAGTTTCCTGGGTGAGCGGTTGGGGGGCCTCTGCGGTGCCTCTGAGTCTGCAGGTCCTGCTGCTGCTGCCACTCCTGGGCTGTCAGGCGACGCCTGAGCCGTGGAGCCTGTGACTCTTGCCAGCTTGGGCAGTGCTTGCTCCCTGCAGGGTTGGCCCAGACTCTGTTCTGAGTGGGTGGTGGTCTGGGGCCCTTAGCCAGGCAGTGCTTCCCTCAGCTGCCTCCATCTGAGGCCCTCCCTGCAGCTCTGCCCCCCACACCCTGTGCCCTGCTCTCCTCCTCCCACCTGCTCTGCTCTGTCTGCCGTCAGTTTCCAAGGGAACCTGAGCTGACACTGGGAGAAGCAGAATTAGGGGCTGTGAAGGCCCCGAGAGGGGGTCCAGGTCCCAAATGCTGGTTTTGGGCTCCATCTGGGCACCCTGAGACTGTATGAGGGTGGCCGGGCTGCTGCTGAGGTCAACACTGGGAGCTGAGTGCCCATGCACCCCAGGGCTGTCCAGCACCCATCCACATCAGCTCCTGGGGCTCACAGGAGGCACAGGCAGGCGTGCAAGCAACAGAGGCCCAGGAAGTCACCAGGTGCTGCAAGAACGATGGAAAGAGGCCTGTGTGATAATGGGCGAAGGAGAGAGGACTCAGGGGAGGGGCTCAGGGGAGAGGGCTCAGGGGATGTGACAATGGGTGAAGGGGAGAGGGCTCAGGGGTGAGGGCTCAGGGGATGTGACAGTGGGTGAAGGGGAGAGGGCTCAGGGGTGAGGGCTCAGGGGATGTGACAATGGGGGAACGAGAGAGGACTCAGGGGAGGGGGCTCAGGGGAGAGGGCTCAGGGGAGAGGGCTCAGGGGAGAGGGCTCAGGGGATGTGACAATGGGTGAAGGGGAGAGGGCTCAGGGGTGAGGGCTCAGGGGATGTGACAATGGGGGAACGAGAGAGGACTCAGGGGAGGGGGCTCAGGGGAGAGGGCTCAGGGGATGTGACAATGGGCGAAGGAGAGAGGGCTCAGGGAAGAAGGGCCCTCCCGGACATCCTTGGGGTGGGGAAGGTGGTACCTCATGTGCTCTCCCAGGTCCCCTCTCCTCTCTCAGATGCACCTTTTTCCTTTCTCTGCTCATTTAAACGTTGGCTTTTCCCAGCTGCCATCTCCTTTAGCTGTCCCTGTCCTTTTTGGTGTAACGATGAGTCCCAAAGGAAGGGAGCTCGGCCATCCTAACGGAGCCGTTGTCTACCCCAGGGAGGCTGTGGGTTCCCTGCTTACAGAGCCACCTTCCCACAGGGAGCGAGCCCCTCTAGCCTCCGAGCTCCATGGAGGTACCCAACGCAGCGCTAGCCAGGAGGGCGGTGGAGCCCCTGCAGGCAGGTGACCCGATCCGCTCCAGCTTTCACCTCCCTGAGGGCTCCCACGAGGCTCCCATGCACTCAGGGGTCTCCGACCACCAGGACGTGATGCCCAGGTGTGTGTCCCTCTCCTGGCTGCCTACCTCCCCCCACACAGTCGGGCTCTGGAGTCCTTCAATCAACTCTTCCCTGCCAGTCAGCCCACCGTGGTTTCTCCCTGTTTGGAACTAATAACAAACACTTTTTGTGTCACTCTTGCTGTGCTAAATCACAGACCTCTATTTTGATTAACAGTGTTCTGTGTCCTCCATCAGCCTAAAGCCCTTGGGGGCTGGGAGGATGGAGCAGGCTGGAGTCCTGAGGATGAGCCCCAGCCCCACAGAAGCTGAGCTCTGCTGTCTGTAACTGTCCTCCTTGCTCCACCCCTCAGTGATTAGACTTTGGGCATGGGACTCAGGTCTCCGGAAACTCAATATCCTCCTCTGTAAAACAGACCTCAAAAATTTTAAATGAGGGTTACTGTGCATGTAAAGTACTTAGAAAAATGTGTGACCCAGATTAAGTGCCTGGGAAATATTAGCTGCTAATGGCACTATTGTCATCATCAGTAATCATGGCTATGAAATAGAGGGAAGTGGTGAAGCTTGGCTCACAGGCCCTGCTTAACTAATGAACAGTCATATTAACCATATTTGAAAATTCTGAACATGGCATTGGGAATCTATAGGCTTAAATACACACCAGTGACATATTACAATTTCACTTAACATGTTTTAGTAGAAAGTAGGGAGGCAGAAGCTATTATATAAATGTATATTGTACGCTGCATACATTGTATAAACATATATTGTGATTGCATGCACATTGCATAACATATGCTGTACATTGTGTATACATTGTGTGAACATATATCACAATTGTATATGCATTGTATACACGTTATAGAAATATATAGCATACATTATATATACATTGTACACAGGTATAGTGTATAAGTGTATATCATACATTGTATTTACATTGTATAAATGCATAAATGTATTGTTAAGCATCTACGAAGCCTCTAGTGCCTCATTAAGGAGGGATTTTCTGAAAGGGTTTTTTCCATGTGTAACGACAATGAGCGACCTCTCACTTTCGTTCTGGCCATCACAGACCCAGGACACAAAGAAAGCCAGAAGGTTTGGGGAGGGCTGGATCTGCAGGACTGTTTTTCCTTCCCTGAAAGAACACCTTGCCTTCCTGCGTGGACCACAGGATGGTGTGTGTGGCCACAAAACCCAGAAGGTGAGGTGCTGAAAGAAAGCAAGCTGCTGGGATCATTCCTGCTTCAAAGCAGGTGACGTGGCCACCGGCGTGTGGGAAGAATGGTCCAGAGACACAGGCAGCCAGCTGGAGTGGAAGGGCGTCCTGGGGACCCACCCCCTGGAGGGCTTCACAGAGAACGGAACCGCCTGGGGAGAGCTGGTGGAAAACAACAGAACTTCACCGAGGACCCGGAACCTTAGCTTCAACGAGGCTTAGCTTGTCCCCAGTGACTGAAGCCTCCCAGGGCACTTAGCTGACCGGGGGATGACTGAGGGGAGTTGGGGTTTTCATGCTGGTCTTCCAGGGAAGCCTTAAGGCTGGCCCAAGTCTGGAGGAAAAGCTGTGTGTGGGAGTGACACCATCTTAAAGCCCATTCTTTGGAAGCCATCATGATGAAAAATGGCACACGCTGCTCTTCAGTCTCACCTCCTTCCACCCTTCTCAAGTAAAGCAGGAACAACACACCCATCACCACTTCTAAGACACGAGAACTAACTTCAAACAAGCCAATTGTGAAATTCCGATTTTTCTCTGTAAGTAAGTTATGGAATTATTGAAAGCCGTTAGGTAAGAAGGGCTGATTCCTACCTAACTGGTCTGTCTTCAGTCCTCTCTCCCTGAGTTACACACTGAGACCTTTGCCACGATAGAAATGACGTTCGTTTTAATAGTGGATTCCTGGGCTTTGTGATCGGGGGGGTTCTTCTAGGGCCCCCACTCACAGCAAGCCCTTTGTAATTTTACACATAAGTGAAATCAAGAGTGACTGTCCACACGGGGGGACAAAAAGAGTTCCTGCCAGAAAAAGGGCAGAGGCGCGAAACCAAACTCAGCACACTGCAGACGCTTGGCTCCTGACCGGCTTGTGATTATCCGTCCTCCACTCGATTTATTCACAAAGTGAGTGAGACTGAATGGCCAGTTTCTAGCCAGAGTGGACTGTAATATTTGAGTGAGGGAGACAGGAAAAGACCTGAAAATCATTAGTGTCCCCGCCTCAGGACCCTGGCATATCCGTGACCTCTCTGAGTGCTCTGAGAAAAAATGAGGGACGTTGGTGGGCACAGCGGCAGACAGGTGGCTGCTGGAGTCTCCCTCTTCCCACGGGACCCTCCTCTTCCTGGCACCACACTCTTACTCCCTTTCTCACTCTTCAGTTGCAAGGAGGGATGCATGGTTTTTTGGCAAATAAAATATAAGACATCTGGTTAAATTTGAATTTCAGATAAACAATAATAACTTTTAAATGTAAGCTTGTCACTGTATTTTATCTGGCAACCCTTTGCAAGGAGCCTGCAGACCCCAAGCAAATGTCTCCTCTTAATCTAGAAAGCACCTTCACCCAGGATGGGAGCGACATGAGCCATCAGGCTTTTTGTTTGCTTTTAATATACTTTGGTGTGGGAATAAGTATCTCAAGGAATTGAACCCGTAATTGCATCATAAAAACAATGATGCTAATAACAGCCAACAAGCGAGGAGCGCTTACTGTATTGTTGTAGACACACAAGCCTCAGAACAACTCTGTGCAGAGGAGAAAACAAGCCACAGACTCGTTAGCAGCTTGCTGAATTAAAGATCTTTTGGTAGGTCTCTGAAATGCTCACACAGGACAAGCAGGTTTTTCCTACCTCTGCACAAAGATCTGGTGACTGTAAGTCTTTCTCTCTAGTATAGATCTATATACACATATATGTGTGTGTGCATCCTGCACAATAGTGTGTGAGAGAGAGGAAGAAACAGAGACAGAGAAAGAGACAGAGAGAGAGACAGACAGACAGAGAGGGAGAAAGAAATTGCCCTGGACTTAGCTCTGCACATCAAAGAAATGGCTTCATCTCGACTGGCTGCCTCAACTGATTGAAGCCATTCCCAAGAACTGGTCATGATTTTTCTGCAAGGATTCAGCTGCATATTTCTTGGTATGGGGACAGAGGATGAACCCCTTGGGCTTTCCTCTCATTACGGTGTCTCTGGTGGGAACAGTTGGGGATGCAAAGCCACTATGATGTCAGATAGGAGAGAAACCTACGGTTCCCTCAGCCCTTGAGGATTGCTTGGTGAGAATGTGGAGCCAGGTCCATCCAGGAGGTGAAGGCCCAACTCTAGGCTTCTTCTCCCAGGGACTTCACAGACACTTTTTATGTCTTTAATACCTGCATTCCCAGAGCCAAACCCACAGTTTCCAGTTCAAACACCTTGTTCTAGTGCCTTTTCCACTGCCTGGGGATGCCCGAGGTGCCACCCCTCCCTCTCTGGGTTCCCAGTCTCTCTGAGTCTTTATGCAAATATAAAGAACTTCTCGTTGGCAGTGAATAATTCTCACAAGGCTGGGTGGCGGTGGAAAGTTTTTTTTTTTTCAGCAAAACGAAGATTCTTTTAAAATTTTAGAAAGTCATTCAAGGAACTGTTTGTCTTTCTGAAGGCACTAGTTTGGAGTATGGACTGAGTGTGGGAGAGTGCGGGGTGAGGGTGTGTGGACAACAGGGTGTCTGTGCCTGACATGAAAATTTAAAAAACAAAGAAATAAAGGGGGTACTTGAGGATGAAAGGTAAACTCACAAACAAGTCAATAAACTTCCTTTTCAAAGTTACTGAGCACACAGGTGACTTTTACTGATTGATTTATTTTTACTGGCATTATAGTGTACTTTATTCTCCTTTCTAAATAGTTTTCATGGAAAGAAAATGCTGAAGAGCATTCCTTTATGGTTGCATTTTTGCTTAGGATTTCTTTTCATGCTGGGGTGGGGAGCAAACTGAAAAGAGATGTAGGTTTTGTGATTTTATCATTTTTTATGATGATGCCTCCAGGTAGCACATATTTATATCCTGACACCGTCTTGTTCTTACTTCTGAGTACCCAGTTAACCTAGAGGAGTCCTGAGTGCACTGCAGATGAGGAAAGCATGAGAGATTTGCAATGGGCCAGGCAGGTGCACCTGAGCAGGCACTGCCCCTATCAGCTGATACTCATGGTGACTGGCCTGCAAACCCTCTGCCAGCACTGTAAACCCTACCTGTTTAGGTCTGGTGTGAGTTCTAAGGAATCTGATTAATGCCTGCTTTTGACACTCTGGCTGACTCAGATCCCATGAAGCTGAAGGGTTAGATGAGTCCAATCCTGAGAAACACCCTCAGGTGCAGGAAATAGTGAAAATCAGATGCGGAGAAGCCACACCTGTGATTTTAATCTTTATGAGAATTCATGCTTCTGAACTTCCTCTTTCAAAATCCAGATGACACACAAGTCTATCGTACATCTTTACCACTGGAGAGTGACTTCAGGTGTTTATAAGGAAGCTGAGATTCTGAATCCCAAGCACCACCACAACGATCACCCTTACAGACACTACTCAGGTCTGCGAGGGCCTTTGGGTGGCCCTGCTTCCTGCGAGCTGTCCTGGCAGGACAGAGAGACTCTTCCCGCCACAGCCCTGCCATTCCAGGCTGAGGCTGTGAGCAGCACCATGACAGGCTCTGGCCGCACTGTCTCTCAACAGCGTGGGTCTCTGACCACTCCACAAGCTGGAAGTGCAGACCGCTGACTTCCCTCGAGAACCCACTGGGTTCCTGCAGAAGGCTCCTCAGCGGTGTCTAAGCACACCACTCAAATGATTCGTATGCACCATCACATTGGAAACTTGTTTTCATTGACTGTTACTTAATGAGGAGACTTCCCTCCAGGATGGTTCTGAAGCTTCATTCGTAAGAGCAAGCCTTTGGTGGAGAGCACTGAGCAGACGTGCAGCATCTTTGCTGGCTTCTACCGAAACACCATGTGGATCCAGACGTGGGTTTGTGGGTTTGTGGTTCTGCACGTGGAAGCCGGCCCTGCATGGGGTGAGCCTGGGACGGTGGGCAGAGAACCCAGGTGCAGAAACTGCATCGTTCCAGCAGGAGGCGCTGCTTCCAGGCTCCCTGGACGGACTCCGGCAGGGCGGCCTTCCCCGCTCCATCCCCCGGAGGTGGGACACAGCCTGGGAAAACGCACGGCTTGCCCTCCAGACACGGGTGCTAACAGGGCCGTCAGACAAGGGCTGGGGACTGAGGCCTTTAGGAACTTCAGCTCCAGAGCCCCCATGCGGTGGGACCGGGGGTCTGCCTGAACAGAAGCAAGCTGTGTAGACGGGGGTCCGTGAAGTAGAGGCAGGATTTTGCGGGAAGGTTGGGGCAGAGCAAGGAGGAAAAGCCACATTTACAGCAATTTCTGAAATCTTTTCATTTTTCTCCCCGAATCACATCCATAATATGATTTGAATTTAATAAACTGCTGAAGGTTCCTGGCCCTGAGTCCCGGTGTCCTCCCAGCCCCGCCCAGTTGTGGGTGCGCGTGGGGAGCGGTACAAGGGAGGGTAATGGGCCCCTGGAACGCTGCGTGCAGAGCGGTGATGAACGGCCCGAAACCCTCGCGCTGCTCTGCGCCCTTCATCACCCAGTCCGGGTGGTTAGGGACTGTCAGAGAAAAATAATTTAGCGGCCACGGCTCTAACCGATGTGCTGCCTTCTGGGGTCAAATGACTATTACAAAGTAGTAGCACTGCCTGGTTTCTTCATCGTAAGAGCTCAGGGCTGACAACATGAAAGCAAAAGGCATTGCAGCCAGAATTCACTGACATCCTTCACATTTTACATGAGTGGGACACAGGAGAGGGACTGGGCAGGCGTGGAGGACTGTTTCCTGCTTAACAGATTCAACAGAAGAGTGGCAGGCCCAGCTGGGTGAGCAAAGTATCCCAGCAACGGGGGACACGCCCCAGACCGTGGGTGCTGGGGCTTCTCAGAGAAGGTGGCAGGAGACCTGAGCCTGCCAAGGTTGCACCCAAGGTCGTGGGCAGCGTTAGGAGGGCTCTCTCCCAGTGCCCCCCAGCCCCCTCCGCCCTTCCCCCCTTCCCCAGGCTGCAGGGGTGAAGTGGCTTCCCGGACGGTCACTGGCTGGCAAGTTTAAGCTACAGACAGTGCAGAAACAGGGTGAAAAAGGAAGAGAGAGGGGAGTAAATAAGAAGGAGGCGTAAGAAAAGACCAAGCCAGGCCCCAGCACCCTTGTGAGGAAGTGCCCAGGGACTTATGTGGAAGCCGTTCTTGCTGTCCACCACCTTGTTTTTACTTACATTGTGTTTTTATTTGAGGATGAGTTTGGACAGCAAGACTGACAGAGATTGTGATTTAAATCCCTCTAACCCACTCCTTAAAATGGCCACCGGATATTCCACAAGTACTTGAAAATGAATGAATGGCTTCCTGAGGGCAGATGGCCGGGGTGTGCCCTACCCCATGCCGGCTAAGAGTTCAATGAGCATTGGTTGACAAGTGAATAGTGAGCACTCAAACCCAGTCACAATTCAAGATGAGGGCTCTGTCACGACGCACGTGGTCTGTGTCACCCTGCAGTCTCCCTGAGCGGCGTCTGGGGTTCGAGTGGGACCTGTGTTCATGAAGAGATTTATGATCTCCCCAGGCAAAAGAACAGATTCTGTCCTAGGTGTTGGGATGTAACGATGGTAGCGATCACGGCCATAACTTACAATTACTGCATACTTAGGACGAGTCCCGCACTGGGCTAAGTGCTTTTTAACTATGTGAAATGTTTCTTTCCTTGATTGATGCCAAAATGAATAAAGATAATTTTCTATATCTGCTACATTAGTGATGCCCACAAATAATTCTGAACATGATAAGAGAAAAGATAATTTGCATAAATCAGCCATTGCAAGACTTGGCAGGATAAGATTGTTTTAAAATGGTATCAGAATAGTTTCTGACAGATATGAGGCAGGAGAATAGGGTCTGGAGGCCAGAACATAAGGCCGGTTGACACTGACTTCCTAGAGCTGAATCAAATGGAAATACTTCAGCGATGACAGGAAATGTCCTCTCCATTTACACAAGGCCTAGGCCGAATAACCAATGGAAACCTCTAGAGGGTATTTAAACCCCAGAAACTTCTGTAAGGCGCTCTGGGGCCCCTGTGCGCAGGCGCTCCCACCCTGGAGTGTGCTTTCTTTTTCCATAAATCTCTGCTTTTGGTGCTTCTTTCTTTCCTTGCTCTGTGGGTTTTGTTCAATTCTTTGTTCAAGGCGCCAAGAACCTGGACACCTTCAACCGGTAACACCCAGACAGAGCTGAGAACATGTGAGTGAAGGTAAACACAGGTTAGAAGGCGGACTCACAGCCGCGCAGGAAGGAACCAGAGGGGTCCTGCCGGGCAGAGTGAGGCCCAGCTCCCTACTCTCGCTCCGGCCTCTTCAGTCTCCCAGCGCGGTTCTCTCTTGGACCAGGGACCCCGTCTGGATCCTGCGGGACTGGGCGGCCTCCCCGGCTGCACCCAGGCACAGGGCGCCTCCCTGGTGGAAACTTGACCCCAATTGTACCCGGCACGACCATCCGACCCCACGCGTGGAGACCCAGCCACCCACAAGGCCTGGCACGGGGGAACCGGCCCTCCCCCTGCAGACAGAGGCACCCTGGCAGCTCCCTACCCGGCCTGGCCGTCTCCTCCCGGGCAGCCGCATCGTCACCCTCAAAACCGCCGGCAGCACCTGCTCTCCGGTCACCTCGCCAGCCCGGGGGAACATTCTTTCCCCTCCCGCTCCACGCGGCCGCTCCTTCCCCGAGAAGCCCGGACGCCAATCCCCACAGGGAAATGTCGGGGTCCTCCCGCGCCCCCCGCGCCCCTCACCTGCGGCATTGGCGTCCTCCAGGCCCTGCCGGGTGCGTGGCCGGGCATCTGGATGTCGAAAAGCGCCTGCAGCGCGGCCTGCGCGGCCTGACCCCGGGCCAGCTTCTTGCTGCGCCCGGAGCCCTCGAACGTCCTGCCATCCACGCTCACGGCCATCACGAAGCTCCGCGCCCGCCGCTCAGCCGGTTCCGCCAGACACACGTAGCGCAGCCCAGCGCGCAGGCGGTTCAGCAGCACCACGGGATTGCGCTCACCAGGGGCCGCGGGGGTCGCGGGGGTCGGGCCCACCAGGTCCAGCGCGCGGCACAGCAGCCGCCGTCGCCCGTAGGCCGCGGACAGAAGCGCTGCGTCCCCGGGGCGGCCTCCCGAGAGACCGGGGCGTGGCGCCGGGGGCTCGAACTCCTGGAAGAGCGTGTCGGGGAAATCCGCCTGGTCAGAGGTGAAGTCCGTGCCAGGGCCCGGGCCGCCACCCATGGCCAGATGCGCCTGGCAGGCGTTGGGGAACTGCACGAAGGACCTGAGCGCCAGCTCGGCCGCGCGCATTTTGGCCTTCTTCTTGGTGGGGCCCGTGCCCTCGAACGTGAGCCCGTTCACCTCCACCGCTACCGCGAAGACCGGGGCGTGCACCGGGCCCGTCTGCGACACTGTCCGGTACTGCAGGCCCGGCCTCAGCTCGTGCAGCTGCACCAGCGCGTTCTTGGGCGCCATGGACCACGACAGCTTCTTCCAGACCAGCTGCAGTTTGCACAAGTGTCCTCCATTCCCCTCCTCCAGCGGCCGCTTCCTCTTCGCACCGGGGGCACCGCCCCGGGTCCGGTCCCCCAGGGGCGGTGGCCGCGCGGCCAGGTTGCCCACATTGCGGTTCTCCTTCACCTCCGCGCTGCTGGTACCTGGAGGGGAGAACAGACCAGTCAGGACCCTGGGCGAGCGCCGGCAGGTCGATGGGAACAGCAGGCAGTCCCCTAGGGTCCGAGTCCCTTGCCCCCAGGCCAGGCCTGAGAAATGACTGTGGCCACTGGAGGGAGGGAGCCCCTGGGGGGCCTATGGCCCATGCCGGGAAGCAGCGTCCCTGGTCCCTTGCTGAGGGCCTGTGGCTGGGAGCTGTCCTCCTCCGGGCTGGCTCCTGCTCTAAGTGCGGCTGTGTACCCCAAACAGACAAGCGCCCCTGACTTTGGACAAGTTTTGAGCAATGTCAAAGGTCAGAGACGCCTTTCCTGGGGTGGTGTGGCCTAGTGTCCCCCTTCCCACCTGCTACAGGGACCTCCAGGCCCGGTGACCAGTGCCCCCCCAAAACTGAGGGGAAGGGGGTCCAGCCCCCAAACTCTACTTCCTCATTCACAGCCAGAGGTGAGACAGGTGGCGTCTCCTGAGACCTCCCTGGAGGGAAGGATAGGAGCCCGCCCAGGTGAGGCACTGCGGCCTTGGGGTGAGTCCCGGTCTTTCTCCACGGAGGAGGGGCACACCTATTCCGCAACTACGGTCAGTCCTCTGTATTCCTGAGTTCCCCATCTATGGATTCAACTAACTGTGGAGAGAAAGTATTCGGGAGAAAATGGATGAATCACTATGGAACGTGTACAGACTTTTTTCTTGTTATCATTCTCTAAACAATACAGTATAACAACGATTTGCATAGCATTTACATTGTATTAGGCAGTATGCAACATCCAGAGATGATTTAAAGTACAGGCATACCTCCTTGTTTGGCTTCCCAGGTATCGTGTTATTCACGAATCTGAGGTTTGTGGCAACCCTGAGTTGAGCAACTCTATCAGCACCATTATCCTATGCCATGCGCTCACTTTATGCCTCTGTGTCACATTTTGGTGATTTTTTTTTTTTTTTGAGATGGAATCTCACTCTGTTGCCCAGGTTGGAGTGCAGTGGCACGATCTCTGCCCACTGCAACCTCTGCCTCCCAGATTCAAGCGGTTCTTCTGCCTCAGCCTCCTGAGTAGCTGGGATTACAGGCATGCACCACCATGTCTGGCTAATTTTTGTATTTTTGTAGAGATGGATTTCACCATGTTAGCTAGGCTGGTCTCGAACTCCCGACCTCAGGTGATCCGCTGGCCTCCATCTCCCAAACTGCTGAGATTATGGATGAGAGTCACCGCACCTGGCCACATTTCGGTAATTCTCAAAATATTTCAAAGTTTCCCGTTATTGTATCTGTTATGGTGCCCTCTGCTGTGTGATCTTTGATGTTACTATGGTGGTTGTCCTGGGGTGTCATGAACCACACCCATTTAAGATGGTAAACTTAGTAAGTGTTGTGTGTTTTCCTACCGCTCCACCAGCTGGCTCTTCCCTCATCTCTCCCTCTGCTTGGGCCTCCCTGAGAAGCCCCAATATTGAAATTAGGCCACTTAATAACCATGCAGTGACCCCTTAGTGTTTAGTGAAAGGAAGAGTCAGTCCTCTCTCACTTTAAATCAAAGGTAGGGAGGGAGGCATGACGATAGCCAAGATGGGTCAAAAGCTGGCCCCTGGCAGGAACCCAGGCCACTCACTTGGTTTCTGCCCCTGGGAGTCTTACCACCTTCATGAGACAGGCAAGCACTTTAAAAAGACCTGTAATGTCCCAGTGTTTTCAGGGTAGGTACCAGGGGTCGGTGGTCAGGAGCACAAGCACAGCTCCTTTGGAATGCATTTTGGGAGCGTTGGGCAAGAATAAAGAAACACACGCCTTACTCAGCAATTCTGCCGCTGGAGATGCGTCCTACAGAAACCTTCATACACAGAGGCAGAGCTGAACAAAGGTGTGCACTGCAGCATGGTTTCACAAAACTGAAAACTTTGAAAATGCCCAAGTTTCTATGGTTAGAGGAATGATGAGTAATCAGTGATATAATCACACTACAGAATATATAGAATACTGTATAGCAGTTGCGTCTAATGGACTACGTCTGTATGCTTCCACGTAGATGAATCTCAAGAAATAGGATGCCAGATAGTAAAATTGACTTGCAAAATAGCCCATAGGGTAGGATATTACTATTATAAGAACACCAACGTTCTATATTCTTCATGCAGTCATCCATCTGTGATAAAACTGCTGATGTGTGGGTAATAAAGATCCAGTCCGGTCTCCCCTGGGGAGTGCAGGAGGGCAGTGCAATGAGGGGCTGGGGGTGACTTCACGTGTGACTGCGGTGCTTTATTTCTTTTGCAGAAAATGTTCTGAAGTCAATTTAGCAAAATCATCATTTGCCAGCCAGGGTGATGGATGCATTTGATGATGATTTCATTTTTCCGGACTGACCATCCTGGACCACTGTTTTCTGGCAAAGCTGTTCCATTAGGGAATCTCAGCCATGGATGACCCCACAACCTGCTGGGTCCATACTGCCCTCACTGGTGAATGTGCTTCTGGAAGGCTCCATGCAGGTTTACCACAAAATACAAAATTACGGTAGTGAGCTGCGCCATTGCCCCTCCCTGAGGCCTGACTCCTGCAGAACCAGACTTTGTTGTTTCTCATTGCCCCCGTCATCCCTGGGGAATGTATTAATGTCCGATTTTCTCAGTGAGGAAGTTCCTTTACTGAGGTTGCAGAGTTTGTTAGCTGGTCGAGGTGCAGTTCAGTCCCAGGCATCGGATCACTCTCATCTGTGTTGTTGCTATAAAGGTGATTTTATGGAAACTGATTACTTCCATCATTGTCTTGGCCTCTGTACAGTAAAACCCTTTTCTGGGCTCTCCGGAAGAGGAAGAGGAAGCTGAACCCACAGGCTGCCCCACGTGTGACTGGATGGTGAGCTGTCCCAGGCAAGAACACACAGGCTTCCCCTCACTCACCGGCTTCGTCCGTGGAGAGAGGCTCTTCTGCTGGGTGTGGATGAGTTTTTTCCATTAAGCAAGTGGAAACTTGAGGCAATTTTCACAGCTAACCCACAGCTTAGAAATAGAGGTTGAGTGTGGCTGGATGTTGACACGTGGACTTGCTGGCCATGTGGCCCGAAAGCCAAGCAGGAATGAGACCTAGCTGGCCCAGCCCCACGTTCCCTGCCCCTCAGCTTATGACATCATTGTTGGAGAATAATAAAAACATACATTTCGCAAGCACAAAAGACGCCTTTGAAAATCGGGCAGCTTTGCGAGGTATCCTGACACTGGAGAATGTTCTTTTCAGGTTGCACGCTGCCTGCCCATTCAGCTCGGGGTGGAACCATCCGTCTCTTGGCCTCAACTATCATTACCATCTGGGTGCTCCTGCAGAAGGCTCTTGGCTCTGCCTTAAAAGTGCTCTCTGTTTGCTAAAATCTCTATTTCTCATTTGAATTTTCCGAATTGTGAGGTGGCTCTGTTGTTTTCTCTGGCAATTGTGTCTAAAAAGTATTAGGTTTGGGGAGGTAATTTTGTTCAAAACGTGGATCTGAGAGCTTGATCAGTATAGGTGCACAACGTTCATTTACAGTTGATGGCAGTAGAAACAGTTACCTTCTGAGGAGAAAGTGCTGAGTGCAAATGCTTTTGCTAGTCATTATGCACTTTGGGTATACATATAGCACTGAACTCTACTGTTTAGTGTGTTTCAGGCCAAGGGTTAGCAGATGAGATTAACCATGTGATTTTCCAAATTGAACTTAAAGATGGAGCAAAAAACCCAACACGGTCAACTCCCCAACCCCATACCAGACTGCATATAAATTTGCTTGGTACTCTGTAATTTCTTATTGATTTCTCACAAGGTGGAGATGGACAAGACGGCCAGTGTGATTACAGTATGACCTTTGCTGGATCTTGGATTGGAACTCACGGAGCAACGCTTTGCCTCTAGCTGCACCGAACGCCTCTTTCTGATTCAATGTCCCATGACTCTCAGAATTAAAGTTTTCCATGGCATAAACCATGAATGTCAGATTATGGTATGAGGGCCTCTTTCATGATAATCAATAATTAATAATAACAGCATACTTCAGGGGCCTGTCCTGGACACACCAGCTGGGCCCTCTGGGGGTGATATCACCCGATTAGGGTTCGGACTCCTCTGCACAGGCCCCGATTCCCATTTCCCTGATGTGGGGGCCTAGCACAGAGGCAACAGTCCAGTGGTGGCCTCTGCATGGAGCTGTGGGGAATGGGGGTGCAGCGGGCACCGCTCTGGACTCTGCTCCATTGTTCACGGCTGTGTGACCCTGGACAAGTCACTCAGTCTGGCCAACTGATTTTTTAAGACAGAAAATGAAAATTTAAAAAATATTTGCCTTATAAGGCTCTTACAGGGATGAACGGAGGCAGCACATCTAATGGGCTGAGCGAGAGTCGGCCGTGGGGGAACATTGGATGCATTTTGAAAACACAGCAGGAAAATGGCGGGGCAGACACTTCTCACCCTCCTCTCACCGCATCTCGCCCACCTTGCTTCTCTCTCTCCGGTCCCGGTTCTCTCTCTGCTCATCTTTTTCCCTGAGCTTCTCCGTGCACTTTACAGGAATTCCAGGGCACCTGGAAGAAGGGTTTCCAGGGCCTCACGTCTGCGAGTCGCGAGCTGTGGCGGGGGTCACATCTCCCGCCTTGAGAGTTTTTGAGGGAGTTTTGCTCCCTCAGAAGGGCCGAGAGCAGCATGAGCTTTTCCACACACAACAAAGCCTCCCCTCTGTCCCTGGTTGGCAAGGCAAGAGTTCGTTCTCACAAAACCTTCCAGAACCTACTGGGTCAGGTAACAGTGCAGGTGCCTGAGGCATACGAAGGGAAAAACAGGCTTTGCCTTTTTGTTCCTTGGGCCCAAGTGGGACGAGCCTGACACTGTGACCCTGTGACAGTCGTGGGGCTGGGCTGGGTGAGGGTGGGAGCGGAGCTCACCCTGTGGTCCTGTGGCAGTCGTGGGGCCGGGCTCGGTGAGGGTGGGAGCTGACCCTTGGGGAGTGGCGCTCTGGGCTCTGAGGCTGTCGGCGGATGGAGGAGCTCAGGCCCAGGTGCTGCCCTGCTGGCCTCTTGCTGTAGCGACTTCGTGTGAACCACTCGCGGCTTTAACGCTGACTTTATAAATTAACGTTGGTATTAAATGTGTTACACTTTCCTGCCTGACCCAGGAAATTATTCTCATTTTTTTCCTCCATATAATCAACAGGTTTCTCACACTCAGTCGTCATATATAAAAACCTAGAGATAAAACATCAGGAGACCAGGAAAACACCAGGCTCTAAGTAGAAAGCTATTGATGGAAAGCTATTGTTGATGTACCTGCTTGGTGGGTCTCAGAGCCCAATTCCTGCACTCACCAGGGTCTCTACTTAACAGGCTACACCCTGGGGGTGAGGGGAGCTGGGGGACTGTCTTCCTCCCCTCTTCATGCTGCTTGTGGAAATTACCCCCTGGGTTGTGTCCCAAACCCCTCACTCTTTGTCTGTGTGCCCCGAGTCTGGGTGTTCCCAAAGGCCAGCAGGGAAGATGATAGCGGCTGTTACCCACACAAAAGGCAGTGGAAGGTGCCAGTGTTCATTTACTTGACTGTGGTAACTACTTCACCAAGTGTAAGTGTAACAAAACATCATGATGTACACCTGAAATATACACAATAAAACCCACAATAAAATATATTAAAAAAGTCAGCCTGACTTAGGTTCATGAAGCCTGATTAGCCCACTGATGGGCAGCTCTGCCCTTGCTCCGAGAGGCTAGGCATGGCCACGCCCCTCCTGAGTCATCCCCTCTGTCTCTGATCCTCAGAGCAGGCACACTGAGCTTTTCCCTGGCTCCCACTTTTTGCATTTTGTCCCTGTCTTCTCTAGGGAAGCTGTCTCCAAAGCTCGGTGCACAGATTGGTGAATGGACTTGTCTCTGGGGCACAGAGGTGGATTCCAGAGGCTGGGTGCTGGCAGTGTGACCTGACCCATCACACAGTTCACAAATGGAACCTACTACACGGGCCTTGTTAGATCAGTGGAGATGGTGCGTGTAACAGTTTTAGCATGATCTTTCAAATGTTGCAGACACTCCGAATGCGTGATTTCAGCAACACATCAGAAAGAGGATTCATCATGAGCAAGTGGGTTTTATTCCAGAAATGCAAGGATGAATCCACCTCTACAACAAATCCATAAATGTGATTTACCACACAAATGGAACTAAAACCAAAAACCATATGGTCATCTCAATAGATCTATAAAAGGCATTCGATAAAATCCAACATCCCTTTATGATAAAAACTATCAACAAACTAGGCATTGTAGACACATACCTCAAAATAATAAGAGCCATCTATGACAAACCCACAGCCAATGTCACACTTAATGGGGAAAAGTTGAAAGCATTTCCCTAAGGACTGGAACAAGATGATGTCCACTCTCACCACTTCTACTTAAAATAGTACTAGAAGTCATAACCAGAGCAATCGGGCAAGAGAAAGAAATAGGCCGGGCGTGGTGGCTCACGCTTGTAATCCCAGCACTTTGGGGGGAGGCCGAGACGGGCGGATCACGAGGTCAGGAGGTCGAGACCATCCTGGCTAACACGGTGAAACCCCGTCTCTACTAAAAAGTACAAAAAACCAGCCGGGCGAGGTGGCCGGCGCCTGTAGTCCCAGCTACTCGGGAGGCTGAGGCAGGAGAATGGCGTAAACCCGGGAGGCGGAGCTTGTAGTGAGCTGAGATCCAGCCACTGCACTCCAGCCTGGGCAACAGAGCGAGACTCCGTCTCAAAAAAAAAAAAAAAAAAAAAGAGAAAGAAATAAAAGACATCCAAATGGAAAACAGGAAGTGAAGCTATCTCTGTTCCCTGATGACATACATGTATGTTATGTATACCTGGAAAACCCTAAAGATTCCTCTAAAAGACTCCTCGATTTGATAAATGACTTCAGTAAAGTTTCAGGATACAAAATCAATGTACAAAAATTAGTAGCATTTCTATACATCAATAATGTTTAAGCTGAGAACCAAATCAAGAACTCAATACCATTTACAATAGTCACACACACACAATAAAATACCTAGGAATAAATTTAACCAAGGAGGTGGAAGACAGCTACAAAATACTGATGAAAGAAATTGTAAAAGACATGAAAAAATGGAAAACCATCCTATGCTCATGGATTGGAAGAATTAATATTGATAAAATGTCCATATTACCCAAAGCAATAGGCAGATTCAATGCAGTCTCTATCAAATTCCAACATTATTTTTCACAGAATTAGAAAAAACAATCCTAAAGTTCATATAAAACCAAAACAGACCCTGAATAGCTAAAGCAGTCCCAAGGAAAAGAACCAATCCAGATGCATCACATTGCCAGACTTTGAATTATACTACAAGTCTATAGTAACAACAGGATGGTAGGGTATTGGTACAAAGATAGACACATAGACCCATGGAACAGAGTAGAGAACCTGGAAATAAAGTGGCTCATCTCCAGCCATCTGATCCTCAACAGAGCTTACAAAAATAAACAATGGGGAAAGGACATCCTAATCAATAAATGGTGCTGGGAAATTGGCTATCCATATGCAGAAGAATGAAACTGGACCCCTATCTCTCACCATACACAAAAATTAATTCAAGGATGGTTTAAAGACTTAAACATAGGACCTGAAACTACAAACTTCTGGACATTGACCTGGCAAAAGATTTATGATGAAGGCCCCAAAAGGAAATGCACAAACCAAGAAATAGACAAAGTGGACTTAATTAAACTAACAAGCTTCTGCACAGCAAAACAAAACAAAAGAAAAAAAAAAAGGAAACAGACAACCTACAAAATGGGATAAAAAATTTGCAAATTATGCCTCTGACAAAGTACTAATATCCAGAATCTAGATGGAATTCAAATAACTTAGTGAGAAAAAACCAAACAACTCCACGAAAAATTGGGCAAAGGGCATGAAGAGACCATTTCTCAAAAGAAAAAATATAAGCAACTAACAAACATATGATAAAATGCTCAACATCATAGGGGAAATGCAAATTAAAATCACACTGAGATATCATCATACCCCAGTCAGAATGGCTATTATTAAAAAGTAAAAAAAAAAAAAAAAAAAAAAAAAATCTAACATGTTTGTGTGGATGCAGAGAAAAGGGATTGCTTGTGCATTGTTGGTGGAAATGTAAACTAATTCAACTTCTATGGAAAACAGTATAGCGATTTCTCAAGGAACTAAGAATAGAACCACCATTTGACCCAGCAATTGTTCTGCTGGGCATCTACCCAAAGGAAAAGAAAATCGTTACATAAAAAAGACACCTGTGTGTGTATGTTCACCTCAGCACTATTGACAATAGCAAAGACATGGAACCAACCTAAATGTCCATCAACAGTGGATGGATAAAGAAAATGTAGTACATATACACCATGGAATACTATGTATCCATAAAAAAGAGTAAAATTATGTCCTTTGCGGCAATGTGAATGGAGCTGGAGGCCATTATCCTAAATGAACTAACTCAGAAACAGAAAAGCAAATACTGCATATTCTCACTTATGAGTGGGAACTAAACCATGGGTACACATGGACATAAAGATGGTAACAACAGACACTGAGGACTTGAGAAGGGGGGAGAGTAGGAGATGGGTAAGGTTTGAAAAATAAGCTATCAGTACAAGGTTCACTATTTGGGTAATGGGTACACTAGCAGCCCAGTCCCCACCAGGGTGCGGTATACCCGCGGGATGGTATACGCATGGGACGGTATACCCATGGGACGGTATACCCATGGGACGGTATACCCATGGGACGGTATACCCGCGGGATGGTATACACATGGGACGGTATACCCATGCACAGGTATCCCTAAGCCTAAAATAAAATGAAATTAAATTTTAAAAAAGTTTTGGCATGACCTACCAAATGTTGCAGGCCCTCAGAACACATACTCATAGTATATTAGAGCTGGGAGTAGGTCTGCAAGAAACTCATGTGGTTACACCAGGGCAGATGGGGAACCACTTGCTATGTCAGTTGCACATCAGGATTCTTAGAAAGGTTTAGCATGTAACCAAGGAGATGAAAGATATCTACAAGGAGAGCTACAAAACACTGATAAAAGAAATGGTAGACACAAACAAATGGAAAACCATCCCATGCTCATGGATTGGAAGAATCAATATTGCTAAAATGTCCATATTGCCCCAAACACTAGTAGACTCAACGCCATCCCCCTGTCAAATGGCCAAAGTTATTTTTCACAGAATTAGAAAAAGCAATCCTAAAGTTCACATGGAATCAAAACAGATCCCAACTAGCCAAAGCATTCTGAGAAGAACAGAAGAGAAGAATATCACTCTATTTGTCTCCGTGTCTCTCCCTGTCTTTGTCTCGCTGTGTCTGTCTCTATCTCTGACACACACACACACACACACACGCACACACACACACACCCCTCGTTTGTTAAGGCTCTTCAGAGTCACTCACTCAGACTGGAAACAGATTCTTATCAACCCCTGGAGGGCTCCAGCTGGTAAACAGTGCCTGAGTGTGTAACGTAACTAGTGCGTGTATGAGTGTGTGCCTGAGCATGTGCCTGTGAGTGTATATGTAATTGTGCATGTGTGCATGTAAGTGTGACTGTGTGTATGCATGTGTGTGTGCATTATGTATACTTTGTGTGCATGTGTGTGTGTGCATTTGTGTGCACACCTACATCAGTCCGGTGGGAAATGGCAGTGAGCTAGGCAGAAAGCAGGATGGCATGGTGGCCCTGAGGGGACAGCGCAGCTCCCCTGCCCTCTTGCCCCCAATGGGGCTCACACCACACTTCTTCTCCCTGGAAAATTCCTGATGTGGACTCCACGCACCTTTCCTAATGAAACCCACTCCCAGTGAGACTCCGTACACCCTGGCATGTCCTGCTGCCTCTGCACCCCAGCCAAGAACCTCATTCTGGAGACCTCCTAGAATGAGGCATCTGTGAACTGTGGCTTCTCTGAGGTCTTTGTGAGGCACCAGGTTTTCAGAGAGCTGCACATATCCTTCCACTGTAGAAATTAGATAAAAGCAGGCAAATAATTGGAACTATTAGATAAATACCACAAACCACAGTAATAGGATGATGATGAGCAATTTGAAAACTCAGGGAGGCATCTGCATGGGAAAATGCAAAATGAAATGATTTCCATCCACTTCTCTCACGGGCGTTCTCCTGAGCCTCAAACGCGAATGACCTTGTTTGATACAGTGTCCGGAAATGTGCTAAGTTTAAAGTTTTCATGCGTTAAAGGACAGCATTTGGTGGAGAAAGCCCAACGTTTTATATTGTCATGACTGTGGTGAAACTTTTGCTTTCCAAGTGAAAGCTGTTCTGGCCGTGCAAAGCCGGATGGCCTAGGCTGCTGCTCTTCATAGGCGGAGAGCAGGTGCGGGTGGGGCCGGGCCTGGTGGGTCTGCTGGCCCTCCATCCGCCCTCCATCCGCCCCCCGTCCGGCCCCCGTCCGCCCCCCGTCCGCCCCCTGTCCGCCCTCCGTCCACCCCCCGTCCGCGGAGTGCAGGGCTGCGCTTGCTCCAGAGCTCAGGCGTCCTCTCCTCTGGCTCCCGCTGTCGGTCCTCTGCTGGGCCGTTTGCACGCCCAGCTTCCCCTGTGCGGCGTCATTGGGACCGCCCGCATCACTAATAATGACGCTGCGTGTCTGCGGGTCAGACGGGCTCCTGGGAGCCAGCCAGGCGGCGCGCCACGCTACATTGGAAGAGATAATGTTGTTCCTGGTGAAGGTTATTCTGCGGCCGAGCAGCTCTTTTCCCTCCATGAATCCCCGCTGAGGGACGGGAAGGCAGGTGCCTGGGTTCTCCAGGGCACAGCAGAGGTTCTGTAAGCGGCAGGAGGCAGGCTGGGGCCGGGGGTGGGAGGCAGTGGCTCCTGGCATTTGCGGAGTGGACACTGGCAGGCTGGGCAGCTGCAGAAGGGCCTCCTTCAAAGACTCATCACGCAGGACCCCACGGGGCTGGACCTGTGGTGTGTGGGACTCAGGAAGGAGCAGGTGCGGCTGTCGGGAGACCTCTTTCCGGCACAGCTCCAGGGCCCAGGGCCGTCTTTGTGCCGGGCAGCCTTGGGCTCACCTGGTCAGAACTGGGTTGGATCTCACCCTCTGCGCAGTGGTCAGCAGAGAGTTGACAGTGACCAGATGGCAGGAACTCATGACTGCTCAGCGTTGGAAGAGAAAGCTCCTCAGAGTTAACCGCCCCAGGCAGACACGCCTTACAAACGTGGAGTTGTTCAGTCCACTCAGCCAAGACCAGCCTATGGGTGATGGGCTTCCAGGTGCGGCTCCCAGGCCCACTTCCCGCAGGTACAGGGCGTGGTGTGTGCCCTGCGAGCCTGTCCCCCGCTCCGCACCCTTAGATGAGGGGCGCTCGGCCCCAGACAAAAGCCATGATCCTGTGAGGTTGTGGGCACCCAGCATCCACAGGGAAGCACATGGGATTCCCCAAAGGTGGAACACACGCCAGGTGGGATGGGAGCGGTCCTCGTGTCGGAACCCACAGACACATAGACTCACAGGGCGTGAAACACGGGAGACGGGAGGAGGCAGGGCAAGGTCATGTGTGCTCCTACCACCCACCCTCGCTCCTGACATATGTGCGTGCACTGACGTGCACAGACACACACCACACACCTGTGCACATGTGCACAGACTCACACACTACACACATGCACACATGTGCACAGACACACATCACACATATGCACACACGTGCAGAGACTCACACACCACACACATGTGCACATAGCACACTCGGCACACATGCCACATGCATGCACACACCACACACATGCACACACGTGCACAGAGTCACACCACACACATGCACACACACGTACACACACCACACACATGCACATACTCACACGCCACACACATGCACACACACGTACACACACCACACACATGCACATACTCACATGCCACACACATACGCACATACCACACTCGGCACACATGCCACATGCATGCACACAGCACACACATGCACACACCTGCACAGACTCACACATCACACACATGCACACACGTGCACACACACACCACACACATGCACACACCTGCACAGACTCACATGCCACACACTTGCACACACACGTATACACACCACACACATGCACACACGTGCACAGACTCACACATCACACACATGCACACACATGCACAGACTCACACATCACACACATGTGCACATACCACACTGCACACATGCCACAAGCATGCACACACAACACACATGCACACATGCACAGACACACCACACACATGCACACACGTACACAGACTCACACACCACACACATGCACACACTGCACAGACTCACATGCCACACACATGCACACACTGCACAGACTCACATGCCACACACATGCACACACACGTACACACACCACACACACGCACACATGTGCACAGACTCACACACCACACACATGCATACACATGTACACACACCACACACATGCACAGACTCACATCACACATGTGCACATACGACACTCGGCACACATGCCACATGCACACACACAACACACATGCACACACGTGCACAGACTCACACACCACACACATGCGTACACACACACCTGTGCACACACATGCACACATACACACATGACACATATGCACGTGAACTCACCCCACACACATGTGCACTTCCCCACACACCACACATGCCACATGCATGAACACACATCACAACACACACACACACACACACACACACACATCTTTTTCTACCTTCCCGTGTATCTGGATTACAAATGGATAAGGCCGAGCAAAGGCCGAGCTGGCGGTGCCGCAGGGAGCTATAAAGGGAGGGCTGATTCATTTGCAGGTTTGTCTTTGAACAATCTATGAAAAGAAAGTAAATAAACAGCATCTACACAAAGGGGAGCAACTAGTTGATTGATTGAAAATGAGACTTCTCAAGCATTTCAAGAGCATTTTAACTACCATAAATAATTTAAAGTTATTGTTACCTCTAAGTTTCTACCCATTAGCGTGGAGGCTCTGAGAGGTAATGTTTATAGCCCAAGGCAGCTTGGCTGCCAGGACAGAGCATGAAAGGCTTCCGGAAAGTCCAGAAAGTCTTGGCCTCGTCAGGCCGTCTCCTCTTCTCATTGCCTGCTGTGGGGGTTCTTACGGGGGGCAGGGGGAAGGAGAAGCTCCTACGTGGGGTGGGGACGTCCCTCTCTCAGGAATCTCAGGGGCAGAGCAATAATTTTCCCAGCGGCCAGGCGGTTTATTTCTCCAGGTCTGGGCCTCTGGTTGCTACAGAAAGGTGGTTGCTGCACCTCTGTAAGGTAGAAACCATTCGCTCCGCACCGCAGATGTCCTCTGGCCCTTGCTGAAGCTTCATTTCTTTTTCTCCTGAGGGAGGCCAGCTCCAGCCAGGATCCCAGCACCTCCAGGTGTGGAGGAGGAGGAAACAGTGAACTTCCCCTTCCCAGGTGTTTCCAGGTCCACATGTCACGCTCAGCTTGGGTGGGGGGTGTGTGCTCCTGGGGGCTGTGTGCTCGTGTGCTCTTGGAGTGTGTGTGTTTGTGTGCACCCCTGGGGGGTGTGTGTATGCACACATGCACATGCCTGGTGTGTGCTTTTTACTTTCTCTATCCCAGATTTCAGAAGTAGTGATCAATAAATGGACTCATCTGGAAATTTTCCAGTTTGGGTCACCAGAGAACAGAAGCGACCTGTGTCAAAGCTTGGCTTGAGTCTCAAGCTGTGCTGGGGAGGGAGCACGGAGTCTGGGCCGAGCCCTCCCTAGTGCCAGCACACCCTCCTCCTAACATGCTCCTTCCACATCCAGAAGAGAAGGGGTCCAAGAGAGGGCATTGACCTTCACTCTGGTCCTGACACCAAAAGACTGTGATGCTGCTTTTGCTGAAAAACCTCCATTTCCAGTACGGTTAATTATCATGCTGTCTGGGAAGGGCTGTGTTTCCCAGGCTGATGGCAAAGTGCACGGAGTCCCTTGCAGACCCTTCCCACTGCCTCTTGTTGGTCTGACCAGCAATTCCAGGGTCACCTCACCTCCTCCCCATCCCACGACAACAGGAGTGTGCTGACCTCTTCCTGGTTGAAAAAGGAGCCATCTGCCAGGTGGTGTTAAAATTTGAGGAGCTGTTCACATGGTGTGGAATGTCTTGTCCTCTTTGTTAAATGCCTGACAATTTGCTGTGAACATAGAGGCCAGCTCCTGCAGCCACACACTCCCGGATCCTCACCCCCACAGTCAGCTCCCGAGACGCTGCTCAGATCCCTTTCCTAAACCAGCCTGGTGCCATCCTGAGGAGTCTCCTTGGCCCCTTTCCAATTTCATGTGCCAGAAATGTTTGCACAGGAGGGGCTCCTATCCAGCCCTTTCCTTATTAAATACTTGTACAAACCATGCTCTAAGACACCAAGACTATTGCTCTTTCTGGTTTGATGAAAAAACAAAGGAAGGAGAGGAGAGAACAGTCCAAGAAAACTGGTTAATTTCTTGGAATCCCTAGGGTTCTCAGTCCCACAGACATTACTGACACTTTCCTGCCCTTTGGTAAGGAAGGGATTCCTGGTGAGGATGAGACTCCAGGGAAGACTAAGATTCCAATTAAGGATGGAACTGAAGATGAGAATGGGACCAACCAGGTTGGAAACAGATCCAACCAGGAAATGCCACAGGTGAGGATGAGACTGCAGGTGAGGATGGGGCTGCCGGTGAGACTAAGTTTCCAGATGAGGGTGGGAGCACAGGTGAGGATAGGATAGGATTTCAGGTGAGGATGACACTGAAAGTGCGGATGGGGCCACAGGTGAAGATGGGACTGCAGGTGAGGGTGGGACTGCAGGTGCGGGTAAGATTCCAGGTGAGGGTGGGACTGCAGGTGAGGATAGGATTCCAGGTGAGGATGACTCTGAAAGTGCGGATGGGGCCACAGGTGAAGATGGGACTGCAGGTGAGGGTGGGACTGCAGGTGAGGATAGGATTCCAGGTGAGGATGACTCTGAAAGTGCGGATGGGATCACAGGTGAGGATGGGACTACAGGTGTGGGTAAGATTCCAGGTGAGGGTGGGACTGCAGGTGCAGATGAGACTGCAGGTGAGGGTGGGACTGCAGATTACAGTAGGACTCCAGGTAAGGACAGGACCTCAGATGAAGACAGGATTGTAGGTGGAGATAGGATTCGGGTGAGACCTTCAAATGAAAAGGATTCCAGGTGAGGATAGGATTGCAGATGCAGGTGGGACTGCAGGGAAGATGGGGATTCTGTAGGGGACTGAGAGCAGACACTGTCTCTCCAGGTAAGACAAACAGACCCTCCCAGATGACTCCAGGTATCTCAGGGTTCGGGGACAGCGGGGGAGCCCTGCACACAGAATACAGGGGCCTTTGTGCACTTTGGGAAAAGGAAGCCGCTTACTTAGGGTGTCTTCATCCTCCGTGTTTGTGGTGCCAGGACTCAGGTGCTTGAAGGGAGCGAGGAAGGTTGACAATATGCTTACTTTATCTGGAAAGAAAAGAACAGGAAATGCACTTTTGACATGGAGTTTCAGAAAAACGCAATGCTTTTAGAAGTTCTTATTACTGAAGGTTGGACAAGGGACGTGGGAAGGTCACTTTGGTTTCAGCCATTTCATTCTGGTTCAGTCTTTTATTGAATATCTGACAGCATTTTATCAAATTCCTTTCTCCACTCAATTTAAAATTCTACGATTTCCGTCTTTCTCCTTCTCTTATTTTGGCATCTCCCTTCACCTTGCCCAAGTCCCTTAAAACTTTAAGCAGCTGTCTCCAGGGTAGCAACCTTGCATCTGTTTACAAGATCCCGGGTAGGGCAGAGCCTTCCGTCGAGATCATTTCACAGAGATGGGCTAAAACAAGTAAAACGATCTCACAATTAAAAGAGAATGGTGCAAATAAAGCCAAGACTATCTTTCCCTATTAGTGCAGAATTTGTTTTCTGGGCTTGACATGCATTAAAAATAAAGGACCTGTCACTTAGTGGGCGTTTGGCAGAAGTAGAGGAGGGGAGGAGGGAGCTAGTGGTGTGGGCAGAGCACACAGTCCTCCCAGAAATGGCCAAGCGTCCTCAATACGGTGGCTGGAATTCCAGGGACTGCCTCTGCCTGAAGCCTGTGGCCGGGTGAGCAAAGGCCAAGCAGGTCTTGCCTCCTGGGTCCCCACCACTCAGAGTGCAGCACGATTGTGGAAACAGATCCAACCAGGAAATGCCACTCCTCACCAATAAAGTATGCTGTTTTACTCCCATGGTCTCAGCAATTTATTTCATCAATAGCGAGATTAAGGAATGGTGGGTTCGAGGTATGATTGAGAGAAATAAAAATGACTAATAAAGGGATCTGAAAGAAAAGCTCCTTATTTTGGAGATTTCCACCACCTAAATTAAACCACTGCACTGGGGAGTATTGGTCCACACGTAGAACTCACTGCACTGTAGAGGAGACACCAACAGAGACACAGCACAGGGAGCCCCTGGCTCCCAGACGTCCTCCAGTCTACACGGTTCGCATGTGCCATTATGAACCTGGACCTCATTGATTAAGAGGCCCCAGGTGGAAATCTCAGCGTTGCTCATGCAACGCGGTGCAGAGTACGACAGAAGCGTGTCCTAGCGTCCCTGCTGTCCAAGTTCCAGGGCACTGGCTGTGGGATCGGCTACTTTGCTACGCGGGATCCTTCCCTCTCCTTCGGAAGCTGTGGACACCCACGGGCGGGATTTCCCAGGAGGTCACTGAGTTTACATCACCCTGTAATGAGGACAGCTGTCCACAGGTGCCCCACCATGGCACTGTATATCTCCCTGAAGTGTAATTTCTCAAGAAAACATGAGCTGCTGGTTTCATCTGCCCTTGGCCTTCAGGCATCCAGACCCAGCCTGAAACTGGCTCTTTTTCTTTTGAAGCTGAGCCTGTTTTCTCCTTAGCCAAGGTTTTCAGAGGCCAGGAGAGTTCACACTGAAATTCATTCGGGAGCCCGTTAACAGCTGTTGTTTCCAGTAGGGACGGGCAACAGAGAGAACAATAAATAACTCAAATATAAAATGCCTGTGCCTTCTTTGTTCTACCAAACAAGAATAAACCAGGGAAGGGTTTGCTCTTCTAAACCCTCGCAGCCCAAACTAATTTACTACAAGAGAATGAAATATCTTGCTTGAGTTATAATTTCATTAAGGGAGTCCAATAATGTTACACTAAGAGTGTGAAGCTCAAATGATTTAGTCTGGAGGATCTCAAGATGAAATTACATTTTTAATAAAGTAAGGCTACCAGCCAAACACTCACACAAGCGCACTAAACTATTCCAGACTTGACTTTAGCAAAATCGTAAGATATTTAAGGATTGTTTTAGATCTATCAAAGTTTTTACTTTCTGATGTTGCTAGATTTATCAAATAAAAATTCAGGATATCCAGTTAAAATTGAGTTTTACATAAACAGATAATTTTTTGGTATATAGGCATTTCTAATATTGTGTGGGACACACACACAAATATATATCTGTGTACATATATATATATGTATATACACACACACACATATATATACTTAAAAACCTTATTCATGGTTTATCTGAAATTCAGTGGAAGGCAAAGGACTTCAATAGACATTTCTCCAGGGAAGATGTACTAATGTCAATAAGCACATGGAAATGTAATCAACATCACTAATCATTAGGGAAATGCAAATCTAAACCACAATGAAATATCATCTCACACCCATTAGGATGGCTATTAGAAAAACAAAGCAAAATCAGAAAATAATGTGTTGGTGAGGACACGGAGAAATGAGAGCCCTCTGAGGATGTGAAACGGGGTAACCGGCAGGTCAATGCCCAAATAATTGAAACTCAGAGAGATAACTGCACCCTCATATCCACGGCAGCATCGTGCACCAGAGCCTAGAGGTGGAAGCAGCTCAAGTGTCCTCAGTGGATGAGTGGATGAGTGAAATGCGGTACAGCCAAGCAACAGAAGATTAGGCAGCCTTAAAAAAAGGGAAATCCTGCCATTTGCAACGAGCGTGCATGAAACTGGAGGACCTCATCCTAAGGGAAATAAGCCAGGCATAGAAAGACAAATACTAGTGCATGATCTCTCTCATATGTGGAATCTAAAAAAAGTTGAATTCATAGAAGCAGAGTAGCATGGTGGCTGCCAGGGTCCATGGGGTGAGGGGAGAAGGGAGAGAGTGAGGAGATGTTGGTCTAAGGTACAAACTTCCTAGGATGAATGAGTTTTGGAGTCTTAATGTGCCGCATGGGGACTCTGGCTAATAACACGTATTGTCCACTTGACATGGGATAAGAGAGCAGATTTTAAGCATCCTCATCCCCCACAATGGTAACTATGGCTGGTGACAGATGTGTTAATTAATTTGTGGTGATCATCATTACACAACATATATATCAAATCATCACATTGTACACCTTGAATATATTCAACTTTTATTTGTCAATTAAACATTTTAAAATTAAAATAAACACGTAAAAAACAACGGCAAAACAAAATCAAATGTAACTGGGTGTCCTGTATTTTCTCTGACACTCCCAGTTGTGCCTAACCAACTTTTCTTTCCGCTAGTGCAGCAGACTTTAGATTTCATGGGACAGCTTGAGCAACCGAACTAAAGCAAAGGAATCAGAAAGCCAGCAGTATTGCTAACACTTATCTATTGCTAACAAGTACACCTGAAATTCCAGCTATGCTCTGCAATCACCGTGAAGGCACGTAAGCTCTGGGAGAGAAGCGATTATTTCTAAGAAAGGGCAGACCGCGTCTTTAGAATGTTCTTGGAAAAGGACGTGAAGAATTCCATTTTTAATACAGAAAAAGTACGACAGAAGTTCTTTGGCTTCAGGGCCTCTCTTTGCGGTTTCCTCCGAACCCATTGTCCCTTTGGGATCTGATCTATATTCTATTAGTTCAATATGAGTAGAACTCTGATATTCAGATAATTCGATTTTTTGCATGTTTTTCATTGTCATCTTTTGAAAATCTGGTTTTACTCAAGCTTCTGATGAAAAAAGGAAGCCATACTTTTTTTTTTTTTTTTTGTGCCTCCATTCTGGACCTTTTGGGTGTGCCGGAGAAGCTGCATCGCAGGGCGCCCCATGCTGCCGCTGCCTCCCCACCCTCTGGGTAACGCCTAGAAGAGCGGGCTGGGCTGGCTGGCTGTTCCTCTAAAAACGTCAGGGGTCGGCTGGGCAGTCTCCACGCCTCAGCTGCTCACATCCTGGGTTCTTGAGCTTGGGCTCCCATTATCGAATATGGACCAGCTGGAAGCTGACCCGGAGGATGCAGTGACCCGGGGCCAGCCCTGGTCTAAGAGTCAAGAGTCATTTTCAGGAAAGGTCGATGGCTGTTTTTAATGCATGGCTTGAAAGTTCCAGGACACTTGCTTTATAAATCTTGTTACTCACTGTGGAATAAGCAGCATTTACTTGAAGCAGTTTTATGTGTTTTAGGGGCATCCGGGTGAGCATCTGGAGGGCACAGAAGCCCTTGCCCGGAACCACGTGTGGCTGTGAATTGCAGTTGTGGCCTCTGCAGCACTGAGGCTCTGTGGTTATCGCCGGTTTTTCACATTATAACAGTTTGGGAGGACTACGACACTGTCAGGGCTGAGGGAAAGAGACACCCACTGGAATAATTTGTAGGTATTTTCAGATGTCCTAATCATCTTGTTTAGAAATAAAATGTCCTGAGTTAATAGTCTACTTATTGTTTCGTGTTAACATCTTGGGGTGAGGATTATCCTTGAGTGAGATAGAGAAAAGCAATGGCTTATTTTCCCTGAAAGGCACTTGTGGCTATGCCAGCAGTTTTTCATTCAATATCACGAGTCCCCTGAATTCATGGCCTTCCCCGGAATGCTTGATATGAATTATCAGGTTTTAAGAACATGTGGTTGAAGTAATAGGTGTTAGTGTACTTTGCAAAATCAAAATAACTGCACATATTGAGGATACGTGGTTACTTCGTCATTAGTCACACTGCATAATCACTGGGACACGTCTTAGCTTTCTTGACGTATTTATTCCAGGTAAAGAATCTGAGACATTGAGAAGTTAGTGGATGTGCCCAGGACTATCTATAAGGTCCTCAGCACGTCCCAGGCTTCCAGGCTGCAGTTGCCTTCCGCACTGAGCAAAGGCTACTTGAGGAGATCTTCATCTTCCTATCTTTTCCTGCCTAAGTAAAGTTTATCCTTGTAGTGTCTGATGAATTTTCTGGATTTTTCTTCCTTGCCTTGCCTTTGTTAAATTTTATTTAACCTTTTATGTTTCATTTGTCATATCTTTAAAATCAGAATAGCATCTTTGTTTCTAGGGCCACAAAAGGAAGAATAGTGCAATAAATAGTTTTTAATTCAAATATGAAAAGCATTTAAATTTAGGGTCTGGTTAATATTTTGTAGAAAAATCAAATGTACTCTCCTCTCTGCAGAAGTAATCACATACAATGTATTCATAAACAAGTTATCGGGGTTGGCTGAAAGCCCCAGGATCAGACGGTGCAGAGGAACATTCCCTCATCGTGAAGCGGGAGAGCCAGTTCTCTACCTTTCCTGGTCTAAGGACCATGACTCAACAACATTAGCTGAGTGGAGCACAATGAGATTTCAGTTCTGTCTTACCAAATTCTTTCTGATCTATTGAAACCAAGAAGGAAAATAGTAAATGCATTATAGTCTCCTCCAAAGTGAGCCTGGAGAAGACATGAGTGTGTGAAGTGATCTTGAGCCCACATCACAGTCCTAGAAAGAGCAGGAAGGAAGGCTCGCTGGCCATGCATGCACAAGCGCCTGGCCAGGATGAGGGAGCTGCAGCTCACCAGCTGTCTCATTGTAAACAACAGCAAAACTGGACAAAGTCTATGAAACAACCGATTTCAGAGTTTGGATGCCAGGCAGTCGTGACCATTGTTCCTGAGAAAAAGAAAGCATGTGAGTGCACCCCACAGCTCCACAAGCCTCTCACCCGGAAGCTCTTTTCAGCAGTAGAAAAGTGGACTTGAAGAAGAACAAGCATCACTGTAAGCTGAGAAGGTGAAAACCAAAGCTTGTGCTGCTGAGGAAAGTAGAATTTGAGGGCAGAAGGCAGCTGCTTCAGAGATCTGGTGGGGCCACTGGATTTGGTTGAGACTCAGCCCCACATGAGAAGGGGAGACTCAGATCTCACTGAGAGCAGTGGCTGGGGACCTGTGAGCTAAATGAAAATTCAAGTGATGGCACAATGCTGAAAGTCTGGCATTCTGATCAGGCAGAATTATAGATCACTGAAGAGCTAGGATTCAGCTGGGATGGTAAAAAGGTGATGTTTAAGGACTAGGAATACTCTAGTCCTAGATTAAGAACTGCCATGAACATGTGCTAACAAAGACTTAAAACAAGCTTTGAAATGATCTAGTTGATCATTTCAACTAGAAATTGGTCGGTAATAAACTACCCTTGGTCAGTAATAAGCTACCTGCTAGAAGAAAACTCAAGAACACCACAAAATCCATATTCTCAACAACATGGTATCCACAAAGCCCAGCAAATAATGATATAGTAATAGTAATGACATTGCTAGATGTGAGAAGCAAGGAGAATATGACCTATCCTCAGAAAAAAATATAGTCAAAGTAAAAAGATCTAATGATGCTGAAATTAGCAGATAAGGATGTTAAATAGATGTTAGAAATATTTTTAAGAATTTAAAAATAAAGGGGACGTAATAAGTAAATAGATGGGGAATCTTGGTAGAGAAATGGAAACTGTATAAATAAAATAAAAATTCTCAAGCTCAAAAACATAACATTTGAAATGAAAAAATTTACTGGATGGGTTTCACATTAGATATGTCATTTCACAAAACATATCAGTAAATTTGAAGGCAGATCAGTAGAAACAATAAAAACTAAGCACAGGGAGAAATAGAAACAGTGAAAAAGGTGACAGAGACTCAATGATCTGTTGGGCAATATAAAGCAGTCTAATTTATGTATAATTGGAATTCGAGAAAAAAATGGAAAAACTGTTAAGGTAGAAAATGTACTTTAAATAATACTTTTAAAGTTTTGAATTTTTTAAGACACATCAAATCACAGACCCAAGTATCTCAATCAGACTTACACAGAATAAACCTGAAGAAGACTGTACAAATCAGCACAGCCAAACTCCTGAAAACGAAAGACAGGGAAAGTATTTTCAAAGTAGCCAGAGAAACGAGACCTCTCACATATAGAGCAACCGCAACAAGAATGACAGAATACAAATTTGAATTCTGCTAAAAGACTATTAACTCTTTAAATACAAGATAATGACAGTGTACTGTGATGTTTATTATATATTTAGAAAATATATAAAAAGAGCAGCACACACCTTGGGATGGGGTAAATATAATTATTCTGTTGTAAGTTTCTTCCTTTGATCACGAGGTAGTTGGCTATGATAAGTTAAACATGCATACTTTAATCTCTAGATCAGTCACTAAAAATAATACAAAGAGGTATAGCTAAAAAGTCAACAGAGAAGATAAAATAAAATACTAAAAATGATCGATATGTTGAAAAAGGCAAAGAAGGAGAAATAAATAAATGGAATAAACTGAAAAAAAATTAGCAATATGGTACACTTAAATTCAAATATGTCAGTGATTACATTAAATGTAAATGGACTAAGTACTCCAATTAAAATGCAGAGATATTCAAATTATATTTAAAAAACAAAACATATTTTTGATTGCTACAAAAATGTACTTCAAATATAAAAATGTAGATAGGTTAAAAGTCAAATAATTGAAAGAGATACATCATGTAAATGCTTATTTTAAGAAAGATGGAATGGTTATGTTAACAATAGATGCAGTAGTTTTCAAAATATGAAATATTGCCAGGGATTAAGAAAGACATATCATAATGATCAAGTCATCAAGATAATATAATAATCGTTGGTGTTTATGCACTCAACAGAGTTTTAAACAACATGAATAAAAAACTAAAAAAATGAAGGAAGGTAGAAACATATATAATGATAGTTTGAGATTTTAACATTCCTCACCTAGTTACTGATAGAACAAGTAGTGAGAAAAAGGCTGTATTGAACAAAAAATTAGAAGAATGCTAACAGCTAACTTGACCTAACTTACATTTATAGAACACTGTATAGAGTATTTGTTGAGATGGACTATACACTACAAAATAAAAAAGGTCTCAATAAATTTTATAGGTTTGAAATCATAAAAGTGTATTTTCTGGCCACAATATAATCATGTTAAATATACATAACAAAAACATATATGGAAAATCTCTATATACTCAGAAATTAAGTATCACCATTGTAAGTGACCAAAGTGTTAAAAAGAAATCACAGGAAAATTAAAACCTCTTTATTCTCAGTGATAATGAAAGTATAACATACCTCAATTTGTGAAACAGAGTTAAAGCAATGCTGAGAGACACATTTTAGCTCTAAATTTATGCTTATATTAGAAGAGAAGAAATGTCCAACATTATCTAAACTTCTACTGTCAGAAGCTAAAAAGGAAAAAAAAAGAGAGTACATCAAACCCAAAGTTGTTAGAGGAAGAAAATACTAAAATTAATAGTAGAGGTCAAAATAGGAAGTGGAAAACAATAGGGGAAAAAACTCTAATGAAACAAAAAAATTGACTCTTTGAATAGGTTTGATAAATCTCAAGTTAGATTAATCATGAAAAAGGAGAAAAAACTTCCATGTTATCTAATTAGAAACAAATAAGGGGATCTTATTACAGTTCCTGCAGTCATTAAATAAGAATATGGGAATAATGTGAACTATTGTGTGCTAGTTAGTGAAATACATAGTTGCAATGGGAACATTCTTTGAAAGGCACACACTGTCAAAGTTCACAGATGGAGAAGCAGAAAACCAGAAGAGTGCAATATATATTAAGTAAATTTAATTCATAGTAAAAACCCCCTCACATGTAAACTAGGCTCAGACAGCTCCCTCTGGTGAATTGCAAGAAGTATTTAAAGAATAAATTATACCAAGTCTGTGCAAAATTTTCTAGAAAAATGGAAGGGGAGGTGACTATCAAAATTATTTGATGAGGCCGATGTTAATCTAAAGCCAAAACCAATCAATGATGTTATAAGAAAAAAAAAACCGTACAGACTCATGGTCCTCACGAGCAGATGAGTTTTTAACAAAATATTAGCAAATCAAGTTCATCCCTATATAAAAAGGTTAATGTTTCATGAACCAGCGTGGTTCATCCCGAAATGCAAGACTGGTTTACAGTTTGAAAATCAATCAATGTAATCACATCCTTTACATAATAAAGGGGGAAAAAATCATAGCATTTCAATAGATGCAGAAAAAACATTTGAAAAACACATGCCAAACCTCCACACTCATATTTACAAACTATTGCTAAAATAAGTTAAAGATAAATAAATAGAAGGATACACCATTTTCACAGAATTCAAGATTCAATATTGTTGTAATATCAATTGTCCCCTAATTTGTCTATAGACACAAAATCCCATTCTTCATGAAAATTCTCAACACACAAAGGACTAGAGGAAAATTTCCTTAAATTGATACAGGACATATACAAAAGTTATAGCTAGTATTATATTTAATGATGAAAAAGTGAATGATTTCCTCGTGGGATTGGGAACAAGGCAGGGATGTCTGCCTTCACCACTTCTATTCAACACTGCACAGGAGGTCCTAGTTAGTGTCACAAGGCAAGAAAATAAAAGTCACAGAGATTGGAAAGGAAGTAGAACTGACTTTATCCTCATGGCATGATCGTATTTGTAGAAATTCCCAGGGAAAGATGAAAACAACTACCGGAACTAATAAGTGAATTCACGTATATAAAAGTCTGCATGCTTCTATGTATCAGTTTAAAAAGCAGAAAATTAAATTAAAAAACAATACTCTTAGGACAAAAAGTTATAAAATACTTAGGTATAATTTGAAGAAAAAAAAAGACATGCCAAACCTACACTCATATTTACAAACTATTGCTAAAATAAGTTTAAAAAGACCTAAATAAATAGAAATATATGCCATTTTCACAGAATCTAAGATTCAATATTGTTACAATATCAGTGGTCCCCTAATTTATCTATAGATATGATTCGATCTCAGTCAGTACCCTTGTTGAAATTGAAAGATAATTTTGAAGTTTATATGGAAATGCAAAAGACCCAGAATAGTCTAAACAATATTGATACTGCAGAACAAATACAATGTAGTAATGGCATAAGGCTAGATAAGTACCAGTGGAAACAGGAATGGAATCAAGTCTCAAGTCTATATGATCAATTGATTTTCAACAAAGGTACCAAAGCAAGTTGATGAAGGAAAGAAAGTCTTTTTAACAAATAGTACTAAGAAAACTAGACAACATATTGAAAAAAATGATTCTCAGCCCCACCTCACATCCTATGTGAAAATGATCACAAGATGGATCATAGACCTAAATGAAAAAGCTAAAACTATAAATTTTTAAGAAGAAAATTGAGGAGATTAGTTTCATGATTTTCATGTAGGCAAGGATTTCTTAGCTAGGAGATAGAAAGCACTAACTACAAAAGAAAAAAATGACAAATTAGTTTTCATCAAATTGGAAAAATTCAGCTTGTTGAAATACACTGGTGATTAAGCTAAAAGGAATAGATAGATTGGGATGACATATTTACAATCAAGGTGACTGTTTGTATCCAGAATACAAAAACTCTTGCAACTTAATAATAAAGGATATCAAATCTCCACTTATAAAAAGTCAGCAACATACTTGAACAGAAACCTCACTGTGAAAGACACTACAAAGATATACAAATAGCCAATAAGCACTTCCAAAAGACCAGCCTGGGCCACATGGTGAAACTCTATCTCTATAAAAAACAAAAAAATTAGCTGGGTGTGGGTGTGGTGGTGGGTGCCTACAATCCCAGCTACTTGGGAGGCTAAGGCTCATGAATCGCTTGAACCAGGGAGGCAGAGGTTGCAATGAGCTGAGATCGTGCCACTGCACTCCAGCCTGGGGGACAGACAGAGTGAGACTCTGACTCAAAAAAAAAAAAAAAAAAAAAAAGAATAAAAGGCTGACAGTGCTACATGTCTACATGTCAGTAACCATGTGGAAAATCAGAGCTCAGATCTTGGCATAATAACTTCAAGAAATTTTGGAAAATGTCTTGGTTGTTAAATATACACCTTTCCTACGAATTACCACCTCCACTTCTAGATATTTACGCAAGATAAATGAAATGTATATGTTCACAAAAAGAGTCACATGGGGATATTGATCCAAACTATTCATCACAGCTTAAAACGGGAGAGATCTCAAATGCCCATCAACAGAAGAGTGGATACACTAACTGCGGTGCATTTATACAATGAATTGCTCTTCAGTAAAACAAAACAAAATGAGTGAACTATTACAATTTTACATGATGATATAGATGGATTTCAAAAACATTATGGTGAGCAAAAAAATCTGGGCACAAAAAGCAATATGCAGTGTGGCTCCATTTACATAAAGTTCCAGGAGGCTTTCAGCACTCCGTGGAGAAAGCAGAGCACGGGCATCTCTGAGGGGGGCGTGTGGATTGCGGGGAACAGGCGGAAGTGGGCTTCTGCTGGTGGAATGAAAAGATGCTGTATTTAGATGGGGCATGTGCTACGTGTGTGCATGCATTTGTCCTTGGACTGTAATGTGTGCGGTTTGTACATTTTGCTGTATGTAAATTATACTCCCATTATTAAAAAACATAAAAAAAACCCAAAAATCATGACTGGACAAGAAAATAAATGATGTAAAGCAAGCCTCAAAGAATTGTTGAATCTACAAAGAAGAAAATTGAGGATGGTAGATATTAAATGAAGATCCCTGCTAGGAAAGTGTATCTGCTTCTGCTTCTGCTTATCAGGACTTAAGATTTCTATTTTCTTTTTTATTCCCCCTATTTTATAGATATGAAAGCTCAAATATATCAAAAAGCCTTAGACACTGCAATAAGAAAAATTATAGTCTCAAAGACAAAGTCCTTTGGAGCCAGCTTTGGATTTGCACTGAGGATCTGCATCCACATAAAATGAAGGGGGAGTAACCAGTGAGGGGGAAAACAAGAGCTCCAGAAAGCTGCAAGCTGGGATCAGAACTGTGAGCCTCAGGCCTGAAGGAAATAATGTATACAGTGGTCCATTTCCAAGACAATGTGCCTTAAATCGGCTTAGGTCAGCAAACTACAGAAAAAAACAGGACATACTAGGCCCCTGCTTGGATAGCCGACACCTACTTGTTGGCCCACCCCTCTGCCCCTTTAGTTGCCCTCACCCGAACCAAAGAAGTTTAGTCTAAGATGAAAGTTTACGAGCCTGTGAAATAGCTTGTTTTGTCTGTTCTTGTCAGCCTGCCCAGCTACTTAGGTCATAAGTCAAATACCTGAAGTCAAATACCCTGAGCTGACTGGGATTGCAATGCATTGTGGGTTGCAATAAAATGCAGCAAGACAACCCTAAAGAAAACACCTACAGCCCGTGCCCGACAACCAATAGGCCACGTCTGGGAAGGTTGTGACCTCATAGTGCTCAGCCTATGAGGGGCCGGGGGAGGGACCTGCGCACGAGGGGTTAAATGGCTTGTTGAAGCTGTGCTGGGTGTGCCTGCCCATCAGACACCCGATCTTGCAAGACCATCATTAAAAGTCCCACTTTTGCTGTTCTCCGGGTCTCTGAGTCCATTCTTTGGGTTTGGACGAGTGAGTTTGTTTCTCACAGGCCCAACCACACATACCTTGGTGGTCTCTGAGGCCTCAGTTTACCCACGATGATTTGAGGGACTGTGAAAAGATCAATGTTTTTGGAGGCCACTTTGTGGATGGAAACCCTGTTTCATTTTACAAATAGTTTATCAAACAATTTTTAGCAAGTATGATGAAAATTAAAAAAAAATCTTTTGGTACATGATGATATGTCAGTTATCTGGAAAGTCATGTGAAATAACATATTGGCTGGAAATTTCAATAAAAATGATACTAAAAGTGATAATTGCCAGGATGTCTAAGAATTGGATTTTTTTTTTTTTTTTTTTTTTTTTTTTTGTGAGACAGGGTCTCACTCTGTCACCCAGGCTAGAGTGCAGTGGTGTGATCCTGGTTCACTGCAGCCTCAACCTCCCGGGCTCAAGTGATCCTCCCACCTCCTGAATAGCTGGTGCCCACCACCATGCCTGGTTAAGTTTTATATTTTTTTGTAGAGACAGGGTTTTGACATGTTGCCCAGGCTGGTCTCAAAATCCTGAGCTCAAGCAATCTGCCTGCCTCACCCTCCCGAAGTGCTGGGATTACAGGTGTGAGCCACCGTGCCTGGCCAGGATTTGATCTAATACTCTGCCTCCTAAAAAGCACTAAATATTTCATAGGAGAGGCTATTAAAAATCATAAAGTAAGCACTTTGAGTCTGTCCTTATTTCAAAAATTGAAAGTGAGGTTTGCATTTCTGCCTTTCCCTTTTGTGGGCCACGTCCCTTCCACATCTCGCAAAGCTCTGCTCTCCTGAACAGTTACATAACTGGGATCGGGGCTGACAGCTGGAGTCCACAGAACTCACTTGGTGCCCTCAGGCTACAATACTTCCGCCTCTGTTACAAGCTTCCTTCTCATGTTTTCCTTTTGCCAAAACACGCTCTGACAGATGGCCTCCCTCAGGCTTGACCCACTTTCTCCATAGCTGTATATTCGAACAGAATACAGGTGTGTCTTCAAATGGATGCACTTCTATCTAAACACAAACGCAAATCAGTGTGGACAGGTGGGATGCCCTGGGAAGCAAGAGGATGATTAACCTCCATGTAGGCAGGAGGAAGGAGTAACACTGCAGAGGAAATGCAAGGAGTTCGTCTCACAGGTTTTCAGGAACATGGGCTTTAAAACGCCATCTCCAAGCTCCTATCCTATGAACAACACAGGGAGTTCAGGCAACTTTTAAAGAGATTCTGGGTCTGCACTGAGTTTTGTAAAACACAAGAAGGTTTGATTCTTTCAGTGAATCTCTTCTAGCAATTTCAGAGATGGACACAATTCATGGCTTTGGGCCTGAAAACATCCAGTTAAAATGGAGGTGGCCCGCGGTGTCAGCCACACGTTCATTGTCATGGGCTGAACGGTGCCCTCCAAGAATTCTGCTGAAGTCTAACCTCCAGTCCCTCAGAACGTGACGGTATTTGGAGAGTTTCTTTAAAGAGGTGATCGTGTTAAAAGCAAACATACAACTCCTAATTACCTTCTCAAAGTCCCCAAATTAGTAGGAAGTAATCTGTGCAAGTGGCAGCGAGCCTCTGGCTGTGACAGGAGCTCCCAGCAGCTGTGCATGTAAAAAATCACTTCCAATTCACAGGGCTCAAAGTTGGGCTAGCAATTAGTAGTATGGCCAGATTTAAGCTATTGGTAGAACGCATCCTTTTTTCATGGTTTAATTTCTTTTTCTCTTTGTTGGTTACAATATTTCTGGTAGCTTTTTATTTTGAGTTTTGTGGGTAGATAGTAGATGTATCTATTTATGGAACACATGAGGTGCTTTGATACAGGCCTGCAATGCGTGACAGTCACACCATGGAAAACGTGGTATCCATCTCCTCAAGCCTTTAGCTTTTGTGTTACAAATAATCCAATTATACTCAGTTATTTTAAAATGTACAATTACATTATTATTGGCTCTATTCACCCTGTTGTGCTACCAAAAACTAGGTCTTCTTCATTCTTCCCAGTTACTTTTTTTTTGGTACCCATTAGCCATCGTCACCTTCCCCATCTCATGGTTTAATTTCTAAGGTATTTTGTTCTCCCCTCAGGTAGCTTTCCTCAAAGCCAGGGCACTGGGACATTCCTGGGTCGTCACCGGGACTCACGACAGGGCAGGATTTTGACAGCAACCGTGGGGCTGTGCACAGTCTCAAAGACCACCCAGGCCACACTTGATGCACCGCACTCCAGCTAACCTTGGAAAAAGCTGAGACGCCAACATGGACACACAACAGATTGTTCTGTGTGCCCTTCCAGATGTGAGCGGTGGGCACAGATACAGATGGTCCCTCAAATGATTGATGGGAAAAGGTGACTCCTTGCAAGAAAGTATATTTAAATTAGGAGAATAGTCTAAAGGTGTGCGTTCACACTTCACAAGGAGAAACTCACAGCTTTCCAAATGATTAGCCAAGGCTCAGCCAAATTTCAAAGTTCTAGACACGAATGCTCCACCTGGGAGTGGAGGCTCCAGAAGTCGCCTGACATCATCCTCGTCCTTTCAGGATGGTGTCCTCAGTGAACTCTGCCTTAGGGTGCAATAATTAATAGCACTTCCTCCCACTCGCGCGTCCCAGGTTTAGAAGAGAAAGCACAGAGCCATCCCACCTGTGAAAGAAGCTCCCCTGGAAGGCGGGTGGCCTGAAGGCAACCATACTCTAATCCCCAATCAGCTTCTGATTCCAACGCCAAATTCCTCACGTCCTACTGAAAGCTTATCTGATTGTTCTGTAGGATTTCTGAGTCCATCTGCTCAAAACTGGACAAGTATGTCCTGTAAAGATGCAGTGTGTCCTTGTTCCTCTGATTCGTTTAATGCCATCCACCTAGGGTCCAGCCTCAAGGCCCTCGGGTCACCTCTGCCTGCCCATTGTCCTCACTGCACTTGTTAAATGCCTCAGCTTCTGTAGAGGGTCCCTCCTGCTGTTTCTCCACTCCACAGCCTGCTCCCACCACTTCGGCTCTCATCTGGGCTTTGCAATAATCTCCTATTTATCATGTTCACCAATCTATTTGTTAACTGGTTGCCGAAGTCACTTTTCTTGAATGGATATTGTGCAAAGGCCCAAGAGGGGAGAGGGAGTGACCTAGTGGAATTTCACGTAGGTTTGTGTGGCCAGTGTTGGGGGTGTCAAAAGTGGGCCATGAGCCAGAGAGGAGTAAGTCAGGCCCCACTGGGCTCCCTGCACTGCATGAAGTCACTGACAACCTGCCTGGGGCCTCAGGAACATCAAAGATCTGAAGCCAGGGCCTGAGAAGAGACTTGCATTCTGCAAAGGCCTCATAGGAACATCTAAGGGGAGGAGCTGCTTCCTCTCCTGCTAAGGAAGAGGGGCACCCCAGACGCCAGGACTCTCTGTGCACAGGTCATTTATTTATTTTCTTCCTTCCTTCCCCTTCCTTCCCCTTCCTTCCTTCCTTCCTTCCTTCCTTCCTTCCTTCCTTCCTTCCTTCCTTCCTTCCTTCCTTCCTTCCTTTCTTTCTTTCTTTCTTTCTTTCTTTCTTTCTTTCTTTCTTTCTTTCTTTCTTTCTTTCTTTCTTTCTTTCTTTCTTCTCTCTTTCTTCTTTCTTTCTTTCTTTCTTTCTTTCTTTCTTTCTTTCTTTCTTTCTTTCTTTCTTTCTTTCTTTCTTTCTTTCTTTCTTTCCCTTCCTTCCTTCCTTCCTTCCTTCCTTCCTTCCTTCCTTCCTTCCTTCCTTCCTTCCTTCCTTCCTTCCTTCCTTCCTTCCTTCCTTCCTTCCTTTCGTCCTTTCTTTCTTCCTTTCTCTTTTTTTGACAAGGCCTTGCTCTGTCCCCAGGCTGGAGTGCAGTGGCGCGATCAGCTCCCTGTAGCCTCAAACTCCTGGACTCAGTCAATCCTGCCTCGGCCTCCCAAGTAGCTGGGACTACAGATGCATGCCACCACAACTGGCTATTGTTTTATATTCATTAGAGATGAGGGCTTGCTATATTGCTTTGGGGGCCTCGGCCTCCCAAAGTGTTGGGATTACAGGTGTGAGCCACCATGCCTGGCCAAGATCTTTTATTCTCCAAGTCTAATATGTTCTTTCTGAATTCACTGCTCAGAGCTCCGGCCCGACAGCTGATGACACCATCTTGAATCGAAGCCTAATGCAGAAGCCAGGCTTTAAGCCCCATGGTGAGTAGGTGACCAGGAACCTTGGCCGCCTCCCTCCTGTCTCCTACCTGGGACTCTCCGATGGTCCTGGGAGGAGCTTGTTGAAGGCCTCAGCTTCACAAAGGTACTGGCAGTTCCTTGATAAGAGAATGGCAAGGTCCTTACTGCCCTCCTCTAACTCCTCCAGCCCTGATGACCCCAGCCTCACACTTGCTGTTACTGGGAGCCCAGGGGGCCATGATGGGCCACCAGGCTCTTCTCCCCAGCAGGGCGTCCACTCCTTGTGGGCCCAGGCTGCCTCTTCCATGGCTCCAGGTTCCAATGCAGGGGCTGTGAGACCCTTCCAAGTGCTGGACCTCCCTACAGCTGGACCTCATCCCTGCAACACAGACCTTCCCCATCTGTGTCCTGGGGTGCTGCGGGGATCCAATGAGACAAGGACAAGGAGAGAAAGTGCAGCAGGGTGGGGGGCTACCCTCCTGTGATGGCGAGGCCCGGCTCACTGCGTCTCATAGCGGCTGCCTTCAGCGCCCCCGGCTTCCCCAGGCCTTGCTGACGCTTGCCCTTCTGAAGCCAGTCACAATCAGCATTTCGCTTTATTTTCTGCTGAGCTTATTTGAAACTGGAAGTGTGGCATCGTGAACCCTCCTAGCAGGGCTCCCTGTTCTCTGCTGACCAGACTGAGCCACGTTGTCTGCTCTGAGTCCATGTTTCTTCAGCACTGGTCCAAATGTGGGCCATTTCTCACCTCTTCTACAAATCAGACATTCTAGTTAACTGGAAAGCGAGCAATGATCGCGTAAGTAATTTGTTTAGAGAGCAGGTCAAAGAGTTAATAGCTGAGCTTGCAAGTCTAAATCTAATTATTTCCTCAGCACTGAGCTCCTGGCTGGAGCACGGGATGGGTTTTATTATTTTGAGCCTCCCAACTCCTCTGTTTGTGCGACTCTCTCCAGCCATGAGAGTGCTGCCGAACTGAACTTCCCGTCCCTGGCCCCATGCCCTCGGTGGCCTATCGCAGCTGCACGGGTGGGCACCCACGCCTCGGCCGACACATCCTTCACGTCCGTCTCTGGTGAGTTTGGGCTATTTGAACAAAGGCTGGAAAAGCCTGTCATTCATTCCTTTCATCATTCATTTGTTCAACAAAGACTTGCCAGGCACATGCTGTGTCCCAGGATCTAAGAATCCAGCCTGGAGCTCCTGTCCTGCTCCACTTCCTCCCTGCCATCCCCACCTCCAGTGCCCCTGTGACGCCTACTACCCGTCCGCCTCTCCCCTCCTGAGTGCAGGCTCCCTGGGGCAGGGCTTTGCCTGCTTCCTGCAATTGTGTCCAGGGCGCGGGCGGTGACCCAGCACAGGCAGGGGCTCTGACACGGGTGAAAGACCATGAGTGCTGCTCGGGACATCTGGCCTTCCACGTGTGCATGGCTGGGAGGGAGACGAGTTTCTTCCTTGGTCATCCCACTCGCTCCTGTTTTTCAGGGCCCCTTGTCTCTGACACAAAACCCTCCCCGCCCTCTCCCTGTAGGGCTCCAGTGAGGACCTCCCTCCAGGAGCCCCAACCCCAGTTCCAGATAAACCTGTTTTTTCTAAAACTGTCAAAACCCAGCTCTAGTGCAAAGGTAAGACAACCGAAAAACATGTCAATTTGCCATTTCTTTCTTTGAGAAATCTGTAATAGGCTAAGGAACAACTGATCAATATAAATAAAGTTTTAACGGTGGAATTTCAGGTATCGGCATAGATGTAGAAGAGACTTTCGTGTCTCTGACCCTCAAATTACCCAACTCTCGACTCTGCGTGGGTTGGTGCACCCCAGTTTACTGAGAGGCCAGGTTCACTTCTGGGGAGAAGAGATTTTCTCCCTCTGCAGCAGCAGCGCAGCCGGCACGAGGTCGCTGGGGGAAACTTCGGGGTCTTGACGGGTAGAGTGGTTTGCCAGAGAACCACCGAAGAGCCTTCCAGCAACTTCCAAGAGTGGGCACTTACTTCGTGCCCTGGGAAATCTCTCCTCAGAGCCTGGCACAGGTTTTGGTATCAGCAGGGCCACAACAGATGAATTCACTGAATGAATAAGTGAATGACATGGAACGTAGGAAACATGAAATAAAATGAACTGAGAAGATCTGCAGGGACTGGTTATCCTGTCCATCTCCAAACACGGAGGAAATACGCTGACTTCCCACCAAAGTCCTGCTGGGGCCAACGGCAATCAAGTCGCTGTGCTCAAGTACCGGCTGTTCTCTAAGAGGCTGAAGGAGGGTATTTATAGTTCAGGGGAAGGAAGGAGAAACCATCTCTCGAGATCTCGTCCTCTCTCAGAAATCTTTGCGACGATAAGAATGAAGAGGGATGGCATTTTGGGCCCGTGATAGATGACACCACCCCAGATTTGCAGATGAGACCCTTTTTTAGGAGAGGTGGGCACTGGTCAAATGGCATTTATAAAGAATCTGGCCAATAATATCTTTTTTTTTTCTCCTGGTTTTCATTACCACTCAGCACTTCCCGCCTTTCCAACTGAAGTTCAGTCAATCAGCAGGGTCTGGCAGGGTCCCCGACCCGATGCCTGGGGTCCCTCTGCCTCTCAGCTTCCCAGGAGGTGGCTAATGAGTGCTGAGATACAAGAGGGGGAGAGTGACAGATGCTCTGTCGGGATCGTCCTGCTATGCGATGATCACGCCCTGAGATAGATTCATAAATGTGTTTTTCCTACGTTCAGGGTTTTTGTAATGTTATTTGGAGGGTGCACCAGCTTGTCATTGAGTGTGCCAGGGAACCACTGACCAGAGAAGTTTATTTGTGCCATGTCATTAGGACTGTGAGTAATAATAACAATAATAATAATAAAACAAAGGGAAGAAAACTCGGCAGGGGGCTGCCCTTGAGGGTGCCCTGAGGGACACACAGGAGGCCCTGGTGGGAGGCTGCCCCAAGGAAGCTGTGCATTCTAGGATGTCACAGCCTGCCTCTGGCCTGTGCTTGGGAGGTGCCAGTGCAGCCGCGCTTTCCATTTCTGTCTCTTGTTTTGGAGGTTGGATTTGAGGGATGAGGACAAACATGAGGAGCGAGAATTAGCTGGTTCAGATCAGAGGAAAAGCGTGAACCACAGGTGGAATGGGGCGTGTGGTGTGCAGGGTTGGAGGCACCGCTGCGGGGGATATGGGAGCATGGGCAGGGAGGGGATAGGCTCCGGGGCTCTGCCTGCCTCATGGAGCAGGCACCTGCAGCTGTCCTGCACCTGTCTCTCCTGCATGGGTTGGCAGAGCAGCGTGGGCTCCCCCAGGCCAATTCTACCTCAGGGTTGAGCCCTGGGCCTCCCCGAACCTGAGTCCGGGCAGCAGTTTTACCATAAAAGGCCCATTTAGCAAACACACCTCAGGGCCTAGACTCCGTGTCACAGCTACCTGAAGTGCACAGAGTGAGACACATTTCGGCGAATCGCTGGCCTCTCACTGCTCCCAGTGACCAGCAAAGCAAGTCACGGCAGCACATGGAGATGGATTTTCTGAGAGAAAGGCAGCCTGCAGTGCTCTCTATTAGATGCCCTGAAAATCAATCTGCAGCCCACTCCAGCCTGGTAAAATTAGATCTAAAACTGGTTAATTTAGTTTCAGGAGTGTTTTCCCACCCGAGGCCAGGCCTGAAGACACCAGGCGGTAAAGCACCCTGAGCTACTGCCAGCCCCGTGCTCCTCCTCTGGGTGGGGACGATGCTCCATGGCACTGAGGGGCTGGTGCCAGGGATGAGATGGCGCCGCTCCCCTCCCCACCTCGTCACTGAGAGCCTCCTTTTCATGCTGTTCTTCTGCATTCCACATGGTTTGTAAAGAGATGTGGCATGTGGATGTTTTTAATTTGCCTGAGTGGGAGGGCTTATGGTTTTGGAGTTGGATCCTTGGGACAGCCGAACGCTCTAGGACGCAGCTGTTTTGCAGCTGAGGGCTCAGCAAGGGCTGAGTTAGGGAGGGCTGGGAATGACCTCAAGGCAGGAGTGACGAAGGCCTGAGAATCATCACTTCCTCCACCGGAATCTTAACCATGCTGGGCCCCTGACCATGATTGGAAAATTGGGAAGAGCAAGCGCAGTATCAGAGAGTCCCAGGACCCCTCGCCAGGGCTGCGGCCTGGGTGGGCACCCCCGTGATTACATGCCTCCCACTGTGTGTCCCACCAGCCACAGACACCGTCAGGGCCAGGGTCACCCTTCCCACCTCCCGGATGAGAAGAAGCCTCCAGAGCAGCCGAGAGACCCACCGTGGAGGCAGCCGGATGGCAGACAAGGCCCGGTGTGTGTGGTCTGGTTGTGACTTTCCCACAAGGCATGACCCGTGGGAAGGACGCGTGAGCTGTGATGGCACAGAGCTCTGCAGGGACCAGGGTTTTGCAACACCTTGGCTTTCAGTCATGCTGCAGGAAGCCTAGGTCCTCTCCCTGTCAGAAAAGACAGCTGGGTTCTGGGGTTTCATAGCACATGGGCACCCCCGGTTCCAGGACCCGCCGTGGAGGGCAGGTACCAGCGCTGTTCGGGGCCTCCGGTGATCGTTCCAGCTTCCTTCCCACAAAGGCCAGGTGCAGCCTTGGAATCCTCTGACACTTGGATCCCCATGGATCCAACGGGAGCTCGCGCGCTGTGAAGACGGCGGTGCATTTTAAACGGCGCCAGCAAGGAGGCTGCACTGTGTATCCCGTGTCCCCATTTCCACCTATGAGTGGCGGCTTCATGGCGGTTTGGGGTGGCGTCCAGACTCTGTTCTGCAGAGTCCCTGTTTTTCTGCGAACCTCACCCTCTCTAGAGAGGAACGAGCCACTGAGCAAGCAGGGTTTCTTGCTTGTCTTCAGAAAACTGCAGCAAGGCCTGGGGAGCAGTTCCCAAAGTGTGTTCTGCCAAACACAAACAGGCGCTAGTGCCCAGAGCATCCTCACAAGCGTGTACTTGTGGAGGGCTGAGTTCTACAGAATTAAGCAGATTTATTTATGGAGGGGCTTCCCGGGGCTTGTAATGCGCGTTGTGCTGATACAATTTGAAAATCTCCAAAATGGAGTAAGCACACAGCCTCTCTCATGACCTTGGAACTCGTTTTTCACGAGCATCTTACGGAACTTCTGTTCCACCAGACAGACTGGAGAAGTGCTGACATCTGGGGTGTCACGAGGCCTGGCTAATGTCTTTCGAACTGCCCTGCAGACATTTCGTAAGTTAAGCAGTGGACAGACCTCATTTAACCTGTGCTGAGCTCCAGGATGAGGGGTAGGGAAGGATGGCTGTCTCATTCTGCGTCTGGTCCAAAGTCAGTGTTTACATGTGCGCGCGCAGGTCTGGCCAGGGGTAGGGCGCATTCTAAAATCTCCTTCTGAGCGATTTGCTCATCAACAGCTGTTCTGCACACACACGTGGGGAGCCTGCCACGTGCCACTCTGCTTTGCCTGGTGGGGTCAGGGGAGAATAGAACAGAGGGAGTTTCACTGAGAAAAAATGCCGTGTGGAATTGGTGCATGGTTAGCATAGACGCGGCCACTTAGCTCACACAAGCCTGGAAATGCGCGCTAGTGCAGCATGTCACTTACATCAAACTCTGAATGATCAAATATGGGAATCAATCAAAGACGGCTGACGGAGGGGCTCAGCCAATGGCGCACACGCTCACCGAGTCAGAGGCGGCCCCACTTCAGTGGAGACTCATCCTGCCTTCCTCGCCATCAGCTGGCATCTCCTTCGGGTCAGCCGAAGCCTCCTCCCCGGGGCCACTCCTCCCGCCCCCCAGCTTCCTGAGTGGATGAGGCTGACCCCTCAGCTCCAGCGGGGGCTCTGATTAACCTGATCAGGATAAACCTACTCGCCCGGCAAAAAGCGACTCCAGAATTTGCAGTGTCCAGTGTAAAACAGAAATGTTGGAAAATCACTAAGAATTTCAAGATGGCGCCAGCAGAGCATGAAGCTGAGGCCGGGGCCTTCCAGGTGGAGCTGGGACGGCTCCTGCCCCACGCCCAGATGCCACGCTCCTCCCTGGTGTTTGTTGCGTGACGGGCACAGGACTCAGCTCAGGGCGGCGGAAGTCAGTCTTCCGGCTGGGGCAGGTGCGCTCCTGCGCCTGGGCTCTGCTGGGTCCTGCAGGCACCGCCTGCGCCTCTCGTGGAAGCGGCCGGGGGTGGGGCTGGAGAAAGGCCGGCCGCCCCCTCCACGGGACCCAGACCCCAGCCGCTGCTCAACTTTTCAGCTTTTCTGAGCCAGCTGCTGCTCAGCTTTTCAGTTCCACGAGCCAAGGTAGGGCCTTCGCACATTCGCAGCCAAAGAGGTCCTGATTCATCCACCCCTTGTGACCGAATACCTCAAGCGTCTTCTCTGGGCTTGGAGTCCCCCACGTGTAAAGGGGCGATCACGATGTCTCAGTCATTACGGGGGCGCTATCTGGGTCGTCACTCACACCCCAGACGCAGGAGCAAGGCTAAGCCTGGCGCTGGTCAGGTGTGGGCTGTGCTCCTCGAAATTATATATACGTTTTTTAAAGGCTTTTGCTCCGTTTGTCAGTGAGAGCCATTCTCATTCACTCCCGCCTTACTCATGCCAGAATGAACCAACTTAGGCAGCAGCTCTGGGTGAGCTGACGGGGAAGCCGCTCTGACAAGCTCAGAGCTTGCCCTCCATGTGAGGGGTCCAGCAGCTGCCCACTCTGAGGGAGGGCACCGTGGCGCTGGGCGTAGCTGATCTGCAGACCCTCGAGCTGTCATTCTCAGAGCTGCAGCCTGGGACTCACTTGGCCCGCAGCAACGACAAGTTCCTCTGGAACCCAGACTTTCTCATGCAATGCATTGTTGGAGGCATGTCCCTCCCGGTCTCCTATTGCCCCTAAATTTGCTTTCATTCATCATTGCAGGGCTCCTACCGTCCGGCTCCCTAACCTCCTCTGCTCCTGCCTCCCCGACTGGAGGCAGCCGGAGCACACCTGTGTCATCTGGGTGTGTCTGCAGGGCGCTGTCCTGTGAATATCAACCAGGCCAGTAGTTGTGGGGAGCGACATTGCACCCCAGGGTCACCAGCCACCCCCCAGCCACTCCCAGCAAGCCAGGGTCAGGGGCTCCCTGTGGGGCAGGGGCTTCTGCATCCAGCAGCTGGAAAGCTCTAGGCCGAGAGGCTGAAACAGCTCCCAGTGCAGGGCTCCTGCCACCTCGGTGCTTTCCTAAAGATGAGCTCTAGAGGCCAAGTTGCTTACTCAGTTAAAACAAGCGTTTTGGCTCAGAAAAGCAGGAGAAGCTGCTGCCAGGAGCTGTCTATGCTTGGCCAGGAGGAGAGCAGGACACAGGGAAGGGCATGGAGCGGCTCACGGGGCACCTCGGGAGGTCCCCAGACAGGTCTCGCAGGCCCCACCCCTGGGGGCCTGATGGGGCTGAGCTTCTCCCCTCGGCAGGTGCTGAGGTGCCCCTCAGTGCCCAGCACAAATCACTCTGCAGAGATGCTGCCCATTTGCCAGCTACCATCCAGCAGACGCCAGGGAGACGTTGCGTGGTGATGGGGACTCCGTTCCTCCCGCCTATGCCCTGAGAAAAAACGTGTCATTGTGTTGCTCGATTTTCTTAATGACAACCATGTGGGGCTCTGCAGGTAGAAAAGTGACCACTTGTGCCAGGCACTGAGCTGAGCGGAATCCACATTCAGTAAAGTCCCTGTTCTCCAGTGCCTGGCGAGTCTCTTAAAGCTGCCCGGAGACCTGTGAGCTCACCGGCTTCGGGGCAAGTTCCTTCCGCTTGACCAGCCAGCAGTGACATCCGTGGACCCAAAGGACCCTGGACAGACCCCTGAGGAAAAGTGATAGGCAATTGTTTGGAAATCCCCAAAAGGGAGCTGGAACAGAATATATTAGGACCATCTTTCCCATCCCAGGGAGTCATGGGTGATTCCCCGGGAGTTCAGGCTTTCTACGTTGGTCCTTTTCGTTGGATTATTTAAGGACACACAGCTTGTTGAAGCAGCAGGACCCTGTGTCCCTTTATGTGCAAATTAAATTTCAGGTCAAAGCCTCCTACGTACAGTTCCTGGCACCTGCATGGAGGACTGTTCCGTCCTCAGAAACTGCTCCCAGCTCTGAGGGCTCCCAGAGCCTGTGGAGTTATGCCGGGCCCAGTTGACAAACCACAGAGGTAACGGGGCAGAGGTGACGCTGCCCAGGCCCCCATTCTGCATGTTGCTCCTGTGCCAGATGCAGTAAGAGGCTCAGCGCTAAGGAGAATACACATTTACCACGTCCTGACTGTGTTCCAAAAACGTGTGAAGCATTGATTTAGACGTGTTCCCTCAACCACCGCTCATGGGGTCTTCTGAGATACCTGCAATTACTCTCCTGATCTTGTGCTTCAGTTTGCTGAAACTCAGCCTGACTCTGGCACCTCCACAAAATGAGAGATCTCCAGAAATAAGGGTTCAAGATTCAATGTGGCCAGGAGTTTGAGACCAGCCTGGCCAACGTGGCGAGACCCTGTCTCTACTAAAAATACAAAAATTAGCCCGATGTGATGGTAGGTGCCTGTAATCCCGGCTACTCAGGAGGCTGAGGCAGGAGAAACACTTGAACCTGGGAGGCAGAGGTTGCAGTGAGCTGAAATTACGCCACTGCACTCCAGCCTGGGAGAGAGTCTCAGTCTCAAAAAAAAAAAAAAAAAAAAAAAAAAAAAAAAAGATTTAATGTGTTTCTTGAGAAATGTACCAGAATCCACCCACATCTTCACAACGTATGTTGAAGCCTCTAAGAAGCTGTGCATCAAGATACACCCATTTATTAAACCCCCTAGATACACCTGTTTATTAAACCCTTCACCATGATACACCCGTTTATTAAATCCTTCTCCAAGATACACCAGTTTATTAAACCCTTCCCCAGATACACCCATTTATTAAATCCTTCTCCAAGATATACCTGTTTATTAAACCCTTTGCCATGATACACCGTTCATTAAACCCTTCCCCTAGATACACCCATTTACTAAACCCTTCTCCAAGATACACCCATTTATTAAACCCTTCACCAAGATACACCTGTTTATTAAACCCTTTGCCGAAATACACCCGTTCATTAAACCCTTCCCCTAGACACACCCGTTTATTAAACTCTTCCCCTAGGTACACCCGTTTATTAAACCCTTCACCAAGACACACCCATTTATTAAACCATTCTCCTAGATACACCTGTTTATTAAACTCTCCACCAAGATACACTCGTTTATTAAACCATTCCCCTAGATACTATACTATTAAACCCTTCTCCAAGATACACCTGTTTATTAAACCCTTCCCCTAGATAACACTCATTTATTTAACACTTCACCAAGATACACCCATTTGTTAACCCTTCACCAAGATATACCCATTTATTAAACCCTTCACCAAGATACACCCATTTATTAAACCGTTTGCCTAGATACACCTGTTTATTAAACCCTTCACCTGTAGACTTGGGCTTTGTGTTGTTCTTTTCAAAATCTCCGACCGTGGTGGAGGTGTGGATTTTCACTACGATGAGCTTGCGGAAGGATCTGTGGGTTGCAATGTCACCATGGACCTCACCCGGCTGGTCTCCTTGCAGGACTGGTTGGCCGAGGGCCTGCCTCCTTCTGTGTGTGGGTCCTCCCCAGGGGCTCAAGTAGGGAGCTGAAGGACACACCTCACTCTCAGGACACTTGCTTTCTGTGAATCAACTTGCCATGGTACCTGCTTTCCATCCAACTGGTACCTGCTTTCCATCCAGCTCCAAAGACGTGTGGGCTTGGTACCCGGGAAGGAGAGAGTGGCCTGGGGGACCTCGTGGCAGGCTGGAGGGGCCAATGAAACTCACAGAGGATCATCTCCTAAAGTGTCTCCTTTCTTCTCCTTCATCTCTGTGACTTCCCTACCTGGGGACTGCTGGTGGCTAGAAATAAACTTGGCCTTGACTTTTCCTCCTATGGGTTGATGAGTCTTTCAAACTTTGGCGGAACTCTCAGACAATTTAATTTTGGGTCATGTTGGCTAGGAACGTTCCCTTTTCCCAGGTTGTCTGAAATAAAGAAAGCTTTGGCAGGGGAGCACTGGCACCCCTTGCGACTGCTGTGAGGGTGAGTGCCAGGGTGGATCTGGGGCTGCCCACAGGTTTGATGGCACCAGCACCCTTTGCCCCTACCATCAACCCACTGGCCCTGCAGCCGGGGCCCCGATGCCTGCACATCCCAGGACTGGACAAGGATTGCTGGGGCCCTGATTCCTGCATGTCCCAGGACTGGACAAGGATTGCTGGGGCCCCAATGCCTGCACGTCCCAGGACTGGACAAGGATTGCCGGGGCCCCAATTCCTGCATGTCCCAGGACTGGACAAGGATTGCCGGGGCCCCAATGCCTGCACGTCCCAGGACTGGACAAGGATTGCTGGGGCCCCAATGCCTGCACGTCCCAGGACTGGACAAGGATTGCCGGGGCCCCAATTCCTGCATGTCCCAGGACTGGACAAGGATTGCCAGCTTTCCTACTTCACAGATGATGAATGAGGGGAGTGGTGACAGCTTGCAGGACAAGAGGAGGGGCTTATGCACCCCCCCAATAAGCAGCCCACCCCCACCCTCCCCAGAAGCAGCTCTCCTCGGGATGACTGGGGGATGCTGGCGATCTGGGCCCTGGGGGACGCGTCTCCTCCTTTGACTGTGTGGTTGCATAAAGGCCACTTATTTTTACAACCTTGCATTAAATTAAATGTGTTATTTTATGCAGGTGCTTACAAAGTCCACTGAGTAGCCTCTGATGGCTCCCTGGTTCCCTGACACAGTGGCAGGACTGGCACAGACCGAGCAGACCCCACATTGATTTGCTGTTCCCAGGACATGACAGGAACAGCCGGGCAGCACCACTGACTCCTGGGAAGCAGATGATGACCTGCAGTCACCTGCAGCCCCTGTGCTGGCCTCTGTCTTCTACAAGTGCCATTGGGAGGGGTCCTGGGTCCGACATCTCTGGCGTCCTTCTGAGCCACGGCTACTCCTGAAGAGGGCACAGCGGCTGGGATGGGGGTCTCTGGCTTAACCCCTGGCGGTGGTCCCATTGGTGACCCACTGGCTTTTTTCTCTGCAGGGCTAGGCTGCCCTTAGAAAACAGTTTCAGGTTCAGAGAGACTCGGAGGCTTGGGGAAGTCAAAGTAGGGGGCAGGGAGTCATTGTTTTCCGGGGCCTTAGCCTGCATTCTGTTGGATTATGCCTCAGCCCAGGGGTCCCGGCTGCCCTTCGTCAGGGCATAGTCCTAGCCCAGCACTGGCAGAGAAGATCTCCCTGGGGCTTCTGAGAATTCAAGATCCTGGCATCAGATGAGTGACGGTGTTTTGAGAGCACTCAACCTGCTTCCCCAGGTGGTGCCCTCCCCTGCCTTCCAGATGGCAGATTCTCCCTGGCATGTCCTGGGGGCTGCTCTCGCCTGGCCTCCATCCCCAGGCCCTCCTTCCTCTCTGCATGACTCTTCTGTGGGGAGAACTGGGCAGACAGACCCCAAACCCTCCCAGCAGAAGAGAGAAGTGAGGAGGCTGGAAGCCAATGCTTTCTTTGACTCTAAAATGATTTATCTCAGTATTATAGAAAATATAAAAATATACAACAATATTTAAAAAGGAAATTGTATTGTCTCCCACCCCACCTTCCAAGAGCTCACACTGTTAATTATTTTGCAGAATATTTTATACTGTCTTAGCTTGAGAGGCAAGATATTAGATGAAAAGAAATTGGATTTAATTTGTAAATATGAACCCATGCATCCTTCTTAATGAAGCTGAGATCATGCTTTACATGGTTTAGCAATCCCCTTTCCCATTGAATATTACATTGTGAACATTTTTCATTATCTAAAATATTCTTTAAAACATGAGTTAAAATGTCTACATAACACACTCCAATGAAAATATATCCCATGGCATGGCCGACCATTCCCAGATTGCTGGATATACAGGGAGCATCAGCGATTTTAGATATTTTGTAGATACGCGCTCACGTGTGATATACGTATGTATTATTAATAATGCTGCACTGAACATCTTTACACCATCTGGCACCACATCTACGATGATCTTTCAGTTCACATTCTTAGAAATGCAACAGCTGAGGAAAGGGAGTCAAGAACGTCAGGGCTCTTGATATCCAAAATCAGATTATTTTTAGAGTCACACCTAGTCCCAGGGCCACCCGTCCAACATGAATATGCCCATCTCACTCAACCCTTGCCAGCCATGAGTGTGATTTTAAAACCTTGTTGCCCATCGGAAACCAGAAAGTGACCCTCTGGCTTTCACCTGTCTGTGTTGGTAACTAGGGAGGCTCGGCTGTTGTGTGTCTTGGTGAGCCTGTGTGAATCCTGTGTTCCCTGGGCTCTCGATTTAACTTGCCTCTGAGCCTCTGTGGACTGAGAGAGACAGTGGGCTGCACACTTGTAGCTGGGAATTGTGTCTGCATGAGCAGACGGGGAGTGGCCTGGGTCTTGCTCTGTCTGCCTTGGACCCAACGCCTGCTGCAGACTCAGAGGGGTGGCCGCAGCTCTTCATCCACTGTGCCTACAGCTGGGCTGGCCAGGTTGTGTCCCACCCCTGGAGCTGCTGGCTCCGTGGTGATGGCGTCAGTGATTGCAGAGGAGGCTGGGCTGGCTGTGCTGCCCTCTGGGGAAACCTGATGAGCTCCTCCTCACTCCTCAGGCTGATGCCCATGTCTCAGTCTACTCCGGACCCTTGGACATGCTCTGTTCACACCACACACAGCATGCTTGGCCCATGGAGCCACTGCATCCAGCCTGGGGCAGGCATCTCTGCCTTCCTTGCCCCGCCCTGCCTGACAGCAGGCTCCCACCTTCCTCACCCCATCCTGCCTGACAGCTGGCTCCCACCTTGGTCAGTGCATTCTGCAACTTTGACTTGACCTGCAGCTAAAGAGAGCTAAAATTTTCTCTTTTCGTATGTTTCATCTCTGAGGCCACCTGAACACCATCTGTGTGGGGCGTGTGGCTTGGCCATCGCTGTGGCGATGGGTTCTCAGTGGTGCCGAGGCCTGGCCGTGGTCATGGTGCCGAGGTCTGGCCGTGGTCAGAGGGAAGGATTCTCAGTGGTGCCGAGGCCTGGTCGTGGTTATAGGGAAGGATTCTCCTCAGTGCTGCCCTCCACGCACCAGCACGGTATCAGGCATGGAAAGGTTTGGGCTGGAGGTCTTCTCAGGCTGAGATAATGTAATCTCATTTCCTGAGAGCAAAATAATAAACCAAGGAGCAACGTATTCCCTTCTCCAGGCAGGCAGACAACAGTGACGTCAATTAAATCTAAAGGCCTGCTCCTGTTCTCAGAAAATGGTTGCTGCTCTAGAAATCTTACGATGTTAAGGAGATCACTGGAATCTAGATAACTGTTGATGGTGTAGCATCTGCTCCCACGGCCTCTCCTCGGTGTCTGCCGCAGTGGCTGCCGTGGTTTTTCTGTCTGAAGGCCGCCCGTCCCCCCGTCCTCCTTCATTTTCAGGGTCAGCCGGTCTGTGCTTTGATTCACCATAGGGATGGGCAGGAATCGTCGGTGCAATTTTACCCGCGTAAACAAGTGAACCTTCTTCCACTGAGCTTCTGCCTTGAGACGTCTGTGAGCGCCGCCTGGTCACTTGGCGAGCAGCCGTTTCAGCTGCCCGGATGGAGGGGGTTCCAGTCAGTTACAGCTTCTCCCTCTCCCTGAGCTGTGCCCTGTCCTCCTGGAGGCGAGGGGCTGAGTCTCAGATCCTGGGCTTTAGCGCAGAGCAGGAAACCTGTCCTTGGTCTGCTCCATGCTGTGCCGGCGTCTGCGCTCCTCCCTCATGATGCCTGCAGGGAAACTGCAGCCCTCTCTGCTCTCTGCAGCCTTTGGGACCAGGGCACGGTCATCCAGACACGGTCTTAGCTTCCTTGTCTCTCCTGGGCCAGGTGGGCAGGTGAGATGTGTCCCCAGCCTCTGTGGGCCTGGAGAATCTCAGGGGCCTGGTTCAGGCCTTCTGCACCTGTCTGCTCCAGGCTGCATGGTGGCTGAGGCACACGTGCGTCTGTGAGGCTGTAGGGCAACCCTGACTGCAGGGGACACAGTGCTGCTCCTTCAAGTTCACCGGAGGCTCCATTGTTAGCCCACCCGTCCCCACCAGCCCAGGGTGGGACCGGCCCACAGCACCACATCCTCTCCAGGCCACCAGTGGGAGGTTCAGGAGAAACCAGGGCTTCCAGAAGCAGTGCTCTCCTAACTCTTACCCAAGTTACTGCTGGACCCAAGATTCTGTGGACCCACAGTGGGAATTTGAAGGTTTTTCGTCCTCCCGTGACTTTCTGACAGCATCCTTGAAGCCAGGTTGGCCTCGCCAAAGCAACAGGCACCCCAGATGTGGTCCTGAGTGGGTGGCGGGGACGGGCGGATGGTGCCGAGTGGACACATTGCAGCAACACCACAGAGGCCCCACAGTGCATCGGGTGTGAGCTCTGCCGGCAAGAAGCGGATCGAATCGTCCGTGCAAGGCTGCTGTGGGTACTTCCTGAGGCACCATTTACAAAGGTCTTAGATGCAAGTGCCTGGCCTACAGTAAGTGCGCCTAAGTGCTTGCTAAATGCACAGAGTTCTGCAGCAAAAGCTATTTTGTTTCTCTGCATTTTCAACCAAAATTTGAAAACCATTGCTTTCAGCTAGCAGTGTAGATTTCTATACATAAAGACCTGAAAACCACTATTTAAAACAACTTTTACTCTGAGTGGACTTAGAAATGAGGCATCAGGCCGAGAGGAGCAGAGAGGCCTGACGTGTTCATTCCCTTCTTGCCCCAGTCAAGTTACCAGGAATTTGAGGAGAGTGCTTGTCTCCCAAGACATTCTCAGACTCCAGGGCATGCGTTGGGGAAGGATGCGGTTGAGATGTCTGTGCCTTGTCAAGGGTCCTTTTCTCCGCTGAGCCGAGGCTCGGGACAGTGCTGGACGGGTTCAGAGCGAGCTGCACCCTGCGAGCCCGGAGACCTTGCGCTGGTTAGAGGACGACTCAGTTCCCAGGAAACACTTGAGTCTTTAAAAGGAAGTCGCAAACCCTGTTAAAGAACTGGACTTCTTTTGTCTGTTTACTGTATCACCTTGAAGTCTTCACTGAACAGTTGATTAAAAGATGTGCTTTTTTTTTTTTTGAACAAATAACTTAAAAAATTTATAAATCCATGTTTAAATGAAACCTGGGCTTTAGCTATGTAAGGTTGTGACTTTATTATTAATTTTTGCGTTTAAAATTGCTCTCTATTTTATTTTAAAGCAATTATATCCATACATTCAAAACAGTCCAAAACAGCAGAAAATATTTCCTTTGAGCCAACGCATAAAGCACAAAATAATCCTCATATCTGCCAGAGGATGGGCCGGACCGCATTTCAGGTAATCAACTCAGGAGCAGCAGAAGGCTTCCGAGGGTAATGGACCATGTAATGAGTCAATTTGTGGTTGCCGGGCGCATCCCTGCTCAGACCTGGGCGGGGCAGGTGGGTGTGGGGGCACGGCTTTCGGGGCTCATCCTCCTCCACCACCTGTGGGAAGCTACGTTGCTTCTCTACGTCTCAATTTTCTCCTCTCTACTATAAAAATAGCAGCTACCTCATAGAATTGTCTTGAATATCAAATAAAGAAGTCCACGTGCAGTGTTTTTGTTACTTTAACGTAGGTTCCTTTTCCTCGGTTCATTTCCCTGCCAGTCCCCAGCAGCCCACCCTAGTGGAGAGGGGTCGTGCCCATGGCCTCAGGGCTGGCGGGAGGGTGAATGGGTCCTCTGGCTGTGGGCTCCACGGTGATTTGGGCACAGCTGCTTCTCAGCAGAGGAACCACAGGAACTTGGCAGAGCCCAGCCATGCATACTCTAGAATGGTCTAGAATGGTCTGCAGGCAGGAGATGGGTGTTAGGATCCACCCAGGTGGCCGATAGCCTAGGAACCACTTGAGCAGTTGTTGTAGGGTGAGGGTGCGGGGCCCAGCCAGGGCAGCAGGGGTCCCAGTGAGAACATGAGTGGAAGATGGTGCAGGAAGGGGGTCCCCAGCCAATGTCCCAACCCCAATCCCAACACTTACACAGCACTGGCGAAGTGGGTGCTCTGTGGATAGGAATGGCATCCGGTCTCGCAGAATGGAGGCGGAGTTCCAGAGCAGAAAGGTTTATTTTGTCATGCCCAAGCTCTCGGTCTTGAATTCACACAAAAACCATGTGGGCCCTAACTGCGACCCAGCCCATGTCAGCGATGGCTCGTGTAACTGGAATACCATAAATTACAGCTGAAATGCATACAGCCTGTGTCGTGCACCTGCTCAGGTCTCACCATCTTATGAAAGGGTCCTGCTATCAGCCCCGTTTTGCAGAGAAGAAACCTGGACACAGGAAGCGCAGCCGTGAACACCAGGGTGGGGAAGCCAGGATTCTCATCCAGGCCCCGCCCCTGGGACTGGGCCTCCTGCTCTGCCAGCGACCTCTCAGCCTCGCCTTGAGAATCTTACAGACTGAGCACTGATGATGCTCCCAGGCACAATGACAAATTCATCCTTTTAATTTTTTGGTCAAAACCCAAATAATCTTTAGTAAAAACCGATTTGTAAATTATGCATCAATTCTGCCTTGATGGATAGAAAAGTTTTGCAATATCCAGTGAACATTGGGGATGAGTTCAGTTAAGCAGGTAAAGAAATCCTCATCTTGCAATTGCAGGTCTCACGGTGATGTCCCCTCAGTGAAGCCTAAAAAACAAAGTGTGTTCGCTGGGTGCCAGACCCATATCAGGGGCTCTATTCATTCTTCAGACACTGTTCAGGTCCTACTCTCTGGAAGCCTCCTTGTTACTCCTTTTCTCACCCAGCCCGGCTCAGTGGGCTGCCCCTGCACAGCCATGGCCTCCAGCCAGCTACCCTCACTGTCCTGGAATTGCTCAACCTGCCCCCAACTCACCTTTTTTTCCTTGATGGGGGAATACAGTGAGCACTTAGCTGATGGGCAGATTATTAGGAAAAGCTGAGTGCTGGGAGAAGCTGAGGCAGGACTTTCATGTTTGAGATAATGTAAAAGCATCTTAGAACATGTCTGGGGTCCAGGGTCTAAAAACCCTCATGGCCTTTGGAACACCAAGCTCTGTGCTAAAGCGTGGAAGGTTACCCTGACGCACCATAATGTAAGCCCAGGGCATAAAATCCCTCATGGCTTGGATAGAATCCAGGGCTTGTGGCTATGGAATGTGTCTAAACTTGCTGGCTCCTTGCTCCTTGCTCTCCCAGGATTGATTGTATCTAGAGTTAAAAGAATCTGCTCTCCATTATCTCAAGTAGCAGAGCAAATGCTAAGCCATCACAGCTGTAAATCATGTGCTTAATGCAACACGCCTTGCGACCTCCACATTCTCACCACCTGTTTTTTTGTTGGATTACCAATAAATAGCGTGGGCTCCCAGAGCTCAGGGCCTTCACAGCCTCCATGATCATGATAGCCTCCTGGTCCCACCTTTACTTCTCAAACTGTCTTTCCTCAATCCTTTGACTCCACCAGACTTTGTCACCCCCACGACCTGGTGTTGGGTCTGATCACCCCAACACAGATGGACAGAAGGATGGATGAAGAGATAGCTGGGTAGGTGGAAGATGGGGGCTGGATGAGTGGCTCATGGATGGTTAGAGAGACAGATAAAGGAATGGTGAATGAATGGATAGATAGGTGGATGGACGAATGGTGGATGGGTGGGTGGCTATATGGTGAATGGATAGGAAGATAGAAGGTAGATGAATGGACAGATAGATGGATGATAGATGGATGGATGGATTGGGGAATGTTTGGGTGGATCATGGGTGGGTGGATGGATGGTGGACCAATGAATGGATGGATGGTGAATAGATGGGCAGAGGGATGATGGGTAGACAGGTGGATGTATGGTGGATGGATGTGAGGATGGGTATATGGATAGATGGGCGGGTGAACAGATGGTGGATGGATGAGTGGATGGGTTGATGAGTGGATGGATGGGCAGACAGAGGGGTACAAAGGTACATGAGTGGACAGATGCTGGATGGATAGGTGGATATATGATGATAGAGTGGGCAGATAAATGGTGAATGGATGGATGAATGGATAGATGGCAGGATGGATGGGTAGATTATGGATAGATGGATGGATATAAGAATGGGTATATGGAGAGATGGATAGATGAGTGGATGAATAGATGGTGGATGAATGGATGACGGATGAGTTGATGAGTGGATGGATGAATGGATGATCAATACATGATTTGGTGGTGGATGATAGACAACTAGATAAAAATGACACCTCTTCAGCATGGTAAGAAATATTTGGGAATAGGGTGACTCTCTCTAATTAAGACTTAAGTCACTTTTTTGTTTGAGTATGTGTCATGAAATGATAATTTGATTGGCTATTTCTTAGTCATTTCATCAAGTCAATTCTACGCAAATAAGAAAACTGCCATAATATAGCAGATTAGCTATTTATTAAAATTAAAAATAATAATTTAATTTACATTAAGGATAAAACTAAGTTAGAAGTTGTTTGATTCTGTTGATCATAGAGTCAAAACAAAATTATCATGCTATGTGAAAAATTATCACTTTCTCAAATGCCACCTCTTCCATACAGCCCTATTTATTGCCCCTGAATCAGTAGTGTCTCTCTTCTCTGAGCATTGATGGAACTCCTAGGGTAGTCATGTTATAGAACCTGGATATGAGGCTGGTTTTACCACTCACCAGCCGTGTGATCACAGCCTACTGAGTGAATATCTCTAGACCTCAGTTTCCCACTGCATAAATGGGAAATAGCAATAGGACCAAACTCAAGACCCACCATGGGACTTAACAAGCAGTACACATGACATCACTGTGCCATCCGTGAAGATCCAAGTAGACATTACTTGCTGTGATCACCTGTCTTACTTCCCTCCTGCAGGTTCTTAGATGGACTGGTCTCTGACTCACATGAACAAATGTGGTTCATATTCATAAACACTTATTCACACACACAGATATGCACACACATGTATATTTGCATGTAAGACAGGATTTGGCAAATAGAAGATAATGAAACAACTTTATTGAATAAATGAATTATTGGGTAACTCATGCTGCCAAAAGTTGAGAGATGAAACTAAATGAAGACCCAACTGGGATGGCTGTGCCTGTGGGTGTTTGCTGAGGGGATGCCAATCATTCTATTGCACTTCAATTATAGCTGATTCCTCCTCTAACCTACTCTGGGGTCCAAAGTCAGCACAGGAGGCCCAGAGGAGTGAGCACCTGGCCATTGGCCGGCCCCTGTGGGTCTCTTTCCCTCTGTTGATTCACAGCCTCCCTGTGGATGGGCCAGGGAGAGACCTAGAGCAGGTAACTGACTGGGATCTAGGAAAGGTGCTTGTGAGGCTGCACAGGCAGGGGCCCTGGAGTTTCTCACCCAGCCTGCACTGATGCACACAGGTGTCTACCAGGCACCTGGCTCCATCACCACCGTTGTGGGGTCTAGGAGGATGGGAGTCAGCCAGGTGCTCCACTCCAGAGAATGGGGCCTATGAACTCACTCAGGGGCCTATGAACTCACTCAGTCTCCATGAGAGCCAGATTCCCACCGATAAGTCACGTGGTGAAGCCCTATTAAGGGGAGCCAACCCTTTCACGTTGGCAGCACCCAGCTTGTGGGAGAGAGAAGGTGTCGGCCTGGGGCATGACCATTTACAGCTGACAAGGGAGACGGGTGCATGGGTCCCCCTGAAACATTCCATGTGGAGACATCAGACCCCCCGGCTTAGGAGGTGTTACTGCAGGAGTGTTTGAGAAACTGTGTGGATAGTGGCCTGCAGTGTAGACCAGATGGTTATGAAGCATAGATCAGATGGCCAGAAAGTATGGGATATAATAGATGGGCAGGAAGTGCAGACCAGATGGCCAGGAAGTGTAGACCAGATGATGAGGAAGTATAGACCAGATGGCAAGGAAGTGTAGACCAGATGGTCAGGAAGTATAGAACAGATGGCCAGGAAGTGTAGAACAGATGGCCAGGAAGTGTAGACTAGAGGGGGAGGGAGTATAGATCAAGACGGTGAGGAAGTGTAGACCAAGACAGTCAAGAAGTATAGACCAGATGGTCAGGATATGTAAACTAGATGGTCAGGAAGTGTAGAATAGACAATCAGAAAGTATAGAACAGTCAGTCAGGAAGTATAGACTAGACAGTCAGGAAGTGTAGGGTAGATGATCAGGAAGTGTAGCCCAGAGGGCCAGGAAGAGATCTGACGAGCAATTTCTAAGGCACTCTGCTAATTGCCCTGCATTAATTATCTTACTGACTCATAAGAACGATGAAGGGTTGTTGAAGGATGGATTTTATTGTAACTCCTATTTTACACATGAGCAAACTCAGTGGAGTAAGTGTATTCCTGAAATCACATCAAAACGGGCAGGTATGGAGTTTGCACCGTTTGCCTGACACAAGCACGGGAGTCTGTGCTCTCCTTTGTCTGGGTTCTGCATTGGTGGCTGGGTGGTTTTTGCCTCCACACTCTTCACTCCTGTGCTATGGGCCGGCGTTGCACCTCCCGGGGTGGGCCCCACTCCTCTGGACTCAGCGCCCTGCCTGGCCTGGGCTCTGTGTGCTTCTTAGCCTCTCCAGGGCTCACAATAGACTCCTGCATGACGAGTGGCAGCCACGTGTGTTGAGGCCATGGGCTGTGGGCCCCAGGGCACCACAAAGTTTAGGCAGGAAGAGCAGACGCCAGGGTGCACGGGATAAATGGTGGACAGAGATCTGTGTATTTGTTTACGGATCACAATGTTTAGAAGCTTTAAAGAATAAGCCACTTGCAGTACATTTAAAAACCAATGAAGGTCATTCCACATTCTTTGTTGAGATGTCTGGGGAGACGTGACTTTGGAGCAGATGGCCCAGGCAAGGAGGTTCACAATTGCACCTCCTCTGTCTGTGGAGGGATGGCTCTGTAAACCGAAGGGAGTCGCCCATCTAGGATCATCTTCATCGTGTTATGGTGTTTTGTTAAACTGTCCACAGAAACCAAGCAGCCCAGTCCTGGTGTGGGGAAGGGTCTCCTCAGAATTTCAAGTCGTCTGTGAGCACCCCTGGAGCTCCAGGGAAACACTGTGGCCTCAGGGTCAGGCCTTGAGCTTTAAGATGCAGCAGGGACCTGCCCCGTGGCTTTGCTCTGTCCCAGGCAGCCCCATCTCCCTCCTCCAGGGCCGCTCTGGCGGATCCCCTGCCGAGACGCCACGGGGAGCCTCCTTATATGTGGGCTCTGGCTAGAGGCAGATGAGGCCCAAGGTGCCAAGGAGAAGCTCTGACACTTGACTGTCACTTAACTAGATTTCCTTCCAGGCACCAACAAAACAATTAGAATGGCATCGACAAGGGGAAAAAAAAACCTGCAGTAAAAAGCAGTTGTCTGAAGCTTCTGGTGTCTTGAGGAAATTATTTCCGCTATTATCTTTCATGCAGGACTCTAGATTGGCCAGAGTAGTCTGTATTATTATGTGACCATCCAGACTATTTCCTCCTCAGCACCCTAGCTAGTTTTAGGCTGAGCAACACTGATACAATAGTGGTTTTAAACTCAATGGGCATTCCAAAGTTCAGCAAATATATCAAGCCTTTCAAAGTTTCAGCAGGATAACTCTGAGAGAAAAAAAAAAAAAAAACTATGTCTTGATTTTTGTCAATTGTCTTGGAAAATTTCCGTTTTCTGTTTAATGCGTGCTGTTGGAAATCAGCCAAGTGTGTCCTGCACCCCTTTGGTATGTAGGCTGCACGGCCGAGGGAAGAAAAGGGTTCACTTGGACCCCTGGATCCTGGTTGCATCGTGTGGCTAAGAAAACGGACATTTAAACAACACTGGTTTTCAGAAAAATGAAACTAAAGCAGGAGCTTAAATATACACAAAAAGGTACAGTGACATGTCTTTTTTTCTTTTTTTTGAGATGGAGTTTTGTTCTTGTTGCCCAGGCTGGAGTGTAATGGCACAATCTTGGCTCACTGGAACCTCTGCCTCCTGTGATCAAGTGATTCTCCTGCCTCGGCCTCCCAAGTAGCTGGGATTACAGGCGCCCACCACCACACCCAGCTAATTTTTGTGTTTTTTTAAATAGAGATGGGGTTTCACCATGTTGGTCAGGCTGGTCTCGAACTCCTGGCTTCATTTTATTGATCATTTTACCTTTTTGGTGTCTAAGAATCTACTCCCAATTTAATATATAGCTTTAGCTTAGAATTTAATGCATGGACAGTGGACACTTACTATTAAACACTTTTTAAAAATCCAGCAGAATCCACATGAGAGGTTTATTTTGGCTCATGCATATGCTGCCCTGTGTAGACGGAGTTATAGCAAAACCATGGGCTACTTTACGGAGGGCACAGCCTCACTGGGTGGAACCGGTACCCAGCGGGACGGACGCCCAGAAGGTTGATGCTGCAGTAAATGAAGCCTGATATAGAGATGTTTGTAGGCTTTATTAAAGTCTCATGTCTCTAAGCATTCTTGTTATATAGCAGAATGAATTACACCGTCCGAGGTTATTGCTCAGATAACCTACTGGAAATGATAGTTTTCCTCCTTCATCACATGGATCTAAATGTTAACTAAGTGTTTCTTAGCTTTTCACATCACATCGGAGGGATTCATTAGCTCTCACATCTCTGCATATGTGGTTTAAGAGTCTTTCGATTAAAGATGAATCAAAGTGATTCAGTTCTGTAAGTTTTGGACTAGAAATCAGGGTCTCTCTGGACACCATCTGAGTGTAAAATGTAGCACAAATTGCCTTTAAAAATTAATAATTTACCAAATCTATCAGCTAAGCCCAGGCTGGCTTGAGAAGATAAGTAAAATAAATATTGTAAAGTCAATTTTTAATAATCTGTGGCATGAAATTTAAGCACAAGAGAAAACATTTAGCAATTAGGCAGGAATATTCGGTGCATGATTAAATGTGAATAATAATACATATTTAAAGGCCCCATACCTTACGTGCTAGCAGGAAATATTTAAAGTTCTAATCTACGACACAGCGCAGCTCATGCAGTTTCTTTGTTTAATGAGCTCTTGCCTTGTGCTTTTCATGTTTGAGCAGTTACTTTATAAGTATTTTTACATGGACAGCTATGTGTAAGGCTGACAAAGAGTAGCACAGACAGCTGTGTGGTGGGGGATCGTCAGGCCAGCGCAGCCATGGAAAATAATATAAGCAGATCCTTCATCATGCTGGTAACCAGTGGCTGGGTGTATTCATCTAATTATTGAGACAGCACATTTACATCTGAGGGATTTTATTATAAGAGGTTTATAAAATTTAGAGTTGAAGCTGATCTGTCTCTATCTACCAAATAGAAGCTGGACTCAGGACCACAGTTTTTCACGATGAAGAATCAAATCCTTGATGAGTGATGGCAGGTCCTCATCTTCCAGAAAGAGGAATTTAAAAAAAAAAAAAAGGCAGAGGAAAGGAAATAGCTCGGCTGAGAAACAGAGAGTGAGGGAGCACAGTGCTGGCAGGGAGGGAGCCGCCGCCTGGCGCTGAGAACACATGCTCTGCACCCAGGGCACGGAAGAGGGAGATGATGTAATTCTCGAGGACCACATTGATGAACGCCTGCCCAGGGCCAGCCGCAAACTAGAGCCCCTGAAGGAGCCAGTGCTATGTCTTGTGAGGGATGCTTCCAAAGGAGCTTGCATTGCACACACCGCGGAGCAAACCAGCAAGCAGAGAAGACGGACACTTCCAATGAAAGCGAAATGTTCCTGCCTGCCCTGCAGGGCTCAGTTCTGCTTCCTCTCTGTGCTCTCACAGGAGGGTATTACACCTCCCCTGTTCTCCGTCCAGCGTGTTTGTGAAACACTCGCCTCCAGGGGGAGCTCGAAGCTCTCCCGCCCTCCACCTCTGATCAGAGCGCTGGTGTGAGTCAGGTCCCCAGGACGGCGGGGGCACGGGCTGGAGGGCTGGGGCTCCTTCAGACCTGCCTGGATTAACCCGGACCAAAGGGGCCTCTGCACTGGAGCGTTACAGTCAAAGCAGAGCCCGTGCACTTGCCCGTCAGTTCCTTAATGTTTGTCTCCTGTTTGGTTTGTGGGCCACGTGGGTGGTCAGGATCTGCCAGACCTAACCCCACCCACGCTCAGCTGTGAGGAGATGAAAGGGTCTCAATGGTCAGGAGCTGCAGGACCTAACCCCACCCACACTCAGCTGTGAGGAGATGAAAGGGTCTCATTGGTCAGGAGCTGCAGGACCTAACCCCACCCACACTCAGCTGTGAGGAGATGAAAGGGTCTCATTGGTCAGGAGCTGCAGGACCTAACCCCACCCACACTCAGCTGTGAGGAGATGAAAGGGTCTCATTGGTCAGGAGCTGCAGGACCTAACCCCACCCACACTCAGCTGTGAGGAGATGAAAGGGTCTCATTGGTCAGGAGCTGCAGGACCTAACCCCACCCACGCTCAGCTGTGAGAAGATGAAAGGGTCTCAGGTGGCCGGTCAGGAGCTGCCGGACCTAACCCGAACCATGCTCAGCCATGAGGAGATGAAAGGGTCTCAGTGGTCAGGGTCTACAGGACCTAACCCCACCCACGCTCAGCTGTGAGAAGATTAAAAGGTCTCAGTTCTCAGGTCCAGGTTCCAGGCTGGCTTCTTGCGATTTCACAGAAGCCACTAAATCTTTCTGGGTAACAATGGGCTTACTCCTAAAAGCAGTGGGAGGCTGGGGGTCAGGGAGCAACCTGAATTTATTCTTCTCTAGATTCTCTTTCGTTACAGAATCTTATTCACATTGAATAAATATTTATTCATGCCTACTGTGGGCCAGACACTATCCTGGGCCCTGGGGCTATAGCAGTGAACAAAGTAGACAAAAATCCTGCCTTTATAAAATGCACATGCTGAGAGTTAAGACTCAAGATGCTCAGACGGGGCTGCTGGCGTGGAAGTCAGGAGAGCCCACGCTATTAGTGTTGACTGTTTGTTTTGTCCTTTCCATTGTAAGATTCACCCCATTGTCTCCTACAGTGAACCCCAGGGCAGGGAACATGTTGACAGGGAGGTGGTCTAACCTCAATCCAGCTAGAACACTCAGAGAGCTCCTAGACTGAAACAGGGAGAAGGAAACACGTTTTGGATGATTGCATTTGTTCCTTGGTGGGTCTGCTGAGGAAGAGCTGAGATATGTACCCATTGCATGTGCTATTTCCATCTCAGGTTATCTGAAGAGAATACGGAGGAGAAGCAGCCCCAGACACCTAGTGGCAGAGTGGCAGGCTTGAAGCGCCTGCATCTGAAAGCTGCTGTGAGTTAAGGAAACCCCCACTCAAAAGGCCCAACAATGGGCAACGTCCCCCATCAAAGCCATGGACGTGTCCCTGGCAACAGACTTGGCTCTTGACTTCCACCGGTTTTTAAGCCAAGGTTGGCAGGAGGAATAGAACAGGGATGTCAAGTTACATCAAAGGAAAGATTCAAAATATATGGAATCCATCAGGCCACAAAGGATATTTCACAGCTTTATGCTTTTCTGATAAAACCTGGAAGACCTAATATAAGGTTGGGAGTTATCAGTGCTCTGATTCTTTAAATTTATTTACAGAGACAGCTGTGGAACGAGGGCTCATGAGTGAGAGGGAGGCACCGTCAATGCTTTCAGGCCAGACCAGCAGCTCATGCTTGGGAGACTGGGGCTGCAGGTGGGGGCACAGGTGGACCCCCACCCACCTGGACACTCCACTAGAGGGGAAGGTGCAGTGAGAGGTGGCGTCCTGTGACTGAGCTGACGGTGCTGGTCTTGGGGCAGGGAGAGGAGCCCGCAGGTCACAATGGCCTTGGTGACCCCAGCCTGCAGGTCACACGTCCCTTACCTGGGAGCCATCTATTCTGGAAACCATGGATACTTACACATCTGTGCAAAATTGACACAGTGCCTCAGTTTTTTGGGGAAGGCTGACCAGTGAACTCTGATACATTGTTGTAACAATGACCACTTATCCGTCAGTGTGGCACCAAGCACAGGCTGCATACACCGTGCAGACCACAGCAACCCACTGAGATTTCAGCCCACGGCACCCAGGTATGAAGGGCATTGGCACACCTCCTGTGGCCACACACAAACTCCGCCTGGGGTCCACCCCATCGCTCTCCACTCCATTTTGCAGATGGAGCCCGCGGAGTCTCCCTAGAAACAAGGGCTTGGATCCTGGAGCAGCGGCACCCACCTGTCTGGTTCTTATGGCCGAGAGCCCTGCAGCTAGATGTTCTGTGAGCCTGTGTTCCCATTTTATGGAGACTCAGAGAGGCACTGGCCTTGTGCATTTCTCCTGGAGCCTACACCGCAGAAGGGGCCCTTGGCCAGCGGTCTCTCTGCTCAGAGTCCCCGAGTCTCCACAGGTGGCCGTGGCCATTGGGTTCCAGCTCAGCTCTCACCCTTGCCACTGCTTTCCCAGCCCTCAGTAAGCTGCAGTCCTAGCCGGGGCCCTTGTTCCAGCTTCACGCCATTGCTCACACCCTTGGCCCCTCCCTTCCTGGAATCACTGCTCTTCTTTTCCCTCTAATCTGAGTCCTGTTTACTCCTTAAAACTCAGCTCAATTCCTCTGTCCTTCCTGAGGGACTCTGCAGGCCTCCTAGAAACCCCTCCAGTCTCCTGGCTCCTGAGCACCCGGCCTTGAGCCTGCAGTCACCTTGCCCAGCACTGCTTGGTCCTGGCAGCGTGACTGCTATATGTTCATGGTGCTAGGGGGATTCAAAGGTTCTGGGGGAGGCAGGGACTACCCTTTAATTGTCTTTGCTACCTTCCTAGGGCCTAGTGAGTCCCATGCCACTATGTATGCAGTAGGTCTGCTATGTATGCAGTAAGACCACTGTGTATGCAGTAAGTCCACTATGTATGCAGTAGGTCTGCTATGTATGCAGTAAGACCACTGTGTATGCAGTAAGTCCACTATGTATGCAGTAGGTCCACTATGTATGCAGTAAGACCACTGTGTATACAGTAGGTCCACTATGTATGCAGTAGGTCTGCTATGTATGCAGTAAGACCACTGTGTATGCAGTAAGTCCACTATGTATGCAGTAAGACTACTGTGTATGCAGTAAGTCCACTATATGCTGTAAGACCACTATGTATTCAGTAAATCCACTATGTATGCAGCAGGACCACTATGTATGCAGTAAGACCACTACGTATGCAGTAGGTCCATTCTGTAAGCAGTAAGATCACTATGTATGCAGTAGGTCCACTATGTATGCAGGAGGACTGCTATGTATGCAGTAAGATTACTATGTATGTAGTAGGTCCACCATGTATGTAGTAGGTCCACTATGTATGTAGTAGGTTCAACGCGTATGCAGTAAGTCCACTATATGTGCAGTAGGCCCACTATGTATGCAGTAGGTCCACTATGTATGCAGTAGTTCCACTATGTATGCAGTAGGTCCAACACATATGCAGTAGGTCTACTATGTATGCAGTAGGTCCACTATGTATGCAGCAGGTCTGCAAAGACTTTACTGATTGATCTAAGGAAGGATAGGAGAATATGAATGTTTTTCCTGTGGCTTTGGGAGTAAGAAGCATTTAGGGTTACACACCTGACTACCTCTTGGCTTAATGGACGCTCTATGGGCCTGCATGAGAGCAAGAATAAAGGCTGAACACCCCTGTGAGAACCATGTCAGAGCCGTGACTCCAAAAGCCACGCGAGATGGCGTGCTCTGAGGCCTCTTCCTCGTGTTTACTGACTTGTGGCAAAGCGCGGATTCTCGTGCATATTTACAAATGACTTCTGTTTACCACTGGACGGTTCTATTACTGAGTGGTCTGATTTCCTGGATTATGTCCTAAGAAAGTTGAGGACAGGGCACTGTGGCCAGCCCCACAAAGTGCTCATTTAGTACCCACAGAAGCTTGGTGCTTTGTGTGTCATGATGGTGTGTATCAGGAGATTGCAAAAAAAAAGAGAGATAAATAAAAAGTAAAGGCACAGATGGGGCATGGACAGCTTCTCATTGCTTGTTCCATGTGATGGAACTCAACACATCTGCTCTGCTGCGGAAAAGCATCTTTGCACTAATTTGTTTGTCAGTGTCCATTGAGAGGACGATCTGTCATCCTGTCGCATTTTGGTTGCCCCGAGATGTTTGAAGACAAGGCTAGCCACAAATTGGAACTGTGGCCACTGGGGAGTAAGTGGTGGAAACCACCAGCTGTTCTAAGTAACATCAACTGTGATTTTTTTTGTAAAGCTGAAATTTCAACTGAAGGTCTCCAAAAGCATTTAGCAGCTGCACACAAAAAAGCTAATCACCGTAACAGAAGAGTGAGTCTCTTCTAACACACGTCCTGGGGTGTGTGCCTCGAAGCCTTGTTACAGCTGGAAAAACAAGAGAAGGGGGTGGTCAGAATTCAATGAGCCTGGGACCTCTATTTTGCTCCCTGGTATTTTAAGTCTTTCTGGTCAAAGGTAACAAGCATTATCCTGTAATTGGACTAGGGTTTCGGGAACAAGAATTGAGATTTCACTGTGCTACTGCATTTGATTTCCTGATCAAATGCTGCGATCTGGTCATAGCTGTCCTGCTCCACACACCACCGGCTTCTCAGAACACTTTACGCTGAACGGCACTCATTTATTTGGGTTTTTGTTTCCCTGAATCCATTTTAATCTTCACGGAGCGTAGAGACTGTGCTTTGTCCTAGAACACAGTTAATGCTCAACAAACGTTACTTTGATTGAATCAATTCAAGTTTGTATCCTTCAAGCAATACCTGAAGTATCTGATCTTTTATACTGAATGTGTTGCTGTCCAGGGTTCCAGGGATTCGCTTGCAGACTCCCGGTCCTCTGTCACCGGGCAGGTCTCTGCGGAGCACTGCGGTGTGGGAGCCTGAACTCACTCACTCCACTTAGATCTTGTAGAAGACGGTTGGATCTAAGCAGAGCCTTCCATCTACGGCCTCTCAAGTTGCCAACCCATAAAAGCTGTGCTCCTGGCTTGGTGACCCTTCAGTCCCTGCCTTTCTCTGACTTCTCCTCCTTGTCAGCAGGTTAGTTTGTAGCCTGAATTGCAACATGGAGACTGAGCTGGATCTATTTTAATTGCCATGAAGACATCATGAGCAGGAAGCACGCATGCTGGAATAGATGAGCAAGCATTGAGTCCTGCCGAAAGCCACAACCTTCCAACTGCAACTCAGTGGTCAGAGGAGGATGAGCAAAAGTGGAGGACAGAGAATGAATGACCTGATGTGGAGCTGAGCAGGTGAGGGCTAATCTCACGGAGGGATGTCACTCAAAAATGAGGAAACAGGTTGTTTCAGGAGGTTAGAGTTTCCTTCCTCGACTCAGGCAGTCATTCTGAGCATTGTGGCATTTGTCAAAAGGATGTGTTTATGTTTTATGCTTGATCTATAATGACACAACAAAACTCATATAGAGAAGGGGAGTCAAGATCTGATGTGTAAAAGAGTCTGCGGTTTAAAATACGGAGGTATTTTGGGCTCCCTGGTCAGGGGTGAGGCCGAGCAGTGCAGCTGCTCACAGCACACAGATCAGCTCTGCAGCGCCCGCCTCGTTAGGTTGGCCCTCCTGATCCTCTGACATGTACAGTTCTGTTGTCTTCACTGTGTATAAACAGGACAAAGAGAGAACTGCCTTATTCCTGGGCATTGGCCTTTTTAAATCCTTTCTTTTTCTCTTTAAATTTCATGTTCCTTTGTCATTGTTGCTGTAAAACCGAAGACCTCTTCTGCGTGGCGATTTGGAGAACTAACACAGTCAGCATATGCACACGCATCATTCTTCAGCTGCAGTTATGATGGAAGGACGGTCCTGTCTCACCCCCATGCCTGTGAGGCCTCAATTCTGCCTCTGTCCCCTGTTGCAGGCTTGGACGGAAAAGCCTCCAGCTCTGAGTCTGCTGCCCGGCGGAGGTTATTCCATTTGATAAAGTGAGGAGCGTGAATGGATGGAGCTGAGCTTCTAAGACCGGGAAACCAGTGAACCTGCTCGCCATGCTGGGCAAGGGAGCCCAGGGACTGGCTCAGGAGAGGCGGCAAGGCCGTGTGCAGACACTTTGCCCCTGGTTGACTCCTGATGGTGCTTCCTCCAACACTGCTTCCCTTCTCTACCCTGCTTCTCCCATCAGACATGGGGCAGACACCTAAGAAGGCAGCTTTGTGTTGGACAAAACACAGTGGGGCCAGGAACCTAAGGCAGCTGTGAAAGAGCTGGAGGACTCCTGTCCCCAAACCCTGCCCGTCGGGAAGAGGCCACAGAGCTATGTGTCGGCCTCACGCTTGGGCAGACTGCTGCAGGCACATGTGCACTCCGCTGGGCTCCAGGGGCCTGATTTTCTAACTTCTCTCTGAGATTGAGTTATAAAATTTAGATCCCCCATAAGCAGACTCATAGAGTCCCAGCTGATTTCTGATAAGGGTGGAAAAGGAATTGAATGGAGGACAGGTCACCTTTTTAGAACATGGTGTGGGAGTTTGGGAGTTCTTAGATGTGACACCGAGTACAATTCATAAAAGAGAAAATGCAGACATCAGACCTCATCAGAATTAAAAACTGTTCTGTGCTACAGAAGGCTCTGTTAAGAAGGTACGACAAGCTCAAGGTTAAGATAAAGTGTTTACAAACCACATACCTGACAAAGGGCTAATATGTAAAACATATAAAGAACTCTCAAAACTTTGTAACAAAACTGGCAATACCCCTAGAAATGGGCAAAAGAGAAGAAAAAATATTTCTCTGAAGAGGATATGCGGATGGCAAATAAGAATATGAAAAGATGTTCAACATCATTAGCCATTAAAGAGATGCAAATTAAAACTACAGTGAGGTGTTACCATATACCTGGCAGAATGGCTTGGTTGAAAAGTAGTGACCACACCAAATGCTGGTGAAGACACAGGGAAACTGGATCGTTCATATGTTGCTAGTGGGAAAGTAAAATGTTACAGCCACTCTGGAAAATAGTTTGGCAGTTTCTTATAAAAGTAAGCATGCAACTACCACATAACCTGGAGGTCACATTTTTTGGGCATTAATCCTGGAGGAAAGGACATTTTTGTTTGCATAAAAACCTGTACATGGTTTATAGCAGCTTTATTTGTAATAGCCCCACACTGGAATTAGTCCAGACCAGATGTTCATCAGTGGTAAATGGTTAAACACACCAAGGTCATACACCTGCTTAACAAGAAGAGGAAATGAACTATTTGTACACACAACAACTTAGATAAATTTCTGGGAATCACACTGAATGAAAAAACTCAGTCCCATTTTTTTTTTTTTTTTTTTTTTTGAGACAGAGTCTCACTCTGTTGCCCAGGCTGGAGTGTAGCGGTGCAATCTTGCTCTCAGCTCACTGCAACCTCCGCCCCCACCAGGTTCAAGCCATTCTCGTGCCTCAGCCTCCGGAGTAGCTAGGATTACAGGTGTGCACCACCACGCCCAGCTAATTTTATTAGCAGAGATGAGGTTTCACCATATTGGCCAGGCTGGTCTCAAACTCCTAATCTCAAGAGATCTGCCCACCTCAGCCTCCCAAAGTGTCGAGATTACAGGCATGAGCCATCGCTCCTGGCTCCAAAATGTTTTTATTTCTTTTTTTTTTTTTTTTTTTTATGGAGTCTCGTTCTGTCACCCAGGCTGGAGTGCAGTGGCATGATCTCGGCTCACTGCAAGCTCCGCCTCCCGGGTTCACGGTATTCTCCCATTCTCCTGCCTCAGCCTCCCAAGTAGCTGGGACTGCAGGCCCAGCTAATTTTTTGTATTTTTACAAAAAAATAAACCACCATGCCCAGCTAATTTTTTGTATTTTTAGTAGAGACGGGGTTTCACCGTGTTAGCCAGGATGGTCTCAATCTCCTGACCTAGTGATCCGCCCGCCTTGGCCTCCCAAAGTGCTAGGATTACAGGCGTGAGCCACTGCACCCGGCCTTTTATTCCTTTTATATGACATTTTTGAAATGACTAAACTATAGAAATGGAGAACAGATTAGTGGTTGTCACGGGTTAGAGATTGGGGGCTGGGGATGGGAGGGAGGTGGGTGTGCTTATGAAAGGACAACATGGGGGCCTTGTGGTGCCGGGACGCTCTGTGTTCTTCACAGTGATGGTGGAGGCACAAGCCTACCCTGTGATAAAATTACATAGATTTAAACACATGCATGCACACACACATACACACACACATACACACACATATACACACACACACACACACACACACACATATACACACACACACATACACACACACATACACACACACATACACACACACAGACATACACACACACATACACACACACACACATACACACATACACACACACACACACACACACACACACACACATACACACATACACACACACACACACACACACAGACAGAAACCAAGTGAAACAGGAAATCTGAATCAGGTGGGCGGGGGGCACCAGGGTCTATATTCTGATCTGAATAAGGTGGGTGGAGGGCACCAGTGTCTATATTCTGGTCTGAGTCAGGTGGGTGGGGGACACCAATGTGTATATTTTGGTTGTGGTGATGTGCTCTAGTTTTGCTAGTTGTTATCATGGAGGGAAGCTGGGTACGAGGTATGTGGGCACTTCTGTAATGCCTCTTACAATGGCATGTGCGTCCATAAACTTAAAAGTCTAATTAAAAATTGTTAAATGCCTACAGGGTTATATGGGTTTTATGTTTGCATAAATCTCATAATCAAAACCTTAAATCATCATCATGAACTGCAGTGGTGCTCCTGGTGTTGTTTTAGCTGATGAAATTTCATTAACCTGCTTTCCGTAGGACAAAACAGTCATTACTCAAAAGTGTACCCAACAGCCTGCAAACAACATAAACTGAAACCTTGGGTGTGGGCCTTTAGTATACAGACGGAAATTCTCATTCTCAATAAGATGACTCTGTAAAGAGAATATGGTAAAATATTAGTCTGTAGATTCAGGCCCAACCCATGTGGATGCTACAGACGTGAATGGAGGACAAAGGTTATTGCTCTGTCTGGTACACACGTGAAGACTGTCTTTCCATGAGAAGCAGCCTCTGTGGACTCCTGGTCTTGCAAGAGGCATTATTCAGCTTCTATATTCTGCTGATATGTTTGCTGAAATGAAGATGCTTTAGATATGAATCCTGCTGGGCTGGTCTGCACCATGCTTACAAAGACAGTCACTTTGCATACCTGACTTTAGGAATCCTGCTAAAGATTAGATACAATCTTTCTCTTCCTTATCTTACTGCTTTTTTTCTATAACTGCTATTTTTGCTTTTCCTCTTATGTTTCCCTCTTCTCCTCTCCTTTTTCCTCCCCTGTCTTACTCTCTTCTCCCCTCATCTGCTTTCCTTGTTGCTAGCAAATCCACTCTTAAAGAACAGCTAAGGTAACTTCTCTAAACAGAAATGAAATAATAACAGAAGAAGGCTTGGGGCTTCAAAATGGAAAGAACAACATTGAAATCAGTAAAAATAGTGCTAAGTATCCTTTTCCTCTTGTGGCGCTCTCTCTATATAGAAGATACTTAAGACAATTGTATTTAGAAAGTATGGAGTATAAGTGAACTAAGTGAAAGTAAACTTTCTATGCTTTACTCGAAGTGGCAAGGCACTGATGTCAGTAGACCATGGTGTGGTGTAGATGCACACTGAGATACAAAGAGCAACTGATAAGAAAACTGTAAAAGGCAAATACTAAAAATTTATGAATAAATCAAGGTAGAATCCTTAAGAATGTTCAAATAAGCCACAGTAATGTAAAAAGGAAATAAGCAGAATGAGAGGCAGAGGAACAAACAAAACAAATAATAAAATGGAAGATTTAAGCCTTGATATGTCAATAATTATGTTAGTTGTAAATGGCCTATAACATTCATTAAAGACAGAGATTGACTGAGTGGATTTTTTAAACCCACAAAAACATGATTCAACAATACGCTGTCTATATAAAGCTCACTTAAATTACAATGACATATGTGGATTGAAATTAAAAGGATGGGAAAATATATACTGTATAAGTAGTAATTAAAAAATCAGTAGCCAGGTATGGTGGTGTGCACCTGTAATCCCAGCTACTTGGGAGGCTGAGGCAGGAGAATCACTTGAACCTGGGAGGCAGAGGTTGCAGTGAACTGAGATCATGCCACTGCACTCCAACCTGGGCAACAGAGGGAGACTCCGTCTCAAAAAAAAAAAAAATCAGAAGTGTCTATATGAAATTATATAAAACAGACTCATAGCCAAGAAAATCACTGAAGGCAAAGAGGGAAATTATATAACGATAAAAGGAACAATTCATTGGGAAGATATAACTATCCTAAATTTAGTGCATGTTGCAAACAACAAAACATCAAAATGTATAAAGCAAAAAGTGATAACCTGAAGTGAGAAGTAGGCAAATCAATAGTTACCTTTGGGGCTGTCAACACCGTATTGTCAGTAATGGATAGAACTGCTAGACTAAAAGTCAGCAAGGATGTAGAAGACTCAAGCACCACCATCAACTAACAGGATCTACTTGACATTTTAGAATATTGTCACAGAATATGTCACAGAATTGCCATCAGCAACAAAGAATACACATATTTTTCAATTTATTCTGAAACACTCATCAATATATACCATATACTGAGCTACTAAACAAATCTCAACAAATTTAAAATAATAAAAATCATATAGTGTGTTCCTTGACCATAATGGAATTAAACCAGAAATCAATACTAGAAAGACAACAGAAAAGTCTTTAAACATTTGGAAATTAAACAATACACTTCTAAATAATCCATGTTCCAGAGAAAAAAATCTCAGAGGTAATACAAATGCATTGAACCAAATGAAAATGAAAATACAAAAGCTCCAGTGTTAAGATGCAGCTAAAGCAGTAGTGAGAGGGAAATTTATAGCACATTTAGCACTTACACATATTTAGAATTGCTCTCGATGCTTACACTAGAAATGAAGAAAGGTCTCAAATCAATGATGCAAGTTTCTATCTTATAAAACTATAAAAAACTACAAAAATAAACCCACAGCAAGCAGAATTAAAGAATAAAGACGAGAGAAGAAGTCAATGAAATTGAAAACAAGAAAATAGAAAATCAGTGAAACGAAACTAGTTCTAAAGAATCTATGGAACTGAAAAACAACTTGCAAGACTGAGAAAGATACACAAAGAGAGAAACAGAAATCTCCGGTATGGGGAATGAAATAGGGGCTAGTACTACAGAACGTGTAGTTTTTTAAAAGAGTAAGGGAATACTATGAACAATTTTAAGTTCACAAATTCTACACTTAGAAGAAATGGCTTGTAGAAAACCATAAACTACAAAAACTCAACCAAGATGGAATAGCTAACCTGAATAGTCTTATAACCATTAAGTGAACTCATACTTTAAAATCTCCCAGGAGATCTAATTAAACTAAAGAGCTTCTGCACAGCAAAAGAAACTACCATCAGAGTGAACAGGCAACCTACAGAATGGGAGAAAATTTTTGCAATCTACTCATCTGACAAAGGGCTAATATCCAGAACCTACAAAGAACTCAAACAAATTTACAAGAAAAAAACAAACAACCCCATCAAAAAGTGGGCAAAGGATATGAACAGACATTTCTTTTTTTTTTTTTTTTTTTTTTTTTTTTTTTTGAGACGGAGTCTCGCTCTGTCGCCCAGGCTGGAGTGCAGTGGCCGGATCTCAGCTCACTGCAAGCTCCGCCTCCCGGGTTTACGCCATTCTCCTGCCTCAGCCTCCCGAGTAGCTGGGACTACAGGCGCCCGCCACCTCGCCCAGCTAGTTTTTTTGTATTTTTAGTAGAGACGGGGTTTCACCATGTTAGCCAGGATGGTCTCGATCTCCTGACCTTGTGATCCGCCCGTCTCGGCCTCCCAAAGTGCTGGGATTACAGGCTTGAGCCACCACGCCCGGCCTATGAACAGACATTTCTCAAAAGAAGACATTCATACAGCCAACAGACACATGAAAAAATGCTCATCATCACTGGCCATCAGAGAAATGCAAATCAAAACCACAATGAGATACCATCTCACACCAGTTAGAATGGCGATCATTAAAAAGTCAGGAAACAACAGGTGCTGGAGAGGATGTGGAGAAATAGGAACACTTTTACACTGTTGGTGGGATTGTAAACTAGTTCAACCATTATGGAAAACAGTATGGCGATTCCTCAAGGATCTAGAACTAGATGTACCATATGACCCAGCCATCCCATTACTGGGTATATACCCAAAGGATTATAAATTATGCTGCTATAAAGACACATGCACACGTATGTTTATTGCAGCACTATTCACAATAGCAAAGACTTGGAATCAACCCAAATGTCCATCAGTGACAGATTGGATTAAGAAAATGTGGCACATATACACCATGGAATACTATGCAGCCATCAAAAAGGATGAGTTTGTGTCCTTTGTAGGGACATGGATACAGCTGGAAACCATCATTCTTAGCAAACTATCACAAGAACAGAAAACCAAACACCGCATGTTCTCACTCATAGGTGGGAACTGAACAATGAGATCACTTGGACTCAGGAAGGGGAACATCACACACCGGGGCCTATCATGGGGAGGGGGGAGGGGGGAGGGATTGCATTGGGAGTTATACCTGATGTAAATGATGAATTGATGGGTGCAGCACAGCAACATGGCACAAGTATACATATGTAACAAACCTGCATGTTATGCACATGTACCCTACAACTTAAAGTATAATAATAATAAATAAATTAAAAAAAAAAAATCTCCCAGGAAAGAAATATTCAGGCTCAGCTCCCCATCACACTTCAGATTAGGTCAGGCACCCACTTCTGCTTTAGTTCCTGTTCTTTTCCTTCACACCACGCATCACAGTTCATAATAATATATTAATATGATTATCTTATTAAGCCCCTGTCCCAGAATCCTACAAATTCCACGACTATGTTACTTGTTTTAATGTGTCTCCAGCATAAAGCCTGATACCTCATGGAAAATGCAGAGATAGTAACTAAATGAATAAATGACTGAATGATACCTTTGCATGATAGAAACATAGCTCTCAGGGTGTCTTCTTTAACTTGTGATATATTGAGAAATTGCCCTAGAATATCAAGATGGAATTTGTTTAGGTTGGCAATGTCTTCATCATTGACAAATATTAGCTCATGAGGTCAGTCAAGGGCTGGCTGGCTAGAGGAAAAAGTAAATAGAGGTATGAAGGAAGCACAGTCCCCTAATACTCTAAAGTTTTACACAATAGAGTTTATCTTCCATTTCCTGAAGTCTTAGCCAGTGACTGCGACCTTTACCTTTTTACTTTTGCTAGCAGTATTTTTTCATGAGGGTATTTTAATCTAGGATGCACGTTCACTCATCTAAGTGAAAAGTCCCAAGTCGAGAAGTTCCAAATCTCTTTAATGGAGGTTGCAATTATGACTTATTTCCTTTGTCTGGGAGCATAACCTTGCTGTCTGGCTGTGGTACAGATTGCCATTCAATATGCTTATATGAGTGTGCTTAATACGAATATGCTTATTCAAGGAATCAATGCAAAGGTCCCCAGAGCTCCACTTTCTCTTTTGCTTTGCATTGTTATTGATTATTGTCCTTTGGGAGATGGTCACCTTGGGCAGGGAAAGCTGGGGCTGACCAGGCATCCCCCAAGGGCAAGGGTGGTTCTGTTCAGCTGGAAGCCAGAATCTCGCACAGCCATAGCCTCTTCCTAAATATCTCCTGAACGATGAATAAGTGGTTCAATGGATCCTCAGTTTTAAAGGAGATCCCAGGTGAAGATGAACCTGGCTGATATACATCCTTAAAAAGAAAAAACTAACAAGCCAAAAAAACTCCCATTTTCTAAAAACTTCCTGGTCTGGAAAGAATTCAAGCCATTTCAACTCTGAGGTAAGCTTTGGGAATGGAATTATCATAATCAAAGAGAAAAAGAAGTTAAGAGAGTAAGAAGAGGAGTCCTGCAAGGAAAGGTGAAGCTTGAGAAAGAACACGGTGGGATACCCAGGACCACAGTATTCTCTGAATTGTGGCAGCCGGTGTGAAATTAGGGCTGGGGTCTCTTGTGTGAGCCCAGGACGTCTTGCAGGCACGGAAGTGCTGCACTGGCCAATGTCATTCTCACTGCCCCACGAGCCTACAGGGAGGACGTATGGTTTGCTGTGTGACTGATTTTAAAGTCATCTCAGGGAAGAAGAGGAAGAGGCAGGGAAGTGGATTAAAACATGGGGATCAGCTGCTGCAAGGAAGTCTCCTGTAATCCTTAGCACCTCCTTACAAAAGGAATGAATCCGGCTTCCCAGATGTGGACGTTCGGGTGGTGAGGTTGTTGGTGGCGAGGTTGTCGTTTAGCCAAGATCACATCCATAGATGACTGAGGGGTGGAGCAGGGTTTCAAACCCACTTTGTCCAACCCTGAGCCTGAGTGTCTCTCCCAGGACCACCTCCTGCCAACCCTGAGTTGGGATGAGGACTGCTGCCCTGCCCCACTGACAGGAAATTGTGGGGAGAAGGAGAATACAGAAAGTTGGAAATACGACGCAGAGATAATTTAAACGATCAGCAGCAAGAAGTTCTATTTATGTGCATAGAATCTCTGAAAAATTTAAATGATTCCTTCAGAAATTTAATAATTTTGTAAATGCAGGTCTAAAATGAACCACAATTTCCGCTAAGATACATCTCGGTTGGACACTATCTGGTGACATTACCATTATACTGTTGACTATAAATGTGACTGAACAATTATGGTATCATTTGATGAGTTGGTGCATATTGAACACATACTATGGAACAAGGTGTCTATTTTAATGTGTAGGTATTGATCTTTTTTTGTAATTAGAAAGAAAATAATTATATTTTCAAGTATATGTTAAAAAAAGGGTTTGAGTTTTGGGTGGAGCTGTTAGATTCGGAGTAGGCTGATAGGAGAGATTTAAAATGACATAAAGAGGTGATGTACACAGAGGCCGGTATGAGAGATTCCACATTAACTGTAATTTGAAAACGTTCTGCCTCTCTCCGCTTTTCACGTTTCAGATGGATATGTCTAGCCCTCGCTCTCTGAGGCCTGCTGTCTTTATGTCAGGTTTCGGCTCCCACTGGGGCCTCAGATGTGAGGGTGTGGCAGGCCAGGCCTCACGAACACGGGCCTCCGGAACAACTGTCTCACTGTTGACTGAGTGTTGAAGTTCAATAGTAAAAGCCAGTGCCCTTGTACAAACGCTGGGATGGAACAAAAGCCCACTAAGAGTTTTGCCCAGGCCTTTCCCGGGCCTGAAAGCATGACAGAATAACGACGGAATTCTTAACAGGACCCATTCGGAATTAAACAAGTTTTACTGGGGTCTGAAGAAACTCCCCAAACCTTCGTGATTTAGCAGGAGACAAGATAAGGGTAATCACCCCGGAACCTGGACCATTTAGATTAAGTAAATTTACTGAGGCTCGGAGGAAGGTCTTCAGGACTCAGACCCTAGTTATAGATGAGGAGAAGTTCATCACTTATGTCCTCAGATGAAGGCACACTTACACGCAGACATAGAGCTTAGAAGGCAAATAAGCTCCGGAAAACTCTGTGATTTTGAGTTGGTCTGGCGATATTTTCCGCTCCTTCTCCCTGTAACCAGTTATGGAAATAAACTCTCTTCCTCCTCCGTTCATCTGCATCTCATTATTGGGCAGAGCAATTGCAGCCCGACCCTCAGTTCGGTCCAGGAACAAGGGGACTCGGGCTCACAGCTTCCTTGTGGGGAGATTCAGATCCTCAAAAAATTAAAGCACAGCATGGGTCCCCTGGGAGGCCATGGAGCACGAGGGAGGGCACAGCACCCACCCTGGCCCCAGGCCCACTGTGCCTCCAAGGAGAGGTGTTCCCAGGCTGTGGGATGCCCAGGTTAGGGGGAAGGTGGGGTGGCTGGTGCCGGGCGGGGGGCTGGGAGCAGGTGACCGGCGGGAGCTCCCACGGGTGCTGGTGAGAGCAGAGCGGGGCTCAGGCCTGCTTCCAAGCCGATGCTTTTGTATAAAAAGAACTCAAGCAAGGGTTTGAAGCTTTCCTCCCCTCAGTGTTACTCCTGGTGGAGAAAGCTTGTTAAAGGTGATTTAATCTCTGCTGCGGTGAAAGCCAGGACCATTAACTCAGGGGGGCCTGTGTTCCTTCTGCTTGAGGGCAGAGCCTTCGCTGCTGCGGGGGCTGAACCTCCCTCTGGATCAGAACCCATAACCAGAGGCCTGTGTTCCTTCCGCTTGAGGGCAGAGCCTTGGCTGCCCCGGGCTGAGCCTCCCTCTGCCCCATCCTGCAGTGTCCTCTCCTCATCCAAACTGTGGCCGCCCTGCCAGGCCCCTCCTTCTCCTCCCCCTTCCTGGGCGAGACTTCAGAGTTCATAGCATCGTTCCAAAGCCTGCGCGGAGAATTTAAATTCGGGTCTGCCTGCGTCCAGCACGGGTCCTGTCCTGTCCTTGGCTGCCACCCGGCTCCCTGCTGGTCACCCCAGCTGGCAACGTGAGGCTGGAAGGACATGGCCTTGGGGAAGGTTTTAGTCCACACGTCACTCATAATATGACATTCAGCAAAATGTGTAAAAACGTTTCAAAGGGAAACAGATTTTATAGAAAGGGATGGGTAACCTTTATGATATACTTGCTTTGCCAGAGCCTGTTGCTTGTGACAGCACCACCTTTCTCTTCCTGACAATGTTTGTCTTATTAACTAAACAAATGTTAGCTGAATTGAATGAAATTATGTACAAACTAGAGAAGTCGGGAGGATGTTTGAGGTGCGAGCCCCCGTCATCACCTTTTGTAATATAACTTCATCTTGTAATGGAAGCGGCTCTTGCGAGGCTGTGTGTGTATGTGGTGTGTGTGGCGTGTGCGTGTGCGTGTGTGCACGCTTGTGTGTGGGTGTACGATGAACACCTCTATTTAAATAGAGCAGCTCTTCAGAAGCTGCTTGGATTGATCTGTTAATTTTCCAGAATTTTACGATATGGGGAATCATCACAAGGGAAACCTATACTATCCTAGCAGCTACTTTTTAAAAATTCTATTTGTAATTCGTCCAGGTCTCTTTTCGTTTTAAAGAAAGTCTTCACTGATTTTTAGCAATCACACTTACTTCTTGTGAGCAAAAGCCGATAACGTCTGCAGTTTCAAAGGTAATTATGCCTGGCTTCTCATCCAGCAGCTACTCTGCTATTCCAAAACACTAGTATTAATGTTACCATTGGAACTGGGTTATTCTTCACACGATACTTCATAGTATTGTAAACATCTTTATAATAGTAAAAAGGCATTTATATTATGAACACTTAATTTTTGTTTTCTAAAATTTCCCACCTCTTAAAGTTTTTAGGAAAGAGAACATTAAAAGATGTTAATGCACACACAGGTAGCACACAGGTACATCTAAATTTCCCTTGGGGAGGAGCTACCTTAACTGCCATTTCAAGTTTTATAGTTTTGCTTTAAACGAGTGATTTCATTTAAATAAAAAAGTCTTATTTTCTGTGATGAAAATTCAGCTGCTCCTTGTAACCGTGAAGCATCTTGATTTGTTATTGACCATATCCTCTTTCAAGGAGAATATTCTTCTCAAAGACATTATGCAGGAATTCTTATGTTTCTTACTGTTTGGCATTTTCTATTAATCTCACCACATCTGTATTCATGCTCTTTGGATAAAAAAACAGAAAAGTATAGTAGTTGCATATTTGGATAAATAAAATTGCAAGAATCAACACATTCTGTTCGTCTGAAGGAGCCTAATGTATGCTGTTAGTTGCATTAGGAACTCTTAGTAATTTAAAAAGCATTTTCAATAGAGCAAAGGTTTTCTTCAGTTCTTTAGTAAAAAATGTACAAACTTCATTAAAATAAATTTTAGAAATTATTTTTGTGAAAGATGTAAATGGGAAAAAACATTTTATATGAATTTGTCTTCCAAAAATAATTTGGTGTATATATATACACATATATATACACGCATATGCACATACATATATGTAGCTAACTTTCCATATGTATTTATGTATATATTTGGATGAATGTAAACTTAGTTGCAGCTTATTATATAGTTTCCGTCTATGTATAGTTGCAATTCATACATACTTATAGTACCTATCCATAGCGTCACAGGACCCACACACTTACGGTACAAAGACTAAGAAGCGACTCCAGCCAGGACGCTTGCAGCAGACGTGCAGCCACGGGGTTATTAGGGGCCCGAGTCTACTCTCTTCTTTGCACAGCAGTTGCGTGCCTGGCTCTGGGCTCATCTAACAGGCATCTCTTGCCTTCAGAGAGCTGAATGACTCACCTGAGCTGATTGGGAAATTACTGATGGCAAGAAATATGGGAAGAAGGGAGGGATCCGAGTGCATCTGAGCCCTGATGAGGATCCTGGCCTTGGAAGGGCGGCCTGGGCAGGGTGGGGTTTGGTCAGTGATAGCGGGCCCTGTGGGGAAGGAAGCCAGCGTTTCAGGCTGGAGCGAAGCTTCTTTGGAGGTGAAAAGTGACGTGGAATGTTCAGGAAACAGTAAAACTTAAAATGGACCAAGGATGGGACACGTGGGGCAAATGGAATAAACAGGAGCAGAAGTCATTCCAGTTATGCTGAGCAGATCTGCTATCTTTAATCTCTAACGTGAGGCTCCCCACCTGAGGTCTCACTTCTTAGGAACATTATCCCAGCTGGCCTGGCCCCGTTTACTCATGAGAACCGCTTCGTCCCCTTCCCTTCCTGCCACCTCTCACTTCCTCCCCTCCATTGGGCAGAGTCACTGAAGCAGGGTGGGCAGCTGAAGGCCCTGCAGAACACCAGCTCTGGCCTTGGGAGTGAGACGCACCTTCCTTCTCCTCAGTGTAAGGAGCAGGTCCTTCACTACGGGGCTCCTGAGTCTCCCCCAGGACGGAGGCAGGTCCTTCACTACGGGGCTCCTGAGTCTCCTCAGTGGATGGAGCAGGTCCTTCACTACGGGGCTCCTGAGTCTCCCCCAGGACGGAGGCAGGCCCTTCACTACGGGGCTCCTGAGTCTCCCCCAGGACGGAGGCAGGTCCTTCACCATGTGGCTCCTGAGTCTCCCCCCAGGACGGAGGCAGGCCCTTCATGATGGGGCTTCCGAGTCTCCGCTGCACGTTAGCTCTGACGAGCTGAGCAGCACCTGGGCTCAGAGACAGCCTGGATTCCAAACCGACCATGGCCACTGATGAGCTAAGTGACCGTGGGACAGTCATTGTGATCCTCATGGTGTGGACCATGTCTAATATTAAATCTAATATTATATCTCCAGTCCTTAATATTCCACACCTTTGCTACAACTGCCTTTTTTTTTTTTTTTTTGGCACCATCTTTAAAACTTGTAGCACTTGGCTCAGAGATTGCTTTTTGGAGCCAGAGCCCACAACGTACCCCCACATCATGACACAATTTCAATGTCATGATAATGAATGACACCAGCTACACATAATATTTTCAATTTTAATTCTTAGTTTTGCACAACTTAATTTATTTGTTGCCTGTCCTGGGGGCAGCTCTGTACTGGTTTCCTGAAAAATGTCTGAATTCTAATGTAAATTAATTAAGATCATGCCACACTCTGGTCCAAGGTAAGCTATGAGCCAAGTATTAATTATAAAGTGGATCCTAATGTGTTTCCGAAGTCCAACAGAAGAAATGCATGAGATTCCAGGAGATGAAACTGTTTTAAATCATGAAATGGGGTCCTCAGGAGAACAAGAGCACAAACTTCAGGTGAATTTTACAGCCACTTTTGTGCCTTAGCTAAGGTGCCACAGACATGACAACAGAAACTCATGTGTTCAAGCCTCACTCCAGCCTTTGCCAGACCTAGAGGAATGAAGAGCTAGCACACTGCAGGATATTTTGTGATTTGACTTTATAGGTTCAATGGTGGACCAGTTTCTCAGCTCTCTTGGTAGTGTCAGCTGAATCATTTCCCTAAGTAGGACTGTCAAGTAGACCAGATGCCAGCTTTTGCATCTGTGCAGGAGACGACTAGTTTCACTTGCTGTTGGGTAGTTAATAACATCTGCCTCCTGAATTGCCTCTCGTTATGCATTTAGAGAAGAATATCCTAGATTCCTTGGGAAAAAAAACAGAAAAAGAATATTTCTAGCAAAATCTTTTACTTTCAACTTGTCTAAAAAAATTGTTTTTTGGAAAAGCAATATTCCTCTCTGCCCTTTTTATTGTTTTTGCTTCAGATGCACTGTTTTTAACATAAGCTTTCTAACATCTGAAAGAAAGAAGAGTTAGTATGGTTAATCTCTCAGAATAAAGAGGCAACTTCTCAGAGGGAAGAAGATTTGATGCAGAAAACCCATTGTTCACATATGATTCTTACTTTTGGAAGACACTCAATAATAAATAATAACAGTTAAAGATATTTTCCAAGTCCTTTAGACATATTATCTCATTAACTCACATTCAATCCTTCCTATGAAGTTGGTATTACTCTTCACTTACACAAAATCTCATAGGAAGTAAATCAATCATTTTTATTTATTCTCATAACATATTTATCTTTTTTCTGTTACAATCTATTAATGTTGTAATAATTAAAAGAAATTTTAACATTTGTTGGAATGTTGATGCTTCCAGTGCTTAATAATACATAGAATCTCCTTTAATTTTCAAAATTGACATTGATAATAAGATATTCGTCTCTGTATTTTACACAGAGGAGGGAATTGAGCCTAGAGAAATTAAGAAACTTGTGCTAATTCTGTTATTCTGAATTCTCTTCTTATACTGTGGGAATAAATATTCATTTGATTTTATATTGCAAGTCAATTCCCAAGTAAATGTGTGGATATTCAACACCCTGGTCCCAATTAACAATGAAAAAAACAAAACAAAAGTGGTTTTTAACCGATGAATGCTAAAACATCCTGGAAATAGGATCTTTCTCTAACTTGCCTGTAACTATAAAGTTAAATGCCCCATGGGGTATATTAGGCTAATAAAATTTAAGCAATATAACTGTATAAGATCTGGATTATTCAAAATTTCTGCAACAGCTTATCTCCTTATTACCCTGACCCAACAAATACTTTCCCTTTTTCCAAGAACCCCTTCCGGGGAAGACCAGAAGACAGTTCAGATTTCCCTCCTGGCTGGGTGAGGTTTCCTCATGTCTTTGTCAAATTTCTCCCTGGTTAGGTCTCGTCTGTGCCCCCATCACGAAGCATCACCCTGGGGAATTCATGTTTTCACATTTTAATCTAAATTTTAAGTTTTCTGTGTGTTAGTATGTGTTAAAGTTTCATGTTTTCAGTGTGGAGCTCAAACCACAGGCCTGCTAGAGACGGCCATGCTGTGCTTGAAGCTGAATTGAAAAACAAAAACATATACAAAATAGAAAACCAGACATTTTCACTTAATAGCTACTCTCTCGGTTCAAATAATGACAGTGTTATTCCAGGCTCACCCCGGTGCTACCCCGACAATAAACATTCTTATAAAATGAAGAGACCAGCAGCCGCACGCTTGAGAGTGAGACGCTGTTCTTACGAAATTAAATGAAAAGATCAATAGGAGCCTGGCTACCTGTTATACTGTATATGGTAAAAGCACAGAAAATAGAAAAGTTCAGTTTAACACTTTGCTGTTTTGGTTTTTTTTTCCTGGAAAACTTGGGAAAGAAACAGAGAATTCTGATGTAGTATAAAATAAACAGACCAAGAGATGCTCGAGGGGTATGACCACCTGAGCTGAATGGACAAGAGGAAAAGCAAAAACAAGGAAGATGGGGAAATGCAATGAGCCAGTCTGAAAAGGGAGTTGACTGTACTCAAACTAAGATAGAAAACAGTAAAGTAAATGAGATGGGACAAGAAGAGCAAAGAGGGATGAAAACTACTTCAGCACAAAATTGAAATAACACCTATAATGGGTTGGGAAGGCCTGGAGAGAAGTAAATGAATAAAAACAAACAACTGAACCTTCTAGGACGAGACCAAGTACAAAGTGATTTAATTTTTTCCTCTAAGTAGGCATAGGCCAAAGGGGAAGAACACCCAAATCCGAAGCTTATCTTTCTGTCCTCTGCTTGGAAGTCATTTTTCCTTAGGAGAGCTTTTGCCCCGTTTCATGTGGGAGAATGTGAGAAACCTGGAACCCACATCTGGTTCATGCTGAAGACCTTTCTTTGCCATTTATGTTTCCTCAAAACTAACTGTCTTCAGTTTCCTTTCCTATTATGCAGGCTAATTAATTCTTTAATGTAAATAATATATTCCATTTGTTAAATATTATACAGTTTTTCGTCTGCCATACATAACAACTTACTTGATTCCCCTTGCAAATTGAATTAGTATTTGTATTTAACCATGTCCTTCAGTTTTCAAGTTCTTCAGCTCTCTATTGAAGGAATCGCCTCTATGTGTGGGACCAGAGGGCAATGAAAAACTCAACACCTGTCAAGTCACCATTTTAATGTCTTAAGACTATTAAGACATTAATAGAAACCTCCTTTTTTTCAGATATCAGTATGAGTTTAGCTGATTTCACAGCTAATTCCTAATAGCTTGGACTTAAGTGAGAATAAAAGGCTCAAGAGTAAAACTTGATTAAATGAGAGTTATCTAAGAATATTGAGAAAGTCATTGCAAGAGATGATAAAAACTAAATGAAAGGAAGACTCGAAGTCAGTGGATTATCTTTTTCTGGAGAGTATTAGTAAAAAAAAAAAGGAAGGTAAAGAAATGTTTCCCTATTCAGCATGGTGGAGTAGAAATCTACCACTACTGCAGGTTAACACAAGTGCTATTCACCCATCTATCTATGCCAGTTTTCATATTTTTTAAAGGAATTTTTTTTTTCATCTCTCTTACGGTGTTCTCGTGACGGTTACAATGTTCATGTATGAGAGTTCACCTATTATAGTGCTTGGTTCACAGTGGACTTTGATAAGTTTTGCTTTCTTGTAAACATATTCAACCATTTCTCACTTATTGATACCCCTTCCACAGTGCCTGACTTAGACCCTGGGAGGGTTGATGGCCTCAGAGGGTTTTGACCTATACATTTGTCAAGCATTTATTTCATTCTTCTCCTTAATTGAATTATAGCACTTGGTTTCTTGAAGCTCATGACTTCATTTAGGAAATATTTGAAAATTGATTATTTCATCACTTAATTGTAAAACATGAATGGAACTTCTTAGTTAATTAAAGCTGTGGATGAGAATTTAATTTTAACTTTATATGCCAGTACTTACCCAAAGCATCTTAAGGATGAGGATTTAATTAGGAGCCTTTGGATGCATAGGTCAGTGGGATACCACCTAGAGCAAGGCGTGGAACGACTTGGAGCAGTGTAGCCTGAAGTGCTTTATAACAGAAGCTTGGAGAGCAGGACACAGCTTCTGGCTCCACAGGTATATGAGATTATCCTGGCAAAATTATTTAACCTCTTTAGGTTTCAGTTTTCTCATCTGAAAATGGGATTTTTATATCTCTTTCCAAAAGGTATGGTAAGGATCAAGTTATTTTCCCCTGTGGCTCATAGCAGGTAACAACCCACCTGGTTCTCAGGTGTGGGGAGAAAGGAGATGGTTGTCAAGGATGTCCCTGTATTTCCACCAGGCAGAACAAAACGGGAAGAGAGTACAGAAGTCCGGCCATACAGCTTCTGCATTTTTGAGTGAAGACAGATCATATATAATTTTTTTGTTTTTGTTTTGTGTTGTGTGGTTGTTTCTTTTTAAAATGTGATTGCAGCCTCTGGGGTACATGTGCAGGTTTGTTATACAGGTAAACTTGTGTCACAGGGGTTTGTTGTACAGATTGTAATGGCACCAGGTAATAAGCGTAGCACCCGATCTGTAGGTTTTTTTTTTTTTTTTTTATCTCTAGCCTCCTTTCACCTCCATCTTCAGGTAGGTCCTGGTGTCTATTGCTTCCTTCTTCACGTCTCTTTTCATCATTTAGCTCCCGCTTATAAGTGAGAACATGTGGTATTTGGTTTCCTGTTGCTGTGTTAGTTTGCTTAGGATCATGGCCTCCAGTGTCACACACATTGCTGCGAAAGACACGATCTTGTTCTTTTTTTATAGCTGCATAGTATTCCATGGTATATATGAAGCACATTTTCTGTATCCAGTCTACCACTGATGGGCATTCAGGTTGATTCCATGTATTTGCTATTGTGAATAGTGCTGCAATGAACATATGCGTGCATGTGTCTTTATGGTATAGAAAAATAGTATTACAAGTCTATAGACTAAATTGATGTTCTTTAGTTATCAAAGGGGAAGGATAATTATATTCTTGGTGGTGTTTCATTTGCATAATACAGATGTTTGAAACAAACATGTAAGACAATGTCTATGAAGAGGTGAGGGGGAGATTAGGTTTTGGGCTGACAGGCTCTCTCTACCCCCATGAAACAAATGTGAATGAGACACAGGGTATGGCTCCCTTTGATTTCAAGTTAGTATTACAGTCCAGCAGTGATAGGTCGACAAAGGAAAGCTGTTGATTTATACCAAGCACGGTTTTCTTTCTAAGGCCCTATAAGGCACAGAGTTCCTGCTTAGCTGCTGGACTGAGGGAAATGTACATGTCTGGCTCAACCAGTCTTTCTAGTTTCAGTCTGCAGGAAATAAAGATGTTAACATAAGAAGCTATGTGAGGTTGGCTTCTCCATGCACCCTATCACCATGCAAGTGATCTGTGAAAACTTTCATAAGAAAACACCTGAGAGAAGCGTGGGTAAGATGGAAATGGGGTTATAGTTTATGTGTTGAAGCAAAAGTTTAGCTCATTAAGATGGCATAGCTGTAGTAGTCATGAAATTGACGTGTGGAAAACAGGTTGGAACAGCAATGAACTTAGGTAGGTTCTAGATAATTTTAATATTATTCTTGGTAATTTGCTGAACCTTGTTTACCTTCCTATATTAAAATAGAGAATATATTAGAAAATAAGAATAAACATAGAAGAATAGACTAATGAAACAACAAAGAGGGCCCAGAAATAAATGCATACTTGTATGGAAGATGGTGCATTCTAAATTAGTGGGGAAATATTGACTGTTAAATAAGCTCTAGAAAAAAACTTGTTATCAATATGGGAAATTAAAACTGGTTTTCTACTTCCCACCAAATATAAAAATCAATTTCAAAAGGACAAAATACTTAAATTTAAAATCAAAACAATACAAATTTTAAGAGACTTAAAAATGTCTATAATGTTTAAGAAAGAATCAAAAGAAGAAAAGTGATGAAAGGAAAATTTGATAAATTTGCCCTCATCAAAACTAAGGATCTACATGATAATGTAAAGAGAGAATATAAATGAAAATATAAATAAAGCTACAAGCTGGAAATAGTATTTTAAAATGCACACAACTGACAAAAATACTATCCACAATATGCAATAAAAAAAAACAAACAACCTAGTTAAAAATGGGTAAAAACATGGACAGGCATTTTATGTAAAAATAAAAAAGTAAATAAATCAATGACAAGATTCACAAAATCATGAGGCATCAATGAAATGCAAAATGAAATATAATGAGATACGAAACCTTCTGATGACCAAGTTGGAGTAGGTCCCTGAGAGATGGTAGATAAATAAGGTGAGCCCTGTGATTGCCTCAGCTTAATTCCCTGAGGTGGTTTCTAGGTGGCCACACAGGGAGGTGAACTGAAGCAGAACCTAGCAAGCTCCCTAGCTGAAAAGATTAGGCTAAAAAATCCAGGGAGGCCCAGACAGCTGGGGTTTACAGGAGAGTGTACCCAAGAGAGAAGCACACAGAGAGACCCCCAGAGATCCACTGCGAGTCCCCTGGAGTAACCAGCAGGCTGCTTATCACAGGTGGGAGGAAACTACACCAGGTTGGGGAAAGAACCACCAATCACTAAGGAAAGTAATGCTAAGCTTTCACACAGGGCTGGAAATAGCACCTGCTTCCACCAGCAGCTGGAAAACCTGATGATTCACCAGATATTGCACAGCACACACAGAAGGGTCTTGTCTCAGACCTGGGAAGTAATTACCCTTACACAGAGCATTCCTGTGGTTCTACCTGGCAAACCTCAAGACCCCAAATAATGTAAACTGTTTCAAAGTAACTTAAAGGCATCCTGGAATGAAGTCAAGTCTATTTACAGGAAGACAAAATTATCCAGCACACAACAAGGAAAATGTACAATGTTTGGTATCCAATTAATAATTATTAATAATTACTAGGATTGCAAATAAACAGAGAAATATAACTCATAGTGAGAAGACCAATCAATCAAAACTAACCCAGACAGATATTAGAATTAGCAGACAAGAAAATTAACTGTGTTTTATAATTGCATTCCACATGTTCAAAAAGTTAAGTAGAGACATGGAAGATATAAAAAAAGACTCAAATCAATTTTCTAAGGATAAAAACTACAATGTATGAAATAAAAAATACACTGGATGGAATTAACCATAGATTGGCCATTGCAGATGTAAAGATTAGTGAACTTGAAAAAATGACTTTAAAAAATGAAACAGTGAGAAAAAAGAATTTTAGAAGTTCCTGCAGGGATGGGAGAGAAGAGATATTTGAAGATATAATGTCTAAATATTTTCCTTATTTGATGAAGATTATAAACCCACAGTTTCAAGAAGCTCAATAAACCTCACACACAAAATAAATCAAAAAGAAGAAAATTATACCAAGTCTGTCCATAAGAAAAACATTCAAAATCAATAATAAGAGAAAAATAATGAAAGCGGACATAAAATAAGACATATTAGGTACAATTTAAACTAAAAACAGAATCTACCAACTGAATGGATCCTCCTGCCAAGGAAACCCTATAAAAACCTAAAACTGAGTTCCCAGCCGTAATGAAATGGGAGGTCAGACCATGCCTCATTATACCACTCCCTTCTATGGTTTAGATACAACAGCTGACCAGCATTAATGTTAAAATACAGATCATAAGAATGACAGAACAGATTATCTGTGGCAATAAGATACTAAATTATAAACAGGACCTAAGACCAAGCCAGGCAAGGGTGAAGTCACACACTCTACACTTGAGCAATCAACTGTGTTTTCACTGCCACAAGGTTTTTCTTTTTCTCTACTAGCTAAACTAGCAGTGGCCTCGAGATAAGCACCTAGTGACACAATTTGTAGCTCACAGGCGCCGCCTAACTGACCCTCCTGTTCCACCAGCCATGACCCTGGCTTTGATTTGACAAGAGACTGATTTCAGTAACTTTCTCCAGATAAGACCACAGACCATGGGCTGATTTTGGCCGGTTGACAGAGATTGAGCACTTGAGCACCTTCATGTCATGAAAAAACCTTTGATGTACAGGGCTTAATTGTAATATATTTAAATGTTAAGTGTCTACTCCAAAGTGAACATGGGTTTTATGTATATGCATGTTTGTTTCATATGCATGTGTCAGGACCCCCTTCATGAATTTCCACAGCTCCTTCTGTCGCCTGTTGAATACGTATGTTTAGCTAACCGATTCAGCATAGAGCAGCTGCCCAAATTCCTCCTACTTGGAAGTGCCCATTTCTGGTCTTGGCAGGAAGCTGTTCTTCCCACCTGTGAGATGGCCACTTTGCAGGCTGTAGCCCTTTACAAGAAATAAAGTTTCCTCTCCTTTCTAAATTTATAGATATTATTTTCTCGAATTAACAACAGAAAAACAAACATAAGGAAAATAGCAGATTTCTTGTCAGAAAAAATACAAATGAGAAGATTATAGAACAATGCCTGAAAGGACTTGAAACGAAAAAACTGTAAATCTGTAGTTCTATACCCAGCAAAAATGTCTTGAAAGAAAATAACTGTAAACCTGCAATTCTATACTCAGCAAAAATGTCTTGAAAGAAAACAACTGTAAATCTGTAGTTCTATACCCAGCAAAAATGTCTTGGAAGAAAACAACTATAAATCTGCAATTATATACCCAGCAAAAATGTCTTGCAAGAATGGCAAAATAGAGACATTTTCAGATATACAAAAGCTGAAAAAATTACCAGCAAACCCTCAGTACAACAAACGTTAAAGAAAGTTCTTTAGGTGGGAGGAAAATGATAGTAGATGGAAATACTGATTCACGAAAAGGAATGGACAGCACGAGAAATGGTCACTGCATGGAGATATATATGTGTGTGTGTGTGTACATATATATGTGTGTGTATAACTTTTCTTCATATTTACATTTCATAAAAGATATTGACTGCTTAAACACAAATAACAAATGTAGACTGGGGATTATAACATATGTAAAAACAAAATGTATCAAAACATAGGGAAGATGAAGAGGTATACTATCTCTTGAAGGTAGATTTTGATAAATTATAAAATATAAATGAAACATATAGCAATAATGAAAATAACAATAGAAAGGTATAGCCAATACCTAGAGGTATAGTCAATAAGCCCACAAGGGAGATACAGGCAATAAATGTATTCAATTAATCCACAGGAAAGCATAAATAGTGAAAACAAATAGATGGCAAATGTAAAAAAAAAAGAAAAAAGAAAAACACGATGGGTTTATTCCTAATAATGTAAACAATCATATTAAATGTAAATTATCTAAACACCTCCACTAAAAGGCAGAAATGGGCAGATTGGGTAAAAAAAAGCAAGACCCAACTGTATATTGTGTAAGAAAACTGCACTTCAAATATAAAGACACACTTAGGTTAAAAGTAAAAGGATAGAAAAAGATATACCGTAATAAAACCAAGGAAAGTAAAGCTGACATTGCTATATTACTATCAGATGACGTAGATGTCAAGTTGCCATGGATAGAGTCATTTTCTGATGATAAAATGTCAATACATTAAGAAGTCACAGCAATTCTGAATCTTTATGCAACTAGCATAGCTTGAAAATACACAATGCACAAACTTACAGAGCTTCAAGAAGAAGTAAACAAATATACAAACATGGCTGAAATTTCAACATCTGTCTCTTAATCACTCATGGAACAACTAGTACCACTTGACTGAAGAGATATTTCTAGAACACTTCACCCAACAACAACACAATGCAGATGCCTTCTTGGTGTACCTGGGATAGTTACCAAACTGGCTGGAGTCTGGGCCGGAGGAGGATCAATAAACTTAAAAAGACTCACATCATACAAACGACATTCTCTCACTACAATGGAGTCCAATTGTAATCAATAACAGGTGGGCCTCTGGAAAAATCTCCGGATGTTTGGAAATGGAGTAACGTGCTTTCAAACACCCCACAGACCAGGGAGGAGGCCAGCAGGGCGCTCAGGAAGTGTTTCAGACCGAGTGAAGGAGGAGTCACCACAAGCAGGTGCAGGGAGCTTCTGCGGTGATGGATGTGGCTGCTTTCTGGGTTGTGGTGATGACTTCATGTGTGCACAGCATAGGCCAAAGGTAGGTCAATTGAGCCTTGATCACATGGTTGGGTGTGCATGTGTGCAAGTGTGTGATGTATGTATGTGTTTTTATAAACGAGGTATTGCATCAAACTCACTAAAATAGCAAAAGTAATTTAAAGTGTTGACAAGGATGAGGGGATTGGGAGCCCTTCTTGGGTGCTGATTGGAGGGTCAGTTGCAACAGCTGCTTTGGAAGAGCACATCAGTCCGCATCCTAACGCACCTCACTCCACTCCTGTATCTGTCCCGCAGCAGATGACTTAGAACAGCATTCCTCCTGGTGACATGAAACTGGACACAGCATGCATATCATCACCAAGGAAGGGGGAAATGAGCTTCCACACAAATCAGAATCCTGTATTCTATACCATCTGTATAAAATAATCACACGTATAGGAAGGTCAAAAAGCTACCATTTGGAAGAGTGGTTCTCAACACGTGGCCTGTGCTAGAATCCCTGGGCGTTTGCTAAATTCAGATTGCTGGGCCCGGCCCCAGGGTTTCTGAGCATTTCTTATAAGCCACCAGGTGATGCTTTGAGAACCACCAGCTTAGGCACACTTGAAATGAAGCAATGGAATGATTAGCTGAGCTCCAAGGGCAGGTTCACATCTGGGGAGAAGGAGGGTTGCACATTCAGGAGGGTATGCGATGTGTAGAATGTTGTATTCTGTTTCTTAACCTGGCAGCAGGCATTCACTTTGTAAATTTTAAAAGAAAACTGCACGTTAGTAAACTCTTTTGCATCCACGTTATACTTCACAATAAAAAAATTAAAAATGGACTAGACTAAGTAAATATTGCAAACAATGGGAAAAATAATACTATGAAAGAGAGAAGGAAGGAGGGTCCAGAAAATATTCATGGAGTATTGGTGGAAAGATAGAATATGAAAAGTGGAATGAGAAAATGAGAACAGAAACATGAAAAAATTAATTATAAAGTATTTAGTTGTGGTCCTAGACCCTTGAGGAATCGCCACACTGTCTTCCACAATGGTTGAACTAATTTACACCCCCACCAACAGTGTAAAAGTGTTCCTATTTCTCTGCATCGTCTCCAGCATCTGTTGTTTCCTGACTTTTTAATGATTACCATTCTAACTGGCATGAGATGGTATCTCATTGTGATTTTGATTTGTATTTCTCTAATGACCAATGATGATGAACTTTTTTTCATATGTTTGTTGGCCATATAAATGTCTTCTTTTGAGAAGTGTCTGTTCATATCCTTCACCCGCTTTTTGATGGGGCTGCTTGTTTTTTTCTTGCAAATTTGTTTAAGTGGACCCAGAAATCCCATTATTGGGTATATATCCAAAATATTATAAATCATTCTACTATAAAGACACATGCACACATATGTTTATTGCAGCACTGTTCACAATAGCAAAGACTTGGAACCAAATGCCCATCAATGATAGATTGGATAAAGAAAATGTAGCACATATACACCATGGAATACTAGGCAGCCATAAAAAATGATGAGTTCATGTCCTTCACAGGAACATGGATGAAGCTGGAAACTATCATTCTCAGCAAACTAACACAGGAATAGAAAACCAAACACTGCATGTTCTCACTTGTAAGGGGGAGTTGAACAATGAGAACACATGGACACAGGGAGGGGAACATCACACACTGGGGCCTGTTGTGGGGTGGGGAGCTAGGGGAGGGGTAGCATTAGGAGAAATACCTAATGTAGATGACAGGTTGATGGGTGCAGCAAACCACCATGGCACGTGTATACCTATGTAACAAACCTGCACGTTCTGCACATGTATCCCAGAACTTAAAGTATAATAATAATAAAAAAATTTAGTTGTTATTTCGAAATAAGATGAGCTGTTCGAGTGGCATCTGACACCAAATAACTCACTTCATTCTGTTTATCTCTGGTTTCCACCAGCAGAAAGTGAACTTTTACAAAAGTGAATGTCCTTTAGCATTGTAGAATGACCAGTAAAGTTTATACAGACAGCAACGCCAGGACCTCCTTTGATGATGAAAAGTAGGTCTAAATATCATCTGCGTGGAACAATGTATCAGAATATGTTTTGGCTTTTAATTTTATGAAGAAGAAAACACACCATTTATATAATAAGCATCATACTGAACTTGGCTATGGTAAAAGTTTGGTGGAAAATGGTTATTTTGTTAAATGAAATATTTTGAAAACAGTAAAAAAAACAAGTAAAAGAGTTTCAGATATTAGAAAAAATAGAGGATGTAAGATAAGGGCCTAAAATTAAAAGTAGCAAAATGTTTCAGAAAAACCTATCCAAGAAAGTCTGTACATACAGAGAAGAAATTGATGAATGAAGATACTTCCAAATTGACTCAGGGGAATGAATTACCCCAAAGGAGGGGCCTGGCAGCACTGTAATGTGACAAGGAATCTCAGTCTCAGATGTCAAGTTGTGAAAAGAAACCCTCAAACACCCTCTCTGGTCCTGAGCATCCACGATGCTGTGAGTCCCCACAGCACACACTGTGACGGGAAAGCCCAGGAAGCTCAGGTGGGAAGAGCATGCACCTGCTCTCAGGAAGCTCAGGTGGGAAGAGCATGCACCTGCTCTCACGTGTGTCCAGTGACAGCGTGCGCAGATGGCTTCCTGTGCAACCTGCACACGTAACGCCCATCACTGAAGCTGATCTCGGTCAGATAGCCTCCCCTTCTGCAGGTACTCACCACCTGGGTGACCGTCCCTGGCCTTAGCTCTAGGTAGGGGCTAATTATGATGCATTCAAGATACAGTGGTGGTCCCAATCCCAGCGCCAGTGATTGTTTTGCAATTTAATTTTGGTTAACGAAGTGTCAGGTCTTCTCCTTGGCAGTCGCCCATAGGAAAATGTTCCCCCTGCCTTTCTAGATGTTTCCATGTCTGGATGCAACCAGCAGGATTGCTGGGGTCATCTTAGGACCAGGAGAGCCCTACCTTGTGGACCAGGTCCACACCTGGATGGGGAGAGGAGCACAGCCTGGATCCTTGGCACCACTGAGCTGTCCCAGGAACCCATCCATGAGACTATTTCCAAAAGGCAGTTTCTTAGAGTGTCAGCTGTGGAATGGGGGCTTCGGTTACATGGAGCTGAGAGGAGCTTGTTCAATGCAGTGCCCCATTCAGAGACCTGCAGAGTGAACTACTAAAGACTTCGGGAGACACAAATAAATCTGCTCATATCTGCTCACGGCCAGAAGAGAGGCCCAGGTGTTGACAGAAACGGTTTTCCTAGTGAGGAAGACGGCCCAGTAAGCAGACCCAGGAGCCACACCACCCAGTCCTCACAGGGGTTTTAGTTTTCCTTTTCCAATGGGCCTGTCCTTGCAGCCCTGAGCACTAAGAGTGAGACGATGGAAACAACCTGTCGGATGACCTGGGATACCCCAGGACACGATGCTGGGGCTCCTCATTCTCGCTAGTTCGAGTCCCTTCCAGGCGGTAGATGTTTATGTGACACCAGGCTCATCGGGAGCCCTGACTGGCCTCCCAGGAAGCTCCATGCTTCACTTAAAAAGCAGAAGAACAACAGGAAGAAAAATAATAAAATACAGGGAAGAAGCAGTGGTTTCTGTATTTTACAAATAAATTGCACCCCAGGAGGGCATGGAACTTGCCCATGTACCTGGACCCAGGGGAAGGCTGGGGAAGGAATGTTTGCAGGGCTTTACGAATAGGAAGATGGAGCCAGAACCCAGGAGGCAGGCTCTGGGGAGTGGGGAAGGGCTCCATCAGCTCCCCAGCGCCTGCCCACCCAGAAGCCACCGCCTTCCCACCAACCAGAGCCTCAGCCTGCTGATCCCATGACTGACATCCCAGGGGTCCCTGGCTCACCCCATAAGCATGACCGCCCTGTGCACACTGCACCACAGGACACACACGTGCAGCCTGATCCTGCCCATACACTCCGGAGAAGCGAGTTCCCAGGAGAAAAGGGCTCTGGGTAAGCGTGTCCTGCACACCGGGATTCAAGAATGAATGGTTGTAGTCGCTGGTGGTCCTGGTTCCATCCTTGGTCTTTCCATGAGTCTGGAGGAGACCAGGTCCCCCTCATCTGAGTGACCCCCACTCCTTTTCTTTATTGCCAGGAACAGTCAGCCCCACACGCTGTTATCAATAACTATCATTTTCCAAGGTTTGCCCAAGACTCTGCCTTGGTCAGGGCTGCCCTTTGGCCAGTATCCCTTACTTTTTATTAGGATCTGGTAAGATCTTCCAGCTGGACCCCGTGCCCCTTCACATCCCAGGGACCCATCCTGTGTCAGTCTGTATCATTCAGCTGCCCCCTCCACTGTGCTGAGTGTGTGCAATGCATCCCTACAGTAAAAGTTCTTAAGAAGTCCCATATCCATTGGTCCTGTCTGTTTTCTCCCCTTTTATCCTAGGTGTTTCCCATGACTTCTGTTTCCTCTCCCCTAATTGCTTTCAGGACCCCCTGCACTAGCACATCAGACAGTTTTACAGAGGCTCCTGGAGCAGAAATTAGATGCTCATCCGGAGAGAATTCCCAGAGGAGAAGCCGAAGAGAACACACGTGAAATCTCATGCAAATCCCCGAGAGTCAGGACCTCACGGGAAGAAATTCAAGGTATTCCTTTAAAAGAGGGGACGCAGTGAGGCTCATCCTCAGGGCTTTGTGCAAAGTGCTTCCCCCAGATTGAAATATAGGCAGTATCTCCAGGTCCAATTTAATCTCTATTAGGCACTCAATGGCTAAATTAAGGACTTTACGGATACCTAATTTAGATAAACCCTTAACTATTAACCTCCAATAATGTCATCATTTCACTGAGTAGAAAAGAAAACTTCTGGATGAGTTCAATTAGCCAAGGGCGTGGAGGAGAGGCCGGCACAGCGTCTGTGCATGCTAATTGTGTCTCGCTGACCCTGACAGAGGTGCTGCCTGCAAGGAGGCTGCGGCCAGCATGACGCTTGGATGCAAGGAGGCTGCGGCCAGCATGACGCTTGGATGCAAGGAGGCTGCGGCCAGCATGAAGCTTGGATGCAAGGAGGCTGCGGCCAGCATGACGCTTGAAAGAGGCCACCCTGCCCTCCTGGGAAGAGCTTCCCGAGAGACACCAAGAGCACAGGTGGAGGGAGGCCCACACTCCCACCGAGAGGAAGGCATTCCTCCTGCATAGCTCTGGTCCTCAGTTACAAGCCTGCTTCTTTTCCTGCCCTCTGAAAATAAGGACGACTCATCTTATTTTATGCAATTACAGTCTGTTATGTAAAAGACATCACAGTCTTTGGAAAACCGTCATGGGTGTGTCTGTCCACTTCGTTTCCTGCGGCTGACAGGGTGTTTTTCTTTAGCTGCTGTGGCTGTATTTTGGTCGCTCTAGGAGGCACCCAGAGCCGCCCCTGCCTCCCGCTCTCATGGCTTGGGTGATGATTCAGCACCGGACTCTCACGTCGGACGCCCAGACGGTGCCTCTTGCACCTGCGAATGCCTCCCTCGCCCCCTTGGATCTGTCACTCATTATGTTCACACCTACGCTTTGCTGGCTCCTTTTGTTGAGGACGTCTGGTTCTTCCGCAGGGGAAACTGATCACAAAGGGGACTGAACAAAAACAGGCTGCCTAAAGCTATTTGACGAGGATCTGAGTGCAGGTGGATTTATCCTGAAGGTCATGGCAGGGAACATGGGTGAGTGGCAAGGAAGGGAGGTGGGGGAGACAGAAGTCCCTGCTTGCATGGGGCCCCTGGGGCTTTGGGGGCTGCAGGAGCATGCCTCAGCATTGTTCCAGTCTGAAAACTGAAGATTTGGGGTGTTATCTGCCACATGACCCTCCACGGGCTGAAGGCTGCTGCTGAGGGGTGAGAAAGTGGTGACTTCTGGGTCCCCCGCTGGCCCTCGCCATGACTGGCACAGCACGCAGTCAGATGTGCTGGCAGGGAGCTCCTGGGCGCAGGCACGGTGGCCTTGAGAAAAGCAGAGGGAGCTGACAGTGTCTGCTGTGTGCAAGCCAGAAACACAGAGAGATGTGTGTGTCGATAAAACCTGGAAAATAACCACGTCCTCACATCCTGGGGACTCTGGGAAGTCCTATAGCAAAGAAGAAGCCTGGCCCGTCCATCTTCGTGTGGCAAGTGTTTGCGGGAAATAGTTCATCATAAAACCCTTTTCCTCAGGTGACAGCTAGGAAACACCTAGGACAATGGTGAACCAGCCATACAGGTGAAAGTGCCCTCCCAGTATGGGGAAAGACGGCAGAGTGTTAAACAGGGACACAGGAGCAGTGTGTATCCTCCAGAGGGAGCAAACAGTGGAGTGTGCGCCTTACTCAGCCACGAACATTGCACCTGGTGGAGCTGCCCTGACACCTGAGAACTCGGAGGGCCAAGTGAGGCTCAGAGTCTGAGGCAACCTGGACTGATCCCGAGGTGGACAGCAGGATAAGAGCCACCTGTGCAGGAAGAGGGAACACAGCTGCAGAGAAGGGGACACACCTGTATGAGGAGGGGACACACCTGTATGAGGAGGAACACACATGTATGAGGAGGGACATACCTGTATGAGGAGGGGACTCACCAGTATGAGGAGGGGACACATCTGCCTGAGGAGGGGACACACCTGTATGAGAAGGGGACACACCTGTATAACAGGGGACACACCCATATGAGGAGGAAGTACACCCGTATGAGGAGGAAGTACACCCATAGGAGGAAGGACACACCTGTATGAGGAGGAAGTACACCCATATGAGGAGGAAGTACACCCATATGAGGAGGAAATACACCCGTATGAGGAGGAAGTACACCCATATGAGGAGGAAGTACACCCCATATGAGGAGGAAGTACACCCCATAGGGAGGAAGTACACCCATATGAGGAGGTACACCCATAGGACACACACCCATAGGAGGAAGGACACACCCGTATGAGGAGGAAGTACACCCGTATGAGGAGGAAGTACACCCATATGAGGAGGAAGTACACCCATAGGAGGAAGGACACACCTGTATGAGGAGGAAGTACACCCATAGGAGGAGGAAGTACACCGAACACACTGGCAGAGGAAGAGAGCCCCCACCATGTGCCAGGGCCCCGTGGACATGAAATCGTGAGAGACATCTGGTCTCTCTCCTCGCCCACATGTGAGACAGATGGGAAATTTTGCCATTTTGTTTATAGACTTAGGGAAGAGAATGAATGGACATTTTTTTTTAGAGAGAGGTCACAGGCCATCTCAGTGGCTTATTAAAGGACAGCCTTGTGAATGGTATCCGGGAATTGTGGACGTGGAGTTGGAGGCAGTGTGGGAGCTGAGGGGAGGCCTGCTGCCATGCACCCCTGCGGGTCAGAGCAGACACCTGGCCAGGAGGCCAGCACACCCCCTTCGGATTAGAGCCGCTGCCACCATCACACCACCGGGTGTAGTTTGATCTGAGACAGTGGCTTTCCAGCTGCGGGAATTCAGTGGCATGATGACGGCAAACGCAGGGAGACAGCAGATGTGAAAGCGCTGGTCAACTGTCGCACATGTAAATCTAAGTCCACGGCCCACAGAAATCAGCTCTGTGTCCTGGGTTTGAATAATTGTGGGAAAAATAGTAATAATAATAATAGCAATAATTTAAAAACCTCCTGGTTTTCTCTCTTTCCATGACTTTCTAGTTCTTTCACTTGGCTCAAAGACTTTCTTAGAAATACAGGTGATGCCATGGACTACTATGCAGCCATAAAAAAGGTTGAGTTCAGTCCTTTGTAGGGACATGGATGAAGCTGGAAACCATCATTCTCAGCAAACTAACACAAGAACAGAAAACCAAACACTGCATGTTCTCACTCATAAGTGGGAGCTGAACAATGAGAACACATGGACACAGGGAGGGGAACATCACACACTGGGGGGGGGGCTGTTGGGGGATGGGGTACTAGGGGAGGGATAGCATTAGGAGAAATGCCTAATGTAGGTGACAGGTTGATGGGTGCAGTAAACCACCATGGCACGTGTATACCTGTGTAACAAATCTGCACGTTCTGCACATGTACCCCAGGACTTAAAGTATAATAAAAAAAAAAGAAGACATGAAAAAAACCCTTTTGTATTTTTAGCTAGCTTATGCAGCTAATAAATTCATTAAAAAAAAAAAGAAATACAGGCGACAGCAGTGGTTCTCCAACATCAGTGTGTGCCAGTCACCGGGCTTTGTCACAAGGCATCCTGGTAGGCTGTGCAGAGCCCGGCCTCAGTGGGGTCGGGCCGGGCCTGACAACCTGCATTTCCAGCACGTCCCAGGTGCCACTGCTGCTGTCATCGGGGCCACACTTTGAGGACTCTGGTTCTTACCTAGAATTTAATTCCACATCCTCTCTCCCCTCCCCCAAGTCTGCAAAAAATGGCCTTGAAGGAGTTGTATCAACAAGACATTAGATGAGGCAGTTCTTTCCCGTCTCCCCACGAAAAAACCAAGGAAATCACGGCTTTTCCCTTTGCCAATTGTACCCTTTGATGCTCAAGACATTTTTAATGTGATGATGTTCAACTTCTTTCTGCCTTTTGTTTCCTGAACTTTTGGTATCACATCTGAGAAATTCTTTTGCCAAATCCAATGTCATGATGCTTCCCCTGTGTTTTCTTCTAAGAAAGTTTTAGCTCTTACATTTAGATCTTTGATCCGTGTTGAATTGATTCTTGTACACGGTGTAATGTAAGGCTTTAGCGTCGTTCCTTTGGGTGTGAATATCCAGGGTTCTCAGCACTGTTTCTTGAGAACACTGTCCTCTCTCCACTGAAAGGTCTCAGTACCCTTTTCCAAAAGACAACCCACAGAATGGGAGAAAAATACTCATGAATCATAGATCTGATACAAATTGGTTTCTAGACAATATTAAAAATTCCTACTACTGAATGCACACACAAAACAAAGAATCTAATTAAAAAATAGGCACAGGACTTGAACAGACATTTCTTCAAAGAAGGTAAACGAACGGCCAGTACACACATGGAAAGAAGCTCAACGTCACTAATCACTAGGGAAATGCAAACCAAAACTGCAAGATACCACCTCATACCCACTGGAATGGCTACTGCAAGGGTTAGTGAGAACAAAATACCACCTCATACCCACTGGAATGGCTACCACAAGGGTTAGTGAGAATGTAGGGAAAAAATGGAATGCTGTGCACTGATGGTGGGAATGTAAGATGGTGCAGTTGCTATAGAAAATGGTATGGCTCTTTTCAGAAAATTAAAAATAAAATTGCCACATAATCGAGCAATTCTTCTAGTTATATAGTGTATTAGTCTGTTCTCACCCTGCTAATAAAGACATACTTGAGACTGGGTAATTTATAAAGGAAAGAGGTTTAATGAACTCACAGTTCCACATGGCTGGGGAGACCTCACAATCATAGCGGAGGGGGAAGGAGGAGCAAAGGCACGTCTTCCATGGCGGCAGGCAAGAGAGCATGTGCAGGGGAACTGCCCTTTCTTAAACCATCAGATCTCGTGAGATTTTTTCACTACCAGGAGAACAGCACGGGAAACACCCATGCCCATGATTCAATGACCTCCCACTGGGTCTCTCCTATGACACATGGGAATTGTGGGAGCTACAGTTCAAGACGAGATTTGGGTGGGAACACAGAGCCAAACCATATCATAGACCCAATGGAATTGAAAGCAGGGACTTGAAGAGAATTTATACATCCATGTCCACGGCAGCACAATTTATGATGGACAAAATGTGGAAGCGTCTATCCATTGACAGATAAATGTGTAAACACAATGTGGAATAGCCACTATTCAGCCTAAAAGGGAAGAACATTCTGATACATGTTACAACATGGATGGACCATAGGGACCATCCACAATGAAAACTAAGCCAGTCACAAAAGGACAAACAATGAACAATGTCACCTGCATGAGGTCCCTAGAGTCCTCACACCCACAGAGAAAGGAAGTAGCGGGTGGCTGCTGGGGCTGGGGATGGTAATGGGCTTAGTGTTTTAAGAGTTTCAGTTCTGGAAGATGAAACTTTCTGTAGATATGGATGGTGGTGATTGCTGCACAACTGTGTCAATGTACTTAATGCCACTGACCTATATACTAAAAAATGGATCAGAGGGTACATTTTGTGTTATGTATATTTTACCATAATTTTAAAAAAGAACAGAAAACAGAAGACCCTTGCCGAGCTTTACAAGCAACTCAGTCTTGTCTTCAAATATTCTTCATGAATTGAGATGGTGCCAGGTTGCTGTTTAATACCAACAAGCGACAGAGGAAATTCTAAATAAGTTTAGTCACGTTGTAGAAATTTGCTTACAAAACACGAGACTGGAATCAAACTCTTTTAGGGCCTTTTCCCCTCAATGGAGAGAGTGGATACCTTGTCACTGAACAACGTGATTTTCCCAGGTACAGTTTATTTACAGGCAACGCCATGTCCTGCTTACACATATGAGTAGTCAGCAGCTGGCTTTAGGGAGGACGGATTGCAGGTGAGAGGAGGTGATTTGTTAACGACCAGATGCTTCCCTGTTCTTTTGCCAGGTGCAAATCAAGCACCACCTGGAAGAAACGTAATCATTTCAGATGTCTTTAAAAATAGTCACTCTCTGAATTTAAATGTTAATTTAAAACAATTCTGATGAGCAAAATAATTAGGAAATACAGACTTTCTAAGTTAGGGAGCCGGGTTATTCAGACTATGATAATATTGAATTACTTATGTATCATGGATGAAGCAGCTAGATCTAAGTAAAGAAAGATAAAAAAAATAGAGAAAACAGAAACAAACATTGAATAATAATGCATAGAGTAAGAAGAAAACAACTAGATGTGTCTTTATGGAAAGTTAAGCTCTGGCCAGAGCTAAGTTGGAGGTATTGGTGTTTCTTTCTCTAAAAAGGTTTAATGTGTTGGATCCAGTTTTTTCATAGTATTAGAAAAACTCTCTTTTTGGGATTGTTACTTCTTAAAATATTAACATTCTTACTACTACCATTTTTGAGGGAATTGAGCCATTTATGACTTTCAATTTTCAAATTTCTTCATGGATACAGATTCATTTCTGATTCATTCAACTGCAGACTTATTTTTTATAGGGAAGAACAGACCAAAAGCAAGCGATTTTTATATCTAGAAACTATTCCCCCCTTCTGTCTATTTCTCACCTATCAATCACCACACAAATACATCTTCCATGAATGCAAGCAAATTAACACATAATATTAAACAAAAGGGATTCCTTTTTCTTTAATATATGTCACTTAAAGGACTGCACTAGTTCAGAACTCGGCGAACTCATGCACAAAAGAGTGGTTGAAAAATTTCACTTACAATGGCACATTCAGAATAAATCATGTGGCTGTAATTATTTGTATGCTTTTCCAGGCACATTAACTAAGCTAAACTCAGTGTATCATTTCATGCATAATTAAAGATTTAAGATCAATGAAACTTACACTTTTTATCTAGTTTCACCTAGGGACCCGGTGAGGGAAAAAGCTTAGAAAACTTTTTAGACGTTATCTACTAGGAAGAATGGAAACCACTGTAATTCCTTGTCCCTGTGTTAAACAATCCTGGGACCAGCAAAAGGAACTTCCCTGATTTCTCCAGGAAATACCTGCCCGTCAGAGCTAAGCCTGGGAACCAACCAACCACGTCACTTCCTTCTCAACACGGCAGCGGCTCCTGGAGACGTCTGCTCTCCCTACCAACCTAAAGTTTCCTCATTAACTCTGCCCCACACAAGCCAGTTCTTGACTCTCATGCCTCCTGTCCCAGGCCCCAAACCTATAAACACCTCACCCTAATTTTCTGCTTTTAGCTCCCGCCAGGCTGCAACCCCTACCTCACTGCAGGGGGTCTCGTGAACACAGCTCTGCCTCAGCAACGATCTTGCAAGTGGCCATTTTGGGGACTTGACGGTTGATGGAATTAATCATCAAGGTGTGCTCAAGACGCATGGGGCGTGGTAAGAAGGGTCACTACTGGCCCTTTCTTGCCCTTTCCCCTTAAACATATTTCTCTTTTACTTTGGGTAAAATAAAGAGTTGAGACTTCTTTAAGAAAACAGGATCTTCTGACTGCCCGAGAAAGATCAATTTCTTTTTTTCTTTTGAGACAGAGTCTCACACTGTCGCCCAGGCTGGAGTGCAATGGCATGATCTTGGCTCACTGCAACCTCCACCTCCTGGGTTCAAGCGATTCTCCTGCCTCAGCTTCCCGAGTAGCTGGGATTACAGACAAGCACCACCACGCCCGGCTAATTTTTTGTATTTTTAGTAGAGACGGGGTTTCACCATGTTGGCCAGGATGGTCTCGAACTCCTGACCTCGTGATCCACCGCCTCGTCCTCCCAAAGTGCTGGGATTATAGGCGTGAGCCACTGCGCCCGGCCGAAAGATCAATTTCTTTTCTTGGAAAGAGATGACATGGCACAATCTCCTGGGACAAGTTTTCATCCTAAACAACAGATTTTGCCTGAACAAAATAAAACCACTCAAAACTACAAAGGAAATCTTCAGAGAATAATCTTCTGGGCAACTGGAATAAGAAATAAATTTAGACGTAAGGCTCAGCTTGCTGCAGAGCAGTGGTGAGCCTGAGGGCTGGCCAGGGCGCTGGACATGACCATTGAGACACAGCCGGTGTCCACCTCTAACCCTGATTCCAGGAGGGTTCCGAGTTCGCTGGGATGAGCCATCCTGGCTTTAAGGCGGCTTCTCATGTCAGGGTCTGTCTTTGTCTTCTGATGCTCCTGGGGCCAGGCTTCTCCCAGCTGTGGGTGGAAGGTGCACCCCATTAACCCACACACAGAAAAGCATCTTGCTGCAGCTTAGGAGTCTCTGCTATGCCTCGGGAAAGAAAATGGAATCTTGGGACCCACACTCACTCTGCCAAAAAGAAAGTGACGCTTCGGAGCTGAGCCATGCGACACTGCTTCCCTTTCGTTCCTGAACACGGAGCTACAATTCCACAGCCTCATCCCTAAGCCAGGTTCCCACAAGGACAGAAGGCCACATAGCTCCCTGATGGCCACCCTCACAAACTGCTCGCAAGGAAATTCCTGGTGGGCCCCTAAATCCCTCAGCCTTTCAGGATAGATATCTGCCTGTTTCTAGCCCTAAAACCGAGTTCTGTGGCATCTCACCCTGACGATGTCAATGACCAGCTCATCTTCACAGGTAGAGGACAAAGACCTGAACAAAAATCATCCCTCTGCCCAGAATCATCCCTCTGCCCAGCCCGAGGGGAAGGCATCATAGGCCTTTTCCTTCACTCCTTCTCTCTGCACGTACAATGTAGATTCACATCAGAGCCTCCAAGAACGTAATCATTTGCCTCATGGCCAACCCTCCCTCCTTCTTTCTCCCCTGCTCTCTCCCCTTTAAATATCGAAGTTCCCCAAACGCTCTTTAGAACAGGCGCAGGTCATGGACGCTCAGGTGACTTTTGGTTCTTTCCCCAGACGCATCGTGACACTCAGGCCAAACAAACCTCTCTCAGTGGAGGTGTCACTGTGGGGAACCCCCTCTAGGCACGTGTCCATCGGTCTGAACCTCTGCAGGTCTCCACAGGAAGAACAGCGTGCACCCACGTTCACATTTCTCGTAAGTACTTCCCATCTGCAAAGCAGGACCTTCTGAAGCTTGCAGTTGCTGTCAATCTCCTGGCCCTAATGAGCTGCCAGGAGAAGAAGGAAAGTCCCCACTTGAGAATGAGAACTTGGGGTCTCGCAGGCTTCCCTTTCCCTGCGAGGGAAACAATCAAGGCTTTTCTGTGAAATTAAGCTTCTTTGCATTTTGATATATATTGTAAGTGTTTATTGATCACTAAAAACAATGAAAAAAGGTTCTGCCCAAGAACTGACGATGCCCCTCTTAGCTCTATCCCAGGAGAGGCTCACCTACATGGAGGGAGGCCCTGCGGACCCCCGTTTCCTTCTGCACTTGGAGGTCCGCTGCTATGGCTTCCACGGTGGCCTCTGGTCTGGCATCTTTGCTTTTACATTTTTCTGCCTGCCCCTCACTCTGGGAGCTAAAAATCAATTAGTTCTTAAATAATGAGGGAAGTTCCCACCTAAATGAATCTCTTGGGGAAGGTTTCTGCGAAATGAGGACCCACCCAGCAGCGAACATAGTTTCTTCTTCATGCGTATATTTTTAAATCTAACATTAGATTTGCTTCAAGTGTGACAGAACAAATACTCAAAGGAACAAACATATTTAAAAAGGTACTTTTCAAAAGAAGACACTTATGCAGCCAACAATCATATGAAAAAAAGCTCATCACTGATCATTAGAGAAATGCAAATAAAAACCATAATGAGGTACCGTCTCACACCATGGAATACTATGCAACCCTAAACAAAAATGAGATCATGTCCTTTGTGGGGACATGGATGGAGCTGGAGCCGTTCTCCATAGCAAATTGACACAGGGTCAGAAAACCAAACACTTCATGTTCTCACTTACAACTGAGAGCTAAATGATGAGGACACATGGGTGAGGCGCGGTGGCTCATACTGGTAATCTCAGCACTTTGGGAGGCCAATGGGGGTGGATCACCTGAGGTCAGGAGTTTGAGACCAGCCTGGCTGGCCAACGTGGTCAAACCCCATCTCTATTAAAACTACAAAATTAGCTGGGCGTGTGGCGCATGCCTGTAATCCCAGCTACTCGGGAGGGTGAGGCAGGAGAACCAATGGAACCCAGGAGGTGGAGCGAGCTGAGATTGGGCCATTGTACTCCAGCCTGGGAGACAAGATTGAACCTCTGTCTCAAAAAAAAAAAGATGAGGCCACATGGACTCAGAGAGGGGAACAACACACACTAGAGTTGTTGGACGGTAGAGGTGGGAGGAGGGAGAGGATCAGGAAAAGTAATGAATGGGCATGAGGCTTAACACCTGGTTGACATAATCTGTGCAACAAACCCTGTGACCTGAGTTTACCTGTGTGACAAACCTGCACATGTTCCCCTGAACTTAAAAGTTAAAAAAACCCAATTTTATGTGCAATACCCTGACAGGTTTTGTGTCCAAATTTAAATGTTAATTTGGACATTATATATTGTGTTATTTTTGATTGTCTTTACTAAGATGAGAAAAGTAGTCAACGGAATTAACTTCCTTAAAACCAGTACCTGCTGCATGCCAGGGACGGCAACAGAAGAAATCATTTCAGCAACAACGTGACACTTCCAACCTGCAGAAGTGCCGTATCAATGTCATCATGACAAATGCCCCAGACCGAATTGTTTCTGTGTCAGAGTCGCTCATTATAGCTCTGGCTCTTGCAGGTCATCTCCCATTTAGGATAACTTGTTCTATTGTCTTCGTCAGAACACGTGTACTTGTCAGGCCTGCAGTCCTGATGTTTGGTTCAGAAAATATGGTTACTGTAATTATAGCTCTTCCCGGGCGAGGAAATGAGAATCCGACTCATAATCCTTTTATCATTGACTTGGATGATTTATTTCTCACCAAATGAGAATGGAGAAATTTCAAGGGCAATTTATCTAATTCTTTCCCTGTGCATTTTTTTTTTTTTTTTAAGAAATTTGCCCTGATCAGAAAAAGCACATTTTCCAGAGGGATTCTTTAATGATATTGATCTCTTGTGCATTACCTGGCCTCTGATAGGCCTTACGTAATTGTCCCAATTAAGCTACCAGGTGAGTTTCTTAATCAGTTTTTTTTTTTTCCCTCTTCTTCTTGACGTATCACAGATGATTTTAAAGTTATTTTCAGGTCAGGTGCAGTGGTTCACGCCTGAAATCCCAGCACTTTGGGAGGCCGAGGTGGGCGGATCACCTGAGACTAGCAGTTTAAGACCATCCTGGCCAACATGGTGAAACCCCCTCTCTACTAAAAATATAAAACAATTAGCCAGGTGAGGTGGCATGCGCCTATAATTTCAGCTACTGGGGAGGCTGAGGCAAGAGAATCATTTGAACCAGGGAGGCGGAGGTTGCAATGAGCTGAGATCACAGCACTGCACTCCAGCGTGGGTGACAGAGTGAGACTCTGTCTCAAAAAAATTTTTAGTTGTTAATTATTAAAAATTGTTTTAATTATTACTTTGTCATCAGGTTCTATTTTCCCAAGCAAAGTGATCACAGTGTGTGTTCAGCTTCTCTGCCCCTCTTGGCAGGATATAACCATTCCCTACCCTGCCCTGCCCACTTCCCACCACCTCCAGACCCCCTGAGCACCCAGCAGCAACCCTCAGCCAGAGCCTGCCTCGGCCACAGCTCAGGGCTCTCTGCCAGCTCTGCTGTTGAAGTCCCTATGTCAGCTGTGCATGTGTTCTCTTGGCCAAGTGTCCCCAGCAAGCCTTTTAGTGAAAGAGAGCTTCAAGGGTACAGGCAAAATAGAGGCAAAAAGCATATTATTACAGCCTGTGACAAAAGGTACTCCACCTAAGCCTCTACCTGCTGCCAGGGCTGTGTCCTAACCAAAGATAACCAGGCAATGATGGTGACTTTTGGAATGGGATGAGGTTGGGGGCTTGAGAGTTACCCAGTTAGGGTGTGTGCATGAGTGTATGTGTGCATGCGTGTATGTGTGCATGTGTATGTGTGCATGTGTGCATGTACATGTGTATGTTATGTGTGCATGCGTGTATACACGTGTATCTGTGCATGCATGTATGTACGAGCATACATGTGTGTGCATATGTGTAGTGTGCATACGTGTGAATGTGTGTATGTACATGTGTGTGCACATGTGTGTACATGAGTGTATACATGTGTGTATGTATGCACGTGTGTAGTGTGCATGAATGTGGGCATATGCATTTACATACCATTGTGAAGGAAATAACTGATAAATAGAAATGTTATTTAAAACAAGAAATAGCCTCGAAACACGTCCTCCACTCCGGACACGGTAGGAAAAGTACGTTTCCGGGGCTGGGTGGGGTGGGACGCGGCTGGCTGGGGAGGTGGGATGTGTGTCGGTTTAGGGTGGCCTGAGTGAGCTGAGCATAGTAACCGGGGGTCACGGTAGGTTTGTGGGCCATTGAGAAGGAAGTGATCTTCGCCCAGGGTGATGAGTGGGATTGGGGCCACAGTGGGGGCAGAGGAAGTCAGCCCATGGTGCATGGCTGGTGTGTGCGTGCAGGCGACTGTCGTGTTCAGCAGTGTTTCTTCTCTGGCATTTGGAGGAGGCCGTTATTCCAGCACTTGTCGCACAGAATCCCTGCGTGTGGCCTTCGCTGATGAAGCTGCCTCCTGCCCTCCTGGGTCCCTGGTCCCTGCTCAGAAACCTCCGTGTGTCGCTGGCGAAGAGGAGCGTGTCCTGGTCAGTGACGCAGATGCAGACACGGGTGGAAGTGGCAGCAGGTTTGATGCCAACAGCTCTTCCGCTAGCGTGGTTAACCCAGGCTTAAGAAGCGCCCATATTCATCTTAGAATGAGAATCTATTTACGTCTGATAAATAAAATGCCTTCATTTTTTCTAGTGTGTACAACAAAAGTTCTATTTTATTTTTCATAATAGACCCAGACATGATTCCGTCTCAACTTGTGCTACTGAAAGGATTTCTGGCACAAACATAGCTTAAGATTCAACTTAAATAGTTTGGACCTTTTTAAGAACTTGTGCTCTTTGAAATGCACTAAGAATGAAAAGAAAAGCCACAGACAGGGAGAAAATATTTGCAAATCACATAGCCAATGCTGGACCAGCATCCAGAATATGGAAAACTACTCTCAAAATTCAAAATTAAGAGGATAAATAACCCAACAAAAAATGGTACAGGGATTTGAGCAGACACTTTGCCAAAGAAGACGTATGAGAGACGCAAGAACACGGAGGACAGCCAGCACCATCGGTCATTAGGAAAGCGCAAACGCAAACCTCAGTCAGACGCTTTGACACACCTGTGAGAGTGGCTGCAATAAAACAACCACCGAGAGGCTGACGGCAGTGAATGCTGACAAGGACGTGGAAGAGCCAGGACCGTCACACGCATGCACTGGGGACAGTTACAGCGGGCAGCACGCCGGAGAAGAGGGTGGACACACTCTCCACACACACGTGCGCTGGGGACAGTCACAGCGGGCAGCACGCCGGAGAAGAGGGTGGACACACTCTCCACACACACGTGCGCTGGGGACAGTCACAGCGGGCAGCACGCCGGAGAAGAGGGTGGACACACTCTCCACACACACGTGTGCTGGGGACAGTCACAGCGGGCAGCACACTAGAGAGGAGGGTGGACACTCTCCCCGGAGGCCCCGGTGACTCCCGCCTCAGTCACCTCCCGCAGGGTGAGGATGCTCACACCCGATCCAAGACCCACACGGGACTGCTCACAGCGGCTTGGTTCCTCATCTCCCTGAACTGGAAACAGTGACATGTTTTCCTATCAGGGAGAATGGAGGAGTGAAGGCGGCTCCTCCCCAGGATGAAACACGACCCAGCCACGCCCAGGAAGGAGCTGCCCACAGCGAAACTCAGATGTGTCCTGTTCAGTGACAGGAACTGGCTCGGAGGCGCCTGAGGATGGCTCCGTTTGTGTGTTCTTCTCAAAATGGCAAAGTTACAGGGCCTGGAGGCAAAGCTGTGGTCTGTAGAGGCTGGGGTGGGAGCAGGAATGGGCCACAGAGGGTGCGAGAAGGTTCCGGGTGGTGGAGCTCTTTTACATTTGATGGTGCTGTTCAGCCACGTGTGCTTAAAACCCAGCGCCATGCACCGAAAGGACTGAATTCTCCTGTGTGTTAACGATACCTCAGTAAAACTCCAGCCAAGGTGAACGGAGCAGCCAGGGCTTCTCTTAGCTGGAACGCATGGAAGGAGTGCTCGGAGCTGCCTGCCCCTCTGAGGCACCAGCGGGTCGGGGACGTGAGTATGTGCTTCGGGACCGTGATCGTGTCGCCGGGGACTGTGATGACCGCACTGCCGACACAGTGAGCCCCAGAATTGCCCTGGAGACCAGCAACCTCAAGCAAAGCTGCCTCTGGCAGGGTGATTCCTCTGTAGGGAGTGTGTGCCTTCCCACCCTTGGAATTCATTAGACCTTTCTGTTGTTGGATCCCCAGAAAGCCCCAAATAAAGTTCGAATTTCTCTATGGAAGACCCAGCACCTGGACCCACAGAGCAGGTTCCCCTGACACTGGATGTGACATTGCTTGTCAGAAGCTGCTGGGTCTTTGGGACAGATTCTACTTTAATGTAAACTGGAATCCAGGGAAGGTAAACTGAGGCACAGCCCTGAGTGCTGACTGCAGGGTGGCTGGAGAGTTCTATGGAGAGGAAGGAAGGTGGCGAGCAGTGGAGACAGAATTCAGGATTCATTTACCCGTCCTCAGACTGACCTTTGCTCATGGGAATAGTGAAAAACAGCCTGGGTGGAGGTTTAAGGTGCCAACGAGGCACGTGACGTACGGACAAGCATGGACAGCTACTGCATGTGCACCCAGAGGGCCACCCAGAATGTGCGGACCAGCAACACCTCTCCCACCCCTGCATGAGCAGTGGTGTGGGACCCCCAGGGCCGGAGCCTCCCTCGGGTGGTCCCGGCTGACACACTCTCCATCAGCCACGCGGACTCGTCTTTCAGAGTCTACTTTTGCTTTTGCACTTAGATTGCAGAAGGTTCTTTCTCTGTTGCAATAAACTGCTTTCTACTGCTGTGTGTCTCTTTAAATTCTTTTAAACTAAGAAGACAAGAACCGAAGACTCTCAATCGCCATCAACAATGGGAGCAGCTAAATACGACCCAGGCGAGAATCCCCCGTCCATCGGGTTAAACTTGTAGTCCACTGCTGATTCCACAACTCTCCCCTTGTTCTTACACCAACGCTCCCTCCAGGCAGCCCGTGGGTGACATGAAGCTGGCCTCGGACACCACATCTTCTGGCTTCCCCGGCCTCTGGCCCGGTTGTTTCCTGGACCTTGGCCACGGCTGAAGTTCAGGCTCCTTTTGATAACGGGCTGCTGATGGCTTCTGATGAATGAAAAACGGGGCTAACACGGTTTTTCTCCTCCCTGCCAGTCCCTTGCAGGTGAGGGAAATTTGAGTAGCACAAAGAGAGACGGCCTCACTGAGGGTCTTCACAGGGCCCCATCCAGGTGCCTCCAGATGTGAGCGGCTCTCTGAGCACACGGAGGTCATTGTGCCGGCTGCACGCATGGTGGGGAATGAAAACGTTTCTTTCGTCATCCTGGGGTGGGAGCCTCACCTAGTGACTGGGCGGACACAGTGCAGGGTGGATTCAGGCCTGCCTCGCCCTAAGACACACAGCGCAGGGCGGATTCAGTCCTGCCTCGCCCTAAGAGAGTGGAGGGGCCACTCTTAGGAACCCGGGACAGGGTTGATGGCACCAAAGGCTCTGCCGTGGGGACTAATTCCCAACCTTGGAATTCATTAGACTTTTCTGTTGTTGGATCCCGGAAAGCCCCAAATAAAGTTCGCATTTCTCTATGGAAGACCCAGCACCTGGACCCACAGAGCAGGTTCCCCTGACACTGGATGTGACATTGCTTGTCAGAAGCAGCTGGGCCTTCGGGACAGATTCTCCTTTAATGTAAACTGGAACCCAGGGAAGGTAAACTGAGGCACGGCCCTGAGTGCTGACCGCAGGGCGGTTGGAGAGCTCTACCAAGAGGAAGGAACATGGCGAGTGGTGGAGACAGGGCCAGGGAAGGTAAACTGAGGCACGGCCCTGAGTGCTGACCGCAGGGCGGTTGGAGAGTTCTACCAAGAGGAAGGAACGTGGCGAGTGGTGGAGACAGGACCAGGAAAGGTAAACTGAGGCACGGCCCTGAGTGCTGACCGCAGGGTGGTTGGAGAGCTCTACCAAGAGGAAGGAACATGGCGAGTGGTGGAGACAGGGCCAGGGAAGGTAAACTGAGGCACGGCCCTGAGTGCTGACCGCAGGGCGGTTGGAGAGTTCTACCAAGAGGAAGGAACGTGGCGAGTGGTAGAGACAGGATTCAGGGTGCCATTCTGAAGGACAGGCCTTCAGCAGAGAACTCCGTATTCTGGTTTCGGGTCTTTTTATAGCATCTCTCTCGCTTTCTCTCCCCTTTCCTGCCACACTTTGATCCATTGTCGTAAAGCAGGAGAGAAACTCCTTGGTTTATAGCCGCCATCTAAACATTGCGATGCTTTCTGTGTGAGTGTGGCAGTCGCTCTGTTTCTGTCTTTAATACTGTAACTGCTCATCGGTTTAGCTCTTCGCTACCCATTGGAGAGATGCGCAAGATTCAGGGAGATCATTTGTGAGAAAAGGCATCGCCGTTCCTCAAGCCCCATCTTGAAAGCAAATGTCACTCTGGCAGAACCCAAGAAAAATTCCAGTTGGGTTTTCAAGAGCTAATTAAGGCGCTGCACAGCTTCGTGCGAGACCTTCTCCCTCCCCGTTGCCTTCTCAGTTTCTTCAAGATTAGGCTGAGGTTGGAAAGCAAACCCGAGAGTGGCTCCTACCGCGTTTTTTCTGGGCTGTGTTGACGCACGAAGCCACCTCTGGCTCAGGATGGAGACTCAGGGTCTGGGCGAGATGACAAATCCAAAGGCACCTGCTGTCGAGCGAGGACTGAAGCCACCGCTGACACCGTGCCCAGCAAAACCAGCACACACGGACTATTAACTGGTCGACTTTGCTCCTAGGGGCGTGGAAGGCAGAATCAAAGTGAATAATGTAAGCATTCCCGAGGCAGCGCCAGCATGCCCTGCTCTGGGAAAATAAAAATAAATGCTGATGCTGGTGGATTGTAAAATCCCCTACCACTTCCCTTATTCCATCCTGTGCTTTTGAATCGAGCACATTAAGCTCACCAGGGGAGGCTGGCTCTGACACAGCGCCTTGTCCCTCTTCCTGAAACGAAAGCCGCCTGTCTGACGAGGACATTGAGGACCCATAATTTACGGCCTCTGCTGCAAGTCTAAATGCTCCCCCACTGCAGGGATTGAAACGTTCTTCCTATAATTACAGTGGAATCAAAAGACTAGCCAGCTAATGCGTGGAGCTTCTCCGCCAGCTATTTATAATAGGGGCTTCTGAGCCAATATGCTGTTTTTAATATGTCATCCATACGAGGTTTTCAGGATCAACCTGTCCTTATTTTCTGTGTTTCTCCCCTAAAATAATATTATTACTTAAAAATTTAAATATTTGTGAGACTAAAAAGAAAAAGAAAAATACCCGAAAATGTACAACCCAGTCCAGCCCTGTTGCCTCTTGGTCTGCCATAGGAGGATTCTTTGGGATGGATGCCCAGGATGGGGTGTTGCAGGCTGCCTGAGACGAAGGGGGCTCTCTGGGAAAGCAGGCTCCACGCTCTGGGCCTCTTAGTCTGGGTCTCTGATGCCTTCGGTCTTTGGGAAACATTCTTGCTCCCTGGTGGTGTGGCGTCAACGGGGAGACGCTACCTAGTGTGGCCCAAGATGTGGTTTTGTCTAACTCATCCCACCCACAAATCCGGGTGCAGCTGCAGCTGCATGGATATCTCACAGGTCACAGTGTTATTCTGGCATCCGATCCCCCAGCTCTGCTTTCCAAATGCTCTCCGGTGGAGAAGGCGGCAGGCAGCTGCTGGTGCTGGAGCAGCCTCTAGGTCTGCCAAAGCCTGGTTTTGGCAGTCGGGGCCAGGGCTCCCCCAGCAAGCAGCAGTGCTGCCCAACCCATTCTGGCCCAAGGACAAGGGGGTGCCCTCCTTCTTCTGACTCAGACCCCCGGCTACCTTTCCTTTTCACCTGCAGAAGCGACGGGGCGCGCATGGCAAAGCTGACACAGAACAGGTGTGGAGGGGATGGCAAGGGGTAAACCTTCGTGCCCAAGTGGGACACAGCTTGTGCTTTCTTGGACGGTTGAATTTGAAAGCTTGAAGAAACCTGCAGGATCCACACCAACACTTTTGTTGTTTTGCGGCTCAGAACGTCCGCGTGTCTTGCCCAAGTGGCCCCGCTGGGCTGATGGGGTCCCCTGATTGCTATCGCATGTTCTTTCCACCACGGCGACGCTTTCTCGCTACCCAGTCTGTTCAGATTGCCCTCCAGGAATTGGAAATAGACCCCAGATGCATCCATTTCTTCTCTTTCTACATCAAGTGCCGATCACAGACACTGAAAGAGTCGTTTCTATTAGAGATGGGAATGTTGGACTGGGTTTAATGTGGATGTTTCCACGGCAGAACTAACAGAGCAGCACCTCCCCAGCGCCCCCTGCAAAGCGCCGTGGTCTGCGCACGGCTCCGGGAGGTCACGGCCTTCCCTTTACTGGCAAATGCAAAGCTGGCAGAAGACACTTAGGAGTCACATCTCTGAGTCCACTGTCTTTATTCTCTTCCCTATTTGGATTTCTTTTTCACTATTCTGATCTTAGAATTTGTACTGAAAAAGCGAAAAAAAAAAATTGAAAACTGCTGGATTCTCCAGATTTCACTGGAGCTATCTGATTATAATTATCACATTTTTAATACCAAACTTTTACACTTTTATACAAGTTCTTGAGAAATCCCAAATTATGAAAACCTCCAGAATAGACTGGTGGGAGAATAATTGTCTCAACCATCCAGAAATCAGTTTATTGAATTGGTTGGTTTGATGTTAGTTGTCGTAATTGACGACGGGTGCCTTCTGAGGAGAGAACGAAAAAAGAAAACAGTGCTTTATCCTTGAGGCACCTGTGGGCTAAGAGGCGCCGGTAACACCTGGAGCTGTGATACTAGAAAAAGGGAACATGGAGGAAGCTGTAAAGAGCTATGAAAATCCACGAAAGGATGGCAACTGCTAGAGAGATGGTAAACGGGGTCCATGGCAGGTGCATTGCATGGGTGGAGTGGATTTCAAAATCATAGAATGAATCCAACCAGATGGAAAAAGCAATCAGGTCTTGGAGACACGAATAAACAGGGCTCTCCTAGGGAATGATGGGAGTTCAGTTAGGATGAAGCAAAGTGTCCTTCCAGGGGGCATGAGGCCGGCGTACCTGGGAGCCCTGGTAGGCTGGACTTGGTCAAGGGAACAACAGAGAACTGGAGACTCCCGGCCCTGGAGCGACATTCCGAGGTCATCCAGCCTGACCCTCTCCCAGCTGTGTCCATCTCGTCTCACACCTTCCCAGCCATGGTCCTGGGCAAATGACACCACGAGCCACCTACACACCCGGTTTCTGCTCAGCTGTAGCAAAGCCACTCAGATTTAAAAATAACTGTTTTCAATACAAGTGCCTTCGAGGTCAAAATGTGTATCGCCTACTCCTAGCCCAACTGCAGTACACACGCCTGTCTGTATCCATGCACAGCACACCCCTCGCTGAGATGCGGCTGATGCAAATATGCATCGCTCCACACGGCAGGCCCTGTGGGGCTAACAATGGCATCCCACGAGATCACTGAAAATGCCAAATTAACAGAACTTTATACTTAGCAAAATGAAAATTGGCAACTCAAAACCATGACTAACCCAAAATAACAAGGGCTCCTCCCCTGACTGCAGGAATTCCAGGAGCCCTTTCATAGCCAGGACTTACTGTAAATGCACAAGTTCAGTCTTTATTAACTCAAGAACACCAATTTTTAGCAAATTTTATGACTCATGCAGTGTAATATGTGTAAATGATCATTAGATGTAAAAATAGATAAAAATCTATGGCACCAATTTCTTGTAAGAACCAGAGAAAAGAGAACCTATTAAAACACCTCCCGGCCGGGCGCAGTGGTTCTCCCCTGTAATCCCAGCACTTTGGGAGGCCGAGGTGGGCGGATCACGAGGTCAGGAGATCGAGACCATCCTGGCGAACACGGTGAAACCTTGTCTCCACTAAAAATACAAAAATTAGCCAGGCATGGTGGTGGGCACCTGTAATCTCAGCTACTCGGGAGGCTGTGGCAGGAGAATAGTGTGAACCTGGCAACCTACTGGGGAATGATTCCAAAGGAGTGTTTTTTTCAACCTCAAAATAATGGAAACTCATGATTCCACAAAGGATTTCATTCCACAGAACCCTCCAGAAAGGTTCTCTTCTGTTAGTACCAGCATTCTCCTTGTAAAACCTTCTCATCGTTCTCCTTCTGAAGCTCCACAGAGCGAGTAGAACTCTATCTCCAAGTGTCCACTATGGGAAGACAACTAACTGCTCTTCTTCAATTTTATTTGGTGGGGGGTCGGGGGTGAAACTAAGAGCTGACTTTGTGTGTGTGTGTGTGTGTGTGTGTGTATATGTGTGCATATATATATATATATATTTTTTTTTAGATGGAGTTTCGTTCTTGTTGCCCAGGCTGGAGTGCAATGGCAAGATCTCGGCTCCCCACAACCTCTGCCTCCCAGGTTCAAGCAATTCTCCTGCCTCAGCCTCGTGAGTGGCAGGGATTACAGGCATTCGCCACCATGCCTGGCTAATTTTTTTGTGTTTTTAGTAGAGACAGTGTTTCTCCATGTTGGTCAGGCTGGTGTTGAACTCCAGACCTCAGGTGATCTCCCTGGCTCAGCCTCCCAAAGTGCTGGGATTATAGGCATGAGACTATGCCCCGTCTGTATAATTTCTTGCTGTTTAGTTGCTTAGTTGTTAAATTTTATGTTGCTTAGTTGCTTACATTATTGTAACTGGGTGAAATATTTTGCATTCTAATTCTGATATTGGCTACATTACTCGTGCTTCCCAGGTCCCTGTGCCTTCACGAATTTATGGCCGTGTACACACGTTAGACATTGAATAACACAGGACCAAGGAGAGAACCTTGTATCTCACCCGCCACATCCCCCCTTCCTGTGAACAGGGGTCTCTGGGTACCGTCATTTGAACAAAAAGTACTTTAATTTCTGGTTGTGGTCATTTAACTAATTACACATCAAGTTTATTTATGCTATAATTCAATCCACACTACACCATCTTGCCCTCAGAGGAGACCCTACAGTCTAAGAGTTCATCGAGCCTCTACTGAGCGCCAGTGAGACGGCTGAGATGAGAGAGACGCGGCATCCACACAAGAAGGGCTTGTCTTGCTCCTTCTTTACGGCAAATGCATTTTGATGGCAAGCACAATGGCCAAGTGGGTAGGTCTCAGGAGGAGGTGCGATGGCTGTGGCATCACCCAGGGAAGCCTTTTCTCCAGGACTCAGGGGAGCTGACCACGCATGAGGGGCAAAGGCAGCCACAGGAGGAGCTGCCCAAGCAGAGACCGAGGGCCACGCGGCTGGGGGTCAGCCAGGTGTGACGAGCTGCAGACCGTGGGGGTGTGCACAAGTGGGCACTGGGCCAGGAGAGTCTTCCTCACCATCCCGGGGCTTGGGGCATGCTGGGAGAAGGACCAGTTAGAGGAGGGAAACAACATGCCTTCGAGAAAGGTGGTGGGCACGGCCCAGCAACTTCCTGGTCTCACAATCTAGAAACATCTGAAAAGGAAACCGATCCGGCACAATCTCTCAATCACTCTGTGCAGTCACTTTTTGTCTGTGTTAAGTATTGATAAATGATTGATTAAGCAATTTTAGCAATGGGAGGGCACTGCCTGGGGCTCTGCAGTGCGGGGGCAGGGCCACGCTCCTCACACCAACCTGTGTTGCCGTGGGCGGCTGGTCAGACACAAGCAGGGCAGGAGAGGGCTCCCACACACACCAGGAGCGTCAGGCTACCATCAGGCGGCAGTCAGGCGGCTGTCACACTGTCTCTCTACAATAGTAGTTGGTCACAGGCAGCACCAAGGAAAGGCATCTCCCAATAGATAGAAATGCCTGGGACTGGTGATGAGCAGCTTCCTGATAGGATCTCAGGAACTGGGCAAGTGGGCTCAGGCCTGTGCATGTGGACAGCTCACCCCAAGCGAAGAATCATGGGGGAAGGATCGTGGGGCCCTGGAAGCATGACAATGGATAAAACCCCAAGTCACAGGTCAAACTGCGCACCCGTCCTTCAAGCGGCCTGCTTGGGCCTCTTCCAAATATACTTTCCTTCCCTTCATTCCTGCTCTGAAGATTTTAAATGAACTCTCACTCCTGGTCTAAAACTTGCCTCAGTCTCTTCTGCCTTAGGCCCCTCAGGCAAATTCTTTCTTCTGAGGAGGCAAGAATTGAGGTTGCTGCAGACCCCAACGATACAAATTTGCTGCTGGGATAATTGGAACTGTTTTTTTTTTTTTTTTTTTTTTTTGCTGACAGGGCCTCGCTCTGTTGCTCAGGCTGGAGCGCAGTGGTGTGATCTGTCTCACTGAAACCTCCACTTCCCGGGCTCAAGGAATTCTCCTGCCTCAGCCTCCTGAGAAGCTGGGACTACAGACATGCCACCACTCCTGGCTAATTGTTTTGCTATTTTTTGTAGAGACGGGGGTCTCACCATGTTACCCAGGCTGCTCTTGAACTCCTGGGCTCAATCTATCCACCCACCTTGGCCTTCCAAAGTGTTGGGATTGCAGGCGTGAGCCACTGTGCCTGGCCTCAGATCTGCATTTTAAAGAATCACTCTGTCCCCAGAGCCACAGCCATCTATAGATGTCTATAGACATTAAGGAAATTTATCGGACTAGGGAACTGGAAATCTGGGATAAGAAGAGAAGGGTTTTTGGATTGGGCAATTTGGGTGGCCTCTGGGGTGTTCACCAGGATGAAAAGTGTAAGTAGAGAACAAACCTTTGTGTTAGGGACAGGTGTCGAGTTCCCCCCTAGAGCTGAAGCGTGGCGGATCACGGGGCAGCCACGTAATTTCTAGCGCAGGAGACATGCCTTTCCTTGCTGAGGCCCCATCCCACTGAGCACCTGCTCTTCGGTTGCTGGCGCCCTCTCCACTTTGTGTGAATGTCTCAGGCTTGATTCCCTGCTTGGCTTTCGTGTGTATCTCACAGCACATGACTCTCCTGTAAATTAAAAGGCATCTTCTCCACGGACACCCTGCTCTTTCCTCCTGAGCTCCCAGCATCCTTGTGTAAATTCCAGGGAAATCGAGGGTGTAAAACTTGTTCCCGGCCCTCTGGGAGGGGACGGCCCTGGGGAAGGGTGAGAGGTCACCAGTTGCTAACAGCTGCAGTTTGGGGACAGGCTTCCAGGATAGAAATGTCTGGGACACACGGGGCTCAGAGCAGGGGAACCCTGGTCTACACTGGGGGTCAGTGGGTCTTCAGAGAGACTGACGGACACACAGGCCTCTTCTCTTCTGGGGGCCAGGAGGAGGGGGATGCATCCCAGGAGGCTGGTGGCACCCAGGCAGGACTGCGAACTGAGTGACACAGCCGGAGTGGACGGGCGAGGCGACGCTGTGTCCACACACGCAAACATGACACCGGCCTGGTGCGGACGGGCGAGGCGACGCTGTGTCCACACACGCAAACATGACACCGGCCTGGTGCGGACGGGCGAGGCGACGCTGTGTCCACACACGCAAACATGACACCGGCCTGGTGCGGACGGGCGAGGCGACGCTGTGTCCACACACGCAAACGTGACACCGGCCTGGTGCGGACGGGCGAGGCGACGCTGTGTCCACACACGCAAACATGACACCGGCCTGGTGCGGACGGGCGAGGCGACGCTGTGTCCACACACGCAAACATGATGCCGGCCACGTCCATGCCCCAAGCCCCTGGGAGAGGCTCTCAGCCTCCACTTGCTGAGTGAGATCATCTGCCCAGCAGGAGGAAGACCCAGTTCACCTGCGCCCAGGATACAGAGGAGAGAATGTGTGGGAATGGATGAGCCTCAGGCAGCGGGCGGGTCGACTGGGCGGGGAGATGAGATTTACGTGTGCAAAGTCGGAATGGAAACGCCTGTATAAGAGGGCTGAGCAGGACACCGGGAGGAGGCGGCTTCAGAAAGGCAAGGATGCTCACAGGATGCGTGTCACGGAGGGTACCGCACCACCCGGCTGGACTGAGCCTGGGGCCTCAGTGACTGAGGCGGCCGTCGGTCGCCCTGGAGGGAGCGCTGCCTGTGAGTCTATCCCACAGTGGGTCGGATCCTGGTCTAACGGCGCCACACCCACGAGGACCCCCATGGCTGCTGCTACAGAGGCTACAGAGCAGCAGGTGCCAGCAGATCAGGCGCTCAGGAAGAGTTGAGGAGAAATCAACGCGGCGTCTTCAAGCTCAGTCAGCGGGAGGACCCCTGGGGAGGGTCCAGCACTCCCGATTTTCCCAGTACCACTTACTGAAAAGAGTGTGCGTTCCACCGTGCATGTTGTATTTGACTTTGTTAAAGATCCCTTGGCTGTGGATATGTGACTTTATTTCTGGGTAGGACCCCCCTGGAGCAGGAGGGGCCTCTTCCTCCCAGATGCAAGCCAGAGGCAGGTCCCCTTCTGCTGCTCCAGGGGCTTCGGTGGTTTTGAATAACTACTGTGGAGAAAGGAAACGTTACCCCAGGCTGGGTTTGACAGTGTATCTGGGCAGTTCTTCCCCTTGGACTTCCTGGTTTATTTTGTCACGAGTCTGTTTCAGGTGCTGTGAGGGGAAGGCAGGGGCCTTCACTCTCATCTCTCGCTTTCTGTCCCTGAGCAGCACATCACCCATCCCGGGCCTCCTCTGTGGGGAGGGAACAGCAGGGGAGGGGCCTGGAGTCTCCAGAGCTGCGCTGTGCAGACAGGGAAATCCTTGAAATACCCTCAGGATTGCCCCAAAGGAATTTGAAAATTGGAAGAGAAGGAGACACACGTCAAGAAGAAAAACAAAAGATGTGACACCTTGTTTTTTCACCTGGCATATTCTGGCATATTTTTTTAAAGTTCAGCTGTTTGAGCCAGACCTCATTATGGGAATTGTATGAACGCTTGATGTTTGATGGATATTTTGCATAAATTTGGAACTGAAGTTTGAGGAGAGAGAGGGCTGCCCAATGGAAAGAAAATGTGGAAATCAATTACCCTTCCCGGGGAGCCTTATGTCAGGACACAAAGGCCACCACCGGCAATGAGGAGGGAAATGCCCCCACAGCTGGAGGTAATTGTGGGAATTTTCTAGGCCACAGAGGATGGTTTCTTCATTACAAAACACTAACATTTTTGTTTCAGCCAAGCCTAGGTGGCAGTCTTTTGTCTTAGAGACAGTTAAGTGTTACTGTGAGAAAATTCTCAGCTGCTTTGAAAACAGTGAAAACTCTTTGCATTTTTAACAAAAGAAATGCATTTTGAAGGTGGGAAATTGTCCCTAGTGATTAAATAGAAGGCTCTGCAGAAGTAAAACATCCTTTGAAGGGGTGAGAGAAGGAGAAGGAGAAAAAAAGGGAGAGAGAGAGACAGAAAGAGAGAGGGGAGGAAAAGGGAGGGAGACAGAGGCAGAGAGAGAAAGGGAGAGATGAGGGCTGCAGGAAGGAGCCTGGAGTAGAGCCAGGTGGGCCTGCCTCGGGCGGGGGCGGGTGTGGAGGTGGAGGTCCAGCCCAGGACGCCTGACTGCGGGTCTCTGGCAAGGGCCCTTGGCAGGGAGGAGCCCTGGGTCCTGCAGGGCAGACCTGGGCTGAGTGGGGAGAAGGCCACACCTGGGACTCAGGCGGTTGCTTTCAGCGTCCTGCATGGTGACTGTGCTCGTAAAAGTCCAGTTCTTGGGGGATGAATTCCAGGCTCCTGAAGACGCCTGGGCTGCCTGATTGACAGCCCAGAAGCCGAGGCCTGAACGCATCTGCCAGGTGGTTATTGCTCTGCTTCCATGGAAACGCATGCAGGACGGGGGAGCCGAGGTGAGGTTTTAAAGACAGCCTTCTTTTTATAACTTGCCTACCTTATCCTCTTCCATCTGACCGCCGTTCCCATGGCAACCAGATCAGAAAGGCCATCGGCCGCACAAACTCTGATTTGCACGGTGGATTTGCCAAGTGCCAGGCGCCGCCGTGCATCCAGGCAGGCAGAGGCATCCCCGTGCATCCGAGTCACCCACGGGCGGTGCATGGAAAGGGCTGGGAGGTTGCAGGTGCCACGGCCCTCTGGGGTGTGGAGGGAATTCTAATTGCTGAGCCCAGCCTGGGTGCCACGAGTGAGGGTGGCCACATCACGTTCAGATGCTCGGGGACAGGCAGCCTGGGTGCCACGAGTGAGGGTGGCCACATGACGTTCAGACGCTCGAGAACAGGAGCTTCCTTTCTTAATCAGAAACACAAGTGCTGGACTGCCCACAGGTTCTGGATGGTGATCTTGTGGCAAATCATGGTGACTCTCCCCAGATCCCCACCTGGCCTACGATCCAACCCCTAGAGCACCTTCCCAGCCTCGCAAGGGCACCCACCCACTGCGCAGCGCTGCCTCTCACTCATGGCTGTGAAACTTGGGTTGCCTGATCCTGCAAACCCTGGCTTTCTCCTCTGACCCGTGGCTAACGCCACTTCCTTACTGGAGGGTTGACTGCACTGATCACAAGTGTGGAGTCCTGATAAGATTAGTAAGTAACATTGAGGAAGGGGCTACAGGTCGGGGAGACGGCCAATCACAGGCAACTGCTAGCGTGACATCCTGTTCCCAAAACCTCACTCCACAAGTAGCCGCAGCAGCATGACCTTATCTGCCCGTGGCCCCCTCCAGTATGACCCTATACAGCTTCCTTCCAGCCCCTGCTTCTTTGCGGACGGCCCCTTTTCTGCTGTGCTGCCCACTGCTTTCTTGCAACGTATCTTTGTACTTTCTCTGATAAATCTGCCTTCTTTACCCACAAATGTCTTGGTAAATTCTTTTATCACCTGTGACACCAGCCCTGGCCATTGCACCCACAACAACACGGGGATGTGCCAGAAACAATGAAAAGCCATCCATACATAGATAAAAATATGGGGACCAACGTGAAGTGGCACCCTGTGCGCCTCTGTCCAGAGGAAGAGGGGGTGCTTACTTTTCAGAGAATGCCTTCGTGACTATTTCCCTTCGAAACAGTTATTTCATGCTATGTTTAAATCTAACTTGGGACTTCTGTGGGCCACAAATGTCTTTGACAATCCTGTGGTGGGCATGCACCTCCCCCAAACGCTTCTCGCAGGTGCACTGGGAGGTTCCCTCCTGCCCTGACGTACATCCCAGGGAACAGCCCCTCTGCTGGAGGACTTAGAACGTCTGTGTGGGATCCTGTCATACCCAGGTAAACTGTCTCACTGTGTGTCTGTGCTGAGGTTCTCTGCCTGTGAAAAACCTGAGTGCAGCAAACCTCCCGGGGTCTTCACCGAGCTGTGAGTGAGGATCTGGGCCTGAAAAGCCAAAGAAGACACCAGTGCTGCCCTAACAGGCAGAGGCTCCAGTCATGGGAGCTCTGCTGGGCCTCTCTAGCCCTGGGACAGTGTGCAGTGTCTTAGGAAGTGCATAGCATTCAGGCGTAGTGTTGTTCTCTTTCGTGTCTCAGTAAAATTCTGAGCTGCACAGATGTGATGGAAGCCCTGGGAACAGCATCACGGGTGTCAGAGGGGCTGGTTCTTCTGTGTCTCACCCTGGTGTTGGCACAGGGCATGGAGGTTTCCATGACTGGATGTAAGGAGAGTCACAAGAATCCCTCTGGCATCTGCTCTACACTTCCTTGTATCTCTGTTTAAGTAACTTAATACCCTGGGTCCAACTCTTAAATTTGTTGGGGAAAATGTCCTAACTCTAGACATGGACATCGTTGTTTGAAAGGTTTCAGCTTCTCAGAATGGTGATGAGCACTGTCACTAGCTGCTGACCATCAGGAGAATGCCAAAATGAGGACCCTCAGACGGGAGAGTGCTAAAATAAGGACCCTTGGATGAGATAGCACCAAAATAAGGACCTTCAGACAGGAGAGAGACAAAATAAGGACCCTCAGATGGGGCAGCAGCAAAATAAGGACCTTCAGACACGAGAGAGACAAAATAAGGACCCTTGGACGGGAGAGCACCAATATGGGGCCCTTCGGACAGACGGGCACTAAAATACGGACCCTCGGATGGGAGAGAGGCAAGATGGGGACCCTCAGACAGGAGAGCGCCAAGACGGGGACCCTTGGAGGAGAAGGGCCTGCAAACAGATGAGTCTTCACCAGTGAATCCAATAGCTGATAGCACCGTCCCGGAAAGGTAAGCCAGCAGTCTACGGCACAGCAGCCAAGAGGGGTGGTTAGTTGTGTTTCGAGAGTGGGGCTGCAGCTGTCCTGGCCAGGGGCAGCATAGGTTGTATATGTGTGGCTGCATCTCAGCCTCTCAGCTACAGGGCGACCTGTCTGGGTCAACCAGGATCCCAGTTAGTAGCTGCAGTACAGTGTCCAATTCTTAAGGCAGGAGTTAGGCTGGAGGCTGGGACTCCATTCAGAGGGACTGTTCGGAGTGAGGACCGGGGTACAGACCAGAACCCAGGCAAGGCAGCAGCCACGTGGAGTGGGAAGAAGCCCTGACGTTTGACAGGTTTGCTGGGACCCAGGCAGTAGCAGATCACCCATGACATGTGAATGACAAGTTAGGGACAGCAGATTCCTTTCAGACCCTTGGCCTCACACGGGGGGTTTGCGTGGCTTCAGGGCCCGGACAGCAGAGGCTGGGAGATGGAGTTTTGGTAGAGCAGCTCGGACGAGTGGAGTAGGTGGGATCTCACAGCCTAGCCATTGATTGAAAACCTGTTTCTGAGGGGAACCCAGCACAACCTGCTGGGGAGAGCAGGAAATCCAGAGTCGGGTTCTGCCTCCTATACCATGGGTGGCTTTTGGGCATATGGAGGGCAGAGCCCCACAGGGAGGGGAGAGACTGAGGAGAGGTGGTGGCTCCAACACGTAACTGGTTTCGACCAATAACATCAGGCAGGACGTCAATTTACTTAGTTACTTGAGGGATGTGTTTTACTATTGCTTTATGTTGATCAAAGCTGAGAACAATGATTTACAGGGAAGTGTATTTGAAGGACACACACTTCATTCATTTGTCAAGAGAAGGTTTAGCTTCTCTCAATATCAAGACAAAACATCGGAGGACTCCACATTTAAGCCAGGTTCTTTGGGGCCCTCCATAGACGTGCTTTACTCCATTGCATTTTGGATTATGCACCCAAATGACACATAGAAGAGATGGAAGGAGCTGTCTTTAAAAACTCAACAAACTGGAAATAGAAACAAATGCTCTCAACATGACAAAAACCATATACAAAAAAAAAAAAAAAAAAAACCTATAGCGAAAATCATACTCAATGGTGAAAGACAGAATGCTTTTCCTCTAGAACAGGAAAAAGAGAAAGATACTCACTTTATCACTTTTATTTAATACAGTATTGGAAATTTTGGCCAGAGCAAATTAGGCAAGATGAAAGAAGTAAAAGGAATCCTAGTTGGAAAAAAGAATTAAAATTATCCGTTTGCAGGTGACATGATATCATATCATATAACATGATACCGTATGTAGAAAAGACATGATATCATATGTAGAAAAACCAAAAGCATTGTTAGAACTAATAAATGAATTCAACAAAGTTGGAGAAGATAAAATCAACACTTAAAATTAGTTGCATTTCTGTGTACAAACAATGATCAATCTGAAAAGGAAATTAAGAAAAAGTTCTGGCTGGGCGTGGTGGCTCACGCCTGTAATCCCAGCACTTTGGGAGGCTGAGGCGGGTGGATCACGAGGTCAGGAGACTGAGACCATCCTGGCTAGCACGGTGAAACCCCATCTCTACTAAAAATACAAAGCATTAGCCGGGCGTGGCAGCGGGCACCTGTAGTCCCAGCTACTTGGGAGGCTGAGGCAGGAGAATGGCGTGAAGCCGGCAGGTGGAGCTTGCAGTGAGCTGAGATAGCCCCACTGCACTCCAGCCTGGGCGACAGAGCGAGCGAGACTCTGTCTCAAAAAAAAAAAAAAAAAAAAAAAAAAAAAAAAGACAAAGTTCTATTTATGGTCTCATCTAAAAGAATAAAATACTTAGGGGTAAAATACAAGGAGGTAAAAGACTTGTATACTGAAAACTGCAAAACATTGTTGAAAAAAATAAAGGACATAAATAAACGGAAAGACATCTTATGACTGGAAGGCTTAATATTATTAAGTGGATAACACTACCCAATGCAATCTGCAGATTCAATGCAATCTCTATCAACATCCCAAGGACTTTTTTTTCAGAAATAGAAAAACCCATCCTAAAATTCATGGAATCTCAAGGGGCTTTGAAGGGTCAAAATAATCTTCAAGAAAAGGAGAACAAAGTTGGAGAACTCCTGACTTCACTACGTACTACAAAGCTACAAATCAAAACAGAGTGGTGTTAGCATACCACGCACAGGCCAATGGAATAGAACAGAGGGCTCAGAAATAAACCTTTGCATATGTAGTCAAATGAATTTTAACAAAGGTGCTGCAACCAGTCAATGCAGAAATTATAGTTTTTTCAACAAGTGGTGCTGGGAAAACTGAATATTCACATGCAAAAGAGTGAAGTAACATTGTCTGCAAAAACGAACTCAAAATGAATCAAAGACCTAAATATATGACCTAAAACTATAGAACTCGTAGAAAAACTCATCAGAGAAAAGCCTCATGACACTGGGTTTGGCACTGATTTCTTGGAATGACACCAAAAGCATAGGTGATGAAAGAAGACATAGATAAATTGTACTTCACATTTAAAAGCTTTTGTTCCTCAAAGGACACCATCAATAGAGTGAAATAGAAACTCATAGAATGGGAGAAAATATTTGCAAATCATATATTTGATGAGGGACTAATATCCATAATATATAAAGAAATATGGGCTGGGCATGGTGGCTCAAGTGTAATTCCAGCACTTTGGGAGGCTGAGGTGGGTGGATCACCTGAGGTCAGGGGTTTGAGACCAGCCTGGCTAACATGGTGAAACCCCATCTCTACTAAAAATACAAAGAGTAGCTGGGTGTGGTGGTGGGTGCCTGTAATCCCATCTACTTAGGAGGCTGAGGCAGGAGAATTGCTTGAATCTGGGAGGTGAAGGTTGCAGTGAGCTGAGATTGTGCCACTGCACTCCAGCCTGGATGACAGGGTGAGACTCCATCTCAAAAAAAAAAAAAAAAAAAAAAAAAAAAAGAAAAGAAAAGAAATACACGTCAACAACACTTAAACCATCCAATTTAAAAATTGGCAAAAGATTTGAAGAGACATTTATCCAAAGAAGATGTACAAATGGCCACTAAACATATGAAAATATGCTCAACATGACAAATTATTAGAAAAATAAAAATCGAAACCATGAGAGACCACTTCACACCCATGAGGATGGCTATTACTAAAAAATACCCACAGGAAATATAATTATCGGTGAGAATGTGGAGAAACTGAAACTTGTAAATTGCCAGTGTGAATATAAGGTGGTGCAGCCACTGTGGAGAACAGTATGGTGGCTCCTTGGGAAAAATACGCATGATTCATAACTTGTACTTGTGGGTATATGTCCCGAATAATTGGAAGTGGCGCTAGAATAGATATTTAATACCCATGTACACAACAGCTTTACTCACAACAGCCAAAAGGTAGAAACAACCCAAGTGTCCATCAGTGCACAAACAGATAAACAATATGTGGTCCATCCATACAATGCACTGGAATTCTGACTTGTGCACAACGGAGGCATTAGGCTAAGTGAGATGAGCTGGCCACCAAAGGACAAATCCTTTGTGATTCCACTCGTATGAGGGACCAAGAATTGTGAAATTCATAGAGACCAAAAGCAAAATAGAGGTTACCGGGAGGAGAAGGGGGAGTTCGTGTTCAATGGGGACAGAGTTTCGGTTTGGAAGATGAAATAGTTCTGTGGGTGGATGGTGAGGTATTGGCACAACAGTGAGAAGGTGTTTAACATGACGGAACTGTACACTTAAAAGTGGTAAATTTTGTATTATGTGTGTTTTATCACAAAAAAGATGAAACACCCACATACCCAACAAGGCTATCTCACGATATTCTCGTTACCTGCATTGGAATGCAGTGAGGACGACATCCCTTCTCAGGACTGCTTATGTGGACACTAGTGCAGGACCCTTCTTCTGTCTGTGTTCTAGGTTTCTCGGGGGCCATTGACAGACATTGTTCCCTATGAATAGCAAGTTCACAAAACTGAAGCTGTCAAAATTTTCTTTATACATGGGCTGCGAGGAAGTCCCATGCTACATTTGTAGCTCAACTTGTAAATTGCCCATGTATGTGTTCTAACTTTCCAATGAAATTATGTTTCTATTTTTCCTGTTTCTGGACATGATTTTAATGTATTTCATTTCCTGTTTTGTTACACTGAAAACATCCTAATAACTGAATTCAGTATTCTTGTATACTGTGTTGTGCTAATTATTATAACTTAATAGAGCTCTGAATCTATTATTTCTCCTTGGTTTTCCTTTTTTTCTAAAAGTCCCATGGGATTTAAATTACAGATTCAAATGATGCTCAAGGTAAAAGCTGAGAATAATAGTATATTTCAAAACGGCATATTTCAACACGTTTCTGTTTCAAACAAAGTAGTTATTTTGTTAGTCATTTTTCTGGACACTGTGAGCTCAAGGTCTTTTGGGATCTAGGAAACCCTGTTACTGAAACCACACTGTTCTAATGGTGTAAGAAGTCACAGAATCCTAAACAACTTTACAATTCAATGGTAATCCCAAGACAATGGTACAGCCGTTTCGTCCTAGCTCTACAAATGTTCATGGAAAACAATACTTAGCTCCCTAGACAGCGAATACTTTTCAAGAGCATTTTTTCCTTGAGAAGAAACACAGCTCTTGGAAAAGTCAGAAATCTCTTTGTCCTTTCTATCCCAGAGTATTATTTTTCTGGTCTCTCAGTGGTGCTCTTTACCTGATAATATCCAGAAAGTCAGTTTGATTGTTACGTGATGCCAACAAAAGTGTTTGAAAATGACGAAGCCACCTAATGAAAACAAACAAACACAAAAAATAGCCTCAGAAGCCCCCCCTGGAACTGATGGAGTCTAGCTGCATTATTTTTGATTTTTTGGTGAGGCTTGATTCCCCTCTTGTCACTGATGTCCCAGGGCCAGGGCCACCCTCAAATGACTCTCTTGAGAGATTTAGCATTTACAGGTTTAAAAAGACAGCACCTACATGAGAGACTGTAATACGACATTGTTTAATCAAGTTAGTGTTGAGCTTGTTGTAACCGTTTCGACTTTTAAAGTATTTACAAATCAACAGTGCTGGAATTACCCCTCCAGTTTCAAATATGACACGGAAGTAACTTAAATGAAAACATCCTTTCTTATTCCGCGGTGCACCAGGGAATTTTTCTTCCCCTGAATGAAAGTGTCAGCGTCTCATTTATTAACAATGCAGATACACATCAAAGCCACTATTGAATCTGTCTCTCCCCATTTACTTTGCCTTCCTATTTCTACACCCTATATTTCTTGTTTAACGAATTGTTCTTGATGTGACGTCTTCACAATAAGCCCATAAGCACAACTGAAACACAATTTCCTGCTAGCTTCAGTCAAGATACATTAATCCTCTCGATATTTCCCAGGACAATACTATCTCTCCTCTGCAGACTTTATTTCTCTCATTTGGATGAGAAGGAGAAAAATCCTTGAAAATTGGTTTGAAAAGTGGCGTGCAAAAACAGTCAGAGCTAAAATTTCTTGGGCACACACAATTTTCTTTAAATGCTCACATGTTCATGATGCGCCCTCACATTAAACACTTGCATGTGAGAAACTGAGAATGAGGAGTCGCCGGACAGCTGAGGGTCCCTGTGCTGCTGCCACCCCAGGCTGCCGCCCACCACTCAAGCTCAGAGCTAGGGCCCCGTCCACGCTGTTGCCCCTTCCTGCAGCTCCAAGTCTGTTCTGTCCAAGCCACTTCTCCATGAAAACGTTGAGTGGAGCGTAAGGAATGGGAAGAAGCCTCAGCCATTCCTCTTATAGACTTGGGCAACCACATGGCGTTTATTCTCCAGACTATTCATTTGATGGGGACCTATGGGAAATGCTCTGGCAGCTACAGTAATTGCCTTCTGTATAGGTGGGTATGCATGCCTGTATGCAGGTGAGGAGGTGCATGTGTAAGTGCGTATGTCTGTGGGTGTGGAAGTGTGTATGTAGGCGTGCATGTAGGTACGTATGCAGGTACGGATGGATGTAGGTACATATGCAGGTACACATGTAGACATCCACCTATGTTGGCATGCAGGTGTGTATGTAGGCACCTATGTAGGTATGTGTGTAGGTACATATGTAGGTATGTAGGTAGATTTGTAGGTGCACTTGTAGGTAGGTATGCAGGTATCTGTGCAGGTAGGTATGGATATGGGTACAGATGCAGGTATGATGTAGGTGTGTTCCTATGTTGGCATTCAGGTATGTATATAGGTACATATGTAGGTATGTAGGTGGATTTGTAGGTGTACTTGGAGGTAGGTACCTATGTAGGTATCTATGTAGGTATGTAGGTGAATTTGTAGGTGCATTTGGAGGTAGGTACCTATGTAGGTATGTAGTTGGATTTGTAGGTGTACTTGGAGGTAGGTACCTGTGTAAGTATCTATGTAGGTATGTAGGTGGATTTGTGGGTGTACTTGGAGGTAGGTACCTATGTAGGTATGTAGGTGGATTTGTAGGTGTACTTGGAGGTAGGTACCTATGTAGGTATGTAGGTGGATTTGTAGGTATACTTGGAGGTAGGCACCTACGTAGGTATCTATGTAGGTATGTAGGTGGATTTGTAGGTGCGCTCGTAGATAGGCATGTGTGTATGTATATAGGTGTGTAGGTAGATTTGTAAGTGCACTTATAGATAGGTCGCTACCTAGGAGGCATGGACATAGGTGCAGATGCAGGCACACATGTAGGTATGTACCTATGGCAGCATGCGGGGGGAGATGTAGGCACCATGCAGCTCTGCACACAGCCTGCATCAACAACTCTCACCCACCAGTCTCCGGCCGCTGCCTGCTTGCAGTGGGTGGGGCAGAGGGGTCCACCAAGTGTCCCAGGTCTCGTCAGCATAGTTGATGACTCTCCTGGTCTGATCCACAAGGCTGAAACACTAACTTGTTCATTGCTGTCCTGTCGCCTTGTCACAACACCAGCCCCTTCGGGATGGAATAATAACGCTCTGTCTATGGTGAAGGCTTAGGCTTTGCAGAATTGTTTGGGGTGAGAATGAGGCAGCACTGATCCCCTGTGTTCATTCCTCTGTCTCACCCACCTTGAATGTTTGAAACCAGAAATCATTCTAATTCAGACTTGCAATGTGATTCTAATTGACAAAATATTGGCCTTGGCTTGGAGTGTTCAAAGTTTCGTCCAATGAGAAATAAAATATATGACTCTCCCTCCCTCTTCTGAGTGCATCATTGGATTCCAGCAATTGAATGTTTGTGAAGGCCTGGCAGGGAATTAAAATCTATTTCAGCTGGCGGAAGCTCCGAGGTGCTGTATTTCTGGCCTGTGTATGGCCGTATTGAAGGGAGGAGACGCACAGTTCCTAGAGGTGCCACGTTGGCTACTCATTCATCTTTGAGTTTCGTGGTTGGGCCAATTACCTCAAGCTCTACTGTAAACCTCATTAGAGGAAAAACGCAATGAAAATTTGTGTGTGCATGTGTATGTGTGTGGACGCCTGTGTGTGTGTGTGTGTTTGTGTGTGTTGTTAAGCACATCTCAGAGAAGCTTTCTAGATGGCATCTATTCCAGGCTTATCTGTTTGGGAGATGATAAATACAATTCTTAATTATTGCATTATTCTTTCTAAATTCCATATTATTAGTATATTCTACATAGGTAACTCTAGATGGATAATTAAGTAAATCATCTGGAGAGTCGAACAATATAGACACAGAGTCTGCACATTTCAGGTCGAGCTATTAAAAACATCAAGGTCTTCAGGGACTGGCTGTGTGTGGCCAGAGTTAACTAAGCTGGGTTTAGAACAGATTTGCTTTGGCTGTGTGTTAAGCAGTTCGGGCTGCTCTCATACAAATATATTCTACTATGTATTCCTTGGACTGTGTTTTATTCTCTTATTTTTGACAGATATATGGGTATATAGACATCATGACAGACTTCAAGAAAAAGCAGCCGTGCAAAAGTAATGACGGCCAGCCATCGGCAAGCCTCAGAACTGAGGGTGACCAGGTTGGTGGGGACTGACCAGAGACACCACAGCTCACTGTTACCACGTGGGAAGGTGTCCAGGACTGCCAGATATTTCAGGAGGAGCCAGGAGTCTAGATTTACTGGTGCAAGAGATTCCCAAATTTAAAATGCCAAGAAAAGAGTGAACGTCGCTGGAATTGAGATAGATGAAGTACCTGTAACTGGTTGAAGGTTGGAAGAGGAAAGAAGAGAGAACACACGAATCTCCATTCTAAGTTCCCCACTTAGACCTCCCCACAGAGACCTCTGTGCACTCAGCCCTCATTGTGTGTGAGAATTATCTGCAAGAACTCTAGAAAGTCGCGGAGCCCTGGGCCCCACCAGAGAGGCTCATCAGCTGTGTGCGTGGGTGCCGTGGGAACCCAGATGCTGGGGAGGCTGGATTTCAGCCCCGCTCCCTTGGCCAAGGCCTTGGCTAGCAAACCTGGAAAATCAAACCAAATTCATCTATGACTGGGTGACACTCAGGTGAAGGGTTGGCAAGTTATCTGGTGATTCTGATGCAGCATAAGGGTTGGGAACCCCAGTAACATTTACATTACTTGAGTTTTTCGGTTGCAAGTTATTTAAAACAAGTGAAAACAAAAAGACTAAATAAACATTCTCCACACACACACTCACACTTCTCGTAAACACAATTTGGCAAGTTAAGCCCTTGCTGGGTCTGGGAGCTGGACTTCTTTATAGCTCTGGAGGGGAAGGAGAGGAAGTGCCTGCTGCTGAGTGGAGACCCTGTGGGCCCACCCATGCCCTGCCCGACCTGCTCCCAGCCCCAGGCTGTGGGCAAAACTATAGCCTTACACTTCATTTTGGGCCGAGGGTTAGGTGAGGTAAATAAAGGTCATGAAGCATGACTTGGGACATCTGACTTATTCCTAAGGTGTAGTTGGAATAAAGCAGGAAGAAAAGAATATAGACATTCGGCAATGGACATGGTTTAGGGGAAAATTTTAGGTATTACAAAATGTGCAAAAAATGTTTGTTTTACATTTATGTTTTCAGGCTGGTGTGAACTAAATACAGATTGACAGCTCTGAAGAACCAAGAGTGGTCAGAAAAACAAAAGCGTGGTGGTAGCTCCTCACCTACTGAGAGTTAAAAACAAGTGCCCAGGGCGTGAGGAGAGCTTGGCATGATTCCAGAGAGGAGGAAGAAAAACAAAAACCAGATGAAAGGGAATTAGTTGAATTTACAATGAATTGGAGTCTTTCCATTGTACTAATTTAAAAATTAATATATCAGCTTCTAATTTTTCATAAATTGTGGAAATTTCCACAGAAGGTCATAGATATGTTTCTTGGTTTGCTTTGTGAAAGCATTCAATATAAAGAATCCATTCTATTACTTTTTATATATTAAACTGTCTCTTAAGCATCTATTTCATAATTTATAAGCTAGTGTAGACTTTTGAGGAAAGCATTTTCTTCAAAAAGATAAAGACATTATCTCAGATTTGCCAAAAAAAAAAAAAAAAAAAAAAAAAGGCTGTACAAACATCCTACAGTTGGCATTGCCTTTTAAAGCACGTTCAAAAATGATCCACAGCAAAGTGAAAATGGTAATATTCGCTCACATCACGTGAGCAGGTCTGAGTAGCCAATGTCCTGTGTCTGGGTTGCTGGTGTGATATATTACAGTTTCTACAATTTGCTGCAGGCAGAAATCTTAATTAAGGCCTTTCCTAAAGAGTGACCTTCAGGGAGGGCATTACGGAATTGGTGTGAAAATAGACAAGTGGCCAAACGGCCCCGGTGGGACGGTGGAGCACTTGGATTTCCCTCCTACCAAAGAATGGGCTGTGCTGGATATAGGCCAGGCTACAGGATCAATTATCAATGATCGATGAGCCCTGCACCCCATGAAAGGTCCTAACACTGGGGAGACGTGAAAGAGAGGACTTTTCTTTTTGGTGAATGCATGTCTGCTCCTCACACCGGAATATTCTGCATCTCCCTGCACGCATGTCTGCCCTGTGAATTCTGGGCCTGTGCGAGTCTGTGAAGAGCAGTGCTCCCTAACGGCATCAGTGTCTCTGTGTTTCCTCGGAGGAAAACGCTCGCGTATCTGCACTCCTTGACGACACCGTCTGACAGGTTTTAGAAGGAGATGGTTTCTTCCTGGTCAGCAAACCCAGGATGAGACGGGAACACATTCTGATCTGGTCAGGGAGACCTTATCATACAGTGTTTGCCCTCCTGTCTGAGAGAAATTGGAAGGCATCCTCCACGAAGGTGAAGATGGATTGTGCAGCTTCAGGGGGCACAGGCTCCTGGCCGGGTGCCAGCGAAGCGCGACTGCACGCCTCTGATCAGCGAGGCTTGCTTCTGCCAGATTTCTCACGGCTGTGTGAGGCATTGCAGCCAAATGTCTCTCAGTTTGCTCATTTCTTGGCCAAAGTTACTCCCTGATATTTAAGCTCTAAGACACTGATCAGCTCGTGGAGGCCCACGGAGGCACCAGACCTTTCCTTTCAGCAAGGTGTGACCATACATCTCTGGGAGCTTCTGCACTTAGGGGCAGTGGATCGACCCAAGTCGTCTGGTCACATTTCTCAGTATCCTCTGGTCTAACATTTTCACGTGAGTTCAGAGGAACAAATACCTTCACAGCCACCACTTAATGTGTTTGCCCATTAGTAGCGGATCCACAAGTTTCGAGTTTTCTGTTTGCATTAGCAGAAGAAAAACAATAAAGTCAATCTCAGAGTTTTTTAAACCACTGGGAAAACTATAAAGATGGCAAATGCTTTTGGGTAACATTCTTAGGCAACAGACACCATAGTTATTTCAACCTGCCTGGTCTTTAGGTAAGATGAACTCTAAACTTCTCAAACCAGCACTTTCTGAAGCCTAGAAGAAGCATATGTAAGGAAGAAGAGGCTCCAACACAACTGTATGCAAGAAACACTGGATGAGTTTAGCATATTAGGATCAAACACTCTTGGTGTCTCTCTTGGGTGAAACATCTGGGGAACCTGAATGAGAGGGGGACAAAATGCTGTGGGATATTTAAATTAAAAAGTCTCTATACACCACATACTTTCATATCACGAGGGCCTGTCTATGCAAGCTGCTGCTACAGGGCCATGGACAACCAAGACCTCACCCTTGCAGCTGACTGACAATTCCATGATAAACAGAAGCACACATTAGCTCTCAGGTAAGTGAACCTGTGCAAGGTGCTGTCATCAGAGAATGCATGAAGAACCAGGAGGCCCAGGAGAAGCAGCAACACTAACAAAGGCCTAGGAGAAGAAGCAAGCCTAACACCAACCCCTTTAGTGGAAGGCTTCATCCAGGACATGCCTTGGGAACTTGTCCTGGAGGAAGAGTAGGATTCCATCACTCAGAAAGGTAATAATGGGGTGGTAATAGCAGGTAATAGTGTACTATAGATTGTATGGAAATAATAATTGAGAACAGTAGGTTAAATGATAAGATAATCTTATATCTGTAAGCACTTAACTGTTTACAAGGTAAGTTCAAATATATTAGTTCAAATGACCACTGAAAAAAATCCTCTGAGGTTTCTTTTACTACTGCTTTTAATTTTTATTTTAATTTAATTTTATTTTTCTGAGACACAGTCTTGCTCTGTGGCCCAGGCTGTAGTGCGGTGGCACAATTTCGGCTCACTGCAACCTCTGCCTCCTGGGTTCAAATGATTCTCCTGCCTCAGCTTCCCCAGTAGCTGGGATTACAAGCATGTGCCACCACCTCGCCCAGCTAATTTTTGTATTTTTAGTAGAGATGGGGTTTCTCCATGTTGTCCAGGCTGGTTTCGAACTCCTGACCTCAAGTGATCTGTCCTCTCTGGCCTCCCAAAATGCTGGAATCATAGGCCTGAGCCAAGACACCCAGCCTGCTACTGTTTTTTAAATAAGTGGTTAAATTGCTCACTCAAGACAATATACACATCAAAGTAAGAATCCAGAGCTGAACTTGGTTGTCTGTTTCCAAGGACTATCCCCCTGTTGTCTCATGAACTGCATCCATCAGCAGATAGGATGCCACGTTTAAACTCTACAGGCTTGCCATGCTGAAGGAACAGGAACTTGAAGTCCACATCATGGCAGGTGCTTCCTATCTGTCAGCAACAATGAAAAAGTAACTGGCCAGAGGAATTGCCTTCTGCAGTCCTCATAATTTTATAATTTCTTTTTATTTATGTATGTATTTAATTGTTATTACTTTTAAAGAGACAGGCTCTTGCTCTGTGGCCCAGGTTGAAGTGCAGTGGCATGAACATAGCTCACTGCAGCCTCCACCAGGCTCAAGTGATCCTCCCACCTCAGCCTCCCAAGTAGTTGGGATTGCAGGCATAAGCCACCACACCCAGTTAATTGTTTTTATTTTTTGTAGAGACGGAATTGTGCCACGTTGCCCAGGCTGGTCTGGAACTCCTGGGCTCAAGTAATCCTCCCATCTTGGCCTCCCAAAGTGCTGGGATTACAGGCGTGAGCCGCCGTGCCTGGCCTATTATTTCTTTTCAGGAACCATTTTGAATCCTCTTATTTAACCAGAGGTTTACAATCTTACTGACACCTAGCATTTGTGTGCCTACAGAGTGTTAAGAAATCCTGACAACAACTCAAAAAAGCCCATTCTTCGGTTTACCATTTTGTCAGCTCCACAGCCATCCTGCCTGACAATTAGCAGGGCTGATTCACAAGGATTCCCAAACCAACGCACACTGTTTTTGTGGAAAATAGAAATGGAATAAACAAAGTCAGATTTAATGAGCCCCAGAGTCTGGAGAAAATCCTATCCCTACACTCGACGTTGAATCTGCCGTAACCTACGTTTCTTTATCTTTTTGTGTATACATACTACCCCTCAACAAGGCAAGGAGCTTGTCTGTAGCAAGATTTCAGAAAAAAAGAAAAAGAAATCAGTGTGCAAAGACCTTTCTGTCTCTGCTGTTCATGGCTGAGTGATTTGCCTCTTTGAGTTGCAGTTTCTCGTGTTAAAAAGTAGATAAATTTCCCTTGCTAGTCTAACTGGATTGTTGTAAAAATCAAAGGAGATAAGACAGCAGAAAGCTACTTCTAATTTGTAAATTGCTACGAAATGAGTTATTGTTATGTATCTCTCTTGGCCTTTAATAGTTGTTGATACGATCATTTTTGTGATATAAGCATCACTCATTTGTTCTATAACTCTTCATTGAGTCTCTGCTTTTTGATTTAGGGAACTGAGGAGCAGGCAAGACAGGGAAGCGTACAGTTTAGTGGCAGAAGGCAGAGTGAATCATCAATAAGTGAACAATGAGCGCCGCACAGAGAAGTAAAACTAAGTAATGGGATGAGAATGAGACTGGCTGGGGGAGGGGCTTCAGAGATGGGGGTTGTTATGGGTTCGATGGTGTCCCACCCAGAAAATACACGTTGGTGTCCTAACCCATGGGACCTCGGGATGTGACTGTGTTTGGATATTGAGTCCTGGCTGTTTAAGAGGCGACCCCACTGGGGTAGGGTGGGCCCATGGTCCAGTATGTTGGTGTCCTTATCAAAGAGGGTCATGAGGGGACACAGGGAGAGCACCACGTGACCCTAAGGCAGAGACTGAAGGAGCAGGAAGGGTCGTCCGCTGGAGCCTTCAGAGGGAGTGCGGCCCTGCTGACACCTTGATTCTGGACTTCTGGTTTCCAGAACTATGAGAGGATGGATTTCAGTTGTGTTAAGGCCCCCGGATTTGCTAGACTTTGTGTTGGCAGCCCTAGAAGACTAATGGGTGGTCCAAGAACACCTGTCTACAGGTGCAGCATTTCACTTGGGACTTGACCAAGGAGGGGGGCAGGGATGCAAGTCAGGGAGTGTCCGGGGTGCTGGGGGCTCCGGCCGTCTGAGCCTCACAATCAGAAGGTGGGCAAGACCGCTGGAGGGGAGCAGGTAGGGAAGGAGGTGGGAGATGAGGCCAGGAGGGAGAGCAGGGCTTTGTAGGGGGAGTGGATATGCTTGGACTTCATTCCAAGTACCATGAGAGGCCTGGGAGAGCTTTAAACACAGGTCGCTGCGGACACGGAGCTCAGGCCTTCATGAAAGTATCTAATCCCCATGCACTTGCCAAGCAAGGCCACGTGAAATGCTCCCAAGAAGCACTGTGACTTTAAAACCCTAAAAGGGACAGGTCACAGCACATTTTTAAAGTTTGCGACATGACATTTTCTGTTGCTATTCAATAGTTGTAAAAATGCTTCCTCAGAACTTTTAAACTATACAACAGTCACCATCGAATGCACACTTCCATTAAGTGAGTAACGTTGGCTCCAGACTAAGAAATCAAATCAGGATTCCAATTTTTGGCAGCATGGTGTGTATCATAGCATTTTATTTCTGCTATTGGATAATAGAAGTATTTATGCTATTTATAAAGTATTAGGTGGTGCAGTTTACAGAAAAATTTAAATTCCTAATTTTTAAGTGCTAATTTGCAGTCAGTAGTTTTGTTCCATTTTTTTGTTTATTTCTTTGGGTATATTTTTATATTAAGTAGACATAGTTTAGTTTTAGACCATGATAGATTCAGGTCACAATAATGAATATGTAAAGATTCAGAGGATAAAATAACGGCAAATTGGTCTGTTTCTTTGTGTGCTACAAAGAATGAACTAACTAAGGAATCAGAGGGTGCAAGTTCACACTTGATTCATGGTCCTCTTGCTGATCTCTCTGAACATATTTCCTCAATTAATTCATTCTTTCCTTAATTTACCAAGTGTTTGTTTGTTGTTCAGTGCTGAGAGCACCATACTGTAAGACTGGTGTGATCCTGTCTTTAATCCGAAAAGTAGAGATGGAATCCAAGCATTGTTATTCTAGGCACAGCATAATATAGCATTCTTTTTTTTTTGTTTTTTGAGATGGAGCCTTGCTCTTTCATCCAGGCTGGAGTGCAATGGCATGATCTCGGCTCACTGCAACCTCCGCCTCCAGGGTTCAAGCGATTCTCCTGCCTCAGCCTCCTGAGTAGCTGGGATTGCAGGCGTGTGCCACTACGCCTAGCTAATTTTTGTATTTTTAGTAGAGATGGGGTTTCTCCATGTTACCCAGGCTGGTCTCGAACTCCTGACCTTGTGATCCACCCCCCCTTAGCCTCCCAAAGTGCTGGGATTACATGTGAGCAACCACACCTGGCCCATTATATGGCATTCTTATGCCAAGTATAGTACCTGTTTTACAAGAGACCAGAATGACCCATTTCCATGGTTTCTTACTCAGGACACCAAATTTAGGTATTCAATAGAAAAGTTAGCAAAACCGCAAGCAGGAAAAAATGTTAAGTGTATCTTCCTCCATTTTTTCTCCTATAAATAGACTTTAAAGTCTTAAAGGAATGAGCCCATAGACAATGTCCCTGTCTCCTGAGAGGCAGCTTTGGGTCTGAAGTCAATCAACTACTTTTGATTGAATAGTGTCCTGTCTGGATTTCTGTTCTTTATTTACTTTGAAATATGTAAATATTTGCATAGATGGTAAATGGAAATGGTGTACTTGTTGGTGAACCTCTGTTTGATGACTAAAACCATAATAATAACACCACCAGCTATGAATGCTAAGCAAAAATGACCCTTTGTTCTAATTTTTCAAATCTGTGGACTACAACAGCACTCTTGGGAACAATAACCCACACAATAGATTAAAAGTCTGTTAAATGTTATTTTCAGCTTGGCAGAACACCAACTGCTGAGTATCCTTTAGCTACATTTTTTTTGAAGTATGGCAAACTTACTCTATCCAGGTAACTACAGTAACGTGTCATTTTAGAGTGATTAAATAATTGTGCAAACAAATGGAATTAGGTTTACTGTGATTCCTAAATCCAAAATTCAGGCAGAGCCAAGGGGTGAGTTGTGGGGGTCTTTGACCACCTAAACATTTACCATGTGCTCCAAACCTCCCTTGACAAATGTATAATCTAGTAGAAGTACATCTGGTGGATTAGTGCAGCTTCAGGACGAACCATCTCCCATTCTCCAAACTACAGTCTGTCCTATTTTGAAAATCTGGAGGTATCTCTCGCTAAAAACATAAAAGATTTAAATATTTTTCTAGGTTTTCTCTTTTTTTCTACTTTAAATTCTCAACCAAAACAGAGGCATAATTTTTATATATGTTTTAGTAGGAAGTCTTGGATTATCTCCTAATTTTAAATAGTTTGATTCTGGTTAAAATAATTTTTAGACCACAGTTTACATGATTTGGCTGATTTGAAAATTGCTTTTTATCATAATTAGTAGAAATTGGTGAACTGAACTCCTTTAAGTCTGCTACAAAGCCAACCTTGCAAGAATATTTCTTCCATTAAAGCACACACTTTAAGAGAATTGCCAATAAAAAGCAACCAGTTAGAAGATTCATGCTGGAGGAAACATTCAAGTTGTATATCAAGTGCATACAATGTGTATCAAGTAGTTCACGTTCACATTTATTTACAAAACTCCTCAGAGAATTTCTACTGTGCTAAGGACAAAATGAGAGCTCATAATTTCTGAATTTAATAAAAAGTATCATAGAGGTTATTTTGCCAAATGAAAATAAATCCAATACAACACCACTATGCAATGGGTTTAAGCATTTATACCCAGGTTGATGAAGAGAATTCCAGCCCAATACTGTATTTTGGCAGAACATAGTCTTAGAAAAGATTTGGAGCAGGCTTCAGTCTTTAAGATGGGTAAGCTTTTGAGGAGCCTTAGAAATATTCCATGCCATTAGTTAGAATATGATGAAAAGTACAAACTTTTCTAGTCATCGTGGTCGTCATTATTAACATGACTGTCATCATACTTATTAATATAATCATCACCATCACTATAGTCATCATCATCACCATCATTATTACCAACATCATCACCATCATCATCACTGTTATCGTCATCATCATTGGTATCATCACCATCATCATCACCACCATTATCATTGTCATCAACATTACCATCATCTTCATCACCATCATTATTATCATCATGATCACCTTCATTAGTATCAACATTATCACCACCATCATCATCATTGTCATCACCATCACCATCATCATTGTGATCATCAGCATCATTGCTATGGTTATCATTGCTATTGTAATCATCATAGTCATCATCATCACCATCATTAGTATCAGCCTCATCATTGCCATCATCATCTTCATCATCACCATCACTATTATCATCGTTGTCATCATCATCATCATCTTTGTCATCACCATCATCATTGTCATCATTACCATCATCATCATAGTCATCATAATCACCATCATTATTATTAACATAATCTTCACCATCATCATCACCATAATTAGTATCAACATCATCACTATCATCATCATTGTCATTATCACCATCATCATCAACTTTATCATCATCATAGTCACCATCATCAGTATCAACATCATCATTAGTATCCACATCATCACCTCCACTATCATCATTGTCATCAGCACCACCATCGTCATTGTCATCATCACCATCATTATTACCAACATTATCATCCTCACCATCTTCATCATCATTTAGTATCAACATTATCATTAGTATCAACATCACCATCACCATCATCATCATTGTCATCACCATCACCATCATTGTCATGATCACCATCATCACCATGATCATCATTGCTATCATCGTCATCATAGTCATCATCATAACCATCATTAGTGTCAACATTGATGATACTAATCAATCAATCAATCATTATCATCATTATCATCATTATCATCATATCATCATCATCACTGTTATCATCTTAATCATATTCATCATAATCACCACCATCATCAACGTAATCATCATCATCATCATTATCATCATCACCATAATTAGTATCAACATAATCACTGTCATCATTGTCATTATCACCAGCATCATCATCACCAGCATCATCATCGTCATCATCTTCATCACCACCATTGTCATGATTATCATTATGTAACTTAACTTTCCTCATATGGAGATCAATGCACACTGGGCTATGAACAATGGGGAAATTATTGTGTACTTTCGCTTCTTAGGCTGAGACATTAAGTAGAAACAACCACGTATTAAGACGTCTTAGATAGATATTTATAGCACCATGACCCAGTGGCAAGGACCTGGAATGCAGACTCAGAGGACCTTAGTCCAGCCCTGCCTCTAGCTGGACCTGTGACAGTGACAGTGACCATGTCACTGACTTTTGAATCTCAGGTATGTCCTTTAAGTTCTATAAGTCTAAGTTGTGACATCAATGAAATGGAATAATAATAATAATAACACTTGACTAAGAAGTTGTTGTAAATGTCACACAGTATCCTTACTAACATCCTCATTTTGCAAAGAGAAAACCAAGCTCACGAAGACTAAGTAACATATACAAGGAAGCACAGGTGTTAACTGATGGAGTCTGAGTATTGACTAGGGTCTTTTTGATTACAGAATTCATGCCCCAAACCACTTGTCTATACTGCCTTCATCATATGAAATATTGCACATTTAATAATGTTCCTCTCCATTTTTAAAGACCACCAAAAATTTCTAAATAAGTTTGTGGAAATATGCAGAAAACACATGTTCTTTTGAGACAAATTTTAGAGAAAGAGCTTTTTGAAATAAAGGCCAATTTACACACCATTTTCTAATTCATCAGTTCTTCTCAGTTGCATTAAACACTTATTGTTCTTCTTTCTCCTATAAATAATTGATTCAAAACTATTTATAAATTACATATATATGTACACACAGACACACAGGCACAAGACCAGTTATGTTTTTTAGACACTAATCCTAAATCTGTCTTCAATCTGAAATTATATTTCATAAAGAACTTGTTCTGAGGAAATAAAATTATATATAAATGTCACTTCTATTTTCCAATCATTTATAAATTGAGGGGATCTCACATACATTCCTGAGATATCTGCAGAAGTAACCACTTTAAAGTATAAATTCCATAGAATTTGAAGGGTGATGGAGTTTAATGTTGGTTGATGAGGTGGAGATGGCTTCCTGGAGGGCATGGAAGTTGAGGCATGGAAGAGAATATGTCTGGGTAGGATGGGAGAGAATAACTCAGTTTTAGAGGTAGAGAAAATTAACATTTCTGGGTTGGCAAAGGTAAAAAATCTCATTAAATCAAATATTTGTGTGTATATGGAAAAAAAGAAACTCTCATTTAGTGCTTGTGGTGGTATAAGTCAGTAGATACCTTGGAAAACTGTTTGGGCTGGGCATGGTGGCTCATGCTTGTAATCCCAGCACTTTGGGAGGCAGAGGTGGGTGGATCACCTGGGGTCAGGAGTTTGAGACCAACCTGGCCAAGATGGTGAAACCCATCTTTACTAAAAATATAAAAAATTGGTCAGGCATGGTGGCAGGTGCCTGTAATCCCAGCTACTTTGGGAGGCTGAGACTGGAGAATCACTTGAACCCAGGAGGCGGAGGTTGCAGTGAGCCATGATTGCACCATTGCACTTCAGCCTGGGCAACAAGAGTGAAACTCTGTCTCAATAAAAAAAAAAAAAAAAAAAAAAAAAGGAAAAGAAAACAAAACTGTTTGGAGGGATCTCATTTGTGTGGCAATACGCATGGCCTATGACCAGTAATCTCTCTCATACATTTATGAACAAGAGATACTCCCAGGATACAAAAAAAAATCATTGTTTATAAAAACCAAAAGTGGAAATCATCCATCTATATTAGAATGAATAATTTTATATGTTCAAAAATTTTAATGCCTTCAAAACATTCAAATTCCACTCAAATAAACATGACACATGCAATAACATGGATGAATTTCACCAATACAATGGTGAACGAAAGAAGTAAAACACAATAAGTTATAGATACATGCTTTTGTATAAATTTCAGAAATGACCAAAATCAAAAAACGTTGTTTAAAAATACATCACTGACTCATCACTTACTCATCATTCATTCATTATTCACTCATCACTCACTCATTACTCACCTGTTACTCACTCATCATTTATCATTCAGTCCTTATTCAGTACTCAACACTCACTCATCACTCAACACTCATTCATCATTCATCACTCACTCATTATTCATGTATTACTCATCGTTCAGTATTCACTTATCACTCACTAATCACTCACTCAATACTCACTCATTACTCAACACTCATTCATTACTCATCATTCACTCATTACTCGTCATTAATCATTCGGTCATTACTCATCACTCAACACTCATTCATCACTCATCACTCACTCATTACTCATTTATTACTCATCATTCATCATTCACTCATCACTCACTAATCACTCACTCATTACTCAACACTCATTCATTACTCATCATTCACTCATTACTCACGCATCATTCATCATTCCCTCATTGCTCACTCACACTCACTCATCACTCAACATTCATTCATTACTCATCATGCATTCATTACTCACTGAATTAACCATTCAGTCATTACTCACTCATTACTCATCACTCACTAATCACTCACTTATTACTTACTCATGCATCAGTCATTACTCACTCATCACTCACTCAACACTCTATTACTTATTACTCACTAATCACTCACTCATTACTCACTTATCATTCAGTCATCAGCCACTGATCACTCACCTATCACTCACTCATTACTCACTCAAACTTATTCATCACTCACTCATGTCTTACTTATCACTCATCACTCACTCATCATTCATCACCCACCACTCACTCATTTTTACTCAACACTCACTCATCATTCACCATTCGCCACTCGTTCATCACGCACCACTCACTCATTACTCATCGCTCACCCATTACCCATCATTCACTCATTACTCACTGATAATTCATTCATCACTCATACTCATCACTCATTGCTCACTCATCACTCACTTATCACTTGTTGCTCACTCATTACTCACTCATCATCATTCCCTCATTACTCACACATCACTCACTCATCACCTAACACTCATTCATTACTCATCGCTCACTCATCATTCATCATTCAGTCATTAGTCACTTATCTCTTATCACTCATTCATTACTCATCACTCACTTAGCACTCACTCACCAATATAAGTACCTCTCTGACTACATGAAGAAGTGATGTTGGTATCTTTTAACCCTTAATCAGATATAAAATGATAGCCCATAATTGCATATGAACTGCACAACACAAAGGACATCATTCGCTTTGTGAATTTTTTGTATAGTTCTAGCCGGAAAACTAGATTCAGGAGTTCCTTTGAAGAGCTGGAGTTGGTTGTCAGGCCTGGGTCCCTGCTTCTGAGGAGTGCCTCCCACTGAGCCCAGCACTGAAGTGCCCTGTTCCCATCATCCCACCCGTGTTCCTGTTTACCCGCCTATCGTCTCACCCCATGTGTAGTGACCTGTCTGTTCTCTGTTGTTATTTCAGTTTTCTCCCTGAACTCTAAAGATATTTCACCTAAGTGTTACATGAATCAAAGTGCTGGTGTGCTTTTCTCTGTCTTTGGAAAGTTATAGAAGGTAGAATCAGCATGACTTTGAAGCGATTATTCCAGTAGAAATTCTGTTTTCATAGCTACCAAAAAGGGCCGCACGACAAAAACTGTGGCAATTCCCAAATGCATCTCGATACTTCTAGGTTGATTCTAAATGATAACTTGCTTACTAACATAAAATAATAATTTAGTTAATTATATTTTTAGTTCTTCATAAATACCTGTAGCACAAAAGGGTAAAAATAATTTTGGCATGAGTTGTAGCAAAGAACATTTCAGTTAGGGCAGTAAAAGAGAAGTAAAATAGGTACACAGCAAAAACATTTAATTTTGTCCAGCTGTTATAGGTGGGCTGCATATTCAGAGAGGAGCTTCCTAGCTGCCAATGCAAACAAATTATTCTGACCTTTGCAAGACTCACAATAATCATGGGATAAAAACAAACCACTTGTTTTGGAAAAGCACTGTTGTACTGTCCCTGAAACCTAGAGATATATTATCTAGTGCACCTTTTTAAAGAAGTGATGGAGGGTGTGTTTGGGCAGCTTAAACATTTCTGCAGTAAAAGGGGGAGTTTAACTTGCTAGCTATGTATGGGAACAGCTTTGAGTCTCCTGGAATTGTACACAGAATTTGATGTGCATGTATACATAATTTTTCTAGAGTTAAATATCCAGAGCTTCCTTTGGGTTCTCAAAGGCAGCCTTCTCCCCAGTGTGCCCCACAGCCCAGTTGCATCAGAAGCACTCAGGGAGCCTGGTAAATTGCAGAGTCCTGGGCCCTACCTCAGTCAGAGTCACCGGAGGTGGAACTCAAGAATCTGCATTAGAATGGCTCTTTCTCTCTTCCCCTGCAACATGTACACAAACCAATTCATGTGTCTGTTTATTCTCATTATCTTCAATTCAATTAAAAATGAAAAATAGCAAAAATCAATTTAGCAGAAAGCAATTCCATAGAGGGGCCCAATCAAGACAGCTCGAATATATTGCTCGCCAGTAGTCTGTTTTGATCCAAGGGTAAAATGTAAACTAGCCAGGGGAATTTATGGACTTCATGTCCTTCAGCCAATCCTCCATAAATATCATTTCTCCCCACTGGGCATTTCAGGAGGATTAGAAAACAGAATTCTTTTTTTCTTCACTGACAAGAACCTGGAGGGCAGAAATTCAGTGTTTCAACTAAGGACAAAGCCATTTGATTCGTTAATCAACTGGGCAGAGGACAGGATTAAGGTTTTATTCTCTTCTTTCGAAGAACTCTGCCTGGCTGAAGGGTCACCACCTCATGCAGTACCAAAGTAGGTCAATGGATGTTACCTGTGGGAATAGCCTGGTGAGATCTGAAATAAAAACTGCAATCATGAGGAAACTTCCAGAACATTGAGGCTGATCACTGACCACCAGGTAAACTGACAAGGAAGGATGCCACACAGTGTCCACCTGGGTGCCATCAAGAGCTGACACAATAGCTGTTGCTTTCACAGAGAAAGAAGGCTTCTCGTTCACCAGCCCCAGAGGGGGCCCGGCCCCTTCTGCACCTGCTGACCCCAGAGGGGCTCTGTGATGCTGCAACTCCCACAACTGTCCAGCCAGTCATGCTAAAGACCCTTTACTTCCTGGAGCATTTCTAATTTTAAATGTCGTGCTCCCACACCAGGAAAGAAGGTTTAGTTCTGTACTCTGGAGAAGTATACGACTATGTGCACACAGGCAGACCCACACATCCTTGGTCTCTCAAGAGTGACAGAAGGTGCTTTTGCAAACTATAGGCCTCCTTCAAAATCCTGAGATTCCTGGCAAGGTTTTGTGTCATCCCTCTCAGGCTTAATAAAAATTAAGTGCGTGCACACTTAATAAAAATTCGGTGTGCACACACTGAATCAGTGACACGGTAACCCGCGGCAGAAGCAAGTCTACTAAATTTACTTGTGTTTGAAGAGGAGTTAAGCTGTAATAAAGGAGCTGTCAGCCGCTTGCAGGGGTCTCAGTCCTGCCTCTGTCAGGGCCTCTGGCCTGTGGACGGAAGTCTGAATGGGTGTCACTTGGCTGCATGAGCTGGGCCTCAGGGTGAAGTCCAGGTTGTGTAGTCTAAAACATTCAGTTTCTAACCTGTGTTACTTCAACCTTTATTTGTTTTCTCACAACAATTAGACAGAAAAAGAAACGGGATCATGTTATCTGGTTATTGCATTAAAATTCTTTAAGCAAGCAAGAAAGAATTATTTTTCAATAAATTTTGGTGAGATGTCTGCATTTTGGAGAGATCTCTGTAATGGCATGAACATATGGTGCCATTTATTTTCTGCCACCATCTTATTCATTTCCTTATTTTTTGTGTCAATCTAGCATATTATCTTAATTATGTTTTAAATAACTTTTGGAGAAAGCATTAAGGAATAGCAGTGAGATTAACTGTAAACACACGTATCATATGCACGTCCAAGGAAAAATCTAAAAGAATACAGCAGCTGTCTCTACTATTTAGAGTTTTACTCATTAAATTATTTTCCTCAAAGTAACGCATTTAATTTTTAGGAAGAGAACCATGGATTATGCAGTATCAGGCTTTCGTGAAGGGATTTTGTTGTTGTTGTTGTTCACTCTGTAGCCCAGGCTGGAGTGCAGCTCACTGCAGCTTCTGCCTCTCAGGCTCAAGCAATCCTCCTGGCTCAGCTTCCTAAGTAGGTAGGAAAGCAGGCACACACCACCATACCCAGCTATTTTATTATTTTTTTTTTTTTTGTAGAAATGGGGTTTTGCCATTTTTCCCAGGCTGGTCTCAAACTTCCGGACTCCAGAGACCTCCTTGTGCCCCCGCAGGTCTTGATAAGTCCCAGGGAATCACAAAACCAGGCTCTTCCCTTCTAGCACCCCTTCCAGCACCTGTGAGCCCTTCACATTCATTGTGTCATTTCCTTTATACAGCACGATATAGATCTCGGTCGGCAAATATTTTCCATAAAGGGCCGTGATATGGTTCCAATCTGTGTCTCCATCCACATCTCATGTTAAAATGTAACCCCCAGCGTTGGAGGTGGGGCTTGGCAGGAGGTGATTGGATCATAGAGGTGGATTTCTCATGAATGGTTTAGCACCATCCTCTTGGTGCTGACCTTGTGATAGACAGTGAGCTCTGTCGAGATCTGGTCTCTAATAGTGTAGCCCCACCCATGCCCCGCCCCCTTGCTCCTCTCTGCCATGTGACATGCCTGTTCCCCCTTCACCTTCCGCCATGATTGGAAGCTTCCTGAGGCCTCCCCAGAAGCCACGCAGATGCCAGCATCCAGCATCATGCTTCCTGTACAGCCTGCAGAACTGTGAGCCATTTAAACCTCTTTCCGTTATACATGTCCCGTCCCAGTCTCAGGTATTTCTTTACAGCAATGCAAGAATGGCTTAATACAGGCCAGAGAGTAGGAGTTTTTGACCATTCACCCGCTGTCCCAATCCTCCACTCTGTCAGTATTTCATGAAGCAGGCGCAAATGACATGCAAGTGGCCATGTTCCGTGAACTTGGATTCCGTTGCCTGAACCGGTTCGTTCCCTTCCATGCTGAGGTCCTGGATCCGCAGCTCCAACTTCCTTTAAATCCCTCGACACAGAGCCCATCGTGTCCAGCAGTGGCTCTCACACTGTGAGTGGGCATGCTCTGTCCCAGGCAACACCTGCATACCTTTCTTCACAGCCCACAAGCCAGTCCTACTGTTTTCTCCCGTGAAACCAATCTTTTCTTTTCTCCAAAACTCAGCCCACCCCTTACTTTTTCCTCTCCTTAATGGGAAATAATGCATCTGGCTCTGGAACCTCTGAGCGTGTCTGAGTGCACGTCTCATTGCAGATATGTGTGTATGCGTGCATATGTGGCCAGTCTGGCCCTGTTAGGGAGTCTCGCTGCAGACCCCTGACTCGGCTGGCTGTGCACTGCGTGGAGCCCCACGTGCATGGGCCTGGATATTCACATGGAGCTCCTGCCGTGGTGGTGAAATATTGTGGACTGCTTGCCTGACAACACAGGTCAGCTGCTGCAAAAAGCCAGTCTGCAGGTGGGCAGTCCAGGACGGTTTCCATGAAAAAAGGAGAAAAACAATGACCTTGAAGTAAAATTTTTATAAAGCTGCATTTTTTTCAATATTTAAAAAATTCATAAAAAGTATCCTTACTATTCATTTTGTTTTTTTGCTACTAATATGCAAGGGGGCAGTTGTTGCCGGCTTCATGCTGTGCCTGACACTCTGTTTTGAAATTGCTCTGGACGGAAATCCCTGAATCTGAGACCCAGGTTCTAGGAATGCAAACACACACACACGTACATACACACAGAGACACACACATCACACACACACACATGCACACGCAATGCACACACACACGTGCACACACACGTGCACACACGATGCACACACAACACACAGACACAAGCACACGACACAGACACACACATAGACACAGACACACACACACACGACACACAGACACATGCATACAGACACACAGGACACACACACATGCACACATAGACACACACACGACACAGACACACACACATATAGACACAGTGATACAAAACACACAGGCACACAAACACACAGGCACTGACACACACACAGAGACACACATGCACACACAGAAACACACACACCAACGACAAATCAGCCTCACTGTGTGCATTGCCGTTGCCCCATTTAACCCGCATCCTGCGTTGCTGGACAGTGTGTATGTGGCGATGGTGCTGAGGAAGATGAGCGCGGAGGGAAGGCGGCACCTGCAAGGGATCGGAGGGTGCGTTTTTTTTTTTTTTGCAACAAATAATTCAGATGCCAGTTTTCCTTTCCAGGGATGTTTTATGGTTGAGTTAGCTGTCTTAGGGAGGCGAAATGATTTCCCTAAGGTGTCGTCTGACTCACATCCACACACACCTTCCCTCAGAAAAGACTCGTTCTGCCTGAATTGAAACCAGCACGTCCAGCCCTGAGCCAGTTGGCCTCACTGTGCCCCGGCCGGGCGCGGCAGCCGCCTCCCCATGCCCATGGTTCTGCCACTCCCATCCCCACCGTCTGCGCTCCAGACATCTTCTTGAATTAGGAGGACTCCAAACCAGAAGCTCCATCATATTTCTATTTCTTTGCGAGTGTGTGACATCTTACAAAAAAGTAATAATCTTCCAGTTTATCCTTTTCCATGACTTTTTCCATTCTTGGTATCAAAATGAGAGCGCACTTTATTTTATTTTATTTTATTTTATTTATTTATTTTTTTTTGAGACGGAGTCTCGCTCTGTCGCCCAGGCTGGAGTGCAGTGGCCAGATCTCAGCTCACTGCAAGCTCCGCCTCCCGGGTTCACGCCATTCTCCTGCCTCAGCCTCCCGAGTAGCTGGGACCACAGGCGCCGCCACCTCGCCCGGCTAATTTTTTGTGTTTTTAGTAGAGACGGGGTTTTGCCGTGTTAGCCAGGATGGTCTTGATCTCCTGACCTTGTGATCCGCCCGTCTCAGCCGAGAGCGCACTTTAATAATCATCTAATCGTTTTTGGTTGTTTCTCTTAAAATCTGATCATCTATGATCTGATTATTATTTTATCTGATAATCTATTGTCAGCTTTTAAGAGAAACAGTGCGTGTGACCGTGTCTTTGGGGAGATGACGTGTATCTCACCTATTGGACGTTTTACTGTTTGTCATGAGGGTCCTTTGGAATAGTTTTCAGGTAGAAATGAATAATATTATGGTACTGGTCAGGAAGAAATTTAATGACAACTGAATTTGTTTATGAAACTTTGAATTTGGTCATGCAGCTCATTTCAACTTCTCCTCCTGCAACGCTTCTGAAATAGAGAAATCCTGCCCATAATACTTACTATTTCTGGGGAGGAAATGCTAGAATACCTAATGGAAGCTTCCAGATGATACAAGTCCCAGGTCTAGCAGGAAGCCCACAGGCCGTTCAATTTCCCTGCTACGGTATTTGCACGTTTGAGGCTCATGTCCCCAAACACCAGACACGTGCAAAACTCTGATTCCCCGGCTACGTGTTCCCAAGCACCAGACACCAGCAAAACTTTGCAGCACATTTCTTTATGCTCTTCTGTTAGTTTCAGCGACAGCCTATCTAGGCATTGCGCTTCTAGAAAGAAAACCAGAATAATGCTAAGAACGGAAGCTCTATGTACTGAGGGCCCTCTGGGCTCCAGGCGTCCTGCTGACCCACTGCGCACAGTCTCATGTGACTGTCCACACAGCCCAGGGAGGTGGAGATTCTTATTGTGTTCATCTCATAAAAGAGGAAAATTAAATGTAGGGGAGAAACTTGCACTAAGTACCTGCTGTGGACTGGCTGTGGGATCCCCCAAATTCCTATGTTGATACCCCAACCCCAAAGGGAAGGTATTAGAAGGTGAAGCCTTTGGGAGGCGATTGGGTCAGAAGGTTGGGGTCCAGTGATGGGATCAGTGCCTTTCTAAGGAAAGACATGAGGGCCCTGGCTTCCTCCCTCTCCAATCCCTGCTGTGTGAGGACACAGTGAGCAGGTGGCCAGTTGCAGGCCGGAGGCCAGGATGTCAGGAGGCAGGTCCTCCCCAGAATCCTGATCTGCTGCCTGGACAGTGGGCTCCCAGCCTGTTGCACTCAGGGGCCAATGTCCACTGCCTAAGCCACCCAGCCTGTGCCCTGCTGCTATGGCTGCCCAAGACAGTGGCCGAGATGGAAGCGCTTCTGAGTCCTAGGGTGTTACTCAGTGATTCTTCCAGTGGCTGTTGAGTGACTTCCCTATAGGATGGCAGAGCTGTGATCAATAAATATGGAAGCAGGAGGACAGGAGGTGATGCTGCTACAGAGGAAGGAAACAGAGCGGGCTCAGATGTGCTGGCTGCAGAAGAGGAGCTTGTTTTAGGTGAGGGAAACTCAGGAGGCCCTGGAGTCAGGAGGGAGCAAGACCAGACCCACTGGAGAGGCCGGCATGAGCCTTGGCACTGGACAGGAAGGCTGCACCTGCCCCCTTTGCCAGGCTGCATTTGGAGCTCCCTCCTATCCACGCACCCCAGTTCCTGCTCACAACGCCCTTCCTCAAAACCCCTCGTGAGCACACACGGCCATCCCCTCTGAGCGCCTCCTTCACTCTGTGAATCCGATGACCGCCTGGAGCGAAACATGAGCTCCGTCTGGAGATGTTTACCCTCGACCAGGTGGCAGCTTTGACCGGCAGGGACTGGAATCTACCAGTGCAGCTCCTGTGTGGGCACCAGCTCAGGACGGGAGACAGGCCGAGTTCCAATGTCTTCCAGGACACGGTGGAGGGGCAGGGTGTTGTCTGAAGGGGTTTCCCTGGCTCATTGTGAGTCCTAAGTGCCAGGTGTCGGATGTACAGTGAACACTTCCACTTCATTTGGCATATGCGGCTTTCCTGGCACTCACGTGGGGAGAACCCATGAGGAGGAGAGCTGGGAGCAGCCAGCCCTCCCTGTCTTGGATCCGACCATGGTGCCCTTCTTACTGTTGTCTGGGATAGGCAATGACGGCTCTTCCCCTGGCCTCTGGGTCCTTCAGAACTAGTCACGTGGTCAGGGCTGTTCTTTAATTTCAAGGATGTCTGGTCCAAGGTTCCACAATTTACTGACTGTGTGACCTTGGGGAAACCTCACCTTTCTAAACCTCACAAGGGAGATACACACAGGAAGGTCAAGTGAGGTCGTGCATGAATGTGAATTATCCAGCAGCACACGGCCAGCGAGCCCTTGACACTGGTGTTGGCGTTGGATGAATAGGATGCATTTGAGGGACCCTTGGTGGTTGAGAGCCCTCACTGTCACTGACCTCCATCCATCCCGGGACGGGCACCTCGCAGAACCTGAATGGATGTCAGTGCTGTCCCCGCAGCCAGTGAAGACCATGTGCTGTGGTCAGAGGCTGCATCTGGACCTTGGCTTGGCCAAGTTATGTGTGAGCATGAAGCTTGTTTCCTCCTCTCAAATGCGGGGACAACCCAGTAAACCTGCCTGGCAGAGTCGCTGAGAGACTCCCAGGAGGCCCTCGAGGTCACTTGCCACATTACTGTTTTCACGATGGCTTCTAAAGAAGTCATGCTGGCCGGGCGCGGTGGCTCACGCCTGGAATCCCACCACTTTGGGAGGCTGAGGCGGGCGAATCGCCTGAGGTCAGGAATTCGAGACCAGCCCAGCCAACATGGTGAAACCCCGTCTCCACAGAAAGTACAAAAATTAGCCAGGTGTGGTGGCAGGCACCTGTAGTCCCAGCTACTCAGGAGGCTGAGGTGGGAGAATCGCTTGAACCCAGGAGGTGGAGCTTGCAGTGAGCTGAGATCACACCACTGCACTCCAGCCTGGGTGACAGAGCGAGACTCCATCTCAAAATAAATAAAGAAGGAAGGAAGTCGTGCTTATTCTGTCAGTCCCTAAGAAATCAACTTGATTTTAGTAGACGTTGGAAGGCTGCTGAGCTCCTGAAAGCCCAGCCCTGAACCCAGGCTCTGCTGAGGGCATTCCTTTTCCTCTGGCTTCAGGTGAGAAATCGTCTGGCCCAGCGGTCCCTGGGCCTCAGCATGAAGGCTGGGGAGCTAAGCGAGGAGTCTGGGCATTTCTAGAAGACAGGGTATAAATAGGCCCTATTTTGTAGCATCCGGGAGAAGCCGGTTGGTCTATAAAAACCTCGATAATCGTGCCTCATTTCCTGCTTTCACGGCGTGCCATGCCCTTGGTGATTAGTGTGCTTTTCAGACTAACAGCAACAGTATGTTGAACTGAATGCCACCTCCTGGGTAAAATGATCAATCTCTTTGACTTCTGCAGTAAACATGTTCCATCGGGGGGTCACTAATATGCTTTTATGACCTCACTGTCGGAGACGATACCATTACCAAGCTTGATAAACTGTTCTTCAGAGGCTTGCTTTTAATTTTATTTTTTATGCAATCATGGGGGACTATAACCAATAAATTTAGCTCGATGCTTTCTCACTATTAACTAATTCTGAAGAAGCCCTCGGGGGTTCGTCAGGCACAAATCCTTCAAAGAATTTGTACAGGATATTGGAAATGATATTCACCCTGGGACAGAGGTTTAAGCCCGAGCTGCTACTGTTTTCTTTGCCATTAGAGTTACAACTTGGCTAAATGTCATTTAGTCAAAACGCTGGATTCTGCAGGATTTGCAGATAGGCCTGACTGTTTGTCTTTAATAAATTCATAGACTCACAGAAGAGGTATTAGATTATTTGTTTGAGAAAAGGATGTGTAAGTGGCACCAGACTGCTGATGTGCAGTTTCTCATTAGGTTCAGGCAGGCTCAAAAGTGCTCAAATCCAAATTAAGCTCCAGAGCCTTTTTGGAAAACATTGTAACAGCTGTGAAATGGAAAGGGGAGTTCAGATGAGAGCCTGGCTAGGGATCTTATCTTAAAGGGGCATCAGCTAGAGCCACGTCTGTGGTACAAAACCACGGACCTGGCTATTTTCTTCTTTCTTTATGTCAAGGAAGGAGCTTCTTAAAATTATGCTTTAATGCTTGCATTGCTTCTGAGGTTCTGGTGTCTTAAAATCCCATTTGCAGAAGCAATTTCTTTCTTTCTTTCTTTTTTGAGACAAGATCTTGCTCTGTTGCCCAGGCTGGAGTGCAGTGGCACAATCTTGGCTCACTGTAGCCTTGAGCTCCTGGGCTCAAGTGATTCTCCTGTCTCAGTTTCACGGGTGGCTGGAATGACAGGTGTGTGCCATGATATTCAGCAAATTTTTTGATATTTCTTCAGAGTTGAGGTCTCACTATGTTGCCCAGGATGGTCTCGAACTCCCGAGCTTAAGCAATCCTCCTTCCTCAGCGTCCCAAAGTGCTGGGATGACAGGGGTGAGCCACTGTGCAGGCACCAGAAGTGATTTCTGGCTATTGTTTTCAACCACTGAGGATACCTATTGCCAAATGTTTATTTTCAAACCAAAGCTCAAATTTGAAAGATGTCTTAAACTGTGGGAATTGTTTCTTGGTTGAATTTCATATGCGCACATCTATCTGGAGACCTTGGAGATGAAGGATAGAATCAATGACACCTTAGAGTCCTTTGCGATTCTATCGTAATTATCGTAATTACTTTTAATCTCAGACCAATAACTCCCGCACCCCCAGTCCCTTCCTCACTAGAATCTAGCCTAACGCCAAGCTAGAACACTGAACGCTTTTGCCACAAAACCAGTAATAATCAAATACCATTATAGATAGAATTCTCAATTCCAAAGCTTTCTCTCTCTCTCTCTCTCTTTCTTGACACTGCCACCCAGGCTGGAGTGCAGTGAAATGATCATGGCTCACTGCAGCCTCAACCTTCTGACTCGAGTGAGCCTACCATCTCAGCCTCCTAAGTAGTTGGGACTATAGGTGGTGCTACCATGTCCAGTTAATTTTTAAAAAATTATTTTGTAGAGACGGGGTTTTGCCACATTGCCCAGGTTGGTCTTGAACTCCTGGGCTCAAGCCTTGGCCTCCCAAAATGCTGGGATTACAGATGTGAACCACCGTGCCCGGCTCCTGTTCTATTGCTTGTTTTGATCCATTTGTTTGTGTGCTGCTGGGGTGGGTGGGCGTATCGGCTGGATGCACTTATAATGTTGTTAAAAGCTAAGGTGAAGTGCTATGTTCAAGGGATAGATTATGTATCAGAATGCCTTTTTGTTAAAGCAATACATGTTCAGTGAACACCTAACCCATGGTGGGCTTTGATCTCATGCCTGGAATTCAACAGTAAACAGAACAGGGGGACTCTCTTTCTTCAGGTAGCTCCTATTCCAGGTGGAGGAGACATGTGTGGGATGTGCCAAGGGGTGAGAAGTTGCGTGGAGAACAGAAAAGCAAAGTCAATGAGGTAGGGATTCCTGCAGCTTGGGGGATTGTCAGCGTCAACATTTGATGCTACATATGTGAGCCCGGTCTGAAAGGAGTGAAGAATCAACCCAGGAAGAACTGGCTGGGCACACATATGAGCCATTGATGCCACCACACTGGATACCAAAACAGGGATGCTGTCTACACTGGACACCAAGATCTCCATGGTGTCTACATTGGATACCAAGATGTCAATACTGTCTGCACTAGACACCAAGACTTTGATACTGTCTACACTGGATACCAAGACATGGATGCTGTCTACACTGCATACCAAGATGTTGATGCTGTCTACACTGGACACCAAGACATCGATACTGTCTACATTAAATACCAAGACTTTGATACTGTCTACACTGGACACCAAGACATGGATGCTGTCTACACTGCATACCAGGATGTTGATGCTGTCTACACTGGACACCAAGACATCGATACTGTCCACATTAGATATCAAGACTTTGATACTGTCTACACTGGACACTAAGACATGGATACTGTCTACACTGGACACCAAGACATCGATGCAGTCCACACTAGATACCAAGACTTTGATGCCATCTACACTGGATACCAAGATGGGTGTTTCAAGTTGGTCATCTAATCCTCAAAGCAACAGAATGAGGTCAATATCATCATACACATTTCATAGATGAGAAGCCTGAAGTCCAAAGAGTGGAAGCTATTTCCAAATAAATACAAGTCGCATGACCTGGAGAAGAGCTGGGATGTAAATTCAAGAGCACGTGATTCTGAAGCAAATTATTTGCCCTCCAAGTTTCTGCTCTCATTGCCAGACAGCACCTTCGCAGGGGTCAGAGCTTCAGCCACAAGCAAGGTGCATGGACATTGGAAGAGTTTTTTGTCCCCCATGGACGTGGAGTAGGTGCTTTTACGTGTCCCAGTGAGATGCAGGAGCTGTGTGCTGATCTCGTCATGCCACGGACACATCCGGAGTCTGTGCTGGGCTCACCCCGCTTCTGCCACCAGCCTTTTGCACAGCAGGAAATCAACAAGGACTTGGTAAAGAGAATGGGCTCTGCCAAGCTGCTTACTTTAAAGTTCACCTGACACGTTTACGCTCAGGGGGAGTGACGAGGTCTGTAAGCGAACGTGAAGAATGAAGACTACAGCTGGTAACATTGCATCCTGAAAATCTGCCAAGAGAGTAGATTCTAACGCTCCTACCACATCCCCGCTGAGTGGTAACTTTGGAAGGCGATGGCTTGTTGGTTGTTTGACTGTGGTGTTCATTTCACCATTTGTATGTATATCAAAACATCGTGTTGTACACCTTAGAGATGTACAGTAACAGTAAATAAAAAAATTACCAGAATGTTCACTAGTTCCAAGAAACCTGTTTTAATCTTGAGCTGGCAGAAACCCACAGCCCACACATTAATGACAAAATGTTCTAGAAACGCACCTCGAAGACCCTCAGCGACAAGGCTCGCTATGACGCGATGACCGCCACCGTTAGTCCTGTTTCCGGAAGCAGCAGCGCTCTGCAGCCGACCCTGGCAGGGGGCACTCCACAGTGTGTGACTGGCGACGACAGTCCTCCTTCTCCTTGGCTTAGGATCCTCTTCTTGCCTGCGTGGAGTCTGTGGCTCTGCTCTGGCTCCAGTGCTCCCACCGTGGCTCTAGCCAGGAGTCTCCCATGTTGGAGCACGGTGGGAAGGGCAACTCTGGGGTGGAATTATCCAAATACATGGCGGTGCTGGGGTTCCAGGGCAGCCCTGAGGAGAGGGGCAGGGGGGCAGGGGTTCTGTAACCCCTCTGCCCAGGTGCCTGCTCAGAAGCTTGGCGCCTGTGTGGAGGGACTCAGTGTCAGGAACAACCATGGATTTGCTGGAGAAGGAGAAGCTCTGGAATAGTAAAGTTGGATCACAGCTAATCATGGTGGCTTGAAGTGATAGCTGGTGAATGCTTGTCTATCTCGTGTTCAGTTACCTCTCTGGTTGCCTCTTACTGTTCAACTCTCCATTTTCTGAGCTCTGTTTACCCTGTTCTATCTATCTGAGTTAGCCACTTAAATTTGTTTTGAATGTGGTTGTGTATAAACAAAAGAACAAAAATACAGCCGGGGCGATGGCTCATGCCTGTCATCCCAGCACTGTGGGATGCTGAGGCAGGAGGATCGCTTGAGCCCAGGAGTCAGAGACCAGTCTCAGCAACATAGCGAGACCCTGTCTCTACTAAAAACAAACAAAACATTAGCCGGGCAAATCACTTGAGCCTGGGAGATCGAGGCTGCAGTGACCTAGATAGCTCTCTGCACTCCAGAGTTGGGTGACGGTGTGAGACACTGTCTCAAAATATATATGTGTATGTTATATAAAATGACAAAAATACGTAAATACATAAAAATATACCTGAAATTGCTGAATGTTCAGAAGGATGACTCTGATGCTTTGGGACGATTGTCGGGGAGTTAGTAAATCACACACTTGCACGGTTGTCCATTTCAGGGTAACAGCCATTAGTTCTCCATTGCTTTTCAAGTATTTGAAGGAGCAATGAATTTTGAATTTTAATGTTTCTCAGGGACCATGTGGTACTGAGTATGTTTTTTGATGCCCATTATCTGCGACATATTTTCCCCCTACCTCCTCCTTCAGCAGAGCTCTTTTTCTGGCTGTCCCCACACAGTCTGGTAGAACTTGGTGCACTCCATACGTTTCCAGGTCTGGGATGTCCTGCACGGCAGCCCCCGGCCTCCTATGGCCCTGGAGTGCTTGAAATGTGGCCGCTGAGACAGAGGAACGGAATTTTAAGTTGTATTTAATTTTGATTGAATTGGAGTTGTCACCTGTGGCTGATGGCTACTGCACCGGACCGCCACCCAAGAAGCTTAAGATCCCAGGACACTCAAATGTGGATGGGTTTTGTGTTGTGAGAACAGGAAATCCTTTATGAAGAGGTTTTTACACCTTGCTGAGAACATGGAAAATTATGCAATTTGGCCGCGTCGCAGGACAGAGCGGAACCCCCTCTGCTCACGGCGAGACCAGAAGTGGAGTGTGGGGTTTGAGCGCCCTGTGAATTCTCATCATGACCACGGTAGAGAAAGGACACAGAAAAGGGGTGAAAGAGACAGTAAAATGGAAAGGCGCGCTGTGAACGGGCGTTTTCACTGGAAGGCCTTTGTTTTACAGCTGAAACCCGGATCTACCGGCCAGGTTCACATGGAATTTTAGCTGGAGGCTTTGCAGAAAGCCTGTCGCGGCGGCAACAGTGCAACGTCGTTAACAACAAAGACCAAAACTGGAGAGGAAAACCGTGCAATAGCCAGGAAGCAGACTGAGCGTCAGCCTCAATGGGCCGGAAGGAGTGCGGCTGCACAGCAGCCCGGGGCAGGGGCAGACGGGCACACGGTGTGGCTCGTGCCTGGACCCCCTGCTGGGAACCTGGAGCCCACTGGCTGGTGCGCTGGGCCCTGACCCCCTGAGCCGACAGAGTCCAGGTGAGCACAGCACGTTCGATGCCGGTGGGAAACCCTCTGCCTGGCCGCTGTCGCGACCCAGTGGATCTGAGATCACAACTGTTATAGCTTTCTGGTGGATGAGGGGGACATTCACGCTGCAAAAGAGTAAGGACATCCCAGCAAGGCCTTCCTGCAGCCAAGACCCAAGTCAGTTCTGGAGAAGCTGAAGGCATGGGAAAACCCTCCAGCCTTGGGAGGCTCCCCAGGCCCCAGAGTGACCCTGTTCTTGCAGCACTGGTCCTTTGTCCCCACAGTGAGAGGGTGGGCCCCATCGCCTTCCACGGCTGTGCTGACTCCTGCCCACCCCTCAGCCAGAGTCACGCGGGTGCCCAAGGAAAAAGTAACTTCAGATCCCAAAGTGTTTCTTCCAGGCCCGGAAGGTGCAGGAAGCGGCCAGCCACTGACTGCCCTGCTGGCACCTGCAGCGATGATGCTATTCTCACTCAGAGGTTTTGTGAGCAGATTTTTCTAATTCTTTGATTCTTCTTTGTGAGATTTAAGGAAAGCCTACGTGACAGTGCCACTGTCATCTCTCCTTATTTTTGCTGTCTGCCCATGGTCAACACGGAGTGTGCGGTCCTAAGATGTTTTCTATGCCTGGGCTGTGCCTCCGTATTTGTGGGCAGGAGATCTGAGCCAGTGCCAGATGTGGACAAAACTCAAGTCAGAGCCCAGAGGACGGCCCTGCTGTGAATCAGACCAGGGGTGCCCTGACCACACCCTCTTCCCAGAGGACGGCCCTGCTGTGATACAGACTGGGGTGCTCTGACCACACCCTCTTCCCTTTGCCACCTCCATGCCTGGACTTCTAGCTGCACCTGCATTGCTTTGCCCAAGGTTTTCTCTTCTGCTAGGGTTGGCTTTGCCATGTCCTTGGGCCAGAAGGGCTGGGGAGGGAACCCTTCCAGGAGCCACCACGGACTAAGAATGGGGCCATGGGTGCAGGACGCCTGGCTCCCACCTCCCTCACAGGGTGCGGTTCTGATGCAGGTGTTTCAAGCCCTGCAGGTTCCCCAGAAGGGCTACCCCCAGTTGCTCACCGGGTGGCGGGCTCAAGGCCGGCCTCATCGCCGGCTGACCTTCCTTCCTCGTGTCCTGCAGGTGCGTCCCTGATCCTCACCCCAAATAAACCACCTTCCCTCCATCCTGACCCGAGGCCCTCGCCTCTCCCAAGACGATGGAGGCCAGCAGGTGAGCTCTGACAGGTGTGTTTAACAACCACGTGTGCAACAGAGGTGGCTTTCCCTGCTCCCTTTCCCTCCTCGTTTCCCAAGTTGGAGCTGGATGCAGAGCGTCCCACCTGCTTGTGACAAGCGTGCATTCTCGACATACATGCTTCAGACCAAATGTCTGCTTGTTCACCTGTGCGGGCTGCTCGGTGCTGTGCAGGCTGCTCTGTGCGGGCTGCTCTGTACTTGGGAAAATGAAGGTTCGCATGATTTCCTGCGGTAATGCCATCCGTTTTATGCCTTAATAAGGACTAGAAGGAAAACATTTTCCTCGAGCTCCGTGCGAATATCGCCCAAAGTGCAGCTCCCCGCGGAGGCCCCGTGCGCACTTCTGACTGTGACGTGATGGAGATGGGGGAAAATGAGTTAAAGGACGAGGATAATCTGTAAAGTGACACAGAAAGCTTGCAAACGGCCTCACTTGAAGCATTTGTATTTTACAGGTCTCAGGCAATGACAGGGCATGTGAAATTTGCTGGGTCGTTTATTCTAGACGCGTGTGTTTGTGACTCAGGCTTTCACGTGCTGGGTTTTAGGAGTCATTATTCATCTGAAGCAGCAGAAAAGGGCCGGCTTTTCCACTGTGCCGGCCAGTCCTTTCCCGGGTTTTCATCCGAGCACTTGCTGGGGGAGGAACATTTGATGCCAGCGGTCCTGGTGCCAGGCTGCTCGCTCACTGGAGGGAGGATTTCCATTAGAAAATTTCAAATTCAAAGTTTGGGGCGGCTGCACTGAGAGTGTGAGAGAGAATGTCACTCAGATGTGGCCCCTGGAAGTAACTCTTGCATCGTGCCTTCCTTTCTTGGAAAAGGCACTGCCATATGTGCTTTAATGGTGAATTGGACAGGAAGTGATTGAAATTCATTTTTTTCTCCTTCAGATCATATAGGCAAATTAATATCCAATAGCACATTTTTCTTGTCCTTCTTTATAGTCTCACTAAAAGCAAAGCAAAGTAGAGACATCCTGGAATGCTGTAATCTTCTCTGGGGGAAAAGCAATTACGGAAACTGATATTACCGGTTTCGGAAACTGACATTACCAGGAAAAAAGCTCCACTAGGTAATAAGCCTAGAATTCCACTTGGAGGTTCAGTAAATCAGCTCTTGATATGGCTGGGAAAGGATGGGAAAACTTGCTTTCTTTCCTATGTTGGAATTTAAGTTTTTACGTTTCTTCTTTCCTTTTCTTATTCTCCTGGTCTGCCCCCACCAATGTCCACCAAGTGAATTTGCTCATGCCGTATGTCACCTCGCTTAATAACGAGCATTTTGTCAGAATACTTGCACATGCGGCTTTCTGGGACGCCTTGCCAGGGTGGGGTGGGCCCATTGACCGTGGGACGCCTTCCCAGGGTGGGGTGGACCCATGGACTGTGGGAGCCCATTTTCATGAAGAATCCTGAAAAGAGCTTGCCCTGAGAATCACGAGACGGGATTTCGTCTTCGGTCGTATGATCAGCCCGCCAGGAAGTTACTTAATTTTCCTGGTCTCTGCTTCCTCCTGTGAAGCACCAGGATAGGCACTCTGTGAGGAACCGGGTCACCGAGCCACCCTTTCCCCGCAGCTCAGCCCCAAAGCACAGGACAGAGCCTTTGCCTAGCAGGCGCTCACTAAATATTCCTTGAGTGAATGAAAGGGGGCAAAATTCACATCCATGTCAGTCCCACGTCTCTCTGAAATAGGCCTTCTTGGTGGAAAGGTAAAAAGAATTCAAGGATAGAAAGACAGCTGAGACAAACCAGGCGATATTTACCACTTTGTACGTGAGAGGCCAACCCGTTAGAAAGGCAAGCATTCCAGCAGCGAGAGTGATGGATCCGAAACTCCCCGATCAGATCAGAAGATGCTGTGTTGGCCACATGAGCTTCGGCCTCAGTCCTCTGAGTGGAAGCAGTGAAGTCAGACAAGGTGAACTCAGAGCTGATCCACTCTGCCACATCCTCACTCCAGAACCCCTGATGACCTGTTCAATTCCTACACAAGCGATGACTCCTCGAGTTTCCAGGTGAATGCTCCTAATATCACTTTACATCTGTATCTGTTTGCCTCGGAATGCATCTGTTTCTTCTGTGGACACGTAGCCTGTGAGGATGGAGCTCTGCACATCCAAGCTCCTGGAAAAATACACTCCCCTGGACCTCCACTGAGGGGTGTCAAATGGAGCTTTTCATGTAATGTCTGCATGTGGTGTGGTCATATGCATGCATTCCATGTAACATCTGCACGTGGTGTGGTCACATGCATGCATTCTGTGTAATGTCTGCATGTGGTGTGGTCATACGTCTGCATTCCGTGTAATGTCTGCACATGGTATTGTCATACGTATGCATTCCGTGTAACATGTGCACGTGGTATTGCCATATGCATGTATTCCATGTAATGTCTGTACATGGTGTGGGCATACGCATTCATTCCATGTAACGTCTGCATGTGATATTGTCATACGCATGCATTCCATGTAACATCTGCACGTAGTGTGGTCATACACATGCATTCCATGTGTGGTCATACACACGCATTCGTGTAATATCTGCATGTATTCCGTGTAACGTCTGTACACGGTGTGGTCATATGCATGCCTTCTGTGTAACGTCTGCAGGTGGTATTGTCATATGCATGTATTCCGTATAACATCTGTACATGGTGTGGTCATACACATGCATTCTGTGTAACGTCTGCAGGTGGTGTGGTCATACGCATGCATTTGTGTAGTGTCTGTATGTGGTATTGTCATATGTATGCATTCTGTGTAACATCCACATGTAGGGTCCTGCTTTTGTGTCTGAGGAGCTCCCTGGAGGACTCTGCAGCTGGGCCAGCAGACAGCCATCACCTCCGGTGCCCTGCTGTGGTTTAGGTGGTGTGGATGGGAGGTGTGGTGCTCTCTGTCAGCCCAGGGCCCTACCTTTGGGTCCGTTTGACTTATCTGTTGCTGTGATGCCCATATTATCAGATCATGAAAAAGTCATGCCACTCAGGATTTGGGACTGGCCACGGCACAGTTAGCAAAACCAATGGCCTGAGGATTTTTCGCCCTGCATCATGGATCTTGTAACTCTTACCTCCCTTCGCCCTGCATGGATCTTGCAACTCTTACCTCCCTTCACCCTGCATGGATCTTGTAACTTTTACCTCCCTCTGATTCCTTGAAACAGAAACCACAGAGTATTCAAATAATTGCCATGTAGGCTGCCTTCTGCCAACTGGAAATGTCTTTTCAGAAGATCACACACCCTGGACAAGTCCTTTCCTCTAGAATGAGTCCCTTGCTGTCTCTACCCAGGAATTCCACTTCAGAAGAGGCTCTACGAAGCACGTGGGAAAAGCTTGCATTGGCATATTTGCTAGTGTTTTCCATAAAACCAAAACGTTTAAGTAGAATAAATATGAAACAAAAACTAAATTAAGTGTATCCATACACAGGAGCATATGCAGTTTTAACTTGGTAGCACATTTGCTTAGAGATTTTCATATAATATATTGTTAGGTTAAAAATCCAGTTTCTGACTGAACCGTATGCATCATATGACCCTGTTTTTGTAATAAAACTATATTTATATTTACAGTTTGCAAATGTATATATATGTATGTGCATAAAAATACATCTGGAAGGACACAAACCAAAATTGAAAAAGCACTTATATCTGGCTGGTTATGAGTGACTTTTCACTTTCGTTTTTAATATCTGTCTGAATTCTCCAGACTTTTACCGTGGCCATACTTTATATTTTTAAAAACACACAAATGAAAAGCTAAACTTAGGGAAGAAAGAACAATGGGTCAGGCCTTCCCATCCAACATCTGATGATAACTAAATCATTTAAGCCAATTAATTAGTAGATGTAGAAAACATTTGCTAATCACTAAACTTGCATCTACTTTTTGACATTTCAAAACAAAGTGGCAAGAACCACATTGCTTAGTTTGTCTGCTGTTTGGCCAAATGGTTAGACTAAAAATATGAGTTAATTGTCATTCTGCATGCATTTTTGGCTAATATATATCACCTCCTATGATAAGAAAATTATGGAAAAATTACTTCACACATTTCCTGGGTGGTGGGCACTGAGGCTTCTCGGAAAACACCATTTTCTTTACAATGTTGATGTCAAATGATATTTGAATATTTACTACATGTACAGCATTGAGATGCAAACTTTTCAGATGGTTCCTGGACCTTTTCCGTTTCTGAGAATAAGACCTCGATTTACGCAGAAATGTTTAATTTGACAGAATACATTTCGGAAACATCAAATGGGTTAGTCTAGGTCCAGCCCCACTGTTATCCTGAAGTTTTGTTCTTTAAGTTCAAGACCACTTGGAATAGACCCTGAGGCTGCCCTTCGGGGACTCGGAATTAATACTCCCACATGCTCAGCAAGTACAGGCGGCCAGGAGTCAGGTGAGGGGGCTGTAGAAACTCTGTATTAGTCATAGAAACTGTGTGTGTTTAAAAGCTGCCACAAGTTCTGTTTATGACGGGCATGGCATTATTCCCCCCACCTTAGATGAGTTAGGTCCCTGATGTCTCAGGTGACAGTAGAATGCAGTGGTTAAAAGCAAGTCTTTGAAACCCAACCGACTCGGGTGTGAATTCCGACTCAGCTCCTAACCACCTGCACAGTCTTGGACATTAAAAACCTCTCTTCAGTCTTTTATATACATATTCCCTGTATAAACCAAAAATCACATTCTAAGGCCCCCTAAGCTTCTGAATGCACTTCCTCCCCAGCCAGGGCTCTTTTAAAATTTAACCTGAGAGACTGTTTGAGGCCATGATGGGAAGTGGGGGTCAGACATGCCTCATGATGCCTCTCCAACATTAACAGCAACACAGACCTTAGGTCTGATAAGAAACATTTACATATACCAGGTATATCGCCTAATGTAAATGTTTCTTATCAGACCTAAGGTCTGTGTTGCTGTTAATGCAGGTTTGTGCACATGTACCCTAGAACTTACAGTAAAATAAAAAATTTATTAAAAAAAAGAAAAAGGAAATTCTCAAGAAAAAAAAAAGAAAAGAAACATTTACAACCTCTTTTCTCTGAAGCCTGTTACCTGGAAGCTTCATCTGCATATGATAAAGCTTTAGTCTCCACAACCTCTTATTGCAACCCAGACACTTCTTTCTGTTGATTCCAGGACTTTGGACGAACTCAACCAATTGTCAAACAGAAAATGTTTAAATCTCTCTATAAGCTGAAAGTGCACCCCCCTACTGATCCCCCACCACCTCCAGCCCCTTCCCTGCTTCAAGTTTTCCCACATTTCTGGACCAAACCAATGCATTTCTTAAATGTATTTGATTGAAGCCTCATAGCTCCCTAAAATATATAAAACCAAGCTGTGCCCCGACCACCTTGGACACACGTTCTCAGGATCCCCTGAGGGCTGTGTCGTGGGCCAGGTCACCCATATTGGACACACGTTCTCAGGATCTCCTGAGGGCTGTGTTGTGGGCCGGGTCACCTATATTTGGCTCAGAATAAATCTCTTCAAATATTGTACAGAGTTGGACTCTTTTCATTGACACGTAGTTAAACACGTCTATCCCACAAGATAGTTGAGACAAATGAAAGGAATTTCTGATAACCACACAAGTGCCGGGAGCCAGGGAAACATTCAGTGAACGGTCATCATCATCACTTGAGTGTTGAGACGCTGCCTTTGTGATATTGTCAGAGTTGCTAAAATGCATGGCTACCTCTCGGTTCTCAGAGAGCCTCACGTTGGAAGTAGCTGATAGTAACAGAGGTTGTCTTCATACAACCAGATAGACAGGGATGAGAGACAATTGATCTCTGGCCTCACAAACTATAAGAATCTGAGAGAGAAAGCCACAGGACACCGCCTCTAAGAGGGGAGATGGAAGGCAGGAAAATTCGCTCCGGGGTGTCTGACGCCTGGGAGTCAGAGGACAGTAAAACAAAGCGAAGGCCTTTCCTGCAAACCAGAAACCAGTGTCGCCAGCCAGCCATGGGGTATACCCCGACTCCCAGGAAGGTCCAGGCACAGGTGCCACCTCCTGTCTGTGATGAGGACACCATCTCCACTTTTGCATTCTCCAGCTCCTTCTGTCACTCAGCGTGGGTGCTGGGTGGTCCAGTGCGTACCAGGGACTCTTACACATGCATGCCGACCCTACACGTGTCCCTCTTCCCAGAAATCATTCTTCTCCTTCTTCCTTTGCCCTTTTGTACATTAGTTATTAAACTTGTGTATCTTAGCCCCATTTTTCAGTAGCCTCTAAAGACTTGCACTTCTACTTCTCAGAACACTTTTGAGGTCCTCAGAGGATGGCGTGCCTGCAGCCCAGGCCAGGCCCCTTCGTGCTGGGCTCCAAGATCACCATGCCTCCTAACCAGACACTTCGTTTGTGCCGCTCCAGTCCCCACGGCAGGAGTGACTCTTCTCTCTCACGAGCATGAGGATCACGATGTTATTGCTTATAAAGCCCTTAAGCTCTCTTTCAGGTGTGTTTCAAATCGTTATCTCCTTACACCGACCAGACAGATGTGAGTCCGCTGCCTGGTGACATCATCCTCTTGTTAGAAGAGCAGCAACTCACATTTCTGTAGCAAATCGATAACACCATGTGACAAATCAAAAATCGACAACGGCTATTTCTTTGTTTTAGGTTTTATTTTTCTTCAGAGAGAAACAAGTATGGCAAATATCTATCAATTTCTGTTTAATCTGATGACAAATTAATTGACAATGATAACAAGTGGTTATCTGCTTAGATATGTAACGTAGGCATTGGAAGGAATATTTTATCCTAACATTAGAACTAAGATTTTGTGTAAGTGCAAAGAGGACATCGTCTTCACCCCACTGTGTTACAGATCAGGAGGTTGGAGGTGGCTCGGTTACGGGGTTAAATGACCCTCACGCACGTCATGCAGCCCTGAGCTGGGGAAATGAAGAACAAGCCCCTATGCTTGCTGGGCCGTTCCACCCCTCACATTCGACTTGCTTGAAGAACCTGCCAGAGGCTTCGTCTGGAACAGCACCTCAGTCTCATTCATCTCTATCACGAGTTTCTGTATTTTGACCATGAGCCTGTTCCAACATTCTCCGCTCATCATTAAAATAACTTTATCCCAACCTCGCAGCTTCCAAATTAATGCTGACTCTTTCGTTATCAGAAACAAGCAATGATTTAGAGTATCACTGAACTAAAATCAGAATGTTTTACCTTGAGGTTTAATTCTCTCTAAAATCTAGTCAGCTGCTCCACATCCTGGTTTCACCATCATATCAGCACAAATCTTGAATATTTCATTTCCTAATCTGTCATCCTTGTAATCTCCTATTTTATAAATGCTCTGTTCTTTTTTATAATATGCAGGCCAAAATGGCCTGCATATTATAAAAAATGGCCAAAATGGCCAAAATGGCCTGCATATTATAAAAAGTATTGAATAACTTATTTCTTTCTCTAATCAACCTGATTTATTTGTCTATTCAACATCCATCCATCCATTCATTCATCCACTCACTCATTCACCTATTCATTTTTTAATTAAGCATTTCACTAATTTCTTCAGCACTTACTATGTTCTAGACAGTGTCCTGGGGATATGAACATAGATAGATAGATAGATAGATAGATAGATAGATAGATAGAATAGATGATAGGTAGATAATTCTTTGTCACTATCTTTAAGGTACACAAAATTTTGTAGGAGAGTCCATGATATACCAACTTCTTATAATACAATTAATGTCTTTAGTGCAATAGAGCAAAAATAGGTCCAGGGCTTTATGACTACTAAGTGCTCAAGCCTAGCAGGTGTTTTGATGCCTATGGAATCACCACCTGTAAGTCCCACTAATTCAATCGCCATTTGTGCCTAACGTGCCCAATATTCAGTAGGAAAGATATGCAAGAAAATAATTAGAGTTCCTAATATCTCTTTTGCCCACCATTAGATATCCATGTTTGCGATCTTCTGGGCAATTTTCAGGCCCGCTGGCATCACAAGTTCCTCCACCTAGACTTGGATAATGGGTGAATCAGCGAGAAGCACTTTTCCTGAGCCCAAGTTCTAAAACCTCCACAGCAACAGCCCTAATGAAAAAGGTAATATCTCCCACTTCTCCTTTCTATTGCCTTTTTGTTTGGTTTTCACGGGAATCTATTTCTGAGTGTTTGCTATAGGCAGAAGCTTTCCTCATCTCCACTTTTGATTACGAGAACAGTGTTGCCCGGTGGCTGCCCAGGGGAAGGTGGCGGGCAGGGTCAGAGTGCGCACACACGTGTGTTCATGTGTGCTGTGTACATGTGCTGCTGGGCTCCAGGAACTACTGGCTATCACAGTGAGCGGTGACACGAAGGCCTGTAATTCTGTGTTGAAAATAATTATTTCCAGCCTAGAACTTGCAGTCTCGCTGGAATGAAATACACAGAAAATAGTCAGGACAGCCCAATCTATGTCTGAGCCTCAAGATTTAAAGATAATTTATATCCAAAAATACATACTGCTATGTCTTCTTACCTTTCCATTTTCACAGCTAGCTGCCAATTTAAGTAAGTATCATTGCTTTAGTTAAGGGCTTTAGTAATAAAATAATAATAACTTCACAAACAGGAAGAGATTCTATAAATCCTGAGTTTCACACCAGGAAACCGCCCCAGAAAACACTTTGTGTACTAATAGCTGTAAAAAAAAAGTCAGGGACCTGACTTAAATAATTTCTTTCCTTTATGTATGTTTGGGGGACGAGGCATTTCTGGTTCTACTTGTAACACGTGCATGTGAGGTTACACACAGATTTCTTTCCTGGAAAATTGGAAATCATCATCATCAAAACTGTAAAATGATCAAATACTGGCACAATTATTTTCTTCAGGAATCTCACAAATTCATCTGGGGGAGTGGATCTGAAATCTAAAATCTGAAAACATTTATTTCACTTTATGATTCTTTTTACTCTACATTCTTCTCTAATTTTTTTCCTTGACTGCAACATTGGTGTCTCTGTTTCTCATGGTCTGTCTTCGCCTCAGTCGTGCAGTTCTGTGGGTATCTAGGGGGCCTTTCAGCTGAAAGTACGTCTGCAGCCCGACGCTGGTGGTCCACGTTTTCCTGTCGGGTCTGCGGGTTGCATCTGCCTCCCGTGACCTCGGAGGGGATCTGTGTGCGTCCTGAGAGGGAGGCAGCCTGGGAAGCCAGGGTGGCTTGCAGAAGACGCTCGCCATTTGCACAGAGCTAGCGGAGGCAGCTGGCCTGTGTGAGTGTGTGTGCACGTGTGTGTGAGCGTGTATGGGTGTGTGTGTACGCTCATGTGTGTGTGTGTTTATATGTGTGTATGTGCACCTGCATGTGTGTGAGCATGTGCGTGTGTGTGCACATGTATATGCTCATGTGCTTGTGTGTGTTTATGTGCGTGTATGTGCACGTGCGTGTGTGAGAGCATGTGTGTGTGTGTGCACACGTATATGCTCATGTGCTTGTGTGTGTGTGTGCATTTATGTGCGTGTATGTGTGAGTGGGTATGCTTATGAGCGTGTGTGAGAGTGTGTATGGATGTGTGTGCACGTGTATGCTCTTGTGCTTGTGTGTGCTCATGTCTGCGTGCATTTATGTGCGTGTATGTGTGTGAGTGTGTATGGGTGTGTGTGTGCATGTATGCTTATGTGCGTGTGTGCGTGCAATTATGTGCATGTGCGTGTACGCAAGTGTTTGTGTGTGTGTGTGTATACGTGCGTGTGCATGTGTGATGAGGGGGTGTTGCTCAGGAAGCGAGGGCCAGGGCATGTCCTGGATAGAGACAGCTTCCTGGGGGAAAGCCTTGTTCTAAGGCAGCAGGGCAGTCTCGCACCTGCACGGCTGCTCCTGGGATTTGGAAAGGGTACAGATGGGAAGTTGGAGAGACGGCCTGGGGCAGTGGGGCAGGTGTTAATGAGCATGCCTGGAACTCCATCCCTCACCTTGCAGAGGAGGCAAGGAGCTGTCCAACTGTCTCCTAAGTAGTGGCACGGTCAGTGCTATGGTTTGGAGGTTTGTCCCCTCCAACTCTCGTGTTGAAACGAGATCCCCAGTGTTGGAGGTGGGGCCTGGTGGGGGATGCTGAGGTCAGGAGTGGATCCTTCATGAGTGTCTTGGTGCCGCCCTCCTGGTCATGAATGAGTTCTTGCTCTGTACGTTGCAGTGAGAGCTGACTGGTAGGAAGAGCCCAGCCCCTCCCACCGCCTCTCCCACCACGTGATCTCTGCACAGGCAGCTCCCCTCCCCCTCGGCCAGGAGTGAAGCTTCCTGAGGCCTCACCAGACGCAGATGCTGGTGCCTGTACAGCCTGCCGAGCCACGGCTGCACAAACCTTTCTTCTTCATAAATCACCCAGCCTCGGGTGTTCCTTTCTAGCAACACACACGGACTAAGCCGGACGACATGAAGTGGCTGTTCCCGCCGCCTCCTGGCACCTCCCTGACTCACGCGCTTGGTGCGTGGTGGGGTCATGAGTGGGCACAGGCAGCCACTTCGCTGCTTGCATCATCGGCCCCATAGTTCCCCACAGGTGAGTCCTGGCATGGAAACATCCCCTGCATCTTAATTTGCATTTGTTAATAACTATGTGAAATAGAGAAAATAACTTATTCGTGCACAGCTCTGACTTCCGAACGAAACCTGCTCCAGCTCTTTGGAAGCCTCCACGTTTGGGGATGATATTAACCGAGTGACCACAGAGGAGAGAGGCACTGCCCTTCTCTTCAACCCAGAAACTGGTCAGGAGCCTGAGGAGAGTGACGAAGGGAAAGAATTCCTATAGGAACTTCTCCCTCCGCTTCCCTCAGTTTAAAAGCACAGTGCTCGCCACAGCATCTCACTTCCAATTCCTTGTGGAGATCTGCTTCTTATACTTATCACATCCTCATTTACGATATGACTCTGCTAGTATTTTAAATACGTGTCTACCGTCCCTTATAGAGACGTTCTCATCCCCACACAGATGGGAGGTTACGAGAGTTTTCCTTCCCAGTGCCTAGGATTCTGTTTTGATGATTTTTACGGGGTTTGCTTACAGTAGTAACTCAGCAAACTGCCTGATGATATTTTAAAACTTCTACCTCCTTGATTTTCATTTTGAATCAAGCAAACACAATAATCCACAAAAACTAAATTAAAATCAATGCCCTTAACATGACTGGCAAGAAGGATGCTATTTCTGTTGTAAAAAGACTTGATATACATAATAGGATGATTAGAAAGTTAAAAATATAATATTGTGAGATGCTATTTGGTTTGGTAAGACAGGGGTAAGATAGTCTTATTGGAATAATTTTCTTCAGTTTGATCACACATCTCATCAGAGGAGTAGGAGAGCTGTCCAGCGTGAGATATTTGAAGGGGTGTTGGCAAGAACATCAGATGGACGACGGGAGAGAGCGGCCCAGCGGCATGGGGAGAAGCAGATGAGGGATGGGTCTTTGCTGTCGTCAACATTCACAAATCTATCATTCTGGATGCACAACTTAAAGTTATTCACTAAGCAAGAATGCCATTGAACTGTACCTTATAAAAATCCTGGAGTAAGTAGAAAACTGCCAGGCTGATATATCTGTGCAGTAAGAGACATATAATCCTGTCTCCATCAATAACAGCCCCCACACTTTATGGACTCCCCTGTTGGAGGTGGCTGTGAATAATCCGAATGCGTGCACAGCCTCACGACAAACTCGTGTCCATGGCTGTGGGCTACGTTCTCGCCAATGACAGTGTCTTCGGCCAACACACCTGAGTTTACTGCATTAACGTTACTGTGCAATACAGCAACTCCAGGCCTCCTGTGAGTGCCCGTGTTCACTTCCTAAACTGCTGGTCTACCCGGATTTTTAAAGCGTCATATCAAATACTGTTCCTCCATTTCTGGTTCCTTTCAAGCTGCACTGGTATCGATGTTTGGACCCCGGCCACATTTCATATTTATGTAACTGATCTGACAGTGCAGGTGAATCTATGAGCAGTTACTTATTGAGTCCCTGCTGTATGTGAGGCTCTCAGGAAGGACTTACGGACGCGCCAAAGTACTGCTGATGATAATGGTGGGAGGAACACACTTTTACTCCTGTTTTATAGAGGTAAATCGTGGCACAGAATTTCACGTTACTCGTCTGAGGTCTTTGGTCATCCCAGCAGTGCCCGGTGTGAGCCCTCTCAAGTTCTGCATGGTTTTCCCGTCACCCACACCCTTCCCGTTGTGCTGGTTGATGGCACTCTTGCCTGTTGGGTGAGAAAGCCCTTTCCTGGACAGGTGATGCCCTTTGTAGTGAAATCAGTTAGATGCTGTCACGTTTGGTCAGACGCTGAACCACAGATTTTAGAATGAGGCAATGATGGCTGAGAGGGAAATGGCTTCTGCTGACACCAGCAGAATGTGTGGAATTGGGATTTTGAAAGCGTATTTACCCAGCGGGATCTGCCCTCTATGAGCTCCAGATTGGACTCGTCCTGCCCCTGTGGTCTGTCCCTTCCTAGGTTCCCACGGTTCTCTCTTTCCCACAGTGTAGCTTTGCTTTGGACTAGTGTTTGGGACAAGATGTTGCTTGTGAGGTGGGTCTGACTGCAGTAGCCAAGCAGCACCACCCCAGCAAATCCCCCAATCAGTCCATGCACCACGCCCAACACTGTGTGTCTCCCACAGATTGAGGGGGAAGATTAGGGAAGGCGAGGACCTGAGAAATCTGACTCCCTGGGGTCCTCAGCACCCACGAGACACCTGCCTGAATCCGCCCCTGCACAGTGGCTATGGTCATCCTTGGACCTGGGCCCCACACCCTTCCACTCTTCTGATGCAACGTCACCTCTCCTGTGACCCCTTCCATAGTTTTCCCCTCACCAACACCCTTATCACCAGATTCTAAACATTTTTGAATCTCCCTCATTTAAAAAATAGCCCTCGTTGGGCCCCTCTGCCCCTGCAACTCAGTAGCTTCCATGCAAGGGGGAGGCTTGCCCAGGAGACAGGACGATGTCGGCAGAAACTATCGGTTGTGAGTCTTGCGGGCAGTGCTGCTGCGTCTAGAGGGCACAGTTCAGGGGCACATGCAGGGCAAAGGACAGGGGATCTCCAGCACCAGTGCATGGCTGGGAAGCTGTTCTCTGCTCCCCTGTGACTGTGGGCATACATCCACTGCCCCCTGCCACCACGGACACCCATCCACTGACCCCTGCCACTGCAGGGACCCATCCACTGCTCCTGCCACAGCAGGCACCCGTCCACTGCCCCTGCCACCGCGGGCACCTGTCCACTGCCCCTGCCACTGTGGGCACCCGTCCACTGCCCTTGCCACTGTGGGCACCTGTCCACTGCTCCTGCCACCTTGGGCACCTGTCCACTGCTCCTGCCACCGCAGGCACCCGTCTACTGCCCCTGCCACCATGGGCACCCATCCACTGCCTTGTGCCTTTCTCCTCTGCTCACCTGTTGCCCCTATTATGGGACGTGGAGCGTGCAGCCGAGTCACCTGACCGAAACGCCCCTCTCAGAGCTCAGTGAGGGTCTCCCTCCCAGCACCCAGGTGAAGGGACATTGTTCAGACCTCATCCTGCAGGGCCTCTGCCCCAGGGCCTCCCACACCCACAACCTTCCCTCCTTCTGAAACACTTGCGTCCTGGGTTTCCTCATCCAGTTTCCAAACCCAGCACCCGGGCCACAGTCACTTTGTCCTCCTTTCTCCAGCCTGCCCAGGTCCTTGTGAGCGCGTCTCACTGAACTCTGTCTCTCCACGGCCACCGCCTCAGCCAGGGTCACCTGGCCTCTGTGGGAGCCACAGGACGAGACTCCTTGTGACCTGCTCTTCACGCGGAGTCTGAGTGGGTTTTTCTGTTCATCAACCTCGTCCGTCCCCGTGCCCAAAGCCCTCGATACACACTGCCCGCTTATGTCGGTTTCTAAACAAGATCTGTGAGGTGGGATGTGGGTGCCCCACACTCTCCAAACTCCTCTCAGGTCATGGCCCACACTCTCCCTGCTCACGGCATCTCTGGGTTCTCTCTCCAGCTCACCGAGCTCATTTCCCGTGTACACCTTTGCCTTGAGGCTTGCTCTCCTGCACCTCTGGAAACCTACTCCTCACTCAGCACTCAGCACTCAGGTCTCAGCACTCAGCACCCAGCATTCAGTCCTGAGGTCTCAGCGCACAGCACCCAGCACTCAGTACTCAGCACTCAGGTCTCAGCACTCAGCACCCAGCACTCAGTACTCAGCACTCAAGTCACTCGTTGCTTCTTCAGCGAGGTTGGCCCTGAGCATTTCTGCCTCCCATTAGGTTGGATCCTTGAATGAGGCTTTCGGACAAGCCCTGCGCTATGACAGCTGGTGAACCTCAGCCTATCATGTGCTCCAGGACGTCCTGCCCTTGGGCCACCCACAGGTTCACTGAGTGCCTCTCCCTGCACTATGTCCCATGCAGGCAGCGGGCAGAGTAACCATGGAATAATCTAGTAAATTAGTGAGTGGCCAAACAGGCCTTGCCTTTTTGGGAGTGCAGGATCATTTCACAAGTCGATCCCATCAGGACAAAGTGAGTGCAGAGACTGCTGCATGCCAAGGGCTCCTCCTCCAGGCAGCCCTTCGCGAGAGGCGTGGTCAATGCTCCAAAGATGCAAGTATTTCTGGGCCTCTGGCTGTTGACAGTTCCTTAATTAAAAATCCTCCTTCCAGCCCCCAAATGGACACCTATCTACAATATTCCACACCAACTGCAGCTCAGTCAAGCATTTTACTCATTGCAGTGATAACTGTGCAGCCTGATCATTGTTACAGCCACACAGTAATGGTGCCCTAGCGGCTGGGCGCGGTGGCTCACACCTGTAATCCCAGCACTTTGGGAGGCTGAGGTGGGTGGATCACAAGGTCTGGAGTTTGAGACCAACCTGGCCCACATGGTGAAACCCCGTCTCTACTAAAAATGCAAAAATTAGCCGGTGTGGTGGCAAATGCCTGTAATCCTAGCTAATTGGGAGGCTGAGGCAGGAGAGTCCCTCGAACCCGGGAGGCGAAGTTTGCAGTGAGCCGAGATCATGCCACTGCACTCCAGCCTGGTGACAGAGCAAGACTTCGTCTCAAAAAAAAAAAAAAAAAAAAAAAAAGTGCCCTAGAATTCCAGTTTTCCTCCTAACAACACACGTGGTTCACATCTCGTGTCTGATTCCCATCTCCACTGCAGATTCCTCCAGCATTCTGTGTATTTTCTGTGTGTTGTTTTAAATAAAACACCATCCAGTATTGCAGGCTGCAAATTTACATCAAATAGTTCATGCCTGTGATTTGAATCAGAGCAAAACATCCCTGGGCACCTGGGCACTGTCCCCGAAGAGTTAATTATCGGTGCCCCCACTGCGTGCTGTCTGCAGGCGTTTTCCTGTGTCAGCCTCTGCCATTCCCTGAAGACAGATCGTCCTGTGATGCTTTCTTGATGTTGCTTTCTCCCTCCAAGACATAATGTCTATCTCTAATTCCCGCACTGATTTTTGTTCTTAAGAAATCAACAAAACCAGTATCAAAAACAGCTGTTCACCCTCATCAACCAAAAGCATGGGAACCAACTCTCCCCCATGATTTCCTGTTCTGATCCTGATGATCCCTGGCTCCCTGTGTCTGTTGATGGGGCCTTCGGTGTGGGCTCCTGTTTGTGGAGCCTCAGTGGCCTGTCCCCGTGTCCTTCTGCCGTGGGCCTGTTGCTGGGAAATTCACCCCCTGATACTGACCAGGGAAAGGTGTGATTCCCTGCGGAGTTGGGAAGTGGCTCCCAGAGCTCAGGCATTGGGTGCTGCCCCAGCGCGTGTTATGGGCAGCTGTCCACTGCGTGCAGGGCCACTGAGATGCCAAGAGGTCATTACCAGCCTCTTCTCATCTCAGTGCCCGCCGTGATGATCAGAAACGAAACATTTCTTCATGGGGATGTGACCGCTGGCTATGGCGCTGGGACTTTTCTCCCAGTGGGCCAATCGCACCTTCCCTTTGGGCAGGTGAGGGCACAGGCAGGTGCCTGAATGTGCAGGTTCACGCAGGCCAGGCGGAGAATGGGTGCTTCTCCAGGAACTTAAATCTTCATAATGAGGTGCATCTGAACCCCTCAGTCTTCCCTAGGAGCCTCGCCTCACCTGCGGGCCTCCAGCAGTGTCTGTTTAATGAGCCTGCTCTGAAATGAAGGGGAGGAACCGCATCCTGTGTGTTACCCCAGGGGAAGGACAAGGCAGGGGCTGGCCTCTACCCTCCTTGAAGCAAACTCTCATTAGATGTTCCTGCTGGGCCCTAGGGAGTAATGAGCCAGCTGATTACTGTCTCTAGTGTAAACATCACCTTTTTTTTTTTCTTTTTTCTGAGATGGAGCCTCACTCCATTGCCCAGGGTGGAGTGCAGTGGTGTGATCTCGGCTCACCATAACCTCCGCCTCCCTGGTTCAAGCTATTCTCCTGCCTCAGCCTCCCAAGTAGCTGGGACTACAGGTGCGTGCCACCATGCCTGGCTAATTTTTTTTTTTTGTATTTTTAGTAGAGATGGGGTTTCACTATGTTGGCCAGGCTGGTCTCAAATTCCTGACCTCGTGATCTGCCCACCTTGGCCTCCCAAAGTCCTGGGATTACAGGCATGAGCCACTGCACCCCACCAAACATCACCTTTTAATCACCAACCTGTGAGCTGTGACCCCGGCATTGCCACGTGCGAGTCCCCCAGGAACCCGGGGCCACACTGGGAGCACCGTGGGACTGTTTAGGGACTCGAGGCCACACCAGGTCCTGACTCTGTGGTGCCTCCCACGGGTGAGCAGTGGGTTCTTGCCTTTGCCACAAAATACGCTGCCCTCGGGAATACTGGGATGAGTTAATGATGTCTGAGCATGATATTTCCAAAACTATGTTCCAAGGAACACTACAGCTAGAGGTTTGAAAGGCATTTAGGAAAGATCTTAATGCATATTCCATTTCCTCCTCGGAGTAACACATCAGTGTATGAAATGTCCAGACAAGTCCTGTGTCGAAGAGAACCGTCTGCCCTCCCTGTCAGTCAGCGGATGGGACCCTCATGGCCCCAAGGGAGGCCAGTCCACGCCCACCACACACGCATTCTGAGAAGCGCTTTTTAACATAATCATTTAGCGGTGTTTTTGTAAATAACTTTCCGATTACCAAAACCGTAATTACAGAATTTTAATTATTTTATGGATACACAGGTTGAAGAGACTGGGCTTTGATGACTTTGATGGGGGAGAGAGAAAGAGACAGACAGAGAGAAAGAGAGAGAGATTGATTTAGTTTCTAAGGAGACAAACACAAGGGTTAAGAAGGATTAGAAGGTGATTGTCCTTCACTGAAATCTTTTTATTTTTATTTTATTTTTTTGAGATGGAGTCTCACTCTGTCACCCAGGCTGGACTGTAAGGGCGCGATCTCGGCTCACTGAAACCTCTGCCTCCCAGGTTCAAGCGATTCTCCTGCCTCAGCCTCCCAAGTAGCTGGGATGACTGGCACACGCCACCATGCCTGGCTAATTTTTGTATTTTTAGTAGAGACCGGGCTTCACCATGTTGGCCAGGCTGGTCTTGAACTCCTGACTTCAGGTGATCCGCCCACCTTAGCCTCCCAAAGTGCTGCGATTACAGGCATGAGCCACCGCGCCCGGCCTCTTGCACTGAAGCCTAAAGGCCAGAACAACCCGGAGGCTGTCGGGGTTTCCACATTTGCTTTCCAATGTCCATTCCCGTCTTAGCAGTAGCCAGCCATTTCTGCTTAATCCCGCTGTTGCTTCCTCCCTTGATGCTTCTGAAACTATCTCCTCAGCAGATGATCCCTGCGTCAGTTGCCAGAGCTGATGGTGTTCCCTGTTTTATCCTGCGGTCTCATTTCTGGATGCTGCTACCGATGCCCATCTCTATGGCTCCCTGCCCACGTGTGCAGCCCCGTCACTGAGCGGGAAGTGGCTGGAGAGGCGTCCAGATCTGGAAAGACGGAATGAGCCAGGACCAGACAGCAGCACGCAGGCCACGCCTCCGCAACCCGTGGGTCCTGAACAGGATTTTGGTGACACGCAACACCCCTGTGGCTCCTGGTCTGATCCATCATGGTGAGGGAGGTTCGCACAGTCACGCGTGTGCTGGGATTCTGCTGTTTACACCGTCCCCGGGCAACACCGACGTCAGTTCTTCTCTGCTCCAGCTGAGCAAATGTAAGCTGTCGAGGAGAATCCATGCCAGCTGCTAGCAAAATCTTGAGACGAGAGTCAGTCTGATTCGGAGTGAAAGGAAATGAATATTCGGCAATACCTCCCCGCCGGTGCACCTACGTTCTTGGTAAACACAGTATTCCGAGGTGGTACTGAGCTCTGCTTCCTCAGATTAAATGTATCTCGTTCTTAGATTGGCTCGGGCATTTTATGGCTTCCGCAAATGACAGCCTCGGTGCTGCAGAGTAATTCCACGCTGTCATATTTGTCTTTGGAAATTGTAACAAATTATGGTGATTTATAACATCAAACTCAACTCCCATTTTTCCCCAGACGGCAATGTCGCTGATGGCGAGATTCCGGGCCATCCATTTATCCTGCGTGGAGGCTGACAGTGACGCATGCCTCATCTGCTGCCAAGACACCGGCATCCCTCGAGGGGACTCTGTCGACATAACTCACGCTGTCCCTCGTGGCTCGCACCTCTGCTTACCTGCGGCCTCCTAATAACTCACGCTGTCCCTCGTGGCTCGCACCTCTGCTTACCTGCGGCCTCCTAATAACTCACGCTGTCCCTCGTGGCTCGCACCTCTGCTTACCTGCGGCCTCCTAATAACTCACGCTGTCCCTCGTGGCTCGCACCTCTGCTTACCTGCGGCCTCCTAACCAGCTGTGACTTCTCGCCCGGTGAGCAGCGCAGGTCCTGAGTCTCCTTGCCCTGACCTGGCCCCTGTGAGTCCGTGGAAGTTCAGAGTTGTTCTGCCAAGGGGTGGGGGCCAGGGTGTGTTCAGGGCCTGTCTGGGGAGTGCCGCCCTCTCCCGCCCCAGTCTTTTCCTTTCATTTGAAAGGGAGGCAAACGTCAAATCTCTCTCCCATGGTTTCACAGACGACTCGGAATCCTGGCCTTTTAGGGTAGAAAGAGAACACAGAGATCCTGGCCCATCAACCAGGCCCCAGAAACGTGGGCAGCAGCGGGAGAGTGTCCAGGCTCCTGGCAGAGTGGGTCCAACCCCGTGTTGTGCCCAGATTCAGGCGTTGAGGCCCCAACCCCAGAGGCTGGCATGAGGAGGTGGTTCCTGGGGAGGTGATTTGGGTTAGATGGGGTCCTGAGGGTGGGGCCCTCACGATTGGAAGAGGAAGAGACCAGGGCCGCTCTTGCTGTCTGCCACGTGAGGACACAGAAAGCGCCATTCACACAAGCCAGGAAGGGGCCTCACGAAGGGCCTCAAGGAAGGCCTCACGGAGGGGCTCACGGAGGGGCTCACGGAGGGGCTCACGAAGGGCCCTCACTGCAATCCTAGTGGGCTGGACCTTGGTCTTGGGTTTCCAGCCTTCAGAACCGAGAAATAAACATTTATCGTTTAAACCACCAAATCTATGGTATTTTGTGACAACAGCCAAGTGGGCTAAGACACCTTCCTCCCAGCGCCGCGTCGCCCAAAAACCTTGATGCTTCTCCATCGGCAGCGGACCGGGAAGGCAGGTCTGCACCTGTGTCTCCACTTGCCACCTCGCACGCGGCGTCCGGCACCGGACAGTGGCCGCCTCCTTTCGGATTACTCACGGCTCTAGAATCTAGCTTATGTGTTTATTTTCTAAATGCTGTAACTAGGACTCTGGCCCTAGACAAGCAAAATGTTCCCAAGAAAAATGAGAAAATAAAAATTGCTCTTTTCAATGGGGAAATGGTTCCCTATTTAATAAATGGTGCTGGGGAAACTGGCTAGCCATATGCAGAAAACTGAAACTGGATCCCTTCCGTAAACCTAATACAAAAATTAACTTAAGATGGATTAAAGACTTAAATGTAAAACCCCAAACCATAAAAACCCTAGAAGAAAATCTAGGCAATGCTATTCAGGACATAGTCATGGCAAAGACTTCATAACGAATATGCCAAAAGCAATTGCAACAAAAGCCAAAATTGACAAATGGGATCTAATTAAGCTAAAGAGCTTCTGCACAGCAAAAGAAACTATCATCAGAGTGAACAGGCAACCTACAGAATGGGAGAAAAATTTTGCAATCTACCCATCTGATAAAGGTCTAATATCCAGAATCTACAAAGAACTTAAACAAATGTACAAGAAAAAAAACAAACAACCCTGTCAAAGGGTGGGCAAAGGATATGAACAGACACTTCTCAAAAGAATACATTTATAAGGCCAACAAACATGAAATAAAACTCATCATCACTGGTCATTAGAGAAACGCAAATCACAACCACAATGAGATACCATCTCATACCAGTCAGAATGGCAATGATTAAAAAGTAGAGAAACAATAGATGCCAGTGAGGCTGTGGAGAAATAGGAATGCTTTTACATTGTTGGTGGGAATATAAATTAGTTCAACAGTTGTGGAAGACAGTGTGATGATATCTCAAGAATCAAGAGCCAGAAATACCATTTGACCTAGCAATCCCATTACTGGGTATATAACCAAAAGAATATAAATCATTCTACTATAAAGACACATGCACACGTATGTATATTGCAGCACTGTTCACAATAGCAAAGACTTGGAACCAACCTAAATGCCCATCAATGATAGACTGAATAAAGAAAACACGGCATATATACACCATGGAATATATACACCATGGAATATATACACCATGGAATATATACACCATGGAATATATACACCAGGGAATATATACACCATGGAATATATACACCAGGGAATATATACACCATGGAATATATACACCACGGAACATATACACCACGGAATATATACACCATGGAATATATACACCAGGGAATATATCCACCAGGGAATATATACACCAGGGAATATATACACCATGGAATATATACACCACGGAATATATACACCATGGAATATATACACCAGGGAATATATACACCAGGGAATATATACACCATGGAATATATACACCAGGGAATATATACACCATGGAATATATACACCAAGGAATACTATGCAGCCATAAAAAGGAAGGAGATCATGTCCTTTGCAGGGACACGGATGAAGCTGGAAGACACCATTGTCAGCAGACTATCACGAGAACAGAAAACCAAACACAGCATGTTCTCACTCATAAGTGGGAGTTGAACAGTGAGAACACATGGACGGACACAGGGAGGGGAACATCACACACTGGGGTCTGTCAGGGGGTGGGGGGTGAGGGGAGGGAGAGCATTAGGACAAATACCTAATGCATGTGGGTCTTAAAACCTAGATGACAGGCTGACAGGTGCAGCAAACCCCCATGGCACGTGTATACCTATGTAACAAACCTGAACGTTCTGCACATGTATCCTGGAACTTAAAGTAAAAAAGAAAAAGAATTGCTTTTTCTAAAAAACTGAAAGTTCAGAACTGTAAGCAGTAGCTCCTCATAGAGCAAGGTGGTGAAGGGCTCAAGTTGGAGCACTTCTGAGACACACACGGATGACACACAGAGGCCTGGGGGAGCTCCTTTAGAGGCTGGATGTGCTGAGCACCTGCCCACCTCCCTTCCCTTCCCTCTCGGGGTCAATGCTGCATTCTTGCACACGTCCAGAGAGCCTGGAAGTCTCTCGGGTGCCTGTGTTTGAGGCTGTGCCTGCGGGGGCTGCAGGACTCTGGGAAAGAGGGATCCCGCAGGTCTGTGCCAGCTGGTGGGCGTCCCACAGGGGTCTTGATCTGGGACTGGCCAGACTGCGAAGTCCCTTCCAGAGCACAAGCCGGAGGGGTCTCCTCTGATCCCTCCTTCACCCTCTCCCCAATTTGCATTAGACACAGTGGATCCAGGAGTGAGATGGGATGTCCCTGAGCATCTGGTAGAGGAAAGAGAAGTGGGCAGCTGTGGCAGAGCCCAGTGTGAGTTATCTCAGAGGACCACGTGGCCCCGGAGGACATGCTGGCGGCACACCTGACCCAGACGTGCAGGAAGAGAGAGAGGCGTGGAGGCCACAGGGCACTTGGAGGATGGGCATCCTGTGGTGGATGGGGAGCGTTCTGCCCATGGACACGGTCTGGGTGAGGGTATAGGAGGCTGAGGCCAGGCATGCTGAGGGGCTCGAGGTCCTTCAGTGCCACTGGAGCATGTCACACAATGTCAGGGCTATGGGAGTCGAGGCCAGGAACTCAGCAGAAATCAGGGCAGGAGAAACCACTGCTGCCTGTGCCACCTGACCCTGGCTGCTGCCGCACTCAGTGGATGCTTACCTCCACGCCTAGAGGGAGAGGGACAGGCTCTGCCTGCCCAGAAGTTCACACTGCGCGGCATCCCATCTGCCCTCACTGAGGCTTCTCTGCTGTCCTGTGGCCTCAGAGGGTACAGGCGTCATTTTCACGACAGGTGAGGGGTCTCAGGCCAGAGAGGGCAGAGACCTGCCTGGCTCCACGCAGCCCTGGGATGTGAGTCTCTGCATCCTAAAGCCAGAGTTTCCTCTGGGAGACTATAGTGGAGGGGAGGCAAGGCCAGAGCGGGTATAACAGAAACTCCAGGGGCAGCACTGCAGGTTCAAAGCCGGCCTTAGGATGTAGCTGCTCTGGGACTATGCACCATACTTAACATTTCCGGAACGCTTTGTCTTTTGTTTATTTATTTTTTTTGTCCAGCAGTGCAACAGGTGTGCTCCCCACTTGGTAGTGAGCACGAAGGGGCATGGAGTCCTTCTCTGCCTAAGCCTTGTAGGTGTTAAGCGCTCACTCCACAGCGGCTGGTGCCATTTTCTCCATGCCATGGTCTGGCCTGATGCAAACCCATCAACCACTGCTGTGTGTCTGGCTTCCAAGGCCACAGAAAAGGGGCATTGGGCCTGCTGGCGCTGGAGTGTCAGTAACCTCTCCGGGACTAGGCTAACTACGGTGGTCTCGTTTCCCTCAAACAGGAAACGCAACACAACTGGCAAGGTCAAGGGTACGCCGGAAATTAGGGAGGCCCACCCATGGTGTTTGGAACGCTGAAGTTGCCCAGGAGAGCTAGATATTGTCTTCACGTCCTGGGGGAATTTAAAGCAGCACACTACTGTTTGACAATTTCGCTTTTATTTACAGGGGCTGGATCAAACGTATATTTTACGTGATAAGTGGAAAGTATCAAAATGAGCCACACGCAAAGTGGTGACAAAAGAAATCATTTCAATAAAATTACATAATGTAAAACAAAATCTTAGAAACAGCCCCCGTTAAATGTGATTTGCATGCAACATAACATTATACAATTTTTGACACGCTGCAGAGAGGTATTGGGTCGGAAGTAGCTATGTTTAGAAAGCCATTTGCAGAATTTCTGTTCTTTTAGTGGTTTGAAAGCAGTGATAATTTTTTTTTTTTTTTTTTGGTGGCTGACAAGTGAATAAAAACCAATAATTGAATAGTACCATTTTACCCAGAAGGCAAGCTGATAATTAGAGGTGTAACAGACAGTTTGGATTTTATCTGAATCGTGGCAGCTCTGACTTGTTTTTAAAATCTAGGAACCAAATCAAGGCCCTGATTCTCAACAAGACAAGAAGAAAACAGGATTTTATCTGCAGTTACTCATTCTTGGCGGACACACGTGTTTTGGTACCTAAAGGGCAGCCTGTGGGCCCTGAGACGAGCACGTCCACATCTGATTGGGGAAATGAAGTTTCTCGGTGGCCAACATGGTCAGGAGGAGAAAGAAAATAAACTCAGTCCCTGCCACCAAGGGCAACAGCCCCCGCCCTCCTGGCCCGGCTGCCTCAGGGAGTGTTCCAGGGCACATGAGTCTCACCTGCTGCATTGGAAGATAGCGCCCCACTCAGACCCAGTTCAGACCCTGCAATCTCAGCCGCCCAGACCCCACTCAGACCCAATTCGGACCCTGCAATCTCAGCCGCCCAGACCCCATTCAGATGCAGCTTGGACCCTGCGATCACAGCCACCCAGACCCCTCCACTCAGATGCAGCTTGGACCCTGCGATCACAGCCACCCAGACCCCTTCACTCAGACGCAGCTTGGACCCTGCGATCACAGCCACCCAGACCCCTTCACTCAGACGCAGCTTGGACCCTGCGATCACAGCCGTCCAGACCCCACTCAGACCCAATTTGGACCCTGTGATCACAGCCGCCCAGACCCCACTCAGAGGTAACTCAGACCCTGCGATCACAGCCGCCCAGACCCTTCCACTCAGATGCAGCTTGGACCCTGCGATCACAGTCGCCCAGACCCCTCCACTCAGACACAGTTTGGACCCTGCGTTCACAGCCGCCCGGACCCCACTCAGACACAGTTTGGACCCTGCGATCACAGCCGCCCGGACCCCACTTAGATGCAGCTTGGACCCTGCGATCACAGCCGCCCAGACCCCACTCAGACCCAATTTGGACCCTGCGATCACAGCCGCCCAGACCCCACTCAGAGGTAACTCAGACCCTGCGATCACAGCCGCCTAGACCCCTCCACTCAGAGGCAGTTTGGACCCTGCGATCACAGCCGCCCAGACCCCTCCACTCAGAGGCAGCTTGGACCCTGCGATCACAGCCGCCTAGACCCCTTCACTCAGATGCAGTTTGGACCCTGCGATCACAGCCGCCCGGACCCCTCCACTCAGAGGCAGCTTGGACCCTGCGATCACAGCTGACCAGACCCCTCCACTTAGATGCAGCTTGGACCCTGCGATCACAGCCGCCCAGACCCCTGCACTCAGATGCAGCTTGGACCCTGTGATCACAGCTGACCAGACCCCTCCACTCAGATGCAGCTTGGTCCCTGCGATCACAGCTGTCCGTCCGCATGACCAGATTCTTGTCCAGGTGTGTTTTTCCACTTGTGGCTCCGTGGCCGGGCAGCTTCAGGCCTGTTACGGTGGCGATGCGGCTTCCCTGCCTGGGCTGTTGGGACAGGTGGGATTCCACTCCGGGGGCAGTGTGGGGTGCCTGCCCTGCTCTCCCTGCTCTCCGCGTTCCCACACTGCAGGATGACGGCGTTGAGAGCCAGAAATGAAACCTGAGAAGCGGAAGCTGGTCCTGACCGCCCTCCTCTGCCGGGCCTGTCTGGAGGGCTGCCCAGGTCCTTCCAACTTTAAAGAGTTGCCCGTGAAGGGCGTCCTCCAGGTGGGTCTGCAGTGCCGTCAAGGCCTCCTGCAATTAATATGCTGGGAACACATTTTAAATAGCTCCCTCCTCCCTTGCATAGCAGACGCTGACAACAAGCCTGTTATTTAGTATTCCATTTTTGATAGCTCATTGTATCTAAAAAGAGATCAATTAAAGCTCTCACAAACCTCTCCAGCTTAATTGAAGGACAATTTAGACATCACAGTAACAGCAGATCTGCCGTCCATTGCCGCATTTATTCAGGCTGGGAGCTGTTCACGTCTCCCACACACCCGCGCAGATGAAGAGATTTCAACTGGAAGAGAAACGTTACCATCAGAGGAAAGATAAATTGTCACCTACTTCATTCTCCAACGGATGAAGGGAGCTTTTGAAATAAAAAATAGACCTGAACAATGCTGTGGTGGAAATATTTGTGCCCGTGCTCTCCTGAGCAGCCAGGGACTGCGTTCCTTCTCCTTCCCTGGGAAGGGGCAGTGCCAGGCCCGCTTATTAGCCAACAGCAGAGAGGCGTTAAGTTTACAGCCCGCCCGTGATGTGAGGCAGCTCTGGCCAGAAATCTCAAGTTCATCCCGTCAAGTCAATTTTGTCTGTATTTTAAGAACTTATCTCTTGCAAAATGGGAGCTTAACGTGTTTGTGACGGCCCACAGATAGCTCTTACTGAAAGCGAGAATCGCAGGTGACAAAAAAAAACACAAAATGATGACCTCAGGGACGTGACGAATGGGCAATGATGGCTTCACTGCATGTTTTCCTGACCGTGGAGTAGAGCCGTCCCGGGTAGATTCTCTGGGCCCTGCTCAGGACAGTCATGAAACCCCATGCTGTTGTTATGTGAATATTGAAAGCAACACCAGGGTCTGAGAGGGCAGTGGGGTGAGCCTGGCCTGGGGCAGGTGGCATGAGGGCTGCTGAGTTTCCAGGGGATCGGCTGGTGAGTGGCCACAGCCCCTCCCATAGGTCACCACCTGGTGGGCAGCAGCATGAAGCCTGCAGGGGTGTGAAGTGTTGGGCTGTGTGTCGCCTTGGGGGGCTCTGATGGGCAGCTCCACTCCTTGGCCGAGGACAGGCTTTTCAGGATCAGGCTTGGGGGGCTGTGGCTTTTCACACAGGACGTGGACTAGCTGCTCGCCTGAGAGACCACCCTTCTGGGTTCCAGAGGAGTCATCAGGGCAGGGTCTGCAGGGTTGGGGAAGGCTCTGTTGGGGCTAGGCACAGCAAGAGGTGGCAGAAGGATAATGCCGGGGCCTGGACAGGAGGTAAAGGGGTGGGAATGGATGCACAGGTCCAGACTCTGCTCTTACGTCTAGGAGACATGTATCGCCTATGCGATGTGTAATGTGTACATACAGTGTGAAACGTATGTAGTATGTAAAGTACACATAATAAAATTTATATGATATGTAAAGTACAAGTGTTATGTCACATATACATACCACATAAAGTCTATATAACATGTAGGGTGTATATGATATGTAAAGAGTGTGTAATATGTCAAGTAAACAAAATACATATTGTCTATATAATGCAAAGTGTCTACATTATGTGTAAAATCTACATATTAGGTAAAGTCTACATAATATGTGAAGTCTGTAATTGCAAAGTACACACACACACACACACACACACACACACACACCCCTTGCAGCAGGAATGTGAATGGTCCCTGGGAAGTGTGGTAGGCTTGGTGAACTGACTTTTACTGAGCACCCAGTAACGGGAGTTGAAATACCAGCTCCATCTCTCCACCCGTCTCGTAGCTGTTGGCCTTGGCATTCTGAGCCTCTGTGTTGTGCGGTGCCACTTCATTCTGAAGAGTGTGTAGCCCGGTGCAGCCATGGCTCCACGCTTCCTAACGAGTATCGATCCCACTGGGGGATATTTTCAGAACCAGATGCAGCGGGTGCAATTCACTCCAGTGTCCTTCTCCGGAAGACTATCTACACTTTACTTCCATTTTCTATCTTTCTTGTGTTTAAAGATAGTTCAAAATAATTAAAGTCACTGTGAGCTGAACATTTGGGGGATGTTTGTAACTGTAAACAATAGATTCTTTGGGATATAAGATAAAGAAAAACAAGTAGAACAGAAACGGGAATGGATTTCCTCGTCCACAAAGTTAGGAGAGAGTTTCAGTGAACTTCCCTGGGCAGTGACCTTGACTGTGCGAATTTTGTCTCTCCCCTGACTTTCTCCTCCCCTTCCTCCCCTTCTCTTAAGCACGATGGCCTCTGTTAGCAGGAAGGGACCTCGTAGAGCTCTGAGAATGCTGTGGCCTTAGCAGCCGAGGGGTGTTACCTGCTCATAGGTGTGGGCAGCCTTGGCGGGGTGGCGGAGTGGCCTATGCTGACTGCACTGCACTCCATGAAAAGCAACCAGGAAACCCCAAGGTCAGCAGAGGCAGAAGCGCAGTGAGGGTGCACGGGGCATGTAGTCAGTGCCCTGCACACTCTAGTGTTGGGAGCAGTCAGCAGAATGGCCGGTGCTAGTGGGCAGGATGAGGGAGGCTGCAGGGAGCACAGATTTCACACTGACTCAGCAGCCTCATAGCTTTTTGATATGAACAGAGAAATGGACTCTTCTGGTTGTAAAGCTTGAAAATTACATTTGTTTTTTTTTTTTTTAATTTATTTATTATTATTATACTTTAAGTTCTAGGGTACATGTGCATAATGTGCAGGTTTGTTACATATGTATACTTGTGCCATGTTGGTGTGCTGCACCCATCAACTCGTCAGCACCCATCAACTCGTCATTTACATCAGGTATAACTCCCAATGCAATCCCTCCCCCCTCCCCCTCCCCATGATAGGCCCCGGTGTGTGATGTTCCCATTTGTTTTATCTGAGTTTCTTCCTCAGGAAATGGCCCTCAGTCCTTTAAAAAAAAAAAGCACCAAGGAGCTGAAACTCACTGCATCGGAACAACAAGACACCAGCCCCTTGCCTGCCTTGACTGCCTTTGCGACCACCTGCCTGCCGCCTGTTGACCAATGGCTCCTCCTAACTCTCCCTGGTTCCTGTTTTCCCACACATTTCTTCCCTGCTATGTAAACTCCCGATTTTAGTCAGTCAGGGCGATGGGTTTGAGACTGAGCTCTCCTCTCCTCTGTGTCAGCAGTACTCGTTGTCTCGGTGATTGGCTTTCTGTGCAGAGAGCAGCAGGATGTAGGTCAAACCCCTGCTGTTTTGGCAACAGGTTCCTGCACTTATAGACCGGCCTCCACGGGGTGGGAAGGCTCTCCTGTGCTTCTGTTACCGCTGTTGACCAGCTGTAAAATTACCGCCTGCAACTCACAGTGAAAAAGTCTGCCTCCTGACTTTGACGAGAAATGGTGAGGAGCTGGGGACACAACCTGGGGACACTATGGCTCTCCAACCACAACGCTCTCACCAGAAGTCACTGGAGACCGGGCAGCAACTCTGTCTGTGTCCTGGGTCTCATCTGAGATAAGAGTGCCGCCCTGTACCAGGCATCTCTTGTCCCTTAAGGCAGATGCTAAAGCCTTTGAGAAAGGCCACGTCCGGGCTGGAGGATGGTAATGATGTTTAGGAGATCACAGCTGGGCGAAGGGTGAAAACAACGCCAGGAGGTCGAAAGACTGCAGAACGCATTACCGGTCTCCTGATAACCATTCTGATGGAAGGCCCTGACAGATGACTCCCTGCAAAGCCAGATAAACCCTCCGCATCCATCAGCTAATGCCAGGCAAGGCGGGAACTCGATGAGGGCTGGCTGGAGGCAGGGCTGCAAGGAAGGCAGGGTCTGTGAATCGCGAACACATTCACTGGTTTTGGGGAAAGGGTGAACAACCCAGTGAGCACTGCATGTTAGGAACAGACACAGTAAACTCAGCCCGGCAGGAGCAGACAGAAGCCGTTCATCGAGAGCGGGACATGGGTGGGAGGCCTTGGCTATACAGACACAGGACCTGAAGATAAGATATTGTGGTGTTTCGGTCCCCACCGTGTGTGCATAGCAGCGCAGGCGACGGCATTGCCTCTGGGGAAACTGGGTGAGAGGCTGCGCAGATGTATCCACTGTAGGGTGGGAGTGAGGCTGTGCAGGTGTATCCACTGCAGGTGGGGAGTGAGGCTGTGCAGGTGTATCCACTGTAGGTGGGGACTGAGGCTGTGCAGGTGTATCCACTGTAGGGTGGGGTGAGAGGCTGTGCAGGTGTATCCACTGTAGGGTGGGGAGTGAGGCTGTGCAGGTGTATCCACTGTAGGTGGGGAGTGAGAGGCTGTGCAGGTGTATCCACTGTAGGTGGGGAGTGAGGCTGTGCAGGTGTATCCACTGTAGGGTGGGGAGTGAGGCTGTGCAGGTGTATCCACTGTAGGTGGGGAGAGAGGCTGTGCAGGTGTATCCACTGTAGGTGGGGAGAGAGCTGTGCAGATGTATCCACTGTAGGTGGGGAGTGAGGCTGGGCAGGTGTATCCACTGTAGGGTGACAGTGAGGCTGTGCAGGTGTATCCACTGTAGGGTGGGAGTGAGGCTGTGCAGGTGTATCCACTGTAGGGTGGGGTGAGAGGCTGTGCAGGTGTATCCACTGTAGGTGGGGAGTGAGGCTGGCAGGTGTATACACTGTAGGGTGGGGCGAGAGGCTGTGCAGGTGTATCCACTGTAGGTGGGGAGTGAGGCTGGGCAGGTGTATCCACTGTAGGGTGGGGTGAGAGGCTGGGCAGGTGTATCCACTGTAGGTGGGGAGTGAGGCTGTGCAGGTGTATCCACTGTAGGGTGACAGTGAGGCTGTGCAGGTGTATCCACTGTAGGTGGGGAGTGAGGCTGTGCAGGTGTATCCACTGTAGGGTGGGAGTGAGGCTGTGCAGGTGTATCCGCTGTAGGGTGGGGTGAGAGGCTGGGCAGGTGTATCCACTGTAGGTGGTGAGAGGCTGTACAGGTGTATCCACTGTAGGTGGGGCGTGAGGCTGTGCAGGTGTATCCACTGTAGGGTGGGGAGTGAGGCTGGGCAGGTGTATCCACTGTAGGTGGTGAGTGAGGCTGGGCAGGTGTATCCACTGTAGGTGGGGAGTGAGGCTGTGCAGGTGTATCCACTGTAGGTGGGGAGTGAGGCTGTGCAGGTGTATCCACTGTAGGTGGGGAGTGAGGCTGGGCAGGTGTATCCACTGTAGGTGGGGAGTGAGGCTGTGCAGGTGTGTATCCACTGTAGGGTGGGAGTGAGGCTGTGCAGGTGTATCCACTGTAGGGTGGGGAGAGAGGCTTGGCAGGTGTATACACTGTAGGGTGGGGCGAGAGGCTGTGCAGGTGTATCCACTGTAGGTGGGGAGTGAGGCTGTGCAGGTGTATCCACTGTAGGGTGGGGTGAGAGGCTTGGCAGGTGTATACACTGTAGGGTGGGGCGAGAGGCTGTGCAGGTGTATCCACTGTAGGTGGGGAGTGAGGCTGGGCAGGTGTATCCACTGTAGGTGGTGAGAGGCTGGGCAGGTGTATCCACTGTAGGTGGGGAGTGAGGCTGTGCAGGTGTATCCACTGTAGGTGGGGAGAGAGGCTGTGCAGGTGTATCCACTGTAGGTGGGGAGAGAGGCTGTGCAGGTGTATCCACTGTAGGGTGGGAGTGAGGCTGTACAGGTGTATCCACTGTAGGTGGGGTGAGAGGCTGTGCAGGTGTATCCACTGTAGGGTGGGGAGTGAGGCTGTGCAGGTGTATCCACTGTAGGTGGGGCGTGAGGCTGGGCAGGTGTATCCACTGTAGGGTGGAGAGAGAGGCTGCGCAGGTGTATCCACTGTAGGGTGGGGAGAGAGCTGTGCAGGTGTATCCACTGTAGGTGGGGAGTGAGGCTGGGCAGGTGTATCCACTGTAGGGTGGGGCGAGAGGCTGTGCAGGTGTATCCACTGTAGGGTGGGGTGAGAGGCTGGGCAGGTGTATCCACTGTAGGTGGGGAGAGAGGCTGTGCAGGTGTATCCACTGTAGGTGGGGAGAGAGGCTGTGCAGGTGTATCCACTGTAGGTGGGGAGTGAGGCTGGGCAGGTGTATCCACTGTAGGGTGGGAGTGAGGCTGTGCAGGTGTATTCACTGTAGGGTGGGGAGTGAGGCTGGGCAGGTGTATCCACTGTAGGGTGGGGCGAGAGGCTGGGCAGGTGTATCCACTGTAGGTGGGGAGAGAGCTGTGCAGGTGTATCCACTGTAGGGTGGGGAGTGAGGCTGAGCAGGTGTATCTACTGTAGGTGGGGAGAGAGCTGTGCAGGTGTATCCACTGTAGGGTGGGGAGTGAGGCTGTCCAGGTGTATCTACTGTAGGGTGGGGAGTGAGGCTGTGCAGGTGTATCCACTGTAGGTGGGGAGAGAGGCTGTGCAGGTGTATCCACTGTAGGGTGGGAGTGAGGCTGTGTAGGTGTATTCACTGTAGGGTGGGGATTGAGGCTGCGCAGGTGTATCCACTGTAGGTGGGGAGTGAGGCTGGGCAGGTGTATCCACTGTAGGTGGGGAGTGAGGCTGGGCAGGTGTATCCACTGTAGGTGGGGAGTGAGGCTGGGCAGGTGTATCCACTGTAGGTGGGGAGTGAGGCTGGGCAGGTGTATCCACTCTGGGGATGGTGAGAGGCTGCACAGGTGTATGCACTGTGGGGAGGGGGAGCGAGGCATTGGTTTGTCAATGCAGGACTCATCTTTGGAGGCCAGAGCCAAGACTCAGGGCAGGTCTGTTGGTCAGGCCCCTGATAGGCCTGGGAAGGCCTTGCCTGGTCATAGTGTTTTGCATGCCTGAGCATTCGGGCCACAAGGTACTTGCTTGACCAGGTAGTTTATTTTAATGATGGAATTATACAGAATTTCTCTTTTCCCTCTGGGAGGCTGGAGTCTGAGCCACTGTGATCTGTCTCACAGATGCTGCCTCCCTAAGTGACTGACCTTCAATAAAAACCTTGGACCTGGAGACTCAGGTAAGCTCTCCCGGCTGAACCTTGGACACCGAGGCTCAGGTGAGTTTCCCGGCTGGCGACATTGCCACCATCATTTCTGCGGGAACTGAGCCCATTCCCACAATTAACAGGGCAAGGACACCTGGAGGCACATGCCTGGATTCTCCTTGGTGTCACCCAGGCTCCCCTCCCTTCGCGGGTGACAATTTGTGGACTTGCACAATGTTAAACAGTGGCTGCTGGTGTGCCAGCCTCACCCAGTGAGTGCAGTGAGTACAGAGCCAGAGGGTGGTTTGGGGGACCCCGGTGTGGCCGAAGACCCCTTCACTGACATGGTGAATACACTGTGTAGGTCCAGAGACAGTGAGGACAGTCTCACAGACTTTGAATCCGGGACGGCCAGTGAGATAGCCCAGCCAGGACACCCTGGAGGCAGTGAGCAGGGTGAATCAAGTCTCACCAGAGGGTCTGATTTGGAAAATGCATGGGTTACAATTGAAGCCACAGATGTGAATGGCAGTCCAGTAAGTGCAGGGGGAGTAAAGTTCTAGGATAAGGAGAGAAAGAGAAACTGGCACTGACAGAAAACAACAGGAAGAGAAAAAGCCGGCAGAGGCTACATGGAAACTACTACACTCATGGGAGGTTGGCTAATGGTGTCACGTGACGCCAGGCAAGTTAGGAGCCTGGGGAGAGTTATTGTGTGACCTAGGCTGACAGTTTTATTAAAAGGGACAAGTGAGTGGCCAGAGTGTGAGGGGCTGAGGCAGGCCTGGCGGGAACGAAGGTGGGCTGTTAAGGGGATCTGGCTAGGCCACAGGGGAGGGGGAGAGAGGTGTTGGTTTGTCATTGTTCTTGAATTAAGCTTGTTGAGTTGCCAACTAGAAGATGATAAAAGAGGGAGAATCTGAATCTGAACACGTCTGAGGGGAACTGCAGCTGTGTTTCAGTACAGGGTGGGAGCAGAGGCTGGGGTCCGGTACACAGAATTCAAAACCCTAGGGAGGAAGCACTTTAGCCGGTGGAGTCCCCTCCTCTCTCACTCAAAAGCGGAGTGGGGTGGGGCGTGGAGCTGGGGGTCCCCTCCTCTCTCACTGAAAGACGGAGTGGGGTGGGGCGTGGAGCTGGGGCTCCCCTCCTCTCACTGAAAGACGGAGTGGGGTGGGGCGTGGAGCTGGGGGTCCCCTCCTCTCTCACTGAAAGACGGAGTGGGGTGGGGTGTGGAGCTGGGGCTCCCCTCCTCTCACTGAAAGACGGAGTGGGGTGGGGCGTGGAGCTGGGGCTCCCCTCCTCTCACTGAAAGGTGGAGTGGGGTGGGGCGTGGAGCTGGGACTCCCCTCCTCTCACTGAAAGACGGAGTGGGGTGGGGTGTGGAGCTGGGGATCCCCTCCTGTCTCACTGAAAGACGGATGGGGTGGGGTGTGGAGCAGACATGACCGAGTGTATAAGTTGGGACTCAGCAGGCAAATAAGTTTCCTCAAAAAAATTCGACTGTCTCTGTTTAGCAGGGACACAAGGATTGTTTTTTCGAAAGCCGTGGGAGTGGATGGATTGTGATTCATCCTTGTCATTTGATTATTCCAAAGGTATATTTGTGGGAGAAATGCAGGAAGGAAGGAGGGAGACGGGAGGAGGGCGCAGGGGCAAGCAGGGTGCCCAGGGCTGGTGTTTCCACACAGTGGCATGGATTTGTCCTGATTGTGCTAATTCTTCCTCCTATTCTTCCTCTGAGACCCACCCATGGTCAAACAGTTTAAATAAGAGGCAAATGCAACACAGAGCTCCTCACTCTTCCTCCCCATTGTCATGGAGTTGGCCAAATCCATTATCTCCATTCTCTAGACTCCAAAACTGATGCCCTGGAAAGGGAGGAGATATCACAGGGTGCCCAGAGAGACGATCCAGTCCCTGCTCAAGCGTGGGAACAACCCCAGACCCTTCCTTCCAGCCAACTGCGACCCCAGAGGGACGGCAGCCAGCAGAGCCTCTCACCCCCTCTCCTGGGTGCTGGGTCTGCAGCATGAGATTAGATGGAGCTCCCCGTGCCCATCCAGGAAACCTTGAGCTTCTCTTAACATGCAATACAAGCTTACAACAGAGGGAATCCCCTCCAAAACACAACACACTGTATTGTTTATAAGAGGCTACCAGGGACTGAAAAGTAAACACACAAAGGCAAACAAAGTCTTCCCCACACCCAGCAGGGCCAAAGAGATTTTTCCCTCTCTCCAATAGGCTCTGAGAAATGGGGTCCCTGCTTCCCACACCACAGCCCACACCTGGAACCCCTCCCCGCTGCAGGCTGCCTGACCACCCGCTCCACTGTACGTGGCAAACACACAACTACCTTTGGTTTGTTTTCCTCTCTGGGCCTCTGATCACATTTTTAAGCACCTCCTTGTTGCTTTGTTCTCCCTGAATTTCCTGGAAGTGCTAACCTCAAAGTACCATGGAAAATGCCTTCCTAGAGCACCTTTGGCCTGACACGGTGAACAGCAGCTATTTTCTGAGAAAGCTCGTTCTTTGGAGAGTCTCAGTGTAATTGCACTGATTGTGCTGGCTCTGGAAACCTCAGAGCCACCATAGGTCTTTGAAAACCAAGGATTATGAGCAACGCATTTTTGCAGCTAATGACGCTCTCTAGTTGATTAGAGTCGATGGCCCACATGGACCAATTTACCACTATTTACTGGAGCTACAAAAGGCATGAGCCTCAGGCCCCTTCATGGAGGTCGTGGCCACACAGACTGACCCTGGAGAGGTTTTAGTGTAACGCAGTCTCATGGCTTTGGAGTGAAAGGATCTGATTTTGGAATTTGTTAGAGTCGTGGGAGCTAGAAGGGATTTAGAGACCAGTAGATACCTCAGTTGTACAGACAAGAAAACCGCAACCCCGAGTGCTTAGTAATTTGGCAAGAGTGAAGGTGAAGAGATGGTAGAGCCAGAACGCAGACTCTCTGCCTCACGGTCCCCGCTCTTCCCAGTCCGCCGTGCGAGCCCTGTTTGTGCTGTGATAGGATGAGTCGTGCAGAATTGAGAGACTTACGGTGCACTGTGCTTTTAAAATAAAAAGAACAGCAGAAAAGCTGCGGTTCTGGGCTTCATTCAGCCCCGTCAAAATTCACACGTGCAAACCCTGACTCCCAGGACCTCAGAAGGTGACAGTGTTTGGAGACGGTCAGAAGGTGACAGTGTTTGGAGATGGTGTCCTTACAGAGCTGATTAAGATAAATGAAGTCATATGACTAGACCCTGGTCCAACCTGCCTGGTGTCCTTATAAGAAGAGCAGATGACGACACAGACACACACAGAGGGAGGACTCTGTAAGGACACAGGGAGAAGACGCTGTCTGCAAGCCATGGAGAGGCCTCAGGAGGAACCAGGCCCATGGACACCGTGATCTCGGGTTTCCAGCCTCTATGACTGTGACAATGTGAATGTCTATTATTGAAGCCACCTGGGCTGTGGTACAAGGGCAGCCCCAGGAAACTTATAGGGACCGACTGAATTACTCTCCACTTGCTTAAGAGAGGAATATGTGTTGTTCAGGCTGCCACAGTGGTAAAGTCCTTCTCACCTTTACCCAGACAATTTCTCAATGATCCAGAAGATGCAAAAGAGGCAGACTCAAGTCTGACAGGACCGCGCTGCCAGGAGCAGGCCTCACACCTTCCCCTCCTGGGCGGCTGTCCCTCTGCCCGCCCTTCCTGCCATCCCTCTATTGGGGGGATAAAATAAAAAATAATGAACTGGTAAAACATTCATTATTTTTAAAGCAAAAATAAAATAATTTTAAGGTCTTTCTTCCAATTATATCTTACATGATAGCCCAAAAATAAAACACGAAAACGGAGGAAGCACCTGAGGCACCCAGGGCCTGGGGATTGGTTCCCGAAAGCCTCCCTTCCCGCCCCTCTGGTGCCGATGGGCCCCAGGTCCAGCGATGGCCAATCGAAGGTCCTGCCTGGCGTCTGGCTGTGAATGTCTCCAGGACACAAGGTACCAAGTAGACGGGCGTTCTGAGAAGTGAGGGCTGAGCTGGGCTTGTCAGAATGGGACTGACTGGCCCTTACACTGCGGACACGGAGTCCTGGCCTCAGGAGGGGCAGTGTGCCCACCCCAGGGGGGCAGAGTGAGGTGAGTGAGGCTGAGGGGCTCCAGGTGGCCTCCTGCGCGGAGCACGTGGGCTCTGGCCAAGCCCTCCTTCCGCACGTGGCCTGAGCTCCTCCCTCGTAGCCGATCACAGAACCATCCAGTCCCAATTATGCCAGCAAGTCACTATCAATCAGGGGTTAAAGGCTGCTCCTGGCCACTCCCACTCTGAGCAGATGGCTCTGCAGCCCCCAGGATGCCCATGGTGGGAGCTGGTCTGTGGCCAGGAGCCTTTCCTTTGCAGCTCGTGGACTGCACTCCAGGGCAGCTGTGGCCCGCACTGTGTAAGTGGATACAACCTTGGGCTGTCACTGCACTCTCCTTCCTCTCTGGCCAGTTTGGGGCTCTGTCCTTGGGGAATTAGGGGTGTGAAATGCCTGTAGACCCACGGGCGATGCCCTTTTGAGAGTGAGTGAAGAGAGGTGGGAGGCACAGCCCCAGTGCTTGCCCCAGGGGGCCAGAGGGAGCAGGATCTGTGTGTTCACCCCACAGTGGCTCCAGAGAACATAGGCAGCCGTCCTGCCTGGCACTCGGCGAGGGGCTGCCAAGGTCAGATTCAGGGAACAGTCAATCAACACATCTACTGGGGCCAGGAGGAGGGAGGGAAGGGGGAGAAGGGCGTGAAGAGCAGCCCTGGGGTCAGAGAGCGCCTTCCTCTGGCCTGGTCCTGCCGGACACGCACCCCTGGCGGAAGTGGAATGGATCCTTCTGGTCTTGGCAGGTATTTTACTGACCTAGACTTTCTGTATGTTTTGGTGTTTACCTCCTGTGCAATGGAACCCTCAATTAATCCATTTAGTCTCTCATTCAGCAAACGTTTGTCAGGATTTTTGAGGCGGAAACTGTATGTCACCCCCACAGTCTGTGCCAAGTCACTGTGGGAACATCCTGGGACATGGGGGGAGAGCGGTGTCACCCAGAGCTCCCCGCCAGAGACCCTGCCCCACTGCCGGGAGCACCGCGTCCTCGCAGCCCGGGCCAGCACCGCTGTCTCTGAATGCCACCAGACACCAGGTGGCTCGTAACATTGGGAAATGACTGTTTTAATCATTAATTACCAAATAAATGTCACTTTGCTGGTACAATATATGCAGTGATTTCTGTCATAAATTGACATCTGTAAGTCATAAATTGCTTAGTTTTAGCTGCTTTTAATTGCTGAATTTTCCCAAGCTACATGGTGCACACATTTTGGATCAGGTTCAAGCTTCTCTGGCGCTGGGCGCCTTCTGGGAAGTGGCACGGAGGAGGCAGTGGATTCTGACGGCTTCAGCAGCGCGAGAGGCACCCGACCTCTCACTGAAACGCTTGGCCTGCTCCCCGGAAGAGGCTTCCGCGGAAAGCAAGAAGACCCTTTAATCAGAGGAGATTCTAGCGGGTCTCAAAGGAAGGATGCAGCTTCCACCGTCGAAAACGGAAATCAAAGGAATGCGACGCTCTAATGGACTGGAGGAGGCTGGCTCCGTCTTGGCATTGTTCAGAAACCCCGGCTTCTTGTCTGTTTGATTTCCAACAGGTTATTCCCAGAGGAACCACAGTCCTTTCTACCCAGAAGCCTAAAAATACCTGCTTTTGAGAGCACTGCCAGAGTAGGTGAAGAATAAAGAAGGCGTTTGGAGCGCAGGCAGGAAAGACTTGTGCTCTTCTAAGCACAGCGGCTGTGGCAGGAATGAGGAGCTACAGAGGCCACACCCGGACACGGGGAAACGCATTTCCCATCGCCCCAAACACGAGCCCCGCGCCTCTCGCTTGTAAAGGAAGTCCAGGCTGTCTTAGAACCGGCGGAATTCTAAAATGACACAAATCGGCAGAGGAGGCCTGCAAACCGGGGTCTGTGAGGTCGACTGGCGGAGGCAGTGCAGAGTCGGAACCTGCCCCCGTGCTCAGCTCTGCTATGTCCTTGCAGGAGACCTGGGTCCCGCAGCCTAGGACAGAGACAGAATCTGGGCTCTGAGTCCCCGCCCAGGCCCCCCAGGCTCATCTCAGGGGTCCTGTGTCTCTTTGCTCCACCCGTCCGCAGGGCAGGGCCCAGGTTTCCTCTCCTGGTGGCCTGTACTCTGGGCTCCGGGCTTCTTACTCAGCGGCTCAGCCCTCCAGCATCCACCCAGCCTGGGGCAGGGGTGGGCCTGTGGCTTCCTCACTCCTGGCTGTTTTCTTGGGGCTCCTAGTCCTTCCCTGACTCAAAGAATCACCTCCTAGGATTAAATTCCCTCTGGTTTAAATGCACAGAGTCATTTTGTTCTCAAGGTTGGGCTCTCACAGAACCATCAACGAATGCTGTCTCTTCCCTGGTATATGCTGGAGATTAAAACTTCACTTAAAAACACACCAAGAACCTCTGCCCTGGTCTCCACTGTCCCCCAACCAGCACCCCCCACCCAAGTTCTGCTGGTGACACTGAAGCACAACTTTCTTCCCCCGGGGGAGGTGACTTCAGGACACAGACGGCTTCCCTTCATTCTCCTGCCTTCACCACAGCCCCCAACGGTACTGCAGTTATTGTGGGCGTCAGTAGGTCCTTTCTGATTTCAAGCAACGTGTGTGTCCTGGGCCTGTCTTACCTCTTATTTCTAGGTTAGCTTTGTTTATGCTACTAAAAAGGTATTTTTTTTTTTTTTTTTTTTTGAGACGGAGTCTCGCTGTGTCACCCAGGCTGGAGTGCAATGGCGCGATCTCAGCTCACTGCAAGCTCCGCCTCCCGGGTTTACGCCATTCTCCTGCCTCAGCCTCCGAGTAGCTGGGACTACAGGCGCCCGCCACCACGCCCGGCTAGTTTTTTTTTTTTTGTATTTTTAGTAGAGACGGGGTTTCACCATGTTAGCCAGGATGGTCTCGATCTCCTGACTTCGTGATCCACCCGCCTCGGCCTCCCAAAGTACTGGGATTACAGGCTTGAGCCACCGCGCCCGGCCAAAAAGGTATTTTTAAACATTTAATTTCAACTTGTATTGTGGGTTCAGGAGGTAAGTGTGCAGGTTGTTACCCTGCTATACTGCGTGATGCCGAGGTTTGGGATATGAATGATCTCATACCCCATGTAGTGAGCGTAGTACCGAGTTTTTCAACCCTGTCCCCCTGCCCCCTCCCAGGGTCCATTGCTCCCATCTTTATGTCTGCGAGTATCCAACATTCACCTCCCACTTACGCACCGTCTCCCTGGAGAACCCCTGCGTGCCCCATCGAAATCCGCATCCCACCTCTGCCCCCCTCCGTGGGTGCTCATCTTGCCTTATTTTTCTTCACAGCTGTGACCACGTCCCAGCATAACATGCATGTGTTACTGTTTAGTCCACAGATGTTTATGTTCCGTGAGAACCAACACTTGGCTGGTTTGTTCACATTTGGACTCAAAGCCTGGCACGTGTGCGTCTGGTGTCTGTGTCTGGCACTGCTTTTGAGACTTGGGAAAGGCGGGTAAAGTCTCTCAATCACATCCCCAGTCTGAGACTGTCCACGCCCACATCCACGTGAGGCTTTAAGACCCGATCACATCGCCAGTCTGAGACTGTCCACGCCCACATCCACGTGAGGCTTTAAGACCTGATCACATCCCCAGTGCTGAGACTGTCCACGCCCACATCCACGTGAGGCTTTAAGACCCTGATGCACTTCAGCTGCAGGGACTGTCAAATCCAAGCTCAGAAGAGAATCATGTGGTTTCCAAGATAAATGCCAGATACTTGCTTCTCCCCATGCAGGACTCTGCTGCTTTTAGGGAAATGCACATTGCTGTCGGAGAGGAAAGAGAGCTAAACAGATCGTGTTGCAGCGTGGATATCTGTTTTGTCTGATAAGGCCTGTGATCGCTGGCTCTTGGTGCTGTCCCCGACAAGGTGTCAAGGGTCCCGAGATGCTAACGTGCGGTGAGGTCAGAGTCTCTCTAAGATCCTGCAGGTGACTCAGGCCACAACCCCTGGGGAGGGTCCTCCAGAGGCTGGTCCACTGGGTGGAGACCTGGGCCCCGAGACGGGGGACTTCTCGTTCACCACCAGCCTGGCTCAAAGGACAGATGTCCTCTGGAGATGTGGCAATTAAGCTGACCGTGACAGGGGACAGGTACTGACTAGCAGATCCTAGTTCAGATTTTGACACAAGAAGGTCAGAAGGAGCCTGTGCCGGTGGGGGTGGTGGTGCTGAGGTCAGCGGTGGAGGAACAGGGCGAGAATCACACCAGAAAACAAAACGCCTCGCTCAGCGACTGCACCGTCCTGCCCTGGGTTGACTGATGATTTTAGACATTTTAAGAAATTTCGTAGGGTTTTCTGTAGATTTGACAGGTCTTTTCATCTTGGAGCAGGAAGTAAAAATGAAAGGACTAAGCAAGGAAAAACAGTTGGTAAAGAGAAGGCCACGCTGCAGTGACATTCTCATCATCGCTAGAGACGGGCGGCCCCTCTGAGGTGTGTCCTCACCCCCGGGGAGCGGCGGGCTTCTGAGTCAGATCTGTGCAAGTGAGGACTCCCAGGAGGAATCCCACTGCGTGGACGGCAGGTGAAAACCGTCAGTGTAAACAACCCACTTTCATACCTAGGACAAAGGTTAAGACGGGAGATTTTCCCCCTCTGAAGCCAAGCTGGATTACTTATCCAGCAAACACTAAGATTCCCAGACTAGGCAGCTGCCTAACGCATTTCTCTAAAAATTCCTGCAAAGAAAACAGAGCCAAACGTTTGTGTTTTTCTGGACGCCCCCAATGGAAGCCTGTTCTTGAAATGCAGCCTTGAAAAAAGAATGGGATCTGCTTTCTCCCTTGTTCCTGCCGAGAGGTCAGGAGTGATTAATTAGAAACATGATTTGATCAAAACCACAATCGTTTTAGTAGAGCAGCAAGAGTTTACCAACTCCTTTCACCATCACACGCAGCAGAAAGTCAGATGAGAAGGACTCATTTCAAACACCTCGGGGCACCCTGGGTCGTCACCCACGCGTGAGCACACGACGCGTACCCTGGGTTGTCCCGCACGCGTGAACACACGAGGGGCACCCTGGGTCGCTCCACACGCGTGAGCACACGAGGGGCTCCCTGGGTCGCTCCGCATGCGTGAACACACGAGGGGCACCCTGGGTCGCTCCGCACGCGTGAGCACACGAGGGGCTCCCTGGGTCGTCACCCACGCGTGAACACACGACGCATACCCTGGGTCGTCACGCATGTGTGAACACACGAGGGGCACCCTGGGTCGTCACCCACGTGTGAACACACGACGCGTACCCTGGGTCGTCACGCACGCGTGAACACACGAGGGGTGGGTTGGAGTGGAGACTTCCCTTCTAGCAAAGCTGGAGAGTCTGGCAGTCCTGGAAAGTCCAGGCAATTGTAAGACTGGAGTCAGGGGCTGGGCGCGGTGGCTCAAGCCTGTAATCCCAGCACTTTGGGAGGCCGAGACGGGCGGATCACGAGGTCAGGAGATCGAGACCATCCTGGCTAACCCGGTGAAACCCCATCTCTACTAAAAAATACAAAAAACTAGCCGGGCGAGGTGGCGGCGCCTGTAGTCCCAGCTACTTGGGAGGCTGAGGCAGGAGAATGGCGTGAACCCGGGAGGCGGAGCTTGCAGTGAGCTGAGATCCGGCCACTGCACTCCAGCCTGGATGACAGAGCGAGACTCCGTCTCAAAAAAAAAAAAAAAAAAAAAAAAAAAGACTGGAGTCAGGGAAGCCAGGAAAGGCAGAAAAACTGCACTCTCGCCTGGGAAGGCAGGCAGGGTCAGGAGCCGAGGATGTGGGAGCAGACGCAGCTTCCCAGGGACTGTGGCCGGTCCTCTGTCTACACCGAGGCCCCAGACTGGGCAGCTGCTGTTGCAGGGAGTTTGAAGACCTGCAGGAAACTCTTGCCTCTGAATCAGGGACACAGACAGAAAACGGTCCTCTCTTCCAAATACCTCTTGCCAAGATGCAGGGGAACCTTGCCTGTCTTTCTCCAGCGAGGGCCTCGTGTACTACAGACTTGCGTTTCTAAGTGCCTGACCTAGAGTTTCAGATCCTCACTCACCGTCCATAGAAACGTAACGTGAGCCACACGGGTGCCATCACGTTTTCTAGAAGCTCAGTAAAAAACACAAGTGAAACTAATTTTAATAATAAATTTTATCATCCCAATATGTCCAAAACATGATTATATCAACTTATAAGCAATATAAAGACATCAAGGAGATACTTGAAGTTCACTTTTTCTTTGAAATGTGTTGTGTGTGGGTCACTGGCAGCCCCTCTCTCTCCAGACCTGCCCAGATCTGAGTGTGTAATTGGCACGCGTGCCCTGGCTGTGAGACTGGATGTCACAGACCCAGATGGCTTGTGTTTCAAATGCATGGTGTGGAGACATGAATTTATTTTCATCAGACCCAAACTTGCTCATTTCCTTGACGGCCTAATTTTTTGGAATTGACTTCATACAGCATTCAACACATTCTATAACAAATATTTCCTGAGGGCTTATGATGGGCTAACCACTGTTTCAAGCACTGAAGATTTAACAAGACAAAACAAAATGAACAAAAGACCAGATTAGACCCCTTCTCTGTTCTCCCAGGCTGGGAACAGAATGATCATTTCAGAGCCTTTTCTTAATCCCAGATTTGGGGGAGTTGCCAGAACCTGCCAGTCCTCCCTCCTTCCCACCCAGTCCCCCACGCAGCTGCTGGGCCTGATCCTGGATACCGATAAGAGCTTCCGAAATCCATCTCATGCACACCTACCCTGGAACTCCCCCCAGGTGGAGGTCTGAGAAGCTCCTCCTGCCCGAAGGCCTCAGGGGCTTCCTGGCACTCAGGATCCTCCTGCTGTGGCCCAGAGCTGCTTTCCCCGGCACCACCGCTCCCTCGGCAGCCACTTCATGCCCACTCCACTTCCCCTCTCCCACTCTTGCCCACGCAACCAGGATTGCCACATCGTGTCTTTGCTCATGATGTCTAGAAGCCCTGGAAATATGCAAATCAGATCCTGCTAAAATGCTTCTGTGAATTGCAGTCACCTCTGGATGCAGCCCTGGCTCCTGAGCTCACCGCCTCCCAGGAATGGTCCTGCCTCAGCCGGAGCCCGTCTCCTTCTGGCCATTCGCACTGCAGTTCTCAGGGGTTCCTGCCATGCGTCCTCTCTTCTCAGTTACCCTTGGTTCTTCTGCCTGGAGCAGCCCCTCTCACCCAGCCCGATCCCCTCCCAAGCCCAGTCAGCTTTTGTTCCCCTTGAGAACTCATCTCTGGGCCCCTAGATCTGGCCATTCTCCTGCCAGCATGTTCAGCTTATGCTGCCAATCCATGTCCCTCCCAGCCCCCATCACACAAGGCCCTCATCACTCATGCAGCCGCCGTTTCTGTCAGGGAGAGAGTCTTCCTTTCTGGAGGGCAGAGACCTTTCTGTCTCAAAAAGTCGCAGGACACAGAGGTTAGGATGGGGGCTCTGCCATCAGACCCACCTAGTTACAAGCCTCCCTCCATCACTGGGACAGGGGAAAAGGTTCCCAGCATTTCTGAACCTGCTCCTCAAGTGTGAGACAACAACATCTAGCATGTCAGGTACACGCGGTGCGCTCACGAGCAGTCTCCCTGGAACTGCCTCAGTACATACCAGGTACGATCTGCAGTCGCTCATTTATCTCCGGCATCTGTGATGAGGCCTAGCACAGAGTAGGTGCCAGTGAATATTCCTAAAAAGGAGAATGACGCTCCCCCAATTGGAATACTTCCTGGAGCCTGGCCCTCGGCACTGGGCTAGACTTGAATTCAAATCACGGTTCTGCCAGTTACCAGCCTGCTGTGAGGGGCAGGCCACTTCACTTCTCTTTGCCTCACGTTCTACAGTAGGACAGCCAAGGTCAGGCCCTTGCCCTTGCAGGGGTGCGGGGAGGCCACCACGTGGGCTAGAGACAATGCCGGTAACAGTGGTGTCCCTCACGGCAGAGACTCAAGAAATATGATTGAAGTTGTTACTACTGTTCTTCCTCTTCTTCAGTTGCTCCTTCAACAAGTGTTTCCTTAATCTCTCAGCCAGAAAAAGCATTTCCCATGCTGAGCCCCCGCGCCCTGCAGCACTGTCTATGGTGAGAACATCGTTCACTTAAGGTGCTAACGTGAGTCCCTGTGTCCTCCGCACGTGACCTCCCGCACCCTTTGAGCTGTCCATGGTGAGAACGTGGTCCTCTAAGGTGCTGACCTGTGTCCTTGTGACCCCAGGCGACCTCCTGCACCCTTTAGAGCTGTCCGTGGTGAGAACGTGGTCTCCCTAAGGTGCTGACGTGAGTCCCTGTGTCCTCCGCACGTGACCTCCCGCACCCTTTGAGCTGTCCATGGTGAGAACGTGGTCTCCCTAAGGTGCTGACGTGAGTCCCTGCGTCCTCCGCATGTGACCTCCCGCACCCTTTGAGCTGTCCATGGTGAGAACGTGGTCCCTCCAAGGTGCTGACCTGTGTCCTTGTGACCCCAGGCGACCTCCCACACTCTTTAAAGCTGTCCGTGGTGAAAACGTGGTCCCCCTAAGGACCACGTTCTGCCTGTGGTGAGAATGTGATTGCCCTACGGTGCTCACATGTGTCCCTGCATCCCCCCCAAATGACCTCCTGCATCCATCTCCCACATCAGATGCTTGCTGCTGGCTGTAGCTTAGCATAATCATCTTCTTATCCTCCTTGGCCACTTACATATTAAGAGGCCATTGAAGAAATTTTGTTGAATGAATATAAAGTCACTAATACAATCGTGCCAGTCTATGGAACAAACAGAACGCTGACACGAGGAAGAGAGAGCACTCCCCGTCTCTATAGGGCATTTGATTTTACTTTTATTATCTTTTTATTATTATTATTATTGTTTCTGCCTTTAAAACAAACCCAGAGCTTTGTAATAATAGCAATGCCTTTTGCCTTAACAGCTCTTAGGGTCAGTGGGCCGCAGGGTGAATTCAAGATTCCCAGGATCTCAATTCATCTAACTTCTAGAGAATTTGAGCAATGTCTCCTCCAGCGATTCAGCCCTGCCCTTGGCCGCAGACCTGCCTCCCACGTGGCCTGGGGGCCGACAGGCAGCAGCACTGGCACCTTCCCCTCCCTCCCGCGCAGGGCTCTCCACTCTCCTCACCTGGAGTGATGCCATTCCTGTCCTTCTGGTTACTCTGGCACCAGATCTTCTCTGAAGTTTGCTTGAGAACATTTTAGGTTCTGGACCTCTCATTGCACTCTGGTCTATAATTTGCCCCATCATCGTCTTTATGTCTCTCAGTCTATGACTTTGGATCTATTTATGTGCATTATTCTGGTTTCTTTATATGAAATTTCTTCTTGTGTCTTTTTCTGTTTTAATCTAATTCCCGGAATAATCATTGCCTGCAACACAGATTGAATGCGTCTTCATGAACCACTATAAATATGTGGGTGTGCATGTAATGTTATACCTCCCTTCTCCCTTCTCTAAGCACGCCCTCTTCTCCGGTGCTGTCTATCTTTTTAGATCCACAGATATACTTGGAATTTCTGAAATGGAACTGAAAGTGTCTACAAGAGGAGAAGAGGCTGAGGGGAGGCAGCGGGGAACTAGGCCAATCTCTTGGGGGCCTTAGAAGCATTAGGGAGCATTTTTGAAAGTCATCTAACTTCTGCCACCCAGGACGACAGCAGCATTGCCTGCTCTGGTCCTGCCTGCAACTCTGCACCCCACCCTATCAGTCATCACCGTCTCAGCTTAACTCTGCAAGCAAAAGAAGCCAGGATCGCAGAGCCCTCCATGTAGGCTGGTCCGAGAAGGACAGAGTTAAGAGATCTTCATACTTTTCTCATCGTTGCTTCTCTAGGTTGAGCTCAGCATAGCAAACAATACAAAACTCCTCTGTGCACAGTGAACGTGTGTGTCTAGCTGAAACTATTTTGTAATTGTTTGTAAGACGGTTTACTTCCTGTGAAGATTTCACTCTCATTTCACATACCCAGGGTTAGCAGTTGCTGGAATTGCCAGGGACAGACCCAGCGTCTGTCCCCCGGACCATATAATTTCTGCTAGCACCCCTTTGCCCACTTAACAGGGTCCTGGTTTAGGAAAGGATTCATATTTTCAGTCTAAACGTGTGTCTCCTTTAAAGAACGGTACTAAGAAATTGTTCTTTTTTCTCTTTTGTTAGCAATTCTAATTTGTTTTCCCAAGTTGCTACTCTAAAGACCAGGTACCATGAAATCCTAATTCCTTTCCCTCAATAGCTGTGCACACGAGAGAGTAATTTGGAAATAATGGACAGCGTTTTAGTGGTTACTGCGGGGAGAAAGAAGTGCACTCATTTTTCAGTAGAACAATTGTATGTGATTCAGTGATGGATATTTTCTAATAGCAGATGGCAGATTCAATGAGAGAAATTGCAACTCAAATCATTAGTTAAAAAATTCATGTCGCTTTGTTAGATGTGGTGATTGCATTCTAAACTGGAGGTTGAATTACACACTGTTTAGTTTACATATCCTGTTTTAACTTTTCTATATATTCTGTATATCTACATATAACCATTTTAACTGCGAAATTCCATGCATGTATACGTTCCTTTCTTAAATGTGTGCTTCCATATAACTATATTCTTTAAAATTCTAATATCTAGCTAAAGCAATTTTTATGAACAGAAAATAATGTCACTATAATTGACTTAAAATTAATAGGAAGATCAGAAATGAAGAGGTATAAATACACAATACACCTGTCAGGAAAGAAAATAAAAACCCTGGGGTTTTAGAAATACAAAGTAAGTAAGAATTCTTAATTGTATTCTCTTCAGTTTAGACTTCAGAGCAGACTTAGAATTGCGGACGTTTGGAGAGCGAAGTACGAACAGTAGGAAGGCCAGTGGGCACCCGTGTGGGTGAGGCTGAGGGTGACTGGGGGTCCTTGTGGTGCTCAGAGGAAGTCTGTGGGTCCTCCCCCCACCCCCACCGAGAAGCAGACCTGCTCACACTGATCCCTGCGCATTTGGAAGATTGGAGTCAGGTCTTTTGGAAACCTGCCCGTCCACTCCAAGTCCTTTTCCAAGAACCCTGAGATGGCCCGTTGCTTTCTAGATGCTCTCTCCCAGCGTGCTTCGAACTCGGAGGTGTGAACCCAGTGCGGTGGGGTGGGTGGTGCTGGCCCTGCCTGGATGCGGCTGTGGGTGTTGGCTTTAGCGTGGGTCTCTGCGCCCTGCCCGAGGCTCACATCCCAGGCCTGTCCCTCCCACTCTCCCAGGCCGGGGGACCCTCACTGGCCACAATCCTTCCATCCATCTCTCAGGACCCAAAGCAAACTGCCCGCACTCTGAAGAGAAAAGGAAAGGATGGTCAGCCCCTGCCAGAGGCCTCGTGCCAGGATGGCCAGGCATGGGGGTTTGTGCTTGTGCCTCTTAGCTGTGCCTGGGCCCCCGCAGCCCTACCAGGGCACTGCGGACTTCGAGGCTTCTGATGCTCGGTGTCTTGGAGGCAGATGCTCTTTTATCCTGTCTTCCTCACCACTGCCTTCCTCACAAGGATTCCTCCCCTGCCATGCGCACAGCAGGGGCTCAAAGAGCATTTGTTGAAGGAATGGGAAACTGAGGAATGGAGGGTTACATGCCTCACTCAAGGCCAAGGTGTTTAGCAGCCAGACAGGCCCCGGATCTGATCCCGACTCCTCGGGGTGCCCTTTGCCTCCTGCCTGCGGGAGCAGCTCAGAGACACCGTTGATGGCATGGCATCACCCGCCTGGAGCAGCTCGATTCTTGGGAACTCGCATCACACAGCCGCGGCTGCCATTCTCTCTAACTCACAGGAAACTTAAACAGTTTCACAAGAAAAGCAATGGAAGAATACTGGATCATCTCAGTGACCAGCGAGAGACGGCGCAGTGCAAACCGCCCGGGGACAGTGTCACCTCGCAGGGCCTGAGCCGCCACTGGGGAACCCTTGACACAGCCGAGGCCTCTCAACAGAGGCTTGGCCAGGCCTCCGCGGTCCGACTCTGCCTGGTGTCCTATATCCGTCTAGATGGAGCCCGGGACCACAGCTGCCAGGAAACGCTCAGCGGGGAGGAGGGAGAGAAGGAAGCGCTCCTGCACCAGCAGCACAGACAAGCAGCCCTGACAGTCCAGGTGCAGAGGCCTCCGCGAACACACGGCCCAGCTGCAGGGGCCTCAGCGAACACACGGCCCAGCTGCAGGGGCCTCCGCGAACACACGGCCCAGCTGCAGGGGCCTCCGCGAACACACGGCCCAGCTGCAGGGGCCTCCGCGAACACACGGCCCAGCTGCAGGGGCCTCCGCGAACACACGGCCCAGCTGCAGGGGCCTCCGCGAACACACGGCCCAGCTGCAGGGGCCTCCGCGAACACACGGCCCAGCTGCAGGGGCCTCCGCGAACACACGGCCCAGCTGCAGGGGCCTCCGCGAACACACGGCCCAGCTGCAGGGGCCTCCGCGAACACACGGCCCAGCTGCAGGGGCGTCTCCGCAGACACGGCTCCTCACAACCGAACTTCTCACCAGTCAACCTGCTCACGTGAAGTGTAGCCCAGAAGTCTGTGGTTTTCATAGAAGGCTATTTGCCAAGTTAATAGTTTAAAAAATACCAAAAAGATGAAAGAAAAAGAAAGAAAGAAAGAGAGAGAGAGAGAAAGAAAGAAAGAAAAGAAGGAAGAAAGAAACAAAAAAGAGAGGAAGTGAGGGAGGGAGGGAGGAAGGAAGGAAGGAAGAAAGAAACAAAAAAGAGAGGAAGTGAGGGAGGGAGGGAGGGAAGGAAGGAAGGAAGGAAGAAAGGAAGGAAGGAAGGGAGGAAGGAAAAAAAGCTGGAGGTCTTCACATGGAGTTAACAATGTCACTGTTTCCTAAGGAGTTTGGAGACCAGGCCCTTGGAAAGGTAAGCAGGTCTGATTTACTGACACTGGGCCCAACTCCTGAAATGCTGACCTTTGAATCTAAACTAATATATATATATATAAACTAATATATATATATATTAGTGCTAAATGGACAAAACACACATGGCAGAATCCCCCATTTGTCTTGAGCCTCTGTGGCTAGTTCAGTTCCCCAGGTGAGTAAGTTATGATTTCTATGATGACCTGGAAGGATCTGAGACAGGAGATGCTCCCGTTAGAAGGTGAGGTGAGATGGTGAGAGAGAGACACAGAGAGGCAGAGACAGAGCGGGACAGAGATAGAGAGACAGAGAGAAACAGAGAGAGACAGAGAGATATAAAGAGGGACAGAGACAGACAGAGGAACAGAGACAGAGATATAAAGAGAGGGACAGAGACAGAGAAGGAGAGGGACAGAGACAGAGAGACAGTGACCAAAAGAGAAGGTGGTGGGGTGCGGGGTGGGGGGAGAGAGAGAGCGAGCGAGAGAGAGCGAGAGCACGTGCACTGGATCCCGAACGTGCCCAGGGGCCTCCACAAACTCCAGCAGTGGCTGCTTCTCTGCGGTCTCTTGCCCCTGTGACAGGAACCCCCAGCCTGCGGCACGTGAGCCTCCTGCTGTGTAGAGAGACCAGGCAGCTGGGGTGCGGTCCTCTCTCGTTCCCAGAGGGAGCGTGGCTGGTTTACCCAACGCCTAACGAGGTCAGCAAAGGTTGCCTCTGGGTTCTGACTCAGGCTATTTTTCAGCTTCTAATTTTATTTTTAAATTCCATTCTGATGAGCTGCAGAGGAGGAGGCCTCAGGAAGTAAGCATTTCTACTTTCGCACCTATCTCCTTTTTAGAAATTAAATGCAGCCATTTGCCATATCTTAAAATCATTTTAGGGTTTAATTGGCCATAAATTTCATCATTTTTTGCCTTCATACTCTAGACACATAGAAGTTATTTTCTAAAATATCATTTTTAAAAAAATGCAATACTGCCTCAAAATACTATGATATTATGCTCAAGACTGTCTTATAAATGACATCCTAAAAGAATGGCAGCATTTGGCTCTGCTTGGTTTTTTTTTTTTTTGAGATGGAGTCTCACTCTGTCGCCCAGGCTGGAGTGCAGTGGTGTGATCTCAGCTTACTGCAAGCTCCGCCTCCCGGGTTCCTGCCATTCTCCTGCCTCAGCCTCCTGAGTAGCTGGGACTACAGACGCCGCCACCATGCCTGGCTAATTTTTTGTATTTTTAGTAGAGACGGGGTTTCACCGTGTTACAGTATGGTCTCGATCTCCTGACCTTGTGATCTGCCCGCCTCGGCCTTCCAAAGTGCTGGGATTACAGGCGTGAGCCACTGCGCCCGGCCTGAAGCACATATTTTTGCCTTGGATCACATGGGCGTCTTACATCATTTCTCTCACCAGAGACTCTCATGCCCCCTGGCCTGGCACAGCAATGGGTGAGCCAGGAGGGCACAGCAATGGGAGAAGATGGAGATTCTGACAGGGGAAAGACCAAAGTGAGCCCTGCTAGTGCTTAGGGAAGGCATGGGGCTGGTTGTCCTAGTGGCAGGGAGGACGGGGCAGATAGGAACCCACAGGACAGGGGAGCACTGGACCCGAGCGAGGTCACAGAGAGAACACTGCATACTGGAAACTTTCATGAGGATGGGAGCCCGCACCCTGGAAACCGCCGGAGGACTTGAGAGACAGGTGCAGAAGAGGCTGCTGCTCCGATCATCTGAGAGCATAGTCTGGGCAGCGCGGAACTCGGGGCAAACAGCCACTGGGCTTTAGGGTCTCCTGCCTCCCAGATAAAACCTGTTATTGGGTCTTCCAGTTTCATGGAATTGAATTGATTCCATTTATTCATCCTAATAAATAAATATTGAGTGATGTGAAAGAATCAGAGTTTCTAAGAATAATTTTTAATGCACTCAGAATTAAGGTACAGTGAAAAGAAAGCCCGCTCTAAAGTCTCTTCTTGAAGACCTTGCATTTGAACATCTGCCATCCAGCAAAGGAGACACACACCTGCCTGCAGAGCGAAACTGGGATCACACTGTAGACTTTCAGAAGTGTAACTTTTGGTCTATTTTTACTATTTTTTTTTTTTACTAAAAAAAAGCCTGTATGACAGGTTTTGTTTACAATTTCATGAAAATATTTGCATAGGGCTTGATGCTGATACTATAGTTTATTTCAATTATGTTTGCTTTCTGTGATATTTTCTCATTGTAAATTTAGGAAGTCAAACAGAGAAACAGTGCGGAGTTGTTCAAAGCAAAATCACCACTGGGATTTGAGATGTTTTTCTGCTGCAAATGAGTGAGAATTGTGGATATTGTGGCAGCTGCAGTTCCTGAGGAGCCATGAAGCCAGATACGTGGGTATCAGGACTCATTCTTTCATCTCCTCATTTCCTTTGGTTGCAGAGGTGAGCGTGCAGGTGAGCAGGCAGATGAGTGTGCAGGCGAGTGGGCAGGTGAGCGTGCAGGTGAGTGTGAAGGTGAGCATGGAGGTGAGTGTGCTGGTGAGCTTGCAGGTGAGTAGGCAGACGAGTGTGCAGATGAGTGCACAGGTGAGCGTGCTGGTGCGTGGGCAGGTGAGCATGGAGGTGAGTGTGCTGGTGAGCTTGCAGGTGAGTAGGCAGACGAGTGTGCAGGTGAGTGGACAGGTGAGCGTGCAGGTGAGTGTGAAGGTGAGCATGGAGGTGAGTGGACAGGTGAGTGTGAAGGTGAGCAGGCAGATGGGTGTGCAGGTGAGCATGGAGGTGAGTGTGCTGGTGAGCAGGCAAGTGAGTGTGCAGGTGAGTAGGCACATAAGTGTGCAGGTGAATGGACAGGTGAGTAGGCAGGTGAGCAGGCAGGTGAGTGGACAGGTGAGTAGGCAGGTGAGTGTGCAGGTGAGTGTGCTGGTGAGTGGGCAGGTGAGTGGACAGGTGAGTAGGCAGGTGAGTGTGAAGATGAGTGAACAGGTGAGCTTGCAGGTGAGTGTGCAGGTGAGTGGGCACCTGTTTATCTCAGGTCTCTACAGGGCTGAGCCAGGCAGGGATCAGGCAGCTGTGCTGTGAGGCCACCAGGACATAGAAGAGGGAAGATGAAAATGGCTGCAGGAGGCTCTTTGGGGACTGATGGTGGGTGCCCTTCCTCGTCTGTCTGAATGACGGTGAGGGTGTTTGTTTTGTTTTGTAGCATGTTGATTCATATAGAAGAGACAAGTGCCCAAGGCTTGTCATTCTCACTTATAAAACGGGAGGACCACCCCTGCGCCATGCTGGGCTGAGTACTGGCTGGGTAGGATGTGGGCAGAACTTGGTATAATACTGAGCCCTCAGTAAATAGGAGATAAAGAAGAAAATAACACTTTGTAAAGAGAGAGGGCTGGGGAAGGAGGGCAGTGAAGAGGAGGTCATTGAGATGGAGGACCCAGAGAGCAGGTGCTGCAGCCTGGCTCCCCAGGGGCCCCCCTGAGCTGGGACCTCCCTGAATGGACATTTGCTGATGGTGCTTCTGGGCCCCAAGTGCTCCTAGTGCCCTTCTGCACCCACGCACGGCTTGTCCCTGCTTGGCTCACTCACACACCCTACTGCGGCCGTGCAGGTGGGTCTTATCCTGCAGCAGTGACCTTTCTCCACATCCACTGCCCCCCAGTGCCCACTTACATGGCCACAGTGGCCCCAGTCTGTCAGAGGGTCGGCTTCAGCGGCCCAGGCTCCTGTAGGCCAGCAAGCTCTCAGCAGAGGTGGAGCTCAGAACAGGGCTTTGGGCTTCAGTTCAGGAGGCCAGTGAATGAACAGAGGATGCGTCTGCCGACATTTGCTTGGAGGCAGACGGTGGCTGTGTGTGCTTGTCTGGGGTAGGCCTGTGCCTGTCACTGATGGGGATGAGAGACTCAGTGAGCCTGGGGACCGGGGCTCTCAGCTGGGAAAGGACAGCTTGGATGAGCCCGGGTGGGGCTGTCACCGGCACTCAACTGTGCTCAGGTTACAACTCCCTACCCCGTGCGCACCAGCTGTCAACTGCTGCTGCCTGGGATAAAAGTGCCCTCCCCCATTTCCCCCCATGTCACAGAAGAGCGTGGGAACGTGTTGAGCGTGGCGCGGAGACTGGTGAGGTCGAAGTACATGGCAGAAAGTAAAGGCGCCGTCTGCAGAGAGCCGGGCCGGTGCCTCGAACACCCCACCCTCACTCTCATTCTGTCCCCTGATGTCCATTTCTTAGAGAAGGTGAATCAGTGGATCATGCAGTGGTCACGGCGGCCTCTCCCTGCCCTTCCCAGACCCAGGCCCACTCTGCACCTCCTTGCACAGGCCCGAGGAAGAGCTCAGTGTCCTTGGGAGGTTGAGCCAGAAAACGCCGGGGATCTCGTTATGACGTTCTCCACGCAGCAGGCACCCAGCAGGGTGGTGCTCCACCCGGCTCCTCAAGGCAAGATGATGGGGGCCAGGACGGGGACACGCTGGGCTTCAAGCTCAACGGGGTCTTGTGAGCCCTCCTGCCGCCCAGTAAGCCTGCTGCAGCCAGCTCCTCAACTGGCCATAGAGGTCATGACACCCAGTGAGATGGCTGCCGGACAGGACGCAAGACACGTCCTGCTAATCCTCGATCTGCCATGAGCTGCGTATCCTAACCTTTTGGGGCCTTTGTTTCTTATGTTAAAACAATGACAACACCTCCGTGATGTACCTGGCATTTTTTGAAGATCAAAATGTCTTATATCTGAAAGACCTTTAGGAAAAAAATAAGATACCCACACAGGGAATTCTGAGGCTGCAAATCTTAGAAGGTGGCGTCCTTCCCTCCTGCCTCCCGGCTGAGCCGTCTGCTGAGCAAGGAAGAGCCACATGGGATGTGGGCCGAGAGCACGGAACAAAACAGCCTCTTACACACGCACAGCGTGGAGGAAACAGCCGGTTTGAGGGCATTTTCTCGGAGGTCATGAGTCAAACCTGCGTAGATGATGAGGCGTCAGGCTGGGACAAGGGCTTTGAGTTGAAGATTGAGAAATTGGTGCTGAAAGCAGAGGGGACATGGTGAAAGGTGGAGTTTTAGGAAAGAGAATTGGGTGGTCAACGGGAGGCAGAGGACGGGTTAGAAGTGGCACGAGTCTTCTTGGACTTTCCTAGAAAGTGCCACAGAGAACAGACACTCCTGTTCCCAGCGTCCTGGAGGCTGGGTGTCCAAGGTCAAGGTGTCGGCAGGGCTGGTTCCTCCTAAGGTCCCTGTTCTTATAGACCCTGCTATCTCCCTGTGTCCTCATGGGGTCCTCCCTCTGTGTGTGTCTGTGTCCTAATCTCTGCTTTTATAAGGACACCGTGTAGATTGGATTAGGGTCCAGCCTAAAAACCTCATTTTACCTTAATTATCTCTGTAAAGACCCCATCTCCAAACCCAGTCAACTGAGGTCCTGGGGATTGGACTTCAACCTGTGAGTTTGGGGAACACACACAGCCTGAAAGTGGCGGCTATTTTAGTTACTTGACATGAGGCAGGAGGGGCTATGGTGGCAGAGTGGAGGGGAAAAGGTGATTTGAGGGATGATTTCAGGGTGTTGAGTGGCACTGCCAGGAGATCCGGGGACAGCAATTCAGGGGCTGAGTTGACAGAAAAACAGAAGCCAAAAGAGAAACTGCGGGCAGCAACATTGTAACAGGTGACTCAAATTCCTGACTCCCTTGCACAGGTTGTTAAGCTGAATTGGTTTTGTGGGTGAATTAATATTATTGATGGAGCAGAATGAATCAATAGCAGTAAAACCTTAGTAAGTAGTGCTAATTAATTCACCCCTCACGGAACGGCTTGCCTGTGGTTGGATTTTATGAACAGAGCAATTCTGCTGTTTTTGTTTCTTAAAAAAATTAAAACTAATATATTCCCCTGGCTGCTTAAGAAGCTGCTATAAATTAAAGGCCAGGCTGCTCAGCTCGTTAAAAAGGTAACGGCTGGATTCTGTATTCTCAGTGCTGATTATTTTTCTGTGAGGGAAATGTATGCTTGTTCTGCCAGCTCACAGGTGGTGATTGTGGAGAATAATGGGTCTTAAAGATGCCAAAGCAGCGCATTTCACAGCAGAGACACGGGAGAACAGCAAGCAGACAGGCATGCGGCACTCGCACCAGCACCGCCGGGTCAGAGGGGCCGTGGAGCCCCTTTCTGTTTGCACACCCTGGAGACACAGGCGTGTGGACGCTGCTCTGAGGGGCTCTGCGCCCAGCCACCGTCTCTCCCACTCTGTCTTCAGCCTCTTCCCCACCTGCTCCTGTGCCTCTGAGGCCCTGGGGTGCCGGAGGGTGGGATGCTCAGCTGGGGGACTCTGTGGGATCCGCCTGGGGTCAAGCTCCGTGGTTTCCAGATGGGGTCACAGAGACCCAGAGAGGCTGGCGGTTTGGCTCTGGCCTTGGGGCAGGACCAGGGTCGTTTCTGAATCAGCTCAACCCAGTCCACCTGATCCCTCCTCTGTCGCACACTGCTCAGGAAGCCCTTCCTGTCAGACAGCGCATGAAGCCCCTCAAGTCAGAGAGGGGTACCTATAGCTACAGAGCACACAGCCCACGGGAGGGGGCTCATGGCCAAGGGAGGGGGTTCAGGATCCATGGGAGGGGGCTCAGAGCCTATTGGAGGGGGTTCAGGGCCGCTGGAGGGGGCTCAGGGCCACTAAAGGGAAATTCAGGACCATGGGAGGAGGCCCAGAGCCACTGGGGAGGGGAATCAGGGTCACAGGAGGGGACTCAGGGTCACAGGATGGGACTCAGGGTCACTGGAGGGACTCAGGGTCACAGGAGGGGACTCAGGGTCATAGGAGGGGTCTCAGGGTCCCTGGAGGGGTCTCAGGGTCACTGGAGGGGGCCCAGGGTCACAGGACAGGGCTCAGGGTCACTGGAGGGCTCAGGGGCCATTGCAGGAGGGCTCAGGGGCCATTGCAGGAGGGCTCTCCCTGCAGAACGTCCTGGAAATACAGTAGCAGCAGTTCATGCTATGGTTGTGTGGCGCTGGCAGGAGCCGAGAGGACCAAGAGTTCCATGAACTGCAGGTGGGTCCCCCGGGATAAGCAGTGCTAGATCTGTGTCTCTGTCCAGTGATCCTCGGTCTCGAGTGGGTGAAGAGCGCTGTGCAACCCCCAGTTGGAGACAGGTGATTATCAGTCTATAGTGAGTGGAGGGGCCCTGTGCACCCCCCAGTTGGAGATGGACCAGCTGCGTTTCCTGAAGCTTTGAGCCCTGAAACCTGCACCCCCAGTGTCTCTCAAGGAAAGGCCCTTGGGGACAATGGCTGCATCACACATTGAAGGTGGAGGATGAGGAGGGGTGTGTGGACTCTGTCAAGTGCGATTCAGGCCCCATTATGCTGTGCGGCCTTCCAGCTCCGACAGGGCTGGCATCCTCCTAGCACGCCCCTTTATATCAGTACTTAGGGTCAGGCGGGTGAAGATGCTCAGTGGTCACAGACCCATCATCCGGGAACACCGGTCACCTGCTCGAGGGCAAATATGCTGTTTCCCACGAGGCTTGGAGCCCTGGCAAAAACCACACAGTGAATAGAAGGCACAATTTACATCCTCCTACGATTGCCTGCGTTAGACTCAGCCACATGCTTATGTGTGCCGCTGAATCATGTAATTTCTGCATTTTTTAAAGAAAGATGAAAATGGGGAAATGATAGTATGCATATAGTAGGAAGTTAATCACCAGTTGGTTGGGATCAAGAGAATTGTTGACAATGATTTGAGAGATTGTGACTCAGCTGTAAAGAGTACACAGAGAAACAGGCGTTCAATGGGATGGACCCTTTTCTGGTTTAATTTGACAGTCACAGGGGTGGAAGGGACTCTGAAATACTCTCCAGTGAGGCAGCATGTCGCAGACGCAGAGCACCTCGCTTTTCTATGTGAAGCAGAAATACTTCCTAAAAAATAAAATAAAGACTCCGAATCTGAGCTAGTTGATGTAAATATGCTAGTTTACCATGTGAGAAAGAGGAAGGATGAACTTCTCAACAGAAGACGAATTCCTTGGCCCCGACTGACACCTCTGAGGTTACTGCCGTTGACTTCTTCTCCCAAACCCTCATCACACTTGGTCTGACTTCCGAGTGGCCCAGTCACCCCACACAGGCTGGCCATGGACACCCAGGTGCCATTCTCTCCCCGAATCTCCCCAGACATGTCTCGTGTCCCTGGCAGCCACTCACCTTTTGGGACTCAGGGACTCCCTTTGAAGTCCTCTCTGTTCACCCAGTAAACATTAGTTATCCCTGTTCACGAAAAGAGTCTCCACTCCCCAGGAATGTACAACTTGGACGAGGCAGACGAGTGAGTGCCCCTGAATTGTCTATGTTGTGTGCCAGATTTCTTTCTTACTTTAATTTTTAAAAAAACTTTATCATGGTTTCAGGAGTACATGTACATGTTTGTTACACAGGTAAATTGCATCTTGCCAGGGTACATTAGTGTACACGTTATTTCACCACCCAGGTCATAAGCAGAGTGACTGATAGATGGTTTTTCAATCCTTGCCCTCCTCCCACCCTCCACCCTCAAACAGGCCCCGTGTGTATCATTCCCTCCTTCGTGTCCATGAATACTCAATGTCTAGCCCCTGCTTATAAGTGAGATAATGTGATATTTCATTTTCTGTTCCTGCATTAGTTCGCTTAGGATAATGCTATGCCATATCTCTAAAATTGTGTATGTATGTTGTTCTGGCATTGTAACTTATCTTTCATGGGTCTTTCTTTCTGAGATGAGAAAATTTGTCTTAAAGCTTCTTTTTTTTAAGATTTCATTTTATTTAGAGCAGTTTGAGGTTCTCAACAAAATAAAGAAGAAGGTACAGAGAGCTCCCCCGTGCTTCCTCCCCCCAAATGCACAGCCGCCCCATTATGAAGTCCACGGATTAAGCTGGGGCTTACGCTTGGTGTTGAACCTTCTATGGGCTTGGACAGATGGAGAGTGACTTGGATCCACAATGGAACATCACACAGAGCAGTGTCCCTGCCCTGAAAATCCGCCGTGCTCCTTCTGTTCATCCCTCCTTCCCCACAAGCCCTGGCCACTGCTGGTCTGTTTTCATAGCTTTACGTTTTTAGAATATTTTTTGGAACACGTACCTTATAACCGTTTCAGACTACCGTATTCACCTCGCAATGTGCATTTAAAATTCCTCCAGGTCTTTCCACGGCTTGATTGCCCATTTCTCTTTGTGCCGAATCACGCTCCACCGTGCGGAGGAAGCCCAGTGCTTATTCTCTCACCCACGAAGGGCATCTTGGTTGCCTCTTATTCTGAATAAAGCCGCTATAAACATCTGTATGCAGGATTTTGTGTGGACGTGTTTCCAGCTCCTTTGGGTGAATACCCGACGCAGAGCTGCCGGAACATGCGGTGAAAATGTTTGCAGCCCTGTGTGTCCTCACCAATGCACTGACTAGAAGCAGGGACAGAACCTGGTCTGGGAGAAGCCTGCTGTGGGGCCAGCAGTCCTCAAAGATATTCAAGGTGTAGGGAAGAAGCCTGGAGCCATGTGAGGCTTAAACCCATCAGACATTCTCCTCCTGGGAGCTTTCCCTGTGACAGCTACAGGGAGGCACACACCCAGTTCCCCTGTGACAGCTACAGGGAGGCACACACCCAGTTCCACTGTGACAGCTACAGGGAGGCACACACCCAGTTCCCCTGTGACAGCTACAGGGAGGCACACACCCAGTTCCCCTGTGACAGCTACAGGGAGGCACACACCCAGTTCCCCTGTGACAGCTACAGGGAGGCACACACCCAGTTCCACTGTGACAGCTACAGGGAGGCACACACCCAGTTCCCCTGTGACAGCTACAGGGAGGCACACACCCAGTTCCCCTGTGACAGCTACAGGGAGGCACACACCCAGTTCCCCTGGAGCCAGGTTTCCAGGAAGGTGCTGCCTCTCCTGGTAGAGAAATGTCACCATCTCCCCCGAGGACAGCAGCTCAGGCGGCCACGTGGCCCCTTCCCTCCCAGAGCAGGAGGCATGACAGTGGAATCCGGGCCCTGGAGCCACCTCCTGAGTTCCTAGCCTGGCTCTACTTCTTGTGAGCTGTCACCTTGACCAGGTAATTAGCCTGAATGTAAACCTGCAGAATGGAACAACAAAACTACCTACCACAGAGGTAGGTCTTCAGTATCTGATAGTGCTCACCTCATGGATAACTTTTTGAGTATTAAGTGCGTGTGTGTATACATATATACATGCATGTGTGTGCATACATCTATATAGAGCTAGATACAGACAGAGAACGTATACACGGCACATATAGAGGAGAGAACACACTCAGAGTCATATAACATACGTAGACACAGTGCAGAGAGACACAGATGCACCCAGATAGGCATAGAGATGATTTAGAAATGTGTGTGTGTGTGTTTGCGTGTGTGTGTGTGTTTGTGTGTGTTTGTGTGTGTGTGTGTTTGTGTGTGTATGTGTGTGTGTTTGTGTGTGTGTGTTTGTGTGTGTGTGTGTGTGTTTGTGTGTGTCTGTTTGTGTGTGTGTGTGTGTGCGCGCACAGAGCTCACAATCTCAGCGCGGTGCCCACACATGCTAAGCACACAGTGGCTATTTTCTCTGCCCGGAACAGGAAACCACCTCCTCCCCCAGAGGCTGCTTCCCCACTCACTGTGGTCCGCTGAGCTTGGTTGACACTTGAGCTGCATAAACAGCACTTGAGTCGAGGTCCGAGCCGACCTTCTTAATCTAATCAACTGTAAAATACTTGCTGTCGAGGGCTAACAGCCTCTTGAAGAAACTTGGGACCGTTCCACGTTTCATTTGCATGATGGATGAGATGCAGAAATGGATTAAGTGGTAGATGAGCACCTTGGGACACAGGAAACCATTTGGAGTTGGGGTTGTCTCTGGCCCGGCTACTTCAGCGGCAGTGGGAAGCGATGTGGCCCTGTGTTATCTGCTGGCAGCGGAGGGAGGGCCTCGCTGTCTCCCATGCTCAGTCTCAGGGCCCCTATCAGCAGCAGCCCTCAATGGGGTCTGCCCAGCACTGACCCACGGCTGCTAGATCCCTGCGTTTGACTCCACATTTTACGCCTTAGGAAACAAAATCCACCCTCCTGCTGCCCTGATTTCCCTGGCAGTATCCGAAGACCAGAAAGGGCAGTCAAAGAATAAATCCATGCGTTTTTTTTCTTGATATATTTTCCACCTTTATGGGAGATGAATGACAGTTGTAGCTACAGAACGATGACCACTTCCACTGCGGCTGCCACCATTTGAATGCAACAGGCACACCAAGCAGCACCCTCAGCCAAACAGCCAGTGAGTGCCAGTGTGTGAGCTCAAGCCACATCTGCTGGTGTCTGTGGCTCGACCCTAACCCTAGTGCAGATGCTACTGTCCCCAGGCTGCTCAAGTTCCTCCTATCCTCAATAAACTCCCATGCATTCCACGTCACGGGGAAACATGGTTGTCAGGAAGATCAACGTCAGCCAGGCCCCATTCAGCACCCTCCTCGCAGTGACCTTTAGCACTGATTTCATAATCGCGGTGCCTCTGCTCAGACCCAGGGGCTGGGAGAACCCCTAGCTCTGTTGAGCGTGTTAATGACACTACAGAGTGGTCACGGGCCTGTCTTTGAAAGGCCTCCTGGGTGCATGAGCCAAGCCGCTTACGTCCCTGTATTCCCAGATGCATCCACTTTGTATTTCTTGTCACCAATATTGCTCTTTCTCCTGGCGACTGGGACTTCATCTATCATCACAAAGTAATTGTTGGATTAAGGATGAACGATTTTTCAGGATTTCAGCCATTGGGACTTCATGCCGTAGATCAACACTTGACCTATTCTGCCTCCACAGAGGTCACATTTCACCATGAAGTGTTTCAAAATTTCACCTTCCCAGAGAAAAGTAAAAAATGCCACATGATGAGAGGATGGCAAGGGGTCACTGTCATAAAGACAGTCATAGAATTGTATATACTGACAGGGCCCTTCATGCAAATATCTTGAGAATCTACAGAGCTTTGCATTTCGCAGATAACTTTCAAGCGTGATTTATCATTTGGTCTTTGCAACAGCCCTGGGCAGTGTATAAAGCAGAGTTTTTAACATGAAGTGACGCAGGCCTAAAGGAAATGGATGGTTTACTAAAATAGATAATTATGTCAAAAAAGAACTCAGCCCACTCCCCAATCAGATGCTTAGGTATAAATCTACAACACATGTACAAGATTTGAGGAAAACTATAAAACTCTCATGAAAGAAATTCAAGAACCAAATGAGAGAAATTCCATGTTCATGGACAGGAAGACTCAGTATTTTAAGATGTCAGTTCTTCCTCACTTGATTTGTAGATTCAATATATTCTCAATCAAAATCTAAGCAAGTGATGTCATGGATATCACCAAACTCATTCTAAAGTTGATATGGAGAAGCAAAGGGCCCAGAGTAGTCAACACAATGCTGAAGGAGAAGCACAGACTGGTGAAAGAACGGACAGATAGGTCAGTGGAACAGAACAGAGAACCCAGAAGTAGAGCCACACAAATACAGAGTCAGGGTTAAGGGTTGATCTTTGATAAAGCAGCAAAGATAATTAGACATCCGCAAGCCAAAAGATGAATCCAGACACTAATCTAACAGCTTTTGTAAAAATTAACTCAAAATGAATCACAGACCTAAATGTAAAAGGCAAGACTATAAAACTCCTACAAGATGACATAGGAGAAAATGTAGATGACCTTAGGTATGGTGATGACTTTTTAGATACGACACCAAAGAAACAATCCATAAAAACAAAATCAACAAATGGGACTTAATTTAAAAACCTGTGCACGATAGAAGCCAACATCAAGAAAATGAGGAAGCATACCATAGATTAGGAGAAAACATATAAAGGATCCTTGAAACTCAACAATAGAAAAACAAACAGCCCAGTTAAAAAATGCACCTGAGACCTTAACTGATACCACAGCAAAGAAGACATACAGACGGCAAAGGAACCTAAGCAAAGAGGCCCGTATCATATGTCACTAGAGAATGCAAATAAAAACACCAATGAGATGCCGCTACACCTCTAACAGCATGGCCAAAATCCGGAACACTGACACCCCGCATGCTGGTGAGGGTGTGGAGCAGCAGGAACTCCCATCGTTGCTGGTGGGAACGCAAAATAGTACAGCCTCTGTGGATGACGGATGATGGTTCCACGGTTTCTAACAAAAGGAAACATTCTATGGTCGGATGATCCAGCAATCGAGCTTCTTGGCATTTACTCAAAGGAGTTTAAAACTTATGTCCATGCAAAAACCTGCACTTGGATGCTTGTGGGAGCTTTATCCATAACTGCCAAAACTAGGAGCAACCAACAGGCCCTTCAGTGGGTGAATGGATACTTCGTCTGTGGTTCATCCAGATCATGGCGTATTAGCCAGCTATTCAGTGCTTGAAAGAAATGAGCTACGAAGCCACAGAAAGACACGGGGGAAATGTAAGTGCACGTTGCTAACTGAAAGAAGAAAGACCATCTGAAAATCCTACATCCTGTAGGAGCCCATCTCTAGGACATTCTGTAAAAGGTGAAACTTTGCAGACAGTGAAAAGCTCAGGGGTTACCAGGGGTTGGAGGAGGGGGAGGTAAACAGGTGCAGCACGGGGGATTTAGGACAGAAAAAACACCCTGTATGGTATTGTATACTGTAATGGTGGATACACGCCATTGCACATTTGTCTACACCCACAGAATGTATAATACATTCTGCTGTAGCGAACCCTAATGTAAACTGTGAGCTCTGGGTGGGTGGTGATGATTGTCAATGTAGGTTCATTGACTGTAACAAAAGCCCCCTTTGCTGGGCAGTGCGGACAGTGGGGGAGGCTGTGCCTGTGTTGGGGCTGGGGGGCATGGGGGGCATGGGGAGACTCTACTCACCACTCAATTATGCTGTGAGCCCCATGAAAGGAAAATAAATCTCAGGACCCCAAAATCGCTAAGCCGAAGGGAAAAGTCAAGCTGGGAGCTGCATCAGACAAACCTGTTTTCCATCTCGTTCCTAAATAAGATCGCTACGAAGATAAAAAGTTACACGCTTCCCTCGTGATTTGCCCACAAGAAAATTCCCTGTGGACAAAGGACAAAGTCATCCCCCGTGCACCTGAGACAACGTATATCTAATTGCTTCCTCTGCCTTATTGTTTATGTCACAATGCAGAGTCACCGAGCCAGACCGAGGCATACCCGACTATTCCTCCTCTGCCCTCCTCTCACATGGGAATTGTGTATCCGGTGAAAAGCTACCTGTGACCTGGAAGCCGCTGCTGACCTCAGTTGTCCTACCTTTCTAGACTAACCGATGTACGTTTTACACAGATTGATATGGATTGAGGTCTCATATCTCTCTGAAATCTATAAAACCAAACTGTGGCCAGGCGAGGTGGCTCACGCCTGTAAGTGGCTCAGCACTTTTGGAGGTCGAGGCGGGCAGACCAAGGTCAGGAGATCGAGACCATCCTGGCCAACATGGTGAAACCTCGTCTCTACTAAAAATACAAAAAAAAAAAAAAAAAAAGAAAAGAAATTAGCTGGGCATGGTCGCAGGCGCCTGTAGTCCCAGCTACTCGGGAGGCTGAGGCAGGAGAATGGCATAAACCCGGGAGGCGGAGCTTGCAGTGAGCCGAGATCCCTCCACTGCACTCCAGCCTGGGTGACAGAGCGAGACTCCATCTCAAACAAACAAACAAACAAACAAAACAGAACAAAACAAAAGAAACAAAAAACCAAACTGTGACCTGACCACCTTGGGCACCTGTCATCAGGACCTCCTGAGGCTGTGTCATGGGTGCATCCTTAACCTTGGCAAAGTCAACTTTCTAAATTGATTGAGATCTGTCTCAGGTATTTTCTGTTCACAACCCCCAAATTATTAAAGTCCATTAACAACAAACAGTCACAAAAAGTCCAACCCAGTTCCTCTGCCCCCCGCACCCCCCTAGTCTTTGGCTTTCTACTCCTGCAGCAACTACAAGAAGTGTGAGGCAGCAAAGGGCATTGGCTGAAGGATCCCGGGTGCTTGATCTGAAAGCCACCAAATCCAGAAGATGAGACACCTGAGAGCAGCTGGTGGGACAGTCGGGAACGGCTCAGCCCACATTTTCTGATGCATTTGATTTCACTTCAAGACCAGAGTGAAGCCTTTCGTGTGGGAAGATCCACGCAGGCTGGTGTTTCAACATGGTACCAAGGTCAGGATCTCACGTTCCTAAGGGATTACCTGCACCTCTGCCCCGAGGGGATGTGCTCACCTTCCTCGGTCAGGTGATGGTTAGAACTTCGTCAACACCTTTTTCTTTCAAGTAAATCTCAAGATGCTTTGCCCAGAAAACCAGAAAAACTGACTCCCTCCTACACAAAGAATGGATTCCTGGCTTCTCTGTGATTATTTAATGCCAGTGGAACAACATTCTCATTACTGTAGTTGGGAAGAAAAAAATGTGTTGCACAAGTGTGATTTCTATTCAGGACATAGTTTGGGTTTGTAAGTAGCATAAAGAAATAAATAAAAAGGCTCCTTCATTAACTCGTTAAAATATGAAACAATAAGCAGAAATGAAATACAATGTAATGAAATCAATATATAAGTTAGGGTTGTTTTTAATTATAACTTAAATTAACCAGGATATCTCCATTGTGCAAGAATTTATTTCCAAAACAAAAATGAAGTCTATAAAAGTATACTCGATTACACCGGGGAATTGCAAATTTTCTGTCTTCCGGCATTCAAGAGATTTTTTTTCCATTTATGGCTAAAATTATTATAACTGCTTGTATGCTCATTTCCTTTACCAAAGGTGCTTATCTCCTTTCTCGTGTACACATAGCTTGACAGTAAAATTGATTTGTCCCTAAACAATGATTTTGACCTCAAAAAAAAACCAATGATTTCTGACATGAGGGCTCCAGGGATGTAATTGGGTTCTGGGAGTCTGGGGGTCCCTTAGAGACCCTCCGGGGTCCCTCCAGCAGAGAGGAGCTGCTGAGGCTCCAGACCTCATCCAGACAGAAGAACTCAGCTTTGTTTTAAATATAGTACTTTCTTGTTTCCCTTGAAAAATGAAAAAATGTGTGAAAACCACTGCTTCAGCAGGGTGTGTGATCGTTGCATAGGTTCGGTTTCAGACAGAAGGAGATGGTTCTGTGTGAATATGGTTATGCATTTGGTCTATTTGTTGTTTTGATTTGGTTGTTGTTGTTGTTGTTTCCTGAGCACTTACAAAGCTATATAGGTAAGTGTGGGGAGATATCACGGGTTCCCATGAGAAATAATACTGATCTCTTTCTTGTGCCTCAGCTGAACAATTTGAAACCAAGCATTTTATTTCTCCCTGTGCTAAACAATTGATAGGGTTTGGCTGTGTCCCCACCCAAATCTCATCTTGAATTGTACCTCCCATAATTCCCACCTGTTGTGGGAGGGACCTGGTGGGAGATAATTGAATCAAGGGGGCTGTTTCCGCCATACTATTCTCGTGGTAGTTGAGTAAGTCATATGAGATCTAATGGTTTTATAAAGGGCTTCCCCTTCCTCTTGGCCCTCATTCTCTCTTGACTGCCGCCATGTAAGATGTGCCTTTCACCTGCTGCCATGATTGTGAGGCCTCCCCAGCCTCATGGAACTGTGAGTCCATTAAGCATCTTTTTCTTTATGAATTACCCAGTCTCGGGTGTGTCTTTACCGGCAGCTGAAAATGGACTAATACAACAATACTGTGACAAGGGGAAAAATGACCTGGCTCCAGTAAATCTTTGTTTGACGCAATTACAGGCTACACACCGAGGCCACCCTGGCTCAAGGCTCACTTCAAGACCCACCTTGCAGGACAAGCAGTTCTAAGCTCACAGGTCACACCCTCTCCCCAATCCCTTCAGTTGCTGCCCTGAAAGATCCACCTTAAAGCCGCCCAGCCCAGGCCTGAAACCCTGAACTTATCTTCCTTTATTCCCATTTTGAGATACCCCAGATGCTACGTCAAGGTGGTTTTTTATCTGCAGCGGGTCCAATAAACCTGGATTTGATGGTCAACAAAGCCTTTCCTTGGGTTGTTGGAGCATCAGCAACTAATATAAGGAACTTGATAGGCCAAATGATGGGAATTTAATGTGCAGACCGTCTTAAACAGATTCCTCCTTGGTGGACAGAGGTAGGTCGGCCAGACGGTGCTGCTGTTGGGAGGATTTGCTGGTGAACAATCAAACAGAAGAACGGCACCAAGAGTCACCCCTCTGTGGTGGGAACATCGCCTGGATGAAGGCAGGGAAAACCTTTCTATGCCTGATACTGCGCTCGGAATCCTGGCCTAAGGAGGAGAAAGTGGGTTCGACAGCATAAATCTTGGAACAAAGATGGGAAGACAGCTCGGTCCTGGATGGACGCCAGCGCCTGCCTCGGGGTTCACACTCAGCTACGGAGGCAATGGGGTGCGGGATCTGCTTTGACACGAATTCATGAGAAAAAGATGTGGAGTGCTTCGCAGATGACAAGATCGATACAGACCAAGACACAGCTCCTGACGGAGGCAGCGTGGCTTCCGACGCCTTGGAGGAGTCGACTTGAGGCCTGGCTGGCTTTGTTCTGATCAGGCCCAACCAGCCCAGAACCATGGCCCAGCACCCTCATCCACATTTTAAAATGTTCCCAAATCCAAAACCCTGTGGCTGGGAGACATAACCCGAAGCGACCCAAGGCTGTTTGTCTTCCTTGTGTATCCCTCTTCCTCTGAATATTCCTGTGTTCTCATGCACAAGTTACCGGCATGGCTCCATGAGTCCACTGTTTATTGTTTGATGTGTACTGAATTCCTTTCTTTCATATCTGAAAGCCCCCTGGTTCTGAATTCTGCCACATTTGTGGCAAAAGAATGGTGGGCATTTTTAGGACTGATACTTCCATACAGGAACCTACCCATCTTCAGCCAGACCACCAGCCTCCAGGGGAGAACGTATGGTGGAAAGGTGCAGACTTCGCCACGATCGGGGCATCCACGGTTGGGGTATCCATGGTGGGGCATCCACGGTTGGCATGTCCATAGTCGGGGTGTCCACGGTCAGGGCATCCACGGTCGGGGCATCCACAGTCGGGGCATCCACGGTCGGGACGTCCACGGTCGGGGCATCCACGGTTGGGGTGTCCACGGTCATGGCATCCATGGTCAGGGCATCCACGGTCGGGACGTCCATGGTCGGAGCATCCACGGTCGGGGTGTCCATGGTCCGGGTGTCCATGCTTCAGGCATCCAGCTCCATCAGAACCAAGGGTCCCGCCTCTTTGGTCTACACTTGTCCATGGCCACCCCTGAGTTAGAAGCCTGCTGGCTTCTGTCCTTGGCTGCTTGTCCCCCATCCCATGTTTTAGGAGGTTTTTATTTTTATTTTTTATTTATGAGATGGAGTCTTGCTCTGTTGCCCAGTCTGGAGTGCAATGGCACGATCTCTGCTCACCACAACCTCTGCTTCCTGAGTTCAAGCAATTCTCCTGTCTCAGCCTCCTGAGTAGGTGGGATTACAGGTGCCTGCCGCCACACTTGGCTAATTTTGTGTTTGTAGTAGAGACAGGGTTTCACCATGTTGGCCAGGCTGGTCTCAAACTCCTGACCTCAGGTGATGCACCCGCCTCAGCCTCCCAAACTGTCAGGTGGTTTGTAAATGGTCCTTCTGGCTTCAGCAGGTGCTCCTCTGGGAGCCAGCCTGTGAGCTGTGGGCTGGCCTTGCTGGATTTGGGGAATGGGCCTGAGAGAGTGTCCAGGCCCCGGCGGGTTGCATGAGGTTGGCCTGGCTTGGCGGCAGCATCGCCTCCATGGTTACTCCCAGCACCTCCATGTCTTGGGCACCCCTGTGGTATCGTCTCGAGGCTTACTGGCTCTGAGCCTGAACAGGATAGTGGCCTTGGTGACTTCCAACTGTGCTCATTTTCACATTTTGGTTTTGGCACCCAGCCCATTAGGAGCCTCAGATTGCTTGGCCAGACTGGGATTGGCTATTAATACCAGGAATTCAGGTTTTAATTAAGCACGGGAGAAACAGGCTCAAGATAACAGCTCCATACAACAAAGTTCATTCCATAACGTGGCTCCTTCTAATGTGAATGGGTTCTTGGTGATTTTTATTCTAAATTTCGTTTTTATGAATAATATATCCGCATGGTTAAATAAAAAGTGGAAAACACATAAAAATAAGGCGGCAGTCCCCCCCTCCCGCCCAGACGCGTTTTCTCTGAACCTGGTTCCTCGTGGAGGCAGCACCTGTGTCTGTCATTGTTGGTTCCCCTCTGGCCGTTAAACGAGAGGCTCTACAGTGCTGACCTGAAAAACCATGTGCTTTGGTCAGGCTTGGAGATTTGCAGCAGTCGTTTTATATAAAGAGATTGTAGAAGTTGGTAGCATAGTCAAACTCATAGAACCAGCAGAAGGGTGGTTGCCAGGGGCCGGAGGAGTGGCGCAGGGGGTTGCTGGTGTGAGGTGGATGGTTTCAGGGGTGGGAGGAGTGCGTTCTGGAGACCCGATGCTCCGCGTGGGAACCGCAGTCAGTAACCGTGTGTCGTCTGCTGCAGGAGCTGTGATGAGAGAGGCTCCAGGGTGCTCAGGCTACTCAGTAAAAGGGGAACTGACCACGCAAGGCCACAGGTGTGCTACTGAGTGCAACTGTGGAAATCATTTCACAATGTACGCGTGCATCTAAACGCCACGTGGCGCTCCATAAACAGGTGCAATTTCTATGTGTCAATTAGACCTCAGTGAGGCTGTTCTAAGAATCTGTGTCTGAAGCCTTTTTAATTCATCCTGTGTGGTTCCTCAGAAGAGGATTCCTCAACCTTGCCTGGGCTGGGGCCTCGGAGGGAGCCTGGTCCCTGGGTCATGGACTCCACCTGAGTTTGATGGGTGTGGGTGGGAGAAGCCGCCCTGAATCCCGAGGCAGCACCAGAGGAAGGGCTGCTGCTGTCCCTGCCTCGGCCACACTGCGGGACCGCTCGGAGGCTCTGTGAGGGCGTGCCATCCCCTTCCTTCTTTCCTCCCTCTCAAAAATGCCCCTTTATCCCCCCCACCGACAGCTCATTCCCACTAAGCACGGTTAAAGGGTTGGCTGCTGAGGGTCTACAGCTGCATTACTGGCGAATGCTTGGACCCAAAGGCATTGAGACAGTGGAGGTGCATTTGGGGGCAGGGGTATTCGTGGGAGCCCCTGAGTTCATTCTGTGCCCTTTCGGGGCTGGGGGGCTGCTCCCTGTCTTCAGTGTCTGTGCAATTGAGAAAGTGCTCCCTGGGTGCCTCTTCCCTCCACATTAAACGGATCTCCCGTTTTCCTACCTCTGAATGTCTCTCACACACAGAGGCAGGCGCACACACACACACACACACACACACACACACACTCACCAGGACCTCCCCCCCACCCTCCTGTCTTGTTGGACGAGGCGGCAGATTGTGTTATGCTTGTCCGACATGATTCTACTTATGCCTCGACATGGAAAACTCCTTAGGGCAGGGACTTGGTTCAGCACAATTTCATCTATTATTCAGCAATCTCTGTGTAGCGCTGGTATCTTGTAAGTGATAAATTATTATAATGAAAGAAAATCTGCTCGCCAGTTCATCTTGGAAAACACAAGATCGAGTTCCTCCGGCCGGCTTCCTTTACCTCACCAACCAGCCTGGGGACAGCAGCTCTCGGGCTCTCCTGGGCAGGGGGTCCTGCTCTATGGCTGACCCTGGTATGTGGGCTTTTTAGACCCCTGGTTTTCCCCGGATTCTCCTGTCAGGGTGGGATCGCTTTACAGTGATTTCGAGATCTTGTTTAGGAAGGTTTGGAAGAAGATGCTGAGGCACCGGACACCCAGGAAGGGATAAAACCCTTTTGATGACAATAATAAGCTCAGATGCCCTCGCAAGTATAAATGAAGCCCAGCTCCTCCATGCCACATGGTCCCATCTGTCACCCAGCTCCCCTTGCCCAAGCCACGCTCCATAGGTCTCCTCTCTGGTTCAACAGCGTCAGGGGACCATGAGTTCTCAGTACTCTTGAGTTGATTTAACTGATATTAAACATCCTTTAGGTAACTGGTAATTAGAAATACAAGAAATGACAATTTTTTAAAATTTAAATTTCTCAAGCATGTTCCATCGTACACCATTTCTGTGAAGTAGTAATAAGTGAGGGCTTAAAGAAGCAGAAAGTTCTGTAGTTTCAAGAGTTTAGAAAAGCCTTCTTTGAATTAATTAATTTACTATTTGGTTTATGTTTTTGTTTATAACTGAGGCTCCTCAACAATATTACGGCAAACGTGACTGTATGTACAAGGTTGATGATGGGCAACTTTTTCTAAGTTTATTTGACTTTTACCCTTCTCTCTCCTTTTTCCTAATACAGTGCTTGGTGGAATGGTTTGGGGGGATTTCATAAGAACGAGCCCTTGAGTGTAGAATTTGACGATACGTGAAGTACCTCCACATGACATCTTATGCCTGGCCCATCTCATGGGACTTGGAGAGCCGCAGGATGTGTGACAGCCATCCAGTCAGCTGCGGCTGGTCCTCCTGATGCATTGACTTAAAAACACGCCTGTGAGGCCGGGTGCAGTGGCTCACGCTGGTAATCCCAGCACTTTGGGAGACTGAGGCTGGTGGATCATGAGGTCAGGAATTCAGGACCAGCCTGGCCAACCGTGAAATCTGTCTACTGAAAATACAAAAATTAGCCAGGCGAGGCTGCGGGCGCCTGTAATCCCAGCTACGTGGGAGGCTGAGGCCGAGAGACTTGCTTAAAATCCAGGAGGCAGAGGTTGCAGTGACCTGAGATCACGTCACTTGCGCTACAGCCTGCGGGATAGAGCGAGACTCCATCTCAAAAGAAAAAATCAAAAAACAAACAAAACAACAACAACAACAACAAACCACATCTGCGTGACTGCCTCCCAAGGCGAGGTAGCATGCCTCCTGTCTACGTAGCCACGGGTTTCTCTTTTCATTTTTCTCCTCAGGTCTTCCGTGGTGGGGCCATTTTCACCTCAAGTCTCCAAGAGCAGACCCTTTCCACCCAGTCTGTTGGAAAGGATTTTGGCGAGGGTGTTTGCCATGAGTGGATGTTGCTAATTCGCCATCAAGTGGCCCAAACTCTCTGAATGGGCTGAGCAGACACCCTGGCACCAGCACAGGGCCTCAGACAGACCCTTCACAGTGGGCTTAGCGCTGCGAGAAACGCCCTCTCCTCGTTTTCCTGGCTAAGCAGGGGGCTGTTTTTCAGAATTAACGTTTAAAGCAACTTAGGCTGCTGGAGCAAGGTCAAGAGCCTGTGCTGGAGGACTCTTTAAGAGCCTCCAGTTTTTCAGCCCGTGGCATGATATCAGGTCCAGTAAGTGGAGACCTGCAGAATTGCACAATCAGGGCTCCCTTCCTCCTATCCCTTCATTGTATCGGGGCAGAACAAGGCTTGAAGACGTGTGGCACGCCTGTGGTGGGGTAGCCATCCATGCATCCAGCACACACGCACTGAGCACCCGCCGCCTGCCCCGTCTCTGCCGGGGACCGGGGCTGCGCTGCAGGATGTGAGGATATGCAGGAAGCCGTCTTTTCTCAGGGGCTTGGAGTTGTGGGGACTCATTCCTAGACGAGCCCGCCCAGCACAGACAATGCAGGGAGCCAGGTGGCATCTAGGGCATGACCTGAATGTCACACGGAAGCTGAGGCTTGGGAATGTTGCACTTATAACATGGCTGAGGTTCCTCCAGGTGGATAATCTCTGAGCTGGCTTTTGGAAAATCAGTAGACATTTGCAAGGCACAGAGAAAGACAAAAACTTTGCCTTCAGAGAACAGGTGATGTTTAAATTCAAGAAAGGCACTCAAGAACAGCTTGCCTGCATGGAATTCCTGTGTCTAGAGGAGAGGGTCTCAGAGCAGAGCAACAGGGAGACCAGAAAAACCATCTGGGCCCCCGGCAGTGGCATCAGATGGCATGGTATGGAGGCTGGGCTTCACCCCAGGGCACTGGCTAAGAATGTTCAGAAGGATCAACACAATCAGATTTGTATCAGAAAAAATAGTGTGGAGGGCAAGCGCGGCAGGGGCATCTGCTAGTCGGAACCACGGCTGTCGTCAGGGTCGGAGGCTGAGGGCCGAGGCTCAGCCGTCACCAGGAGGCCAGGCTCTGGGATTCTTCCCTGTCCTCCCAGTCCAACGCGTTTTCCCTGGAGCTCCACACAGGCACAGCTTGCTCTGCACAGACCACGGAGAGACCAGAGAGAAGCACTCTGCGTGGCGCCTGTCTTCACAATTTCTACAATTCAGCCGAGAGACAAAATTCTCCCAGGTGAACCATTTTAAAATCATTGGGTGCTGGTCCTAATGGACTTCAGAGTTGGCTTGTGGGGATCCACAGAGAGGAGAGCAGCCCTAGGCCTGGCAGCACTGGACGTCCGCATGTTGGAGCCCATGGGGAGAATGAGCTCACTTCCAGGAAGGTGAACGTGCTGTGTTCCACGGCCAGCTGGCCTCGCTCGTGCCTTCCGCAGGCTCCAGGTGTGTGCTTTACGGACAGGCTGCTCTGCCTACGGCTTTGTGGTCTGTTTCCACTTGCAGCTGGGTCTCACGGACGCCCCTTCATGACTTGTTCACAGAAAGAGTGAAGGGGGCTTTCTTCACGCTGGTAGCCAGCCAGGTGCAAGAGCTGGATGGCTGGATTTTCTGGACTGCTGGGTTGCACATATACTTGGGATTATTGTCTTCTAAGAACTTGTATTTAAAAATGACAATAACATAGTTTGAAGTGGTACTCAATGGCAATGACATTTTTAGACAAGGAAAACAGTGATAGGCACCAATTGGAATATCATGATTGTTTTTCTTGTATCCCATTTACTTGTGGGGAAAAACCAGCAACAAGTCTGTCTTGTTTAGGAGTAAAATGGCTCAAGTATAAAGAGAATCTTCTATGAAGAGGGATCCTTTTGGCCTCCCTGCAAGCATTACTGCTCTATAAATGATTTAATAACACTAGAATGACCATCAGCAGCTAGGAGAATCAAGTCCTGTACCGGGAGAGAAATGTCACTTAACAAATATTTACATGCAACCCCCTGTGCCTAGAGCTGAGTGGAGCCTCCTGGAGAGGCCCCATCAGGAATCAGGACAGAGGCTTGCAGGTGAGCTGCTCCCCAGGACAGACCCTGATCCCTGCAGGGGCTGGGGAGGTGCCGAGGATGGACCCACTGGCTGAGTGGCTGAGGCCAGGGGAGCGCTGCTCAGAACAGGATGAGGGAGTCGGTGTCACCTGGCCAGGAGCCTGGGGCACAGAGCACAACTGGCCAGAAGCCGCTCCGGGAAGGCCTGTGGAATCTCACAGTGGGGAAGACGGCAATGTCGATGAAGGAGCAAAGCAAGGGTGTCTTGCAGCAGGAGGGAGAGTGGGAGCAAGCCAGGATTTACCGGTGCCCAGAGGGTTTAGTCTGTTATTCCATTTCCCGTCACTGGTGCCCAGCGTCTTCTTAGGCAAAAGGGAATGGGGGGTGTCGTCACCGACTTCTCTCCACGGCGGGTCCAGTGTGTGGTCCTCTGTCCACGGCGGGTCCAGTGTGTGGTCCTCTCTCCACAGCGGGTCCAGTGTGTGGTCCTCTGTCCACGGCGGGGGGCAGTGTGTGGTCCTCTCTCCACGGCGGGGGGCGGTGTGTGGTTGCTAAAGGGAAAGTGAGCCTCCTGCCCAGGAGTCACGAGACTCAAGAAAGTTCACGAGAACTACCGACCACAATATTAAGGAATTATGACTATATAGGCGCAGAGCATGGAATAATTACACATTATGCTGATGGTGCCTTTCTTTTGAAGAGTTGTAAGCCTTCATTAAAATCTTGCAAATGACAGTAATGAAATGAAAATAAAGCCTTTCAAGGGAAGCCCTCTGGGTGTTTTTGGGGAGAGGGGGATACGTCTATATAGCAAAAATGAAGCAGATATTTAGGTGACTATGATTTTTATCATCTTTAAGGCAATTCCCAATTGACAGAGTAAACAGACAACCTACAGAATGGGAAAAATATTTGCAAACTTTGCATCTGACACAGGGTCAATACCCAGAATCTACAAGGAGCTCAAACAACTCTACAGAAAAAAATAACCTCATTAAAAAGTTGGCATAGGACATGAGCAGACATTTTCAAAAAGAGACATATGAGGGGCCAAGAAACGTATGAAAAAATGCTTAACCATCATCACTAACCATCAGAGAAATGCAAATTAAAACCACAATGGGACACTGTCTCACACCAGTCAGAATGGCTGTTATTAAAAAGTCAAAGAACAACAGATGTTGGCGAGCTTGCGGAGCAAAGGAAATGCTACTATGCTCTTGGTGAGAATGTAAATTAGTACAGCTTCTATTGAAAACAGCTTGGAGATTTGGCAAAGAACTAAAAATAGAACTACCATTCAATCCAGCAATCCCACTACTGGATGTCTACCCAAAAGGAAAGAAATCATCGTATAAAAAAGATGCTTGTCTCCCTTTGTTTATTGCAGCACTACTCATAATAACAGAGCATGGAATCAACCTAAGTGTCCATCAGCAATGGACTGAATAAAGACAATGTGGTACATATACACCGTGGAATACTATGCAGCCATGAAAAAGAAGGAAGTCATGTCTTTTACAGCAACATGGATAGAGCTGGAGACCATTGTCCTAAGAGAAATAATTCAGAGCATGTATCAAATTCCACATGTTCTGACTCGTAAGTAAGAGCTAAACAGTGGGTACCCATGGATACACTGAGTGGGAAAATAGACACTGGAGGCTCCATAAGGCAGGAGGACAGAGGTGGGGACGTGAGCTTAAACATCACCTGCTGGGTGCCCTGTTTACAGTTCCGGTGGTGGGTGCACTGAGACATCCCCTGCTGGGTGCCCTGCTCACAATTCCAGCGGTGGGTGCACTACACCCAGACTCCACCACTATCCAATATATGCATGGAAGAAATCTGCAGCTGTAGCCCCCCAAATCTGTAGAAATAAAATAAATGAAGATTATAACTTAAAGTAACAAAAGCAAGTCCCCACCACCCAGCCTTGCTCAGAAGCCCACAGTAGACAAAGATCCGTGGAGAAACAGGTGGCAATGTGGCCCATTGCTTGGAATCCTGAGGGTGGCGAGGTGGCCCATTGTTTGGACCAAAACTGGTGGGGGATGTGGCCCATTACTTGGGGTCCTGATGTTGAGCTACATACAATTCTGGAAGATCCTGACAGCAAGCCTCTGCGAGGAAAGGAAGACGCGTCCCTGGGCAGGAGGAGCCCACAGAGGATGCAGAAGGCCCCGGGAGAGCCGGTGTAGGGCCACGCAGGAGCTGGCTGTCCCGGGAGCTCTGGGTCAAAGCTTAAGCAAGCCAGGGAGAGTCATGGCCCTCTGGCCAGGAGGCAGACTGGAATCCACAGACAGAAGCGAAGGGATTTCCCAGGCCACACACAGCCTGCGGCACCCAGGCAGGAACGAGTGAAGCCCAGGTGAGGGAGTGGACGCCCATGGGGTTCCCGATGGGAAGCCCAGGGCTTCGGGCCGCGGTGCGCACCTGCTGTGCGGCTGGACAGAGGCGCAGCTGCCGGTGTGTGGCGGCCCCAGGCCCTCAGCCGTTAGCATGCAGCCCAGTATTGTAGCTCACAACCATGAGTGCTGTGTTAACGGGAGGACTCAAAAGAAATCTTCATTGATAAATTGAGAAAGTGTGTATGTGTTTTGTGAGCTAACAGTGTATCTCAGACGTAAAATTCCAGCTTCCCAGTTTATGATTGGCACAGGCATCCTCCCCGCAGTGTTGACTCACTTGACAAAAAGTTCAGGGGAAACAAAGATGGAAAGGCCGTGGAGAATCTCACTGTTCTACGACAAGGGACTCACCCACGGGCTTCTGTTTGCTGAGCTGCAAAATGAGGATGATGATGGATGAAATTTGTACAAGAACTGTACAGATTAAGTGAGAAACATGTAAAGTGTGTGTCACTTTGACCTGCAAGCATGCAGTGACAACCGGTGGCTGTCAATACTGCCACTGTCATCATGACCATCATTTCCACGACCACCTCACCCTATGATCCTGTGTATGGGGAAGGAGGTATTGGAAATACGGGCTTGGGGAGGGGGTGCTCCTGAACAGTCTTTAATTAATATTTTAATACACTTTCAAGGTACTGGAAAGGACACTAAATTTATGTGGAAGATGCAGCCCTCCCATTTGGACTTTAAATCACAACGGAAAGACAGATTGTGAGGTGGGTCAGTGAGAGGGTTTAGGAAAAATTCGCACCTGGGCTCTTAAGTGTCCCTTCCTCTGCCTGGAAGCCTTTGTGAAACTTTTTCTTTTTTTTTTTTATTTTTTGAGACCGGATGTTTCTCTGTTGCACAGGCTGGAGTACAGTGGTGCTATCACAGCTCACTGGAACCTCTGCCTCCCTGGGCTCAAGTGATTCTCCCGCCTCAGCCTCCCAAGTAGCTAGGACTCCAGGCATGCATCACCACACCTAATTTTTGTATTTTTTTCCTAGAAATGGAGCTTCACCATGTTGCCTAGGCAGGTCTGAAACACCTGGGCTCCAGTAATCTGAGCACCCAGGCCTCCTAAAGTGCTGGGATTACAGACACGAGCCACTGCGCCTGGCCTGTGAAATAATTTGATGACAAAAATTACTTCTACTTTTTAAAAAGTCATGAGGACTCCACGTGACAATGCCAGGTTCACCTGAGTGTAGGCCACATGCACCATAAATAGTGCAGAAATGGGAGTGGCGGGAAAAGCACATCCGTCGGCAGAGAGAAGCTGCAGTCTCAGATGGGCCCATTGGGCATTTGCCTGGGTTTGGGTGCCGAGGCCTGGCTGCACTTAGGGAAACTGGCATTGGCAATACATCACCCCAACTGCTGGCCTTCGTTTCCTGGGTCCAATCCGATTGTAAACACCTGATAGAGGATGGATATTAAGATTCAAGCAGGAGGCTGGGCACGGTGGCTCACGTTTGTAATCCCAAGACTTTGGGAAGCTGAGGTGGGGGGGGATCACCTGAGGTCAGGAGTTCGAGACCAGCCTGGTCATCATGGCAAAACCCCGCCTCTACTAAAAATACAAAAAGTAGCTGGGCGTGGTGGTGTGTGCCTGTAATCCCAGCTACTCGGGAGGCCGAGTCATGAGAATCACTTGAACGCAGGAGGCCGAGGCTGCAGTGAGCCAAAATTGCATTGCTGCACCCCAGCCTGGGCAACAGAGTGAGACTGTCCCCCCCAAAAAAAACAGATTCGATGTTACCAGAAAGGACACTAATTTATTGTGTAATAGCTGCTCTGACTAGAAGGAGTCCAGTTGATTTCCACTCTCCCATTCTTCTTATTTGGCAGGGAACTTAACAACGGTACGTGTTTGGGCAAATCTATGATTCTCTGAGGCCCCTGTTCCATAAAATGGTGCTGCTAAATCCCTCCTCCCAGGTGCGCGTGAAGATGGCATTCTACGGTGGAGAGGAAGCAGCCGGCGTGCGGCTTCCTCTAGGCAGATTAGCTGCTGGGAGCAATGACGATGGCGGCGGCAGCAGCAGTGACGCTTGCAGCAGGGCGTTGCTCGGTCTCAGAGGTGGATGCTACGTCTGACTCATGGGAGGACGTGAGCTCTGAGTGTGAAGAGCCTGCAGTACTCAGACCGACAGGTTTGCGTTGGCCACAGACCGGCTGCTCAGAGCAGAAAGCTGGTTTGCCTGTTCCTGTCCTCTTTGGAACACCCAACTCCTGAAGTCACGGAGACACCACGTGTGGCTCAGAGACGCAGGGGGAGCTTCCCTAGATTTTCGTGAAGGCCGCGAGTGGTCGCTGGAGCCCAGGAGTCAATGACCAAGCCGAAGATAGGCTGGGCGGGCCCCCATCGGTGGCCGTCGGACGGAATCCAGGGTCGGCTCTGCAGTGTGGTTCTAATCTAACTTTTGTCCAGTTTTCTCGCCAGCACATCCTTCCTGCAGTAAACGGTTTCCTGTGCCCTGAAGGAATCTCCCCACCTCAGCCTTGCCAAATGCATTCAATTTTCCTGTAACAACATGATTTAAAGCTTACTTTAAAAAATAAACACTGATCTTAGCTATTGTGTCTTAGCCAGAGAGCTGGCCTCACAGGAAAAAGGCTCACATTTGTTCCTTCTGCAGGCAACTTGGCATGCTGTACACACGTTAGAAACACGTGCTGAGCTAATGAGCAGCTCACCAGAAAGAACCACATAGCTGATTGGTGTCCAAGGACCATTGGTGTGAGAGGTGATGTGCTCCTGACGACAGCCACCTGCTCCCCTGGACGCCGGCATCAGCCGCTGCTGTCTGTGTGCTGGGTGCTTCCAGGCATCTTTCAAAGAAATCTTTAGGAACAGCTGTCACTGCAACCCTCGTGGGTCACAGTGAGAAAAGTTCAGTTTCAAAAGCAAACTAAGCCAAAGATAAAACAAAAGCAAAAGCATTAAATGTGAGGGGCTCTCACTCCCTTTGCGGAAACCGAGGACTCAGCGGAAGTCATGGACATTCTTAGCAAGATCAACCGTCACTATGGCAAGCTCTTCCTTGGAGACGGACTCTTGGAAGCCACTGGCAGGAGGGCTCATGGGAACCGGTGCGTGTTGGGCGCTGCGTGCAAACCGAGCAGGGACGAGCTCAGAGGACCTGAAGGCGGTGGGGAAGTCTCAGCCCTATCATCCAGCGATGGCTGGCTATCCTGCAGCCGGGTCTGCACTCCACACAGGGGACTGACTCCCAGAGACCCTGACATGGACTTTCTAATTGGCACCTACTGAATGCACTCCATGGGTGGCCAGGCCACTTGGGTGCAGGAGCCGCTCCCCAAGGTTCCTTCTGTGCCTGGAGAGGCCTGAGAGCCAGGTCCACCTGCTTTCAATGCCACTTTTGAGCTCATGCTTTCCCAGCATCTCCCTCCCCAAATCAGCAATTCCTCACAACACGCCTAGGAAAGAATGACTCCTGACGACAGGCCTCCCGAGGAATCGAGGAGGGGAAGCGTGATTTTTCTTCTTTCTTCATCCCCCCGGCATCCATCCACTCTCCATGATAAACGAGGAGGGCACGGCCTCTTTTGTCATTGGAAAAACTGACTCCACATTGCACAGCCAGGGAGAGGCTATCCCGGCTATTTCCTCAAGAATGAACCTTGATGGTGGCTGTGCAGATACACACACACACACACACACACACACACCTGTACATCCATACACATCCACACACATACGCACACAACTGTACACACACACATACACACACATACACACACACCTGTACATCCATACACATCCACACACATACGCACACAGCTGTACACACACACATACACACACACGTGCACATACACACACCTACACACATAAACATGTACACACATGCCTGTACACACACATACACATATCAACCCACATGCACACACACCTGTACATACACACAGACACACATCAATATGCACACACACGTGCACACACACACAACTGTACATACACACACATACACACACACCTGTACATACACGCACACACACACCTGTACATACACACACACACCTGTACATACACACACACACCTGTACATACACACACATACACACATCAACACGCACACATCTGTACACACATGCACACACGTGACTGGGGTGGAGCTGGGATGAGGAAGGTGGATTCTTCGGGAAACGGGTAGGCAGCACCCCCGGATGACAGCAGGGCTGTGTCAGAGACGGCCGTAGCTGTGGCTCTTCCTGGTGCCACATTGACAAGGACCAGGCAGCGCCGGCCTGGAGCCCGACCCCGGCAGTCACTCTGCTCCAAGGACCTTTGCACCTCGAGGCCCTGAGTAGGACCAGCCCTGCTACCTGGACAGAGATGAGGATCACAGGACTGAACATTTCTGCTTGTGAAGAGGACGTCCCCTAACCTCCTGCGGATTAGAATGATTTCCTTGGCCGAAGGGAAGCCTGAGTGTCACTGAGCGAGCACCAGGTGCCCAGTGCCGTGGAGGGTTCTCTCTGTGCTGCCACTTGCACTTTTGTGATTGATGCAATAGCTCACAAATATGTACAGTGGTCATAAGCATCACAGTCACATACAATTTTAGAGCTGTGGTCAGTTTTTTTTTTTACCATTTTCAAATTTTATAGTAAAAAATTGAGTCCTAAAAATTTGATGATTTGCTTAGTCACAAACTATAGTATCAATATATAGTCATATATATTTTATGTATTTATTTATTTTGAGACAGAGTTTCACTCTGTCTCTAGGCTGCAGGGCAGTGGCGTGGTCCCAGCTCACGGCAACCTCTCTGCCCCCTGGTTCAAGTGATTCTCCTGCCTCAGCCTCCCGAGTAGCTGGGATTACAGGTGCCCGCCACCACCCCTGACTAATTGTAGTATTTTTGGTAAAGATGGGGTTTCAGCATGTTGGCCAGGCTGGTCTCAAACTCCCGACCTCAAGTGATCCACCCACCTTGGCCTCCCGAAGTGCTGGGATTACAGCCATGAGCCACTGCCCCGGGCAATATTCTATCTATCTATCTATCTATCTATCTATCTATCTATCTATCTATCTAGTTAATACTCATCAATCTGCATTTACTATGAATTTTTCAGAAAAACATATTTGTTTCAGCTACTACAGAACCCAGATAAATTCTAGCTCTCAAGGAATGGCCTTATAAAGTGTCAACAATAAACAAAATTTTCTCCAGAAGTTAGTAAATGTCAGAGCCTTTTTTGCATTATCTAATTTTAGTCTTTACAAGAGTTATCTGATGTTGACCTGACGTTGACTGTTTCTAGAAGAAACTGATGTCAAAGGTGTGGGTGGCTCCCCCGTGATCTCCAGGCTGGGAGCAGGCAAGAAGATTTGAGCCGGATCCCTAGAGCCCTGGGTCAGCCCTTCCTGGAAAGGGAGAAGAGTGGATGGAGAATGACTCCAGGGAGAGGTCAGGCGCTGTTTTGTTTGCACTGCCACAGCTTACGTCTTCACACCACAGTCAGAAACACGCTGGCACAATTTAGGGATAAAATACAAACGCCCTGGTTATGTGGTGTTTTGAATCTTACATCTGCTGCATATTCTCTTTACTGTTAACACCAAAAGGAAAGAGCTGCTGTGAATCTATGACCTGTAGCCTGTCCCCGTCTCCTCTAAGCCTGTTCCTCCTTAACGCATGAGAACGTTACAATGAATTCTTGCATCAACTAGAGTGTCGGTGTATTTTATTTGGTTCTAGATTCAAAGGGCACCCAGCTGCTTCTCGTGGTAGGTTTGGTGAGGATCTCTGTGTGCATGAAGCTTTGATACTACAAGTGTCTCCCAATTTCATCATTTCTGCTATGACGAAGATGCACACTGTAGCCAAAACTCAGAAAAGAGATAAGAAAAAGGGCAAACTGTTATGGTCAGAGAAGTCAAAAGGCACATTTTCCAGGCAATTATTTTTTGTAACAGCAGAATAAACCCATTTATCAAATAGAGTTATAGTAATAAATGGTATATTAAATTTTTCTGTAGGGACGATGAAAATGTCATCTAGATAAAGCCAGACTGAAAAAGCTGTTTCCAAACAGACCCTCAGGGCAGAATCCATGGTTCAGGCCAGTCCTCCCTTCCTGTCTCTTCTTCTGGCTGGCAAGCCATGCGTTGTCTTTGTGGTCTCAGCGGGTCCCTGAGCACCGTGTTCCTTCAGCCTGGGGTTTACAGGGAAGCTTCAGGCTTTGCTGGTCGCTAATGCAATCAGGTTCTTTTGATTCCGTGCAGCTCTTACTGTGACAAAGTCACCTTCCCTTCTCTCAGAGGCATTGCCCGGGAGCGAGGTGGGCCCGGAGGCCACTGGGGCCCTTCCTTCCTTGACAGTCTCTGATTCTGGATTGAATGGGGTGTGAGTGGTCTCCTCTGAGAAGCCTGGATTTGGGATTCAGTAAAAAGTCCAGGGTGATCATTTCCTGCTGCACTTAGACTTATAATTGTACTTGTAACTTATTGTTAATATATGTAGTTTCTATTGGGATAAGGAAAATGTTCTTACTTATTCAATTCCTAGTAAGTTGCTTTTTGTAACTATTTTCTTAAAAAGTAAGTACTCAACCTACAGCTACTATTGCGTGAGGAGGCAAGACATTTTGGATATTTAAAGAGGGCCCTTACCTTTGAAAAGAAATGGAATTTCTGCTTTAGATGTCTCAATAACAGGAAGAGTGATGCAAAAGAATATTGCATCAACGTATATTGGTTTAGAATATGAATTTATGGACGACTTAGAGAACGTTAAGAGGACTAGCAGCCCATTATCTGGCAAATGAATGTCCAAAGTAAATGATTAAAATGAAATAAAATATTGATTTTCATGACAAAATGCCCGTAGAACAATCAGTTTGGATGAACAGCTGCACAGTTTTGGAATTTAAACATTCAGAGTCTAGTGATCACGATGTTTACCAATCAATTTGTTAATGATTTAGTTTAAAGGATGACGTTTGCAATATGTATATTTCTTTCACGTGAAAATTACACGCAATTCAAGATCATTTCCACTGGTGATTCCTGGGCCGGGTTTCAGGTTCTCCGTGTTTCTTCCCCCAACCCTTCCTTTCCTGCTGCCCAGGTTTGGGGGTGCACCTGGTGTCCCAGCACCTTTCTGACAGCCTACAGTCTTCACCCTGTGGCAATAGTTCTCGAAAATCTCCTCACCTGGGGCTTAGAAGTGCAAATTCAAGCCCCAGTCCAGACCCTCTGAGCTGGAAACCTGGGGAGGGGCCTCCAGGCTGTGCCTGGCAAGCCCCCAGGTAACCCTGGACACACCCGGTAAGGAGCGCGAAAGAATGCTGTCTACGCAGGCAGGTGAGAGCCCTGCTTCACAGCCCAAGGAAGGGACACGGGAAAGGTTTAGGGCCTGCAAGAGACAATATGCCTTTCAGACAGAGGCTGATTGGCAAAACACGTAACGAGATGAACCCACCAAGCTTGTGTCCATCCCGAGTCCGAAAGAGACCACAAGAGGGCCAGCTAGAGCCCCACAGGTGGTCAAGAGGGAAGAAAAGGTGCAGGGAAGGGATGATTTCTTTCTGGCTGGAAGTTCTTTCTCCTCTAATCCAGCAGGTTTAGCGGTAGTAGAAGGGACTGCATGGGAGTGAGGGTTGGGGCACTTGGGGAACCGATGGGCTGCTGCACGGACCGAACAGGAGACACACCGGGCTGGTACCTGCTTCCTGCACGGGGAACAGAAGCCAGCAAAGCCAGGGTCCACTGAGTCAACAACGAGTGTGTGTCGGGCAAATTAACCCTGAGGTTCACATTACCGCAGTGAAATGGCCTGTGCTGTCGCGCCATTTTGTACCGATTTTTTCCATCCATGACAAAATGTGGGGCAAATAGACCAGTAATTAAGGCAAAGAATGAAGAATTCCACCGTCTACTTAAACAAACTGCTAAAGGAAGTGAGAATTTTTAACAATGACGACCAAAACAAAGCAAAACATATAATGTCTACTCTGGACAGGTAACAACAATATACACGTTTTGAAATGTCTATAATCCAACAACAAATATGAAATCTAATTCATTTCAGTTGGGCCTTTAACTTTGATAAATAAAATGAAACTTTTAATTTTCTTCTCTAAAGTGGCTGATCCCTAATTCTGGTGGGCAGAAGTTGGGCTTCTCCTGGCCGGGGTCCCCAAGGGCTGAGCTGCCCCTCTCCCTCCATTCATGGACGATTTACCACGTCCATCAGAGGTTAGAGAGGACCCAGTTCCCTGTCACTTGTTAGTAATGCTAGGCCATTTAGATTGGGACTGAAGGACCCTGAAACTCTAGAGTCACAGAAATACAGTCCGTGCTCTGTGTCCCAAGACCTAACCTCAGCTCTGAAGTTTCTCACCACCTAATGCTGTGATCTGCAGCTGAGACACACGTTTGAGCCACAGGCTGCTGTCCTGCTTGAGAAATGATGGTAACCATGTCCCAGACCCCTGTCACCGGCTACCATAGCCTTATTCACCTGCGGACCCGGATGGACTCCCTGGCCCAGGAGCTCTGCGTCAGTGCCATTCACTCCTCCAGTAAAGTAGGAGAGCCTGTTCATGCTGACACAGTGGGAACCCTAGGGACCCAGCCCACAGCCACGTGCACAGCATCCTGACTCCTGGCAGGGGACGCACACGGCTGTCCTCTGACTCCAAGGAGTGTCTGCCCAGTGCCTCTGGACCTGCCTCGGGGCTCCAGCCATCATCCACACTGGACCTCACGCGGCTGACCTCTGTGGACTAAGGGCATGGTCTTCCAGGTCTTGTATGAGCTTTAAGTGGAAAAGTGGCTTCTAATAGGTAAGTAGTGGCTGTTGTTAACACAGCCCCCAGCTTGACAATTCCAGAGACTGCTGTCTACCCATCACGCCCCACAAACAGTATGCAAGGGCAATGGAATACAGCCTTGTCCCATGGGGGGCCAAGACAACAGCATCCACTGGAAACTGACCTAGGTTTGAGGGGGATTTTGAAAGAAGGGTAAAACACAGCTTCTGGCATCATCTATTTCTCATCTTGTTGAAGAAACAAGATCCGTGCAAATGAAAAGTGATTTGACATAGTATAAAAGTCCGTGCCAATGTCTGGAGCGGGGTTTGGAAAGTCCATAAGATACTAAAGGAGGAAGAGGTATTTTGAGAAGACCTTTTGTATTTGCCTCGCAGTTTATTTCCTGGATTTATGCTAACCGGGTCCCTCAGTCCCAGAGGTCATGGAGACACGGCGTGCCTGTGCTGCTGCTGAGATGTTTGTCCAAGAGAATTTAAATCGTCATCAGTGGCAGGAAATAGTGAGTGTGCAGTGCGTGAAAAACTCTACCACTCTACCTTCAGGAGAGACGAGGAAGGAAGGGGGCAAGAGGAGGGAGAGAAGGAAAAAAGGAAGAAAAAGGGGGAAAGAAAGGAGAAAGAGAAGGAAGGAGAATGAAGGAAGGAAAGCAGGAAGGAAAAGAAAGAAAGATGGAAGGAGGGAAGGAGAGAAGAAGGAAAAAGGAAGTAATGAGGAAAGAATAAAGGAAGAAAAAGGGGAAATAAAGGGAGGAAGGAAGGAGGGAGAAAGAGAAGGAAGGAAAAGGAAGGAAGAAAAAATGGAAGGAGAAAAAGTAAAGAAAAAGAAAGGAATGAAGGAAGAAAGGAAGAAAGAGAGAAAACTAAAGAGAAGAAAGAAAGAGAAAAAAAGAAAGAAAGAAGAAAGAAAAGAAAAGAAAAGAAAAAGAGAAAAGAGAAAGAAAGAAAGAGAAAGAGAAAGAAAGAAAGAAAAGAAAGAAAGAAAGAAAAGAAAGAAAGAAAGAAAGAAAGAAAGAAAGAAAGAAAGAAAGAAAGAAAGAAAGAAAGAAAGAAAGAGGTGGAAAGAAGGAAGGAGGGAAGGAAGGCGGGAGGGAGGGGAGACGGGTAGGGACAGCGCCCCCCTCGCCCTCTGTCTTGAGCCCCTGCAGGGTGCCCGACGGCCACACCCTACTGAGCGTCCCTCTCACAGCACCACCACATCAAACCGTGGCATCCTCTTGCGGCTGCCCCTTCAGATTGCACAGCTAATGCAGATTGCACAGCTAATGCAGACTGCACAGCTAATGCAGATTGCACAGCTAATGCAGAAGGCTGGAAAGAAGGACCCGAAACGCCCACCAAACTATAAATTAAGGCGAAGACCTCAGGAGCCATGTGCCCGGCCCGGGGTCCACGGCCTTTGGGCCCCTTGCAGGGAGCCTGACCCCGCTCCCAGAAACGCTTCCCGGACTGGCTCAGGTCACAGGCGGGATGGGAATGTGCCGCGGGGCTGCTGCCTCACACGTCCGGGTTTAATAGACTTTTTTCCACTGATAAAAGACCACTAATGAGTTCATTTTCAAGCTATTAAACGGGCTATAATAGCTAGTTCTCCTGATGATTGCACAGAGACCTGCTGGTCACAGCGGGTTTTTCTCCCTGATTAACTCTTTGCTGCCCTGGTGCTGGGAGGCTGCGTGCCTGGGGAGGCGGCACCCCCACCTGCCAGCCCTGTCTGCCCCCGTCGCCTGCTTTCAGGTTCTCAGGGCCAAGACGTCTCCTGCCCCGAGGACCCAGGAATCTGCTCTCCCGCACTCATCCAACAGCTGCCATCGCTTCCCCTTTGAGAAACCTCTGGTCCTAAGCCAGGGCATCAGCTGACTGGCTGCACAGAGGGTGTTTCAATATCCACATTTCACACGAGGGACTGCACACCCTCTTAATTGTGTGTCTGTAATCCTGAAAGGACGCCCTAGGAAGACGCTTCCCTCGGGGGACGCTCTTTTATCAACACGGGGAGCACACGGGCGGGGCTTTAACCCACACACTGGGCTCCCCTGGGCCCGGGCGAGCTGTGCGGCTGCAGAGTGTGTCCGCCACGTGTCTGCGGTCACGACCACGCGTGGCGTTAGCAAATCACCTCTCCAGGTGTCTGATTTAAACACCCTTCTCCAGCGTCGGGGGGCCGGTGATGAATAGCTGGGGTCTGGCAGCCCCCGTCTGCCCTCTTCATTAGGATTGCAGCAGGCCGACTTCAGACGCTTCTGTTTCGTATAATTTTGTTTTCAGCTATTTAAGCAAAGGTGCCCAGAGACCTTCAAGCTTGGGCAGCCACCAGCTGAATTGGATGGCTGCCTATTTTTTTATTATTACTGCCTGTTTTCCTTTTTAAGATTGTTTTATTATGAGAGGCCCAATAGGTCAGAGACGTTAAATTGCACAGTGATAAACTGTAGTGTGGGGGAGTTAATGACAGCGTTCGTCATGAGCGGGCAGGTGGCTGAGCTGGGCACAGGCCACTGTGTGTCACCTCCTGCGGCTGGGCTGGTTCGTGTACATGGGGAGCTTGGGACAGTGCCTTGAATCTCATGATGTCCTGAGTGTCCCCGAGGCAGAGCCGTGGCAAGCACTGGCTTCCCATGGGTGAGTCCAGGTAGGCTCCTTAGAGGAAATCCTAACTCAAGGGCCCCCCTTTAGTTTAGCACCCTGCTTTCCGGCCCCCCAGCTGGAATAAGCAGGACCCACGAGCGGATTCGCCATCACCCACCTCTGCAGAGGCCCTACCGCCAGTGGGAAGCATCAACAGGGGACCAGCCCCGGGGCCTCCAGCTCTGCTCAGGAGAGCCGCTTTTGAATTGAGAGATGATATGGGGAGACTGCCCGCTCCTAGGCCCCCTCCAGCCTGTCCTCAGGATCCTTCCAGAATCGCTGTGGGCTCCTGGCCTCCCTGCAGCACCAGGGTCCCCGCACGGGCAGAGCTCTGGCCTCTGCACAAGGCGCTCGCTGGGAACCCAGGCACAGTCTCAACGACAGGATATGTCCACAGGCCCCTTTCTCTTAGCCCAGACCCCGAGACGAGGGCCAGAAACAGGCTTTGCTCCCCTCCGTCCCCACACTCAGTGATGGACATTGAATCTGCATCTTTGCACAGATGGAAAAGGGGGATAATTTTCAGTAACTGGCACTACTTCTCTGTGTAAACCGGAGTCACTGATGCGGGGGTCCGGACAGTGCCTGCCGGGGTTCTCATCCAGCACCAGCTGCTGCGCCCAGCCCTGGGGGCTTCCCCGTCAGAGCCCTCCTCTAGGGACTTGCCGGGCCATGAATGCCTCTTGGTCCAGGGTCTTTTAGTCTGTGTCCTGGCATTTCACAAGGTCATAATGCCAAGCAAGAATGCTTTAAGTAGGACTATTCATGGAGACGGGCAGGTGCACACACACATACACATGCGCAGACACACATGTGCACAGGCACACACACACAGACACACACACGCACACACAAAGACTTGCAGACACACCCATATGTACACATACACACACACATACACACATAGACACGTAAATGCACGCACACACTCACAGACACACATATGAGTTGGGGGCATTAACTCATGAATTTTGGGGACCCACTCAGCCCATAAAATGTCCACGGAATTGTACATTAGGGTAGGAAATACATAAGGTCCATACGACGACATCAATGTTACAAGCCTTTACTTTCCAATCACTGGTGCTGCGTGTGCACAACTAGTCCTAAACCTCCCCAAACACACAACAGGCAAGAGAGGGGGAGGAAAGCTGCGCCGTGGACCCAGCTTTCTCCTGAAAGGCTGAGGAATGTCACAGGCTGGGGCTCTCTCAAGCCTGTCTTGGAGGCGTGGAGTGAATGTATCTTCCAGCGGCTGATCTTTCTTCTTCTCCTGGACCTTCAGTGTGCCCAAGGCCCATAAATCAGCGTGTGCTGCTAAAATCTGTAATACTCAGTTCCTCTCTCAACTTGCTCTCAGAACAAATAATTTAAGACACTAAGACAGTGGCAGTATATTTGATCCAAGGGGGAAATTCACTCTCATTCCTTTGGAAAGCACCTGCCTGGATGAAATTCTCTCTCCAATAATTGATTTTCTCCCTCTTGCTGCTTCACTCGTCAAGACCCTCCTCACTGGAGCTCCCCGTTCCCCAAATGACAGGGAGGTGGGGGGTCTCATGGGATGAGAACTCGGCTGTCCCCCTCCACTATCATCCTTAATGCATCCTGGCCTCTTCCTCCCTCCTTGGGAACAGGACACGGTCCCCCCGTTGATGTTCCTAACACGGGAATGTGACACATACATTAGGCTGAAGGAAAGGAGGAAGAAACATTTTTGCCTTTGGTGTAATTTCAGCCCAGAAATAGAGGATTCATTTCATATGACCTTAGCTCAAGGTGACTTGATAAATCTTCCCAGCCATGAGATCTTTTTGTGTCTCTCTTATCCACCCTTCTCCTTCTGAAGGAAACCCTTGCAGCAGTGAAAAAAAAAAAGGACAGACAGAGCCCTGGGCAACCCTGGACCATGCATGGCACCTGGGGGTGCAGCTGGAGCCTCTTCCCACCCCCACCAGCCCTTGTCTGTTTCTCTCTGTTTCGCCCCGTGTGAGCAAGGAGACCTGTCTTCAGCATCACAAGGAATTAGGCAGAACTCATCTCCCAGCGCTGGGGGCACGATGAGCTTCATTCAGCCCGACCAGGGAGATTGGAGTGGATCTTTCCAGCTTGTGGCTCCCGTGACTCAGTTCCTCCCCAGGGCTGAGCCGAGCTGGCCGCCTCTCCCACAGCTCATTAGCCATTAAGAGAAATTCAGAAAAGGCTGGGGTCCTCCTCATTGTCTGAACTGTGAGGAGGGGCCGCATCTTTGTACTTCTGTGCCGAGCACGAATCTGCCCTGCAGGAGGGAATGGGCGTGCTCCTCAAATACAACACTGGAAGCCAAGACCGCCCTCCCCAGCCAGGACCTGAGCCCTGAGCTCCAGAGGGAGGGGCTGGAATAAGGAGGCGGCCACAACACCGGTGGGTCCAGCCTGTTAAAAGCCAGCAGGTACTCATGAAGTGTTGTTGAGATAGAGGCTAAGGGCGAACAATTGTTCTGTAGATATTACGCATTCCTAATGTTATTCATCTTCCCAACTCTGAGGCAGCCTCTATTATTGTCCTCGTTTATAGGTGAGGAAATTAGGGTTGAAAGTCATTAAATAACGTGTCCAAATCACCTGCCAGTGATAGAGCCAACATCACAGCCCTGTGTGTTGCCTGAGGCTCTTCTCTTGAACCAGAGGTCAGTAAACTAGGGCCCTGGGGCTGGAGCCAGCCAGCAGCCTGCATTTTTTGTTATTTATTTATTTGGCATCCATGAGGTAACAATGGTTTTTACATTTATAAAGGGCTACATTGTATAAGCAGCTACATAATATCCTCGTTTTCCCTCTTGCTCTGCAAAACCTAAGCTACTCACTATCTGATCTTGAAGATAAGTGTGCAGAGCCCTATCTTAAACTATTGGGTTGTAGTGATTAGTAGCTGAAATAAATGTTGTTTTAAATTATAGTGTCTGAAGTTTTGATGAAAGCTGTTGATAATGGGTTGTGAACAAGTTAACAGTTTCGTTTACTTCTAGAGTTATAGCATACATGAATTAAATGACTTTTAGTGGGCGTACAGAGCTTCAGAATTAAAAAGGCTCTGACGGACAGCTCCCCGGCATGTGCCTGACAGAGATAAAAATAAACTTTACTGTTACCCTAACATCTCCAGAGTAAGATCTGTGGAAGGAGAAATGTACAAAGAAAGGTGTTTACTTACAGGGAGCAACATCATTCTCAGAATGCCTGTGGGGCAAAACAAGCATTAGCCATGCCTGAAATGTGTGTCTTGTGTGGTCAGTTGAATGTCCTCAAACCCATTCCACAAAAAGATCTTTTTTTTTTAAGCAAAAATATAAATTTCGTGATTCTTCAATGGAATGTCTTTATAACGTTTTCTACTACTTCTTGTCGTTCTTATTTTGATGACCACATCCATGAGAGATTCTTCAGTCCTCAGGATGACCCGTGATTTCAAAGTGAACTTGCGAACCCACCCCAGCAGCGGTGTGGGGTACCTGTGCAGAGTTCCCAGCAACTCACGCAGCCACCCAAAACAGGAGGAGTATACAGCAGACGCTCATTTTCGTGAATGCAGAGCTGAGTAATCTATTAACACTTCAGTGTATCCAGGTTTACACGCTGTAATCGTGTTCACCCGTGAGCTGGGATTTGCCTGGAAGTTATCTTTTGGTAGAGTCTTCAAAGGTGGAGTTGAATCGACATGTTTCTTATTAGCTGGTTTCTGCCACTTTACGATTAGAACACAATGCCTTCATGTACAAAGCTAATAACGGAGATAAGGCTGGATGGTGAGCCGAAAGCCCGTAGCTCTGCACCTGAGAACAGCAAGCCGGTGGTGAAATGTGCTCGGGGAGCACGGGGAAATTCAAGGAGTTTATTTCTCCAGGCTTTCCAATTTGATTACTATAGAGTACAAAGCTATTAAAAATATGACCTTTGTATTTTTTTATGCCTTGGCAAAAAGCCAGATAATAACTTTGTTTGACTTGGTTAGTGTGATAGAGTGCTTATTCAGATGGAAATAAAATGACTTTTCTTTACTGGAAATTATACCTTGAAGTCTAAATGTCCATCATCGATACAACACACAGACAGCCTGAAAGCCACCGAGGCTGTTAAAGAGAAGAATACAGCGTTTCCATTTTCTCAAAGGAAAAATTTATATTTTTGTACAGATGTCATCAACTTAACATGGTAAAAGATAAATCTATTGTTTCAATACAAAAGTAAAAAAACTGATTACATTTACAGAATATGAAAACTATGTTTGCCGGGCGCGGTGGCTCAAGCCTGTAATCCCAGCACTTTGGGAGGCTGAGACGGGCGGATCACGAGGTCAGGAGATCAAGACCATCCTGGCTAACACAGTGAAACCCCATCTCTACTAAAAAATACAAAAAACTAGCCGGGCGAGGTGGCGGGCGCCTGTAGTCCCAGCTACTCGGGAGGCTGAGGCAGGAGAATGGCGTAGACCCGGGAGGCGGAGCTTGCAGTGAGCTGAGATCCGGCCACTGCACTCCAGCCTGGGCAACAGAGCGAGACTCCGTCTCCAAAAAAAAAAAAAAAAAAAGGAAAACTATGTTTATTACAATTTTAAAAAGCAAAACAAATACTGTTCTCTCCTTAAACCATTGTTTTCTCATTGAAACTTTTAAACTAGGCAAAGCAAAAACATTTGGCTACATCTGCCCGGGTTTTAGTTTGAATTTTACAAAATACAGAAAAAGCAATTATTTTATTTTTCTAAATTAAGGATCAATTTCTGAAAGTTCATGAAACATGGGAGATATTGCTCTCAGGGTTTATAATGAGTGAAATATAAAGCAGATTTTGTTGATGATTTCCCACCCACAATATAAAAAAATAAGTTCCCTCAATGTTTGTTAGCAGAGAGGGGATGTGTCCGTTTCAGGACTTAGTAAGAATTTTAGAAAAATGCCCTTTATGGCCGGGCGCGGTGGCTCACGCCTGTCATCCCAGCACTTTGGGAGGCCGAGGCAGACAGATCACGAGGTTAGGAGCTCAAGACCATCCTGGCTAACACGGTGAAACCCCGTCTCTACTAAAAATACAAAAATTAGCCAGGCGTGGTGGTGGGCACCTGTAGTCCCAGCTACTCGGGAGGCTGAGGCAGGAGAATGGCATGAACCCAGGAGGCAGAGCTTGCAGTGAGCCAAGATCCAGCCACTGCACTCCAGCCTGGGTGACAGAGTCAGACTCCATCTCAAAAATACAAAACCAAAAAAAAAAAAAAAGGAGGAAAAACGCCCTTTTTGTTCTGGGTTTAGGAACTGAAACTGGTCTCAGGGGTTTATGGCTCTTTCTTCTTGTTGTTGGGGCTTGTGGGCCCTGGGAACGCCTCGGACCACTGAGAAGCGTACGTGTTGGATTGGTGAAAAACAGCAAACAAAGGTACTTCTGTCTGAGGGATGATTTTTTTTAATTTTTAATTTTTTGCTATTAGAAAATAATGACAAAAATTACAATAGTGAGAACAGGGTATGAAGGAAGTTCTAGAATGGTCAGCAGGTGCACTGCTTCGTGGCCTGTCTGCCTCCAGGTTCACTCTCCACTGCCTGCCCCACCTTGGAGCCAATGCCTGTGGCCTTGCCTTCCTGCCCTGCCACGCTGTGCTCACAGCAGCCTCCCAGATTGGAGTGTGCCTGCCCCTCCCCAGAGAAGCTGGGCATCCCCTCCAGCCCATGCTGGGGAGACAGCACAGCCCTGGATGCGGCCCAGGACTCACTGCCATCGCCAGGTACCCACCACCCAGAGGCCCGGGATGCGCGGTGTGGTGGACGTGTCAGGGTGCACAGCTGTCTGGGTGGGGCACTGTCCACCCGGGAGAGTGCGCCTTATACCAAGCCTGATGCATGCCGTTTCCCTCCGTCAGAAGGCACAGAACGCACCGACTCGGATGGGAGTTGGGCTCTCCCACTGAGAACCCGCCCTGCAAGGATGTGTTTCTTCCACCCCCAGGACCTGAGTGTGCTGGATTTGGAGATGCAGTGACCGAAGGAGGCATTCCTCTACTGGAGAACATGGCCATGCTTCTGCAAGCAGGAGGCCGAGGCTGTTCCCAGGACACTTTCATCTCTCCAGTGTTGACACCACTCAGCAGGGCAGGGGCTGTTGTCCTGAGTGCCACAGTCCCTCCCTTCGGAAAGTGGGTACTCCTACCCAGTGGGGCGGCAACGCTGTGTTGTAAACAAGCTGAATTCACCAGCCCTCTGATGTTCATTGCATTTGTCAGTGGGAAACTGTGGTCCCCAAATAAGGAGAAAGGCACTGAGAATTTGATTCTACTGGAATGCGGGTTCAGATCACCCTGCCCGTCAAGCCAGCAGAGGAACTGGCGAAGTGTGTCATCCATTTTACAGTGTTGGTGGCTGGGGGAGGCTGGAATTCTACATGTAGGCTTTGTGCCCTCCTTCAGAAGGCAAGAACACGGCAGTTGTGTTTCATGTTGACTAATTATACTTTTTCTCCCATTTTTCTTGCCACCACATAGGAAGGGCATTGATGGTGGCTTACATTTCTATAGAGGATCCTGGTGGGAGTGTAACTGAATTGAAATCATCATTCAAAACTACCGCTGCTAGGAGAACTTTGTATTTCTCTTCTGTCGGGAACTTGAATGTTTCATCCAGGAAAAAAAGAAAAACGAGGATCAGAACCAGCAAGTAGTGCTAGATGTTTGTGTGCCCGTCCAGACACACTCTGCATTGCCCTGCTGGGCTCTGCATCCTGGGAACTGGCCTCAGAAGGTTGCATTCTGTTGCTAGATGTCTGTGTGCCCATCCAGACACACTCTGCACCGCCCTGCTGGGCTCTGCATCCTGGGAACTGGCCTCAGAGGGTTTTGCATTCTTTTGGTTTCAGCGATAGGGAGGGAGGTGCTAGGGTTAGTTAGTTTTCCTTCCAATCTGTTTGACAGTTGCTGTGTTTCTCCTCCAAAGCCCAAAACTTTTGTTGGACAGCTCTTCTCCTACTACAGGTTTCCCTGAGTTCAGTGAATTGCTCTCTGCTTTTTTCCCCTGAGGTTGCATCTCCCCGGGAGCTTCATCATGCCCTTTAGTTTCTGCGACATTTTCTGCACCTTTAAGAAGACTTCCTTTGTTGAATTTCTTACTTATCCCTCTGAGTGTACCATCTGCTGCCTGCCCAAACAGGTGTACCTAAGTTCCAGCCTTTAACACAATGCCTTTAGGTGAGTCATAGAATTGCTTGGTAAATTAGAAGAGCAGGCTTGTTTATGAGCTTTTCTTATTTAAGATCCTGTGAGTCCAGCTTTATTTTAAACAATCCAGCACCATTACTATAACCCCTTTACTGCCATTCAACAACCCCAAATTATAATTGTTTAGTGGCTATTGTAAAAATATGTATAGCTTATCACCTTTTTAATAAGTCCAATAATGCTTCAAACTTAAGAGGAATGAGAAGATTCTACCAATCCTGAAAACTCATATACCTATAGGAAAGGCTGATTATTTAACCATAAGACACTTTATAATAATTTCCAAAAGTAATGTTTACTTTCAACAAGTCATATTTTTGTTTGAGTACAGTGTCACTAGATTTAAAAATCAGATATTCTTTTTTTTTTTTTTTTTTTTTTTTGAGACAGGTCTTGCACTGTCACACAGGCTGGAGTGCAAAGGCACAATCTTGGCTGACTGCAGCCTCCATCCCCGGGGCTCAAGTGATGCTCTCCACTCAGCCTCCCAAAAGTCAGATCTTAAGTGGTGCCACTGAGCAAGGCTGAGGTAGTTAAAAATCTGTGACATGGGAATCGACAATTTCTCAATGAATTAAATACAAATAAAAGAGTATTGTTTTGTTGGAGAGATCATTATGGCAGGCTCAACAACAACAAAATTAAAACCACTAAAAACAAATCACAGGTGAGATTTCCAGCAATGGCCATTTGAAGAGATAATTAAATCCTCTCTTCAAAAAGCAACTATACAGCTGAAACCCCTGTCCCCTGAAGCTTGTAGAAGTTCTGTCAGATTAAGGCAGGCTATGAAGGAACTGTAACTTCTTGGCTGCAATTAATGGATCACTTGGCTTGGAGCAATGAATGGTGTAAAATAATCAACAGAGGAATTAAAGTGACACACTCAGTCATTCAGGAAGAGATGGAGAAGGCAAGAGACATATGGAAAATAAATTGCAAAATGGTAAATGTAAACTCAGCCATATCAATAGTTGTATTAAATATGAATGGTCTAAACACCCAAATAAAAAGAGCAGAGATCATCAGATTAGATAAATAAGATTGAGCTACATGCTATATACAAGATACATTTTAAAATCAAAGATACAAATATGTTGAAAGTAAAAAAAAAAATACACACCATACAATGACTCTAAAAAAACTACATTTGCTATATTATTTATTGATAGAACAATTAGGTGGAAAATTAAATGACAGTATAAATCAACTCAAGCTATTTAACAAAAATAGACACTGCATGTAATAACTGCAGAACACATATTTTTGTTTTTTCAGAGTCTTGCTCTGTCACCAGGCTGGAGTACAGTGGTGCGATTTCAGCTCACTGCAACCTCCACCTCCTGGGTTCAAGCGATTCTCCTGCCTCAGCCTCCCAAGTAGCTGGGATTACAGGTGTGCACCACCATGCCTGGCTAATATTGGTATTTTTAGTAGAGATGGGGTTTCACCATGTTGGCCAGGATGGTCTCGATCTCTTGACCTAGTGATCTGCCCATCTTGGCCTTCCAAAGTGCTGGGATTACAGGCATGAACCACCATGCCCAGCCCACATATTGTTTTTAAGGACAAAAAACATTTTACAGAATAGACAATATGTTAGATTAGAAAACAAATATCAACACATTTAATAGAACTGGCATCATATAATGAGGTTTTTGACCACAATGAAAGTAAATCAGAAATGAACAACAGACACAAATCTGAAAAATCTGCAAATATTTGGAAATTAGACAATATAGTTCTAAATAACCCATGGATCAATAAAGGAAAAACAAGAAAAGTAAGAAAATAGTTTAATAGCACTAAAACAAGATTATAATATATTAAAATTTATGGGGTGCAACTAAGACAGTAGAGGGCAATTTATAGCTTTAAACACTTATATCAGAAAAAAAGAAAGATCTCAAATCAGTGTTGTAAGCTTCCATGTGTATATAGTAGAAAAATAAGAGCAAACTAAAATCAAAGCAAGACATAATAAAGATTAGAGCAAAAATCCATGAAATAGAAAGCAAACCAAAAAAAAATCAACAAATTGACAAATATTTAGGTTGACTGAACAGTAACAAAAGACAGAAGACACAAATTATGAACATTAGAAATGAAAGAAGAAACATTATCACCAATCTACAAAAATTTAAGGGGTCATAAGTTCCTGTTATGGGCAACTCAATGGCCCAAATGAGGCAACCTAGATGAGATGGGGGAAATTACTGGAAAGCACAGATTTCCAAAAATGACTAAAGAGAAAATAAAAAATCTACAAAAATAACAATTAAGAAAATTAAACTAATAATTAGAGATCCCTTTACACAAAAAAAAGGCCCAGGCCCAAATGGTGTCACTGGTGAATTTGTTAAAGAAAAAATACTAGCAATTTCTTACAAACCGTTCTAGAAAATACAGAAGGGGAGACGACTCTCCATTCATTCAATTGTTCTAATATTATATTGATAGCAAGCACAAAGATACCACAAAAAGAAAAGTAGAGCCCAAGATTTCTTATGAATATGGATGTTAAACTATTAACATAACATCACCCAACTGAATCAAGCACCTTATGAAAAGGGTGTATGTAAAGACCAAGTTAGATTTATGCCTACAGGGAAAAGTTGGCCTAAAATGTAAAAATCACCTACTGTAAAATACTATATTAATCAAATAAAGATCAGACACCTGATTCTCACAATACATGCAGAAAAAAGTACTGGAAAAATCCAATACTCGTTCATGACAAAATCCCTTGACAACTCTGAGTACAACGGAATTCTGCAGCCTATAAAAGGGCGTATCTGAATCACTCATGCCCAGCGCCATCCTCAGTCATGAGTGGCTGAGTGCTTTCCCATAGATCAGGGGCAAGGCAAGGATGTCGACTTTTGCACCGGAATTCAACAGTGTACTGCTGGTCCTTGCAAGTGTGAGAACAAAACAAACAAACAAAATACAGAAACATACCAATCATTCAAGGCCTCCAGCATAGGAAATATTAAAGTGTGTTCCTTTGTAGATGACATGATCATCTATGTAGAAAATGTGATAGAATCAACAAAAAATATATTAGAACTAGTAGGTGATTTTAGCAAGATTGCAGGACACATGATTAGTATAAACATACCAATTGTCTTTTTATATATTACTAACAATCTAAAAAGAAAAACAAGAACATTGCTACATTTATGAGTCTCAAAAACAAATAACTAGGAATAGTTTTGTTTCTTTTCTTTCTTTTATTTTTTTATTTTTATTTTTTTTTTGAGACAGGGTGTCACTCTGTTGCCCAGGCTGGAGTGCAGTGGCATGATCACAGCTCACTGCAGCCTCGGCCTCCCAGGCTCAAGCGGTTCTCCTGCCTCAGCCTCCGGAATCGCTGGGACTACAGGCACACGCCACCACATCCAGCCAGTTTTCGTATTATTTGTAGAGATGAGTTTTCACCACATTAGGAATACACTTAACAACAACAACAACGAAATGCAAGACTTGTGTACTGAAAACTACAAAATATTACTGAAAGAAATGAAAGGATACCTAAGTAAATCAGGAGAAATTCCATGTTTATGAATCAAAAGACTCAGTAACATCAAGATAACAATTCTTCCCAAATTATCCATGGATTTAATGCAATCTCTGCTAAATCTTAAATCCCAGGATTGTTTTTGTAGAAAATGATAAGCTGCTCCTAAAATATGTATGAAAATGCAAAGGATCTAATAGTAAAAAGAATTTTGCAAAAAAAAAAAAAAAAACACACCAAAAAAACAAAAAACAAACCAAAAAACCAAACAGATAAAAAAAATAAAGAAAAAGGTTGGAAAACTTATACTAGCTGTTTTCAAAATCTACTACCAAGGTAAAGTAATCTAGATAAATTGAACAGAATTGAGGTTTCATGAATTAATGCTTTCATCCATGGGCAACTAATTCCTACAAAGGTACTAAGATATTTCAAAGAGGAAAGGATACTCTTCTCAAGAAATGGTTCTGGTATGACTATATACTCACATTCAAAGAAATGAATATAGACCATTACCTTACACCCTACCCAAAAATTAACTCACAATGAACCACAGGCCTAAAGGTCATAGCTAAAATTGTAAAACTCCTAGAAGAAACCAGGAGAAAATCTTTATTAGCTTAAATTTGTCAAATAATTCTTAGACACAACATAAAAAAAACAATTCATTAAAGGAAATATTAAAAAATTGGACTTCATCAACTTTTAAAACGTTTGAGCTTCAAAACAACATCCATAAAGAAATGAAAAAATAAACCTTATACAGGTTGAGAATATTTACAAGTTGTATATCTGATAGAGAACTTTTGTTAATTAATAGAATATAGAAAGAAAGAATCCAACAACTCAGTAATGACAAGAATCCAATAAAAAGGAGTAAAATTTTGCATAGTCATGCCACTGAAGAGGATAGATAGAAAACAAATAAAAACTCAAAAAGATGTATACCATCATTAGTAACTAGGGAAATGCAAACAAAACCACAGTGCGATATAGCTATATACCCTTTCGCTATACACAGTGAGATATAGCTATGTACCCTCTCGAATAGCTCTAATTAAAAAGACAGAAAATACCAAGTGTTGGATGAACAATGAATACAGGAGACTTGTCATCCATGGCTGCCCGGCATTTAGAATGAGACAGCTACTTTGGAAAGTAGTTTGTTTGTGGCTAAACCTAGACCTGCCACATAACAGTAATTCAGCACCTAGGCACCCACCCCAGAGGAATGAAAACACGTCCACGCGAAGGCATGTCAGGGAACACTCATGTGGCTTCATTCACAACAAGCAGGAGCTGACGACCCCACGAATGTCCATCAACAGGGAGGAGGAGAAACCACAGGACCTCTATCCAAACCTTCGAATACCATTCCCTAGGCCAAAGGGTGCGTCTGCGGACACGCCCCACAGCACAGGTGAGCCTCAAAAATGTTGTGCTGAGCAGGAGTTGGAAGGAAGACATGATGTATGGCATGATTCTATCTATACAAAATCTCCAAAACAGGCAAATATTTAGAGATGGGAAGTCCATTAGTGGTTGCCCAGGGCTGGGGGTGGGATTGGAGTGTTGCAAAAACATCATTAAATAAACGAAAAATTAAGCCTCCTTCTGCAACATCAGAGCACACACATCCCAGAAACCCACATTCGCAAGAGGATGTGACGGGCATCCCAGGGGGCCATGGCAGCTCAACACTGTAGGTGTGTGAAAATGAATTGTGCATGAAACATGGGCAAACGGTATGGAAACAGCTCGGTAATGCTGCAGCGGATACATGAACTGCGGTCTACAGTAATTTCTACTGTATAGCTAGAATGGCACTTACTTTATTACCCTTGAGTAAGAATATAAACTGTTGTTTTGGGAAAATGTTTGTTAGAAACCTAGATTTCACACAGCCCATAGAATTTTTCTCACTACCCATAGAATTCCATTGTCAGCACCTACACCCACCTCCGGCCTCCTCCCCAGACGCGGTCCACCGTGAGCCGTCACTGCTTCAAACTCCTTGTCTGTCCCATTGCACCGTCATCACCTTCTCTGTCATCAGTGCGATTGCACACGCATGGATTCCCTGCCTTACTCAATACCCTGGAGACCTCCTTCCCGCCTACAGGACCAGGGCCTTTCACCCTCAGGAATGCCCAGTACGAGGGCTGGGGGTTGCACTCAGATAGTTCATGTTCGTAGAGCCTATTAGAGACCCACAGCATTTAATCCTCAAACAGCTCCTTCGGTAGGCACTATTATTATCATCATTTTGTTCATGGGGCCGCTGAGGCACAGCAAGGTGAAATGCTTTGCTCAAGTAGCTCAGCTGGTGAAAGAGATTCAGGGTACAAGGCTGGTGCAGGGGCTCACGCCTGTGATCCAGCAATGTGGGAGGCTGAGGCAGGTGGATCACTTAAGCCCAAGAGTCTGAGACCAGCCTGGGCAACATGGTGAAACCCCGTCTCTACTAAAAACATAAAAAATTAGCCTGGCATGTTGGCACGCACCTGTGGTCCCAGCAATGTGGGAGGCTGAGGCGGGGGGATCACTTAAGCCCAAGAGTTTGAGACCAGCCTGGGCAACATGGTGAAACCCCGTCTGTACTAAAAACATAAAAAATTAGCCTGGCATGGTGGCACGCACCTGTGGTCCCAGCAATGTGGGAGGCAGAGGTGGGGGGATCACCTGAGCCCAGGAGGTTGAGACCCCAGTGGGCCTTGAAGCCGTCACTGCACTCCTGCCTGGGTGACAGAGTGAAATCCTGTCTCAGAAAAAAAAAAAACCAAAAACCAAAAACCCACAAACAAACAAAAACCAAACAGAAAAAGAAAGAGGATAAGAATCGAGACTGCCTCCATTTTAAACCACTAAAGACGATTTGGGGTTCTCCTCGTATTTTCTGATGCAACTCCAGGCTCCAGCGAGCATGCCGTCCTGCCTGGTCTCTCCTGCCGGTGCCTCCGAGCACAGCCCGCAGCTGGGAGCCGAGCATGCCGTCCTGTCGTGTCTCCCCACCGGCTGGGGGCCGCAGTGTGCGCTTCCAGATGCTGCTGTCATTTCCCGTGACAGCAGAACACACACATCCGTGAAGTCTATAATCACAAACTGAGGGAACCTCACGAGGTTATGACAGTTCCCCACCTCCGAAAATAACACTGATGGATATGTTTTTAAGAGACTGACATGTGTAACTCTTTATTAAAAAAATTATTAAATCACTCCTTGAAATAAAAAGGCAGTCATGTAATTAATAGTTATGTACTGCATGACAGCATAATTATTCATTACCAATATGCAGGAACAAAATGACTTCTAATTTTATCTTCAGAGTCTTTAAAGGTAAAAAAGTACTTGAAAGGAAGTAAACTAGAAAGAGAAGATGGCTTTTGTGAGTGCTCGAGATTTTTCTTGACTTGCAATTAAAAAAAATCTAAAGGTTCAATTATAGATGATGTTAGGCTGCATTTATTGAAGCAGGCGAATCATGAAAACCACTTGTATATCTCAATAAAAATAAATTTAAAAATGTATATGTAGAAGGCATTCTAACACGGTTTTCTCCCACTGTTGTGTTAGCTGAAGATTTTTCTTTCAACTGTCTGGGGAAATGTGAATGTATCTGCATCTCTTCAGAACTGGCCAAACACCTCCACAAATTGTTCAGAATTATTGGCGAGTCCTGAGAGCTAAACCCCAAGAGACATTTTTCTACGGTGCAGACAGGAGCGTGGTGTGGGGGAGCAGACGCTGCTCTCAGCTCAGGCGCTGAGTCCGGGCCTGGGTGGAGCCTGAGGCCAAAGTCGCTGTCTTTATGCTCCTTCAAGGGAAAATACCCTTTCCAGGGACAACTGGGAGACGGACAGTTGATGTGGGTTGCAATCCCAATGCCGGCTGCGGTGCTGAGGGCTGGCTCCTCGGGGGCAGCCTACGGGGACTGAGGTTTTTCCCTTGGCGCTGGTGGGGTGTTTAGACCCCTGCATGGAAACAATGCTGGGATTCCAGTGGAGGGATGGCAGGGAACGTGCCTGGGAGGGAAAAACAGGCGTCTGGAGGTGCAGGACTTGGTTTTGGAGTCTAAGCACCATGGATGGAGGCCACAGAACAGCTTGCTCGGGAGTCCCCACTGGCTTTGTGAAGAGCGGGGAAGGTGTGGTGAGTGTCCGAGTGTAATTACGTTAATACAGAATTGACACATGTCCACTGGCCATCCGACAGCAGACGTGCTCTGGAATGACAGCCTCCACAGACACAGCCCAGGGGGCCCAGCCCCAGGTTGCTAAGTGTCACCAGCAAGGCCTGCCGGACCCCTCCCGCCCACCTCCTGCTGACCTGTGGCCTTCCCGTGTCCTCATCACCCAGCACAGCCGTGCCTCCTGCTCCTGCCCTCTGTGTGCCCCTGCCTGGCTGCCCTGCTTCTCACACCCCTGCCTGACCCTGTGCTCTCTCCTGCATGGACACAGGCCTCCACTGGACCTCGGATGCTAACCCCACGTCTGCCCACGCTCACTCCTGCATGGACACAGGCCTCCACTGGACCTCGGACGCTAACCCCACGTCTGCCCACGCTCACTCCTGCATGGACACAGGCCTCCACTGGACCTCGGACGCTAACCCCGCATCTGCCCGCGCTCACACCTGCATGGACACAGGCCTCCACTGGACCTCGGACGCTAACCCCACGTCTGCCCACACTCGCTCCTGCATGGACACAGGCCTCCACCGGACCTCGGACGCTAACACCACGTCTGCCCACGCTCGCTCCTGCATGGACACAGGCCTCCCCTCGACCTCGGATGCTAACCCCACGTCTGCCCATGCCTCAGGCACCTCCCGAACTCTGGGGCTTCCTCTGCTCGGCAGCCGAGGTCTTTTCCTCAGGTGCTGCCTGGCCCTCCTCCTGTGGCTGTGAACTCCCCTCCACGTGTTGTGGGAGCTCCCAGGCCATTCACGAGGCAGACTGGCACCTCTCAAACTCCCACGACTGCCTGTCCTCAGTGATATTTCCAGGCTGCCCCCACACTCGACAGGGAAGAAGAACCTGAACGACTTGCCAGGGCCATGGGAGGAGGGAAGGTGGCTACACACGTCTCAGCATCTGTCACTCGCCACCTGTTAACAGCCACGCACGAAGTGACCCACGTGGTCTGAAGTGGCCCGATCGTTACATATTGTATTATACATAGTTTACTATATATTTAAAACATGCAAACACCACAGTTACTTTTGCACCAACCTAATATAAACACGTATTGGTTTCTGCTGTGGTTATGCATCTCCTGTCCTCCCTCATCGGCCCCCACCCTGTGCCTTCCTCCTAAGAATTCCCCTCTGTGGGGTCCTGCTGCCCTCTCCATGCCTGACCCACGCAGGTCCCACCTTTTCCCCGGGCCCTGGTGCACCTGCTAGCATGGCTTTCTGCCCACCCTGACCTGGACGCCTCTCTCTCCCCACAGGATCATGCATCGGTCACCCACTCGAACTGGAGCAGCCCCCTGGTGAATCGTTAGCTCCTCGAGTGCCGAGACTGTGACTTACACATTTTAATAACTTGGGACGTGCACAAGAAGGGGCTTGACGAGCCTCGGATTGATTTATTGATTTAGAGGTTGCTTTTCTAGCCCAAGTGACTGAAGATTAGACTCCTGGAAGATTGTATGGTAGAATTTGAGACATGAGAAGCACCGTGGTGATCACGGACACTTGACTCCACTCGGAGAGCAGGGCCAATCTGTGCGTTCAAGATTGCCTCCCACAAACGAGAGAAATTCTCCTCCACTCTTTCTCTTGATTGCCTTTCTATCTTAATTTTTTTCTCTCTCTCATCACCTTACATCTGTTGGAGGTTAAAGGGCACAGCTCAATGTCTATCAGGCGAACTTGGACTTTAAACTTAAATCTTGGTCCTTGCACAGACCCCATAATCAATGTATAAAACCATAAGCTGTAAAAACTTCACGTAGAAGTTTGCCCACAGCTACATGGTTATGAAATCTAAAGTTCCAGGATTTCCCGTGGAATTAACTTCTGGTTTGTCGTAAGAGATGGAGATGCAGAAGCACTGGCTGTTTCACAAATCACTCTAGAAAGAGACTGTTCTCTTTCTTTTCTCTCTCCGCGGCAGCTGTCTGTACCGCTCTCTCCCCGAGTGATTTCTTTCCTTTTAACTGATCACTCGTTCTCTAATATACAAAATCACATAAAACTGAGACATAACCTTGTAGAGGTCACCTGTCTCTTCGGTCATGTTTGTTGTCAAGGTGCCCGCACTTGAAGAGGTAGAGCTGGAAGGCATCAGCCATGGAGAAGGTGCAACTGCCCCCAGCATCGCCCCTGCTTCACTCACACGGCAGACAGGACGGGCCCGTCTGAAATCAGCCTGACCCTCCATCCTGGAAAGCCGCCAGCTCACGTGGGCTTTTGCCTGTCCCTCTGTGACTGACCTGAGCTCTGCCCTTGTTCGGGTGTGAGGAGATTAGAGGCAGAAAAGACATGTCCAGCCTGGAGCACGCTGGCAGCAGGTGCATGAGGGGCTGAGAGCAAATAGGGGCGATGCATCGCCTGCAGCCTCCTCTGGCCTCCCTGGCACGCTCAGGGGGAAGAGTCGCTTCTGTGCGCATCGTCAAGGAGTGAGGGGGCCTCATCAGTGCTTTATGATAGCGGCACACAGCCCTGCTAGCCATGGGTAGTGCCTGTGATTACTGGCTTTCTACCGACGTCAGGCCGCGTTACGATCAGCGCTCGCTGTTCAGCACTTGCCAGACTGTTAATTATTGGTGTGCGGCTCTAAGCAATGCTTTCAAAACAGTGTAGAATTCTGTTACTGTGAAGGCACTGGGAGGAACTTAATAAGCCAACACAGATATTAAGAAAATGAAATAGTTTAATCACGGCCTTTTCTTCCACAGCTATGGCTGATAAAAATGTGTTTCTGGCCGGGCGCGGTGGCTCAAGCCTATAACCCCAGCACTTTGGGAGGCCGAGGCGGGCGGATCACGAGGTCAGGAGATCGAGACCATCCTGGCTAACACAGTGAAACCCCGTCTGTACTAAAAATACAAAAAATTAGCTGGGCGTGGTGGCGGCACCTGTAGTCCCACCTACTCGGGAGGCTGAGGCAGGAGAATGGTGTGAACCCGGGAGGTGTAGCTTGCAGGGAGCCGAGATTGTGCCACTGCACTCCAGCCTGGGCGACAGAACGAGACTCTGTCTCAAAAAAAAAAAAAAAGAAAATGTGTTTCTGACACTCGGCTGAACGTCACTAGAGACCCTCAGCCGTCCAGGGACCCTGTTTCATTCTGCACAAGAAGCCTCCGTGGAAATAAGTCTGGTTCAAGGAAAAGAATTCAAATCCTGAGCTATTTTAGCATGGATTTCTACATTTTAAATGAAATCCTTCTTTCTGGTGAACTGGGAGGAACACAAAGACTTTCCCAGTGTGTCTGCCTCTTCTGGAAACCACGGAGAAAAATGAAACCAGGCCCCGCCATTTGCTCACAGCTGCCTCCTGCCCGGCCCTGGTCCTGCTTCCAGGCCAGCGAATCATGGCTGCCCAGTGTCGTGTCCACTGGAGGGCCCTCCCTGGTGTCCGCTGGGTTCTGACTCAAGATCAGTCTGTGTTTTCCTGGCGCTCCTGTGAGGGCTGGCGGGGTTTCGTTTGTCTCATGAGGGGCTTGGAGACACTGACGGGAAGACAGAGCCAGGGGAGTGCTGAGACCCTCAGTGAGGACAGGAGTGAAACTGGCTCAAGCTGTTTGCCAGGTGTCCCCTAGCAACACAGAGCCCAAGAGTAACGTGTTCCTTGGAAGTTTAGATGATCATTTTTTAATTTTGAGATATTCGTGGTTACTTGATTTACTCTTTCTCCTTTATTTAGACCAGAAAACTAAGGCCCAGGGAACTGGACTCCCTGGCAAGCGATGAAACAGGGCACAGTTTCTCCCTGCCAGTTTGCAGTCGGTAAAAATCTGTTTCTGAGACAAGCATGGGTTTACTCCCAGCCACGCCGTCCCCTGGGATTGGTGGAGGCTTCCCCATCATGATGGTCAGGCCTTCACAGTGAGATTCGAATTCACTTTTCCCAACGTTACCTCCTGCTGTCATGGAGCTAAAGCCTCAACACCCAAGCCCCCCCCCCAGCACCCAAGCCCCCCAGTGCCCAAGCTCCACCAGCACCCAAGCCCCCCAGCACCCAGGCTCCCCCAGCACCCAAGACCCCAGCACCCAAGCTCCCCCAGTACCCAAGCCCCCCAGCACCCGAGCTCCCCCAGCGCCCAAGCCCCCCAGCGCCCAAGCCCCCCAGCACCCAAGCTCCCCCCAGCACTCAAGCCCCCCCAGCACCCAAGCCCCCCTAGCACCCAAGCCCCTCAGCGGCCAAGCCCCCCAGAACCCAACCCCCCCAGCACCCAAGCCCCCCAGCACCCAAGCCCCCTAGCACCCAAGCTCCCCCAGCACCCAAGCCCCCCAGCGCCCAAGCTCCCCAGTGCCCAAGCCCCCCAGTGCCCAAGCCCCCCAGCGCCCAAGCTCCCCCAGCACCCAAGCCCCCAAGCACCCAAGCTCCCCCAGCACCCAAGCCCCCCCAGCACCCAAGCCCCCCCACCCAAGCCCCCCAGCGCCCAAGCCCCCCAGAACCCAAGCCCTCCCAGCACCCAACCCCCCCAGCACCCCCCCCCCCCAGCACCCAAGCCCCCCAGCACCCAAGCCCCCTAGCACCCAAGCTCCCCCAGCGCCCAAGCCCCCCAGTGCCCAAGCCCCTCAGCATGCAAGCCCCCCAGCGCCCAAGCCCCCCAGTGCCCAAGCCCCCCAGTGCCCAAGCCCCCCAGCACCCAAGCTCCCCCAGCACCCAAGCTCCCCCAGCACCCAAGCCCCCCAGCACCCAAGCCCCCCAGTGCCCAAGCTCCACCAGCACCCAAGCCCCCCAGCACCCAAGCTCCCCCAGCACCCAAGCCCCCCAGCACCCAGCTCCCTCAGCACCCAAGCCCCCCAGCACCCAAGCTCCCCCAGTACCCAAGCCCCCCAGCGCCCAAGCCCCCCAGTACCCAAGCTCCCCCAGTACCCAAGCCCCCCAGCACCCGAGCTCCCCCAGCGCCCAAGCCCCCCAGCGCCCAAGCCCCCCAGCCCCAAGCTCCCCCAGCACCCAAGCCCCCCAGCGCCCAAGCTCCCCCAGCACCCAAGCCCCCCAGCACCCAAGCTCCCCCCAGCACTCAAGCCCCCCCAGCACCCAAGCCCCCCTAGCACCCAAGCCCCTCAGCGGCCAAGCCCCCCAGAACCCAACCCCCCCAGCACCCAAGCCCCCCAGCACCCAAGCCCCCTAGCACCCAAGCTCCCCCAGCACCCAAGCCCCCCAGCACCCAAGCCCCCCAGCACCCAAGCTCCCCCCCAGCACCAAGCCCCCCAGCGCCCAAGCTCCCCCAGCACCCAAGCCCCCCAGCACCCAAGCTCCCCCCAGCATCCAAGCCCCCCAGCACCCAAGCCCCCCCAGTACCCAAGCCCCTCAGCGGCCAAGCCCCCCAGAACCCAAGCCCCCCCCAGCCAAGCCCCAGCACCCAACCCCCCCAGCACCCAACCCCCCCAGCACCCAAGCCCCCCAGCACCCAAGCCCCCCTAGCACCCAAGCTCCCCCAGCACCCAAGCCCCCCAGTGCCCAAGCCCCCCAGTGCCCAAGCCCCTCAGCACGCAAGCCCCCCCAGCACCCAAGCCCCCCAGCACCCAAGCCCCCCAGTGCCCAAGCCCCCCAGCACCCAAGCCCCCCAGTGCCCAAGCCCCCCAGCACCCAAGCCCCCCAGTGCCCAAGCCCCCCAGCGCCCAAGCCCCCCAGCACCCAAGCCCCCCAGCACCCAAGCCCCCCAGTGCCCAAGCCCCCCAGTGCCCAAGCCCCCCAGCACCCAAGCTCCCCTAGCACCCAAGCCCCGCAGGTCGTCACAAAGGCCGGGTGCTTCCGCTCTGGGTCTGTTCCCACTGCCTGGGCATCTGCAGATCCTGCAAGTCCAGCTCACCCCCTACCCTTCACAAACTCGCCCAAAACTGCCCTCCCCGACACACTGTCTCTCTTCGCTAAACCCCAACAGGCTTATAACCCAAGACACACAATTTGCCTGTGACCCTTGCGTGGCCTCTGTAGACGCAACAGCCTTGCACGTGCCATTCTGAGAATGGCCGCTAAGTAAAACAGCATTAACACAAAGTGACCTGGACCGAGAGGCGGGGAATGAGACACAGAGAATGCGGGGGAAGGGAGGGTGAGGAGGGAAGAACCTGACAAAACCAGCCCTGCTCATTCCTTCATCTCCTCGTCCAACACCATCCACCCAGCCCTTGTTCGCCCCAGCAGACACCCAGCCACACCCACTTGGCTCTTCATGGCCACCTAGACAGGAGCCTCCAGCCTTGCTTGCTAGAGCTGCAGTTGATTTATGAGATAACCCAGCAACGGCACAAGGTCCTTTGACTTTGAGTATTTCACCTTAGAAATACGAGATAATTATTTCTTTATACATTTAGCAAACGTTCATGAAGGGTACACTGTGGCCAGAGACCATTCCGGGTCCATGAATGGGACAGACTAGAGCTTGGCCCTCCCCACACTTATGTTCTGGTGAGGATGGGAGCGGATGACACTCGTACAGGTAACAGGATAATTTCAGATGGCGATCAACGCTGTACAGAAGCAAGGCAGGGCGTAAAGGGGCGGGGAGGGCTCCCTACCCAGCGGTGACACCCTTCCCTGGGTACCAGCCTGTTCTCAGGGAGGGGGCAGAGGAAAGTGGCTTACCCTTTGCCCTGGTTACAGTAAACTCTCAATCTGAAGCCACGAGGCATTTGCATTTCAGTTTCTACCCTTGCTCCACTCTTGGGTCTCCCTTGTTGACGGTGACTCTGGGTGGGGCAGAGCGGGTGTGTGCTGTATCCAGAGGCTGAAGTTTCAGGCAGAGAAATGGCGACTCTGTGAGTGCTTCAGTGTACGTTTCTATAGGGTGGTTTATTAAAGGTCTACGTGCATTTTAGATTTCTGAATTACAGAAATACGAAGGAACACTTTAGGAGGCCGAGGTGGGCAGATCACGAGATCAAGAGATTGAGATCAGCCTGGCCAACACAGTGAAATCCTGTCTCTACTAAAAGTACAAAAATTAGCTAGGCATGGTGGTGGGCACCTGTAGTCCCAGCTATTCGGGAGGCTAGGGCAGGGGAATCACTTGAACCTGGGAGGCAGAGGTTGCAGTGAGCCGAGACTGCGCCACTGCACTCCAGCCTGGGCGACAGAGCGATACTCCTTCTCAAAAAAAAAAAAAACAAAAGAAAAAAAAAGGAAGAATTATGAAGGAAATACTTATTTCTCAGTAGAGCCACCACCTGCGGTGAAGAGTGGGAAGAGAGTGGCCTGTGAACCAGTGCCCCAACAGTGAGTTCCCAGCTTCCACGGAACAAGAAAAAAGGGTGTGCAACACGCTCGATGTGCCAGGTGCCTCCGCGTGGGGTCCCAACACCATCCATGAATGTCCACCTCCACCGTTTCTACCCTGTCTTCCTTCTCTGCTTTCTTCCTCCCTCTATTCCATTCAGTGAGGCCTATAGAGTGCACCCACCACTGCCTGGCACTGAGACGGCTTGGACGTGGCAGGGAACGGCTCACCCCGCTTCTACTCGAGGGGACCTGACAAAGGCTGCCTCGGGTTCCACTGTGAGGTCCCGTTCCTGGTGACTGCGCAGGCTTGGGCTCAGGGCCAGCTGGTGTTATGCCAAGGTGTATCAACTTTCCATGCCCGATGTCAGAGAGCAAAAATATGCGTAATAGGAGACCCTAATGAACAGCAGTGCTTTTGTCAGTCTTCGATGCCTGGGAAGGACTTCTATCCAGGAAGCGCTAGGTCACCCTTTGAACATCGGTTACAGTTGCAGTGAGGTAGCTGGCCGATGAATGGGTCTGGTGATTTGATGTCTGTCTACTGGCGATCTTGGGTAAAGAACGACGCTGTGTGGGCTGCAGTGCAGGACCAAGCTTCCATTCTCCTCCTGCTGCCAGATCTAGGAAAATGTGGCTCGGTTCACAGTTATGAAGGAAAATACGTATTTTTAAAATGGTAATTTGTAAAAGCAATTGTGAGAATTTTATCAGATTATCGTAGTTATCTGGAAAAGTATAGTGTCATAGAAATTCTAAACAACAACTTTTCTCTTTGTTAAAATTCTCATCTTTTTCTTCTGAAACTGCTACCCAGAGGTGTGGATAAGCATGATCTTAGAGAGGTGCTTGGCATGCGCTGCCTTAGGAGAATGCGTCCGCACTTCACAGGGAAAAGTAGCATGGCAGTGGGAGGACTGAGACGTTTTAATAAAATGCTGTTGATTTTCAAAGGTATACATCTTAGAAACATCCTGGTTTTTAGCTAATATTTAAGCTGATCCTAGGGCCATAAAAGAATCTAAACTGGATGATAAACTCATAATTATACTAAATATCTCATGAAGAAAAACAACAAAGATCTTAAACATCCAACTTCACAAACACACTTGTGTAGGCATGTGCACACACGTGCACATTACACACACATGCCACATGCATGCACACCCTACACACACATGCATGCACACACTACACACATTCACGCACACACTACTCATGTGCACACAAGTGCTTGCACACACATGCACACACTCTACACATGTGCACACACACACGTGCGCACACACTGGATACTCACAGCACTAGCCTTGTGACCATGCACCTGCCCATGTGGCTGGGCCTATGGAGGGGCTGTGGGCTGGGCTGTGGCCCTCACCCCAGAGACAGTGTCCACGGCAATTCTCCAAGTCTGGGGAGACTAGACGGGAAATAACTGCCCTAAAGCTGGGAGAGGTCAGGGACTGACGGCAGATCCTCACGCCAGCGCCCTCCTCCCACTCACTGTGTGACTGCATGGAGTGGCATTGAATGGACAGAGACCTCACTGCCCAGCAGTCACCAAGAACTACTCCTGCCTGCACACTCGTTCCAGGCTAGCGTGACGTGCTGCAAAGCCTCATCTTATGTGGCAACTTGACTGGGCTCGGGGCTGCCCAGGGGGCTGGTCAGCTGTTATTTCTGAGTGTGTCTGGGAGGATGTTTCTGGAAGAGACGCGCATTTGAAATGGTAAACTGAGTCAAGAAACTCCACCCTTGCCCATGTGGGTGGATGCATCCAGTCCACAGAGGGCCCAAATGGAACGGAAGCTGGGGGCAGGGTGGATCGCCTCTGCTGGAGCGGGCCTCCCTCTCCCCAGGGCCTTGCACCCCCGTGCTCCTACTTCCTCTCCTGCTTCCTCCTGCTTCTCCTGCTTCTCCTCCTGCTTCTCCTGCTTCTTCTGCCTCTGGACTCAGGCTGTGGCTGCATTGTTGGCTCCTCCAGTTCAGTTCTGAGCTCTTTGGGCTTGGACTGGACTATGTCACTGGCTTCCTGGTTCACTAGCACCCAAGCAGGGATTGTGGGGTGTCTCAGCCTCCAGGATCACATGAGCCAGTTCCCATAGTAAACCTCCTCATACACAGAGTGTCCCTAATCAAACAATCCAAAATCTGGAATGCTCCCAAGTTCAAAACCTTTTCAGTGTCCAACAGGAAGTTCAAATGAAATGCTCACTGGAGTGTTTCAGATCTTGGATTTTCAGAGTGTGGATGCTGAGCAGGTGAGTGTAATGAAAATATTCCAAAACCCAAGAAAAAGCCCAAATCCCAACCGAGCATCTCAGGTAGGGGACACTCAATGCGTCTATCATCTATCTATCTATCTATCTATCTATCTATCTATCTATCTATCTATCTCCCTATGTAATCTATCTATCCATCCATCTATCCTACTGGTTCTGTTTCTCTGGAGAACCCTGACCAATGCACACGCCATCTTATATTGAATAATGCTGAGTAGTTTCCAAAATATTTTCACATGAAGTTTTGTCAGTTGTCCCTCTGAGCTGGTGTTCAGGGGACACGCTGTCCTGGGCTCTCCCTGAGGGTTTGAGCAGGCCCAGGGACTCAGTCCAGGTCCCCGACTCTGGCCCCTCATCTAGTGTGGAGCAGCCTGAAGCCTGAGGGAGTGTCCTGTGCCAGCTCCTGTGCCAGCACCATGTGAACCTGTCTGTCCAGGTGGCCCGGCATTCTACATGGCACCTCAGGAACCCCACGGAGCTCCTTGCCAGCACAGAGGGATGCAGAGCTTCTCCTCTCCACCCTCTCTTCACACCTCCCCTGATTCTGCGCACTTCTGCTGCCTGACTGTGCTGTGGCTCCTGGGCTCCCTCTCCCACCCTTGCCTGCTCCCACCTGCCCTCTGCGCCTGTCCCCACATGTGTGTTTCCTCCTCCCTCAACACCAGGAGGCCCCCTGGGCCCACACCCGCTCCAGAGACGTGATTCAGTTGAGCAGGTCCTTCAGCCAAAAGTGCACTCAATGGCCTAAGACCTAACCCATCCGTGAGAACACTGGACGTGGGCGTTTGTATTTCACAATCAGGCCACAGACACAGACACAGAGGTGGTGCTTCCTAAAGAAAACCACCGTGGGTATTTTCCCAGGACTCTCCAGGTGCCCAGCCTAGGCAAGGGCAAGGTGACCTCAGAACTGGCTGTTCTCAACACTGCTCCTTGGAAGCACGGACCCCCAGGGACCATTTGAGCCGAGAGGAGGGGCGGCCGGCTGGCCCTGGGCTCTGGAGGCTCTTTCCTCCAGCCACTCCTTCCTACCTGGAAGCACGTGTTTTTTCTGGAGTTTGCAGGTTGGGGTCACTCCAGGTGTACAAGGTGTTTGGAAATGAACCTGCCAAGCATTGTCGTATACTCAGCAACATGCCTGCACTGGATTCCTTTTTATTACAATACGTCACATGGCTTCAAATCTTTAGAAGCAACACAATATCCATATAATCTTTCCCATTGATACACTCTAAAGAGTTATATGTATGTGTAATAAAAATATTTTAATTGAATTCAATTCATTACCAGAACAACCAACACTGGTTAACTGAAAGCAATATAAAAGTGCAAATATTCATTAATAATCCACTTTTAATGAGTTCTAATAAGCTTTTCATAAAACCAGTAGTTACTTTCCAAAACAAACACTTTTTAATTTTTCTGATCTATTCTCATTCTAGTCGATTCTCGGTTGCAGCTGGATGTGGTTAAGCAAACCAATCTGTATTTGTAGAAGCCGGTTTTCATTTCAGCCCTGGAAAGCTGGCATAAACTTAAACATTTCTCTGGATCCAATACATATTAACTAAAATAAGTATATTTGTGAAATTGAAAAGATTATAATGTACACTGAAAGAGTTTATGGCATTTTTACAATTTCAAATGTATCTTACATACAGGAGTGCCTTGAAAAAGTATCAACCATGGGTGCCACAGTTTAAAAACACACACAATTTTAATAGGTTATCGTGAGAATGATCACCTTCCTTCATTATTTAAATCATTTCTCAGAGTGAAATATTCCTATGTTAATTTATTCAATAGAGTTTTTGGAGTCAAGCTCTGTGCAAAGTGCTGGGGCTGGAGTGGTGAACGCGACAGACAGAGCAGTCCTGGCAGGTGCACGTCCTACCTAATTTAGAACACACGTCTGCAGGATCTTCATCTAAGATGGTATGAGCCTTGAGACCACAGCACTGTGCTTGCCAAAAGCATTCATGTCAGATTTTCCCTGAGAGAAGACCAAACCCAACAGGTCCCCTTGAGTTGTGGCTCTGCCTCGTGTTGTGTCGAAATCTCCGGATGATGAAACCTCCCTGCTCTGCGGGCGATTGGCCCGCCCACTCTGAGCTTCCCTCCCTTGGGACAGCCTCACGTTGGATTGGGTTCAAAGCTCTCCCACTATCTCCATCTCCCTTCCCTGTAAACGGAACCGGCTAACCACGTTTCTCTTAGAGAATTTAAAATCACTACTCAGTTACTCTTCATTTATCTCAGACACATGTTGAGTGATTCCGGTCTCTTTTATCTTCACTCATTTTGTTCCTTGCAATAGCCTTTGGCTGTCTCTGGACACCTCCTCATTCTATCCCTGGACCGTTGCTGGTGTGGCTGTCAAAGCCCCTCCACTGGCCCAGAGGCCTCTTATCTAGCAACAGGGCTCTCTGGAACCCTGTGCAGAAACCTGACATTAAAGCAAACTAACAAAGAAACGAAGACATGTAAAGGCCACCGGGTAGGTCAACCCAGCCATGACGAGGTCCACACAGGGCATCAGTGCAGCGCTCCCAGGTGTGGCTCTGAGGCACGTTTTTGGAGCTTGGGTGCTCCTTTGTTAAGGCTGACTTTATACTGGGTACTGGTTTCCAGCACACAGAAGATGAGAAACTGCCCAAGGGAGCGAGTTGAGGTGGCTGCAAGGCATAAAGCAAGGCTGGGAGAAAAACCAAAACCAGTCTAGGCAGACTGAGTTTCTCAAAAAGCACTAAAGAGTCAGCCTCAGCCTCAGTGGCTCACACCTGTAATCCCAGCAGTTTGGGAGGCTGAAGCAGGTAGATCACTTGAGCCCAGGAGTTCGAGACCAGCCAGGGCTGCAAAGAAAAGTCCCGTCTCTATAAAAAATACAAAAATTAACCAGACATGGTAGTGTGAGCCTGTAGTCCCAGCTACTCAGGAGGCTGAGGCAGGAAGATTGCTTGAACCTCAGAGGTTGAGGCTGCAGTGAGCTGTGATTGCCCCATTGACTCTAGCCTGGGTGACAGTGAGAAACCCTGTAAAAAAACCAAAAGAAATGGTGCCTATGTAATGTGGGGGGAGGTTCTGCACAGACCAGCAGCCGCAAGAGATACCACGGTTCACACCACCAGTAATGCCAGCAAGAATGTTGGTAAGAACACTCTGATGATATAAAGCTTGAGCTTATTCAATTTATGTATATATGTAGATAGATATCTATCTACATATATTGATATATAGATATTTGATATTATGCATCATATAAATATACAATATATAATATATATTATATATTATATAACATGCATAATATTGATATATTACATATCATAAATTAGATAACATATAATATATCAATATTATATAAAACATATATCACATTATATAACATATATCAATATTATATATTGTATGTTATATAATATTGATATAGTATATACAATATTGATACATAATATCTATTTCTATGTATAATATATATAATATCTCTCTCTATATATAAAATTTCCAACTAACACTTTTGGGTAACTTTTGTTTAACTTTTGGCACTTAAAATAAGAGTCTCTTTTTTTTCTGAAAAGTGCCGTATGATTTAATACTCATTCATGATTGAAAGGCTGTTGCTTACATCTTACAGAATTAAAGGCGTCTGCAACACAACAGAGGCAGACACACTGAAGGAATCCTGCTGCCTGAGCCATTTTATTTTAAATTACTGAGATTTCTTTTACCACAAGTGGCTCTGCTCTAGCTAACATCAGATCTTTGGCAATTTATTTTTCTGCCGTGATGATGTAAATCCTGTTTCTGCAGAATCCTTTAAATTCCACACCTTGCCAGCTCGGAGTGGGAAGGAAGGAGCAGCATTTCCTGTCACCAGCTTCATTCTTTAATTATGGCATTCTTCCTTGATTAGAGCTATAATCACATAGCACTCCCCAAATCTTGATTACCGGTGGAAAGTGTGAGTCTAATGAAACCCATTATACTCTTGAAGAGCAAATACACTTTCTTTTAGAAGGTGGCAAGGATTTTTTTTCTTAAATGATTACCCTCAACATAGAGTTTCAGGGTGTTGAAGTTTTCAAATAATTTTCCATAAAATAATGTATTTGTTCCTTGATCCTCAAAAGTTAGAATCCATTGCAAAATGTAGGGAAAATATTGTAAGGTGAATTCTTGTCCTCTAACAGTACGATTCTTCTGATTAGATTTCTATCCCATCCCTAGAAAACATAAATAACTTAAATGTGTCGCCACTCTTAAACCGCAGTTTCACACGATGATGTATTAATTGCTCGCAATAATACAGTTCATGCGTCTGTGCGGCTCCTGTTTCTGACCAAAGCAAACCTCCCACTGCTCCAGGCTGCCTCCTAATGCCGCTTCTGCCATTTCCCTGCAGACACTAGTATCGGGTGCTGAATGGAAAAGTAGAAATTAAAACGGAAAACTTATTTGTCTGGCATTGAAAAAACAGCCAATATTTTTATGTGAGAATAAACGGTTGGAGCTGCTTCCACCAGAAGACAGAGAAGAGAGGTTTGGGGGAAAATGGGTCTTGGGTGGCTGGGAGGAGATGCTTCAGGCTGTTTTCCACGTGGAGGAAACTTGGCAATAATGAAAGTTCCTTTTCAGCTCTCATTAGTTGCTGCTGTATTTCCTGAATTACCCTGTCAAATTCAATACCCAATATAAATGAAGCAACTTTTAATCATTCCAGGAGAGATGGAGGACAGATGCAGATATTACTCTTCAATATATGGAAATAGTCTCAAAATGTCATTAACTCGTGAATTAACCATGAGCTTTGATTGTTGAAAAAAAGATGACATATTTCCCCATTTAGAGTTTGGGACAAGAAGTTAATTTAAATGCTAAAAGTACATATATTTGACTAACTTGATGTCAAATAAATCTCTTAGCATTAATACAGAAATGGCATTTCTAAAAGCCATAATGAATGTAGCTCAAGGCAAGCTTTTTTAAACAGTTTGACTCAATTGAGACCTTATAAAGCTTTGCTCTATTGTTCTACTTTCATGAGGTTTTTTTTTTTTTTTTTTGGTCAGGCCAATTATAGCGAAGGATATATATTTCAGGTGAACATTTATTGAGTGCTGACTGCCGGACAAACATCGCTCTCTGTGCCTCGTGTGCATTACAGTTTCTTACAACAAGCCGATGAGGCAGATAATTTTATCACCATCGTTTTCCAGGTGAGTAGAATGAGATTTAGGATTAAGTGTTTTTTTGTAAGGTTGCTCGTCTAATAAATGGTGGTTCCCACTGCAGTCAGTCCTCTCCATGTCTACGAGATGGCACAGCTGGACCTGACGAGCTGGGAGAAAAGGCAAAATGACCGCTCATCATTCATCTTCTATTTGCTTAAAACGGTGTGTTGGGGGCTCCCGTACTTCTCATCCGTGCTCCCTCCATGCAGGTGACACAAGTCACACAGGTCTTTTTCTTAAAGGAGGTGGAGAGGACTCAGTTGCCTTGCCTGCACTCACATGGACTTCTGGGGGGTAGAAGCCGTCTTGGCGAGTGTCTTGGTTTGAGACCATCAGGGCCATCCTCTCATCATGGTACAAGTGTTTGTGCAGTCAGAGTGGCAACAGCAGGCAGCAGGCATGCCCTGGTCATCTCCTAAAGCCAGAGCACTTCAGGAGAATGGGAGGGCCATGGTCCCATGGCCATGAGTGCTCTCCTGCCACCTGCCAAGCCTGTTCGGGAACTGAGCCAGGAGGCTGACTGCATCCAGGAGGCTGACTGTGTGGTTCTTCCTAGAGCAGAGCTTAGAGCCTGCACTGTGGACAGTCATGTGGCCCTGGAAGAGAGGTCCTCAGAACCTTCAGGAACATCCCAGGGTCTCGGAATCAGAGAAGACCAAGGAATGCCACCTGTTGCGGAATAAAGTGAGCTTTGTCTTGGTCGTTTCTCCCTGGCTGGCCCACAATCCCAGACCATTTACGAGCAGCCTGATGATCACAGCTGATCCACTGCCTTAAGAAAGCTTTGGGCTCCAACCTGACTTCCCATTCTCATAAAACACGAAGAGGGCCGGACGCGGTGGCTCACGCCTGTCATCCCAGCACTTTGGGAGGCCAAGGCAAGAGGGTCATGAGGTCAGGAGTTCGAGACCATCCTGACCAACATGGTGAAACCCCGTCTCTACTAAAATACAAAAAATTAGCTGGGCGTGGTAGCGGGCACCTGTAGTCCCAGCTACTCAGGAGGCTGAGGCAGGGGAATCACTTGAACCCAGGAGGCGGAGGTTGCAGCGAGCCGAGATCACGCCACTGCACTCCAGCCTGGGTGACAGAGTGAGACTCTGTTTCAAAAAAACAGAACAAAACAAACAAACAAAAACATGAAGAGGGTTCAGGTTGAGCCTCAAAGCCACGAACTGCCCTTCTAACAGGCACAGTGGTTCTTGGTGGAACCGCTCAGAAAAAAACTTCAGGCCTTAATGGGGTGTTAGTGGGAAGGCCTAAAGTGTGTTTTAATCCCACAGCCCATAAACGCTGGATGCCGTCGCTGAGGGGCACGGCGGCTATACTTACACACCTCTAGTGATGGGGAACTCACTGCCTGTCTCCCAAGGCTGTTTTACTGTTTCTCCCAAGGAAATCTACTCCGTCCTTAGCTAGTTTGTTAGAGATTGTACCTCTGTAAAATTCAGTTTAGAAGTCTCATTTTCATTTGACAATTATAGTCTTACTCCTTAGGTGGAAGGGGTTAAGTTCAAGCTCTCCTTCTAAATGCCTGGTTCTTCAGTGGGGACATGCTAGAGAGGGAGGGGTAGGTATCACGGTTCCTGTCCAGCATGAGAATCACTAGTGTTGTTGAAAGAAAGTGACAAATAAACAGAACCAATTCTACCTTTTAAAGCAGGTTAAAAGCTAGTGTCAGAGCTGCAGTTAGAGGGGCTCCAGGGGTCCATTTACATTTTGACGTGAAATATAAGGAAAACACAATTGAGACAGAAACCTTAAAAATGGCAGATGCTCTAAACTAAACCCACAAGTTAAGCTGAACATCTTAAGCATTTTCCAGATAACAAACTACCTAGGTGAATCCTGTTGTTGCTTAGGAGACACATGCACACATGCACACACACATGCACACACACAGACACATACACAAGTACACACACAGACACACAAAAACACACAAGACACACACACACATGCACACACAGACACACACACATGCATGCACACACAGACACACATGCACACACACAGACACACACACGCACACACACGCACACACACAGACACACACATGCACACACACAGACACACACATATGCACACACACAGACACACACACATGCACACACACACAAATGTTTATACACCATAAATGTTTTTATGGGCGATCTTCTGAAACACTATTAAACGATGAAGTATTTTGTTTGTTTTGTATCCTATTTGAAAAATGTATTAGTGAGAAGATAGACGACTCAAAAGGAAACTAATGGTAAATGGTGAATTTTAGTAACAGAAAGTAAAGGATATAAGAAGAAAGCTTGGGATGAGATGCTGAGGTGAATGTAACCCAACCTGGCTGGAAAAAGCTGCCCGGTGCTCTCGCCTGGCCACAATCATAAGATCCCAAATCCACTCTTAGCTAACGTCAGCGAACCCATGAAAACCTTAGATTCTGGAGAAAAAGTACTCATTCTTTTGTCTTCATTCTTAGTTATCTTTGCTAAAAGGAAAGGTTAGCTAAATCTAAAGAACATTTTCATAAACTACAAATACATATTAAAAATACATGTAATGGATATGAACACCATGTGTTACCAAGGGTGGATCTCATTATGTTATTTAGCACCAGATATAAAATAATTCAATAAAAAATCTCTGGGCATTTAAATCTAAATCCAGCACTGACAAAGCATGGAGTAGCTCCAAAAGGGTCTGAAAGCTGATAAATTCCAATCAAAGCAACAGCACGAAGTGGCGTGTTCCCACTTTGACCTGCCGTGTGCTGACCTAATATAACTAATGTCAGCTGCTTTATTATAACTTCATAAAAACAAACGATGGGAACAACCCAATATCAGGTCTAAAAACCACCTAGGCTGTTGTTTAAACCACAGCATTTTTTGGAGGAAATGAAAGGTCTGTATTTATTTCTAGAACACAGAAGCTGCTGGGGTTTTAGCCAAAACCTCATCTGTAGTTAAAAGAGCAGCAGAAAGCGGAATCTTTAAGGCCTTAGGGAGCACCTGTTTCACTGCGCCTTTGCTGCGAGAGTGCTGCTGGGAGACTCCAGCCCCTCCTCCGTCTGCACGCCTCGCCAGCGTCTGCTAGCGTTCTGCTTTCCAAATTAGTCTGTTAAAATTATTTCCTTATAAATCTATTTTTAAAAATGTGCTCCTGGCTGGGGGCGGCGGCTCACACCTGTCCTCCCAGCGCTTTGGGAGGCCGAGGTGGGCGGATCACCTGGGGTCAGGAGTTGGAGACCAGCCTGGCCAACACATTGAAACCCCGTCTCTACTAAAAATACAAAAATTAGCCTGGTGTGGTGGTGTGCGCCTGTAATCCCAGCTACTCGGGAGGCTGAGTCAGGAGAATCACTTGAACCCAGGAGGTGGAGGTTGCAGTGAGCCGAGATGGCACCATTGCACTCCAGCCTGGGCGACAGAGCGAGACTCCGTTTCAAAAAAAAAAAAAAGTGCTCCTGTTTTAACTAATTTACATTTTATTTCAGTGCAAATATTTGACATTTATTACGTTTTATTTTTATATTTTAGAACAAAAAGTATCATTCTCCATATTTGTGCCATTAATGACTTCTTTTGAAAATTTGACCCAAAAGCTCAGAAATCAAAACCAGAACTTGTGTGAGGTCATAAACTTCAAACGCACATGGATTTTGTCTACCTTATATCAAAAACACTCAGAGCATTGCTTGCCACATTGTCGGTGCTCTATGATTACTTGTTGAATGAACAATCCACCCAAATCCTTTAACTTCAAATCTTCCTGAAACTCGTGAACTTGGCCCTATGCAAAGGGATGCAGGCACGTCAGTTCCCCTATCTTCCTGGGATGAGTTAAGTATCGGTAAACGTCATCAACAGTAGAGGCAGCCACATGCACGTTTTGGCAAATTTATGTCAGTATTTATTACAATTAAGTATTTCCCAGTTTTCATTGCTCAAATAACATATCATAGCCAATCAGATCATTTGATCATAAAACCCCACTACATTGATATAATTTATATAAAATAAAAGCAAGATAAAGAAGGAGCTATTAAAACTGACCTGCTACCAATAAATATCACTCACCACATCCTTTCAAAATAGCGAATTAGCTCAAGGGCATCTCACCATAGACACTCACACACTCACACTCACACATTCAGACACAAACTCACATCCACACTCACGTGCACACGCACTCACACTCCCTCACTCACACACCTGCTCACACTCACATATTCAGACTCACACTCACACACACTCACCCCTTGGCTGTCAACAGCAGGCAGATAACATATGTGCCTGGAGAGAAGCGAGAGAGGCAGACGGCCTCCACACGACCCTCTAAATCTAGGAAACCTCCACCCTGCGGCCACCTCCTCATTAGCCGTGACGTCAGCATAACGGATTCCCACCATGTGCACGCACAAGGCCAAGAGGCCACGGTGTTTACTCAGGCAATGCACCTAATCAACAGGAGGTAGGTGCACCTCTCCACTTTGCACATGGGGAAACTGAGGCACAGATGCCCAAAGGCCATGGGGCTGGTGAGCAGCAAAGCTGGATTTAAAACTTTGGGAGGCCGAGACGGGCGGATCACGAGGTCAGGAGATCGAGACCATCCTGGCTAACACGGTGAAACCCCGTCTCTACTAAAAAATACAAAAAACTAGCCGGGCGAGGTGGCGGGCGCCTGTAGTCCCAGCTACTCGGGAAGCTGAGGCAGGAGAATGGTCTAAACCCGGGAGGCGGAGCTTGCAGTGAGCTGAGATCCGGCCACTGCACTCCAGCCTGGGCGACAGAGCGAGACTCCGTCTCAAAAAAAAAAAAAAAAAAAAAAAAAACTCATCCCTAATGGACTCTACTCTGTCTTCCCTATCCAAGGTGCTACATTAAATAAGACACGCCATCAAACACAGCAAAAACAGATTTTTGCCTAAAGGGTGTTAATGATGTTTCACATGAAAGGGCTGGAATTCCCTTTTTGCAGCGTTTTCAGTACAAAGTCTCTGCGCTTATAAACTTAGCCACCTGCAGATGGAAGCTGAATGACTCATTTTCCCCCACACTCACTTTCACGTCAGGTGAGGTAACTGCCAGTTACACTTGATGCGTTACATGTTCCCAGACTGGAGGGCTACAGGCCACCCTTAGGTCAGGGTCACCTGGAGGCTGGCTGATGGCGGGGAGCTAGGGTGACTTCATGATTTCGTCCCCCCAGAAACAAAAGCAACAGTGACGGCGGCTTCACCAATATGGGAAGTGGGTGAATAAGGTGGAAGAGGGAGCTGCCCTGACCTCGGAGAGGCCAGGAAGGACTCACGTCCTGCTGCGACGCGCGTCAGAACCACGGACAGCTCCCGGTTCCCTGCTCTTCAGGGGCGCCTGGGCTTCAGGACCACAAAGGTCCCTTCCAGCCTGCGCATGCAGCTCCAAAATCAACTTTTTTTCCCCCCTGTACAGAGGCATTGGGACTAATTTGCTGTCTCTGCAGAAACCCAATCCCAGATCTCTAGTTCCAATCCTGAGAATGATTTGGAGCCTGGGGAGTGACAGTGACAAGGTGCCTGGTGGATTAGGCTGGCTCCTAGAGAAGTGGATGCTACTTTAGATCAGTAATGTGAAAGTAGGGCGGTGTGCTCTCCTCTCCCCAGGCTTCCTCACGCAGGGCTTCATTGCCAAATCGCACACAGCACACACGGCTGTCTCCCGGCCCCCCTCAGCCCAGGATAAATAAAACTCCAGGTTATCTCAAAGGCAGGGGTGGAAGCAGCTAATGCAGGAAGATGGGGCATTCATTACGCCATTTACACAAGCTGAGGATAAATGATCAAATTCCCTGTGTCAACCACAAAGAGCTCAAGGATAATTTTTAAACGCAGGAAGTATTCCTCCAGGGCTCTGGTAGTTTCTTCCTCCAGGCTGCAGTGCATTTGCGAGTGCGCCAAGCTACGCCACTACTGATTTACTGTGCTAGGAACAGCACTCCATCAATGTCCCCGAGCTGCCACTGCCACCAAGCTCCCCCTGTCCCCGGGCGTCTTGCTTACAGAAGAAAATTATTCACTTGCTTGTATGTTACATGCAAAACAAACTATTTTTAGCTGCCTACATCTATCACCTCCCTTTGCTATCCAGGCTCGGTCGGGGGAGCAGGGAGAAGGAGAAGGACAAAGGAGTGGGGAATTCTCAAGCGTTCTTTAAAAAAGGGAAATGTGCACACGCTGGTGGTGACACAGGTTATCATCGGTGGTGACAGAGAAATGTGCAGGCTGTTCCCGTTGCTGTCACATGAGCTTTGTCTTGTCCTGCCAGGCGCCTGCGCGGAATGGACAGTCAATGATGCTGGCAGAGCACAAGCCATTTTTCTTGTCTGCACAAGAAAGGCTCGGTGAAGCCTCCTGCTGCTGATGCCTTTCACACTTGTAAGGAGGGTGGGAAGCCTTTCAAATGACTTTTCTGGCCGAATGAGGGATTGCATTGGCACTGAATTCCTCTTCTTGAGGTTCTGGATTTTCGCTTTGTTTTGTTAATGTTTAAATTTATGACTCGAGATTTCACTCTCAAATAGTGAGGGCTAGGGGCTCATCCAGTGCAACTTTGTCATGCTAATTTTTGCAAGCAGTTTCAAGAGTGCATGTCACGCCTATACAAACACACAGAAAAGAGGTCGAGGTAGACTGCAGAATGCCAGCGTTTGGCTAAGGAGGATGTTTATGTGGTCAGTGTGTATAAAAGAAATGTTATTTGGCAAAAATGTCAATGCATGGAAAACTAGCTTCAGAGAGGAGAACCAGTGGGTCCTGGGACTCTGGCAGGGGATCTGGCCCCCTTTGCAGGGGATGTGGGATGACACAGGGACCAATGCTCTGAGCACTTAAGACGCTTCCGTCAGATTAGCCAATAGCACGATTCGCTCTGAGGTCATTGTTGCATTGCTTACGCATGCATTGCTATGGTACAGCCCACTGGATGGGCTGTAAAGCCTTAGGTGTGACTATATGTCCCTACTGGGAGGTTAGATGGACCAGGGTAGAGATGCATGCCAGCCCATCGACCTGGAGCCTGCGCAGCTGTGGAACTCCCACTGCCCCTGCAGTGCCATTGCGTAGCAGAAGTAGGGGGAAGCAGCCACTTTGTTGCTTCCACATAAAGCCTCTAACTTGAGTTCTTGAAGTTTGCAGGAAGTCAGCATCCACTTAAAGTCCAACTCTGATTGTGACAGCTTCCACACCTGGTCTAAGGATGCCTCAGGCGCACAAAACCAAAACTCACACCGGCAGTGTATGCAAATGTACATCTAAGCACTCCTCAGACCGGTTGGGGGCTCTGTCACATCTAACCCAGCTCTGAGTCCATGGATGGTGCTTGTCTGCCTCCCACCTCCCTGCCGTCTCATTTCCATCATGAAACTCTGCAATGTTGAGCTGCCCCCTCTGCCTCTGCTCTCTGGAGTTCGCTGGAACGCCTACACCCCAATGCTTGGGATCTCTTCTTTGCTCAAGACATCCTTTTTTCATCCCTCATTCTTCTTCATTCATCAGGCTTATTCATTCATAAACTCAATCAGTCATTCCAGCACAGGGAAGGCTCGCTGTGAGGTGCTGTCTGTCCCTGCCTGGTGGAGCTCACCATCCCACAGACATGAGACAGATAATGACAAATGACAACCAGAGTGGCGTTAGGAGGCGTGTCCCAGGGACACATGAGGACGGCAGCCAGTCTGAGGCAGAGAGGTCCAGGAAAGGCTCCCAGAGGGAAGATCCCCATGCAGACTCTACAAGGTGCACACAGGTGAGTTAGGGCAGCTTAAAACCTCTGAGGGATTTCCATTAGGACACACCCAGGTCTATCCACATGGCCCAAGTGCTCTAAGATGATGTGTCCTGGGGTCCAGCCTAGCTCATGACAGTTCCCTTTACTGCTGCCATCTTAGCCATGCTGGGCTTTGTCAAACAGCGAAATCGCACGAGAGCTCAAGCCCCCACACACACCCAGACCGTGTGCATCTTGAGGGACTATTTTCTAGCCCAGACTCTCTCTCTGCATGTTCTTGGCATCTTTTGAATCCACAAACAATGAACCGTGGTCTCATTGAATAGGAAGAGAGAAAATCAGACATTGAAAGACAAACTCCTAACGGTGTGTGGGTCTTGATGACTATTGGGAAGGGCAGTGGCTTTGGCTGCTGGTGGGTGTGACTGCACGGTGAACTCACACTGCTGCCAGTGCAGTCACAGAAGACAGTCAGGTTGACCCCACTGGCAGCAAAATGCCAATCTTTCCATCAAGATGAGAGCAGGGCTCTGGACTCAAATCCGAACTTGCAACAGTTCCTTCTAGTCCTAAATTCTCCGCTCTTCACCAGTTTGACACCTCTCAGACAACTCTCTCCCCTTTTGTTCATTTGTTTTCACATGTGGGAGGGGGCGTGTGATATGCTGTTTGAGGTGCTGATGAACTCAGCAAAGATCCTGGAGACACACTGAGTGTGATTGCTGTGTGCTCCCCACACGGCACTAGCAACCGAGCATGCACCCTTGGTGCAGTCCTGCCAGCGCCTGAGTGCCTGCGACCAGCATGCAAGAGTCCCTCTGGATCCCAGAAATAAGGTGGCTGTCAGTGAGGGGGGCTGGTGAGAAAATGGAAAGACCACACCATTTTTGGGAGGATGAAATCCAGAGGAGAAAACTGCATGCCGTGTTGCCACCGACACTCGCACGAGTTCTGTTGTCACTGCTGATGTTATTCATTACAGTGCCTGCTGCTCTGGAGGTGTAATTTAAAAAGACGCGTAACTGCAGAGACCGTCCCCAAGATGAGTAAATACTCTGAGGCTCTTTCACTTCAAAGTCTTTTTCCAGGAACATTAGGAAGAAGAAAGTGCTTTAGAGTTCTTTGTAGAAACAGACAATTGCAGGATTGCATGAGCCATTATTTTCTGTTAGCTGTGATTTCTTCCACCATTGGCTCCTTATGAAAAAAAAAGTGTGTGTGCATATATGTGTGCATGTACATATGTGTGTGCACATGCGTGTCTATATATGTATGTGTATGTGTATACACGTGTGTGCATATATGTGTATAGACATGTATATGTGTGTATTCCTGTGTATACACATTTAAATATGTGTATATGTGTGTATGTATGTATACCTGTGTATATACATGTGTATATATGTGTCTGTGTATTTGTGTGTGTGTTTATATATGTGTGTGAGTATACACGTGTGTATATATCTGCATGTATATGTGCGTATAGTGTGTGTATATATGTATGTGTGGGGATATGTGTTTATATGTGCGAGGATATACGTGTGTGGGGTATACGAGTATATATGTATATATGTGTGTATGTGTGTATACATGTGTGTATGTGCGCATATATGTGTATATGTGAGTATGTATGTGCATGTATATGTGTATATATGTGTATCTATGTGTGTATATGTTGTGTATATATGTGTATGTGTGGTGTTTGTATATATGTATGTGTGTGTATGTGTATATGTGTGTGTATGCATGTGCGTGTATATGTGTATATATATACATGTGTATATGTTGTGTATATGTGTGTGTATATGTGTTGTGTCTGCATGTATGTGTGTGTGTATGTGTGAGTGTATGTATTACATATACAAATTTTAAATTTAGGGTGTATCTGGAACTGGAGGCTCCAGTTTATGAGTCTGAAATGCCATTAAGCTGGTGTGAGAAATTCTAATTGAGTGGATACATGTCTTCTCTGAGAGGAATAATTTAGGGAAATCCAAGAAGATTGCGGTTTAAAGCCACGCCGACATGTTACCAGAAAGCTTAGGAAACTGAAAACATAGTTTTATAGTTTTAAAAAGCTTCTGTTTTCTTTCTTCCGAAGGGTAACATTTCTCTGGCTTCTGAACTTCTGCAGGTGAGTACATGAAGTTTACAGTGTATCTGTGCTGCACTTTACCCTTTGCTTCCTAAAATAATTCATCTTCCACAGTAACAGGATCTTCAAAGCAGGATTTATCTCCAACCCTTTCACACACAACCAGGCACAAAGCCGTGTTCTTCACCTTGAAGCTGGGACACAGGAAGCGCCGTAGCTTGATTGTCAGCCTCCTCAAGCATCCCCAGGACCCTTCATAAATGGAACGAACTCGAGCTGGCTCAACCGCTTGTTTTAAAAGTGTGTCTTTCTAGGAAATATTTGTTCTGCCATTCCCCCCACAGTTTTACGAAATAAATCACGTTGTGCTTGGAATCGTCCCTGCGTACTCCCGAGAACTGTTCACCTAGAAGATAAACACGTGGGTAAGCATTGGTCCATATGTATGTTCGATCAAGAGATCCTGGCCCCCGCGGAAACAGGTTTTCACGCAATCCAGCTCTGGCACACTTTGAGCTGCCTTTCTGTTTTAATGCATGTTCGGAAGATGAATCTGCCATTACGCCGACTAATGAAGTCTAGTCCAGCCATAGCGGTGTCTCAGCAGCAGAAGTGATGGCCGGTTACTGAGCGTGTTTTAGACGCCGTCTGCGTTAGAAAGTATCTTCCATGGGGTGGGCCATGGAGTCGGCACCACTGTTCTCGAGGGGCAGTCTCGAGCCCCTCATCTTACAGGGGAAACTGAGGCCCACTGAGAGTCAACAACTGGTGCAATGTCAGCCGCTGGCCAGTAGGTGGCGCCGGACCTACTCAGCACCAGGGGAGGCCCCTCCATAGTTTAGTGATAAAAAGGCACTTTCCAGAGGATGCTACCATGCTTGGTATAGAAATCTTGAAAAAGTGGCTGCTCCGGTGCAGCTCGGAGAGGCTGTGTGGGGCACCCGGGGTGCACAGGCACGGGGCTCAGAGGCAAACTCAACACATTCACGTCCATCTTTCTATTTATGTTTGGTTGAATCAGCCTAATTTGCTTGTATGGAATGAAATTCAGAAAAAAAGAATGATTTGTTTTTAGGGTCTTTGAAATGTCCTTAGTCATGTACTTGTCCTCGGTTTGAAATCATATCATAAATTGGAATCAGGGAATTTGAAGGGAATTTTCAAAGTCCCTCGTGACTCTTCATGTGCAATCTCCAGCATGGAGTATTTCCTGATTTTCCACAGGGGATACCCTTTTGTATTAAGACCTGGGCCTCTGTCCTGCCCTTCAACCACAGTGCATCTTTCCTGACCATTCTGCCCTATGATAACGTCTCCCTTTTATTTTCTCTATGGCTTATTTCAAAGCTAACCTATGCCCACTTTTCTGTTTTAACAGCTAGCTTCTTTACACGAGGTATGGGTGTCTCAAATGTTTAGGCACATATACGAAATTCTAATTGGCTTTGCCAGAAATGACCCTATAACCTGGGCCAGATTGCCAGATGGGCCAGAGTGTGCTCCAGTCGGCGGGATGTGCCCCTGGGCGAGCCAGGGTGTATCTCAGCCAGACAGCCATAAGATGCGGTGCTGGACACCCCAGTCATGAGTTCATGGAGCTGCTGACTTTCTGGGTTTCAGCTGTATAATCAGTAAGAGTGCTGTATCTATTCAGGCAGAGGAGGTGGTCTCTCCAGCTCCACTAGAGATCTTGGATCTGTGATGCACACATAATCACTCCTAAAATTACCTGAGACAATTTCTGAAATCACGAGGGAGTGGCTTCCTGAGGGGGGGTGATTACACGAACCCAGGAGGACCTGGAGGTCCTGCTTCTGTCACTGGCTGGGCTGCGTATTGTACCTTTTCATAACTACAAACCCTCCCTGAAGTTCTTCCCAAGGTGAAATATCCATGAACAATTAGACTGTATTTGCTCTTGCTGATGTACCCCATGGTGGACACCTGCCATAAATATGGTGGTGGTGTCTGTAAGACTGGCCATGTTCACAACTGCTCTCATATTCTTTTGTGAAGCATAGAGTTAAATGACAGCTCTGCAAAGAGTGAGATTTATAGCCTAGTTTATGTTTTTTGGGGGTAAGAAATTCTTCAGTGTTTCTAGAAGCTACTTACCCTTGGTAGATGTCACTTAAAGGGGAAGAAAATGCTGCGTTTGCAAGGGGAGCCTCCTGGTGTTTTGAGTAGGTCAGCATCCACATTACGAGATGGTAAAAACACTTCACTAGGACCTTTCACAAGCTAAGTACTCGAGGGGCCGTGATACTGAAGGGGATGGAGAATGGAGGCAGCTCATAAATAATGTGGGGCTGGTAGGGCTGCAGCCCAGACATGACCACAGCACAGGGAAACGCACCTCCGCCAGTCTTCGCGAACTTCACAGCACCTTCCCATAGAAAAGTGCCAGATACTGATCTAACCGCATCAGAAGTCCTTGCTGCCGGTCCATGAGAGGTCTAATTTAATCTGTCCCTTACTATCTTAAATTAAATGGGCACATGACTCCACTGACCGTCCACAAAGTCTTTCCTGGAGTGAAGCTTTAATTCTCTGTCCACCCACTACAGTCCCAGACAGGGGAGTAAGAAGGCCTGACATTTAATGACACTTGAGGTAGATGTGCGTGCCTGGAGTTTCTCAGCTGTGGGACATCTGCCCCTAGCAGAGTGTCGGGGGCCGCTGGCAAACGCTGAGGCGGATGTCCCATGGTCACCAAAACTCCGCGTGTCCGGGATGGTGGAGCAGCTTTTCCCGGCTCACGTGTCCAGGATGGTGGAGCAGCTTTTCCCGGCTCACGTGCACACAGTGCTAGGCCGACTTCAGCAGCTTGGTCTCCCAAGCCGAGGTTATCTGAAGGACACCGGAGAACCGCGTTTCTCCTTCTTGGTCTCCCAAGCCGAGGTTATCTGAAGGACACCGGAGAACCTCGTTTCTCCTTCTGTGCCAAGGTGAGCACACAATGCTTCAGATGTTCCGCTATCCCCTTGTGAGACAGACGGCCCGGCTTCTGTGTGGCTTTGGGGACAGGAGTGCCAGTCACTGGCCACAGAATGACAAATTGCCTCTCTGCCAATATCAGAGCAGGGACAGTTCTCACCACAGCGTCCTCCAGATGGGCCCAATTAAACTATTAGCCAATGAGCAAGGTCTGACGGCTCCATTAGGAACCCCCCTGTGCTTAAATAAACAGCTCAGAATAAAAAGTCTCTCCATCGAGCCCTGGCTCGGCGAAGGCCCCCTCCGGACAAGGTCTCCAGGGTCAGCCCTGGTGAGCCCTGGGGGGTGTCGGGGTGGCTGGGGCAGGTCGCCCTCCCTGGTTCTCAGGGTCCCACAAGCCTCACCGCAGTGGGTGATGTGAGAGAGGGGGCAGCACCCCCACCTGCCACAGCCAGGGCAGCATTCTCCACCAGCCGCGCCCCTTTGCTTGTGCATGCTTAGACAACCACATTCCTTGACTGGATGGAACTTCCAGAACCAGCCCCTGACCTTAGCATGCTAGTCCCTTGCCAGCTGTCGCTCCCACATACAGAAATTTCAGACCTGCACTGTTCGTCATTTGTAATTGTTGCCGAGCCAGGGGTACATTTCGTGCAGAATAAATGAAGACAGCAGACAGCGAAGCGGGTCCTTGCTGCTGCAGAGTGGTGGGCACGGCTCTCGGCGGGAGCAGGGGCTGCCCGCCTATGGGTGCTGCTTTCTCTCTGCCTATGAAGGTGACCGTCACACAGGCCCAGGGCCCCCTCGGGGCTCTTCTCACCCCACACGGCCCCGGGTTGGTTCCCAGTGGGAGCAGAGCCTGCCTGGGAGAGGTCGCTGTTGCCACTGCCCCGGCTTACATTAAGATCCCTCGAAAACCATCAGTTCTTGAGAAAACGACTATAAATAAAACGGTCTTCAATACAGACAGCTGGGCCCCACCAGACCTGCTGAGCTCCTTGGGGATGGGGCTGCGCCTTTCTCTTTGTGATTACGGTCACTGCAGTCCAGTAATTTGGGTGAACTCTGATTGGCCATGCAGTATCTTTGATGTTTTAGGAGGTCACACACTACAAAAACCAAAGCGGGTCTGTCCCCTGCTTGCTTCTATGGGGAGGGGCCACCTCACGCCCTGCAGCACAGCCCAGGTCAGTGACAGCTCAGCGTGGCTGCCCAGTCTCAGCTTTTAACTGGGGCATCTGTTCCACAAATGCTCCTGAGCACCCACCGTGCACCAGCCCCGCGAGGGACATAGCAGTGACCGGGACTGCCAAGGCCCCTACTGGGCTTAATTCATTCCGTGTAATCTCAGGCTGCTACCAGCTCCCGGGAAGACCAGGCCTCTGTGCCCCTCCCGGGAGCACCCCACTTCCTTTCCGGAGCTCAGGGCCGGGAGCACCCCACTTCCTTTCCGGAGCTCAGGGCCCGCCTGTTGGATTCTGTCCTCCCACCACTGACATCTGTTCTCAGGGGAGGACGAGGAACTTCCTCGGGGCGAATTAGAAATAGCTAATTTGTGCAAAAGAAAGTCATTGCTTGCTAGAATTGTTGCTCTGATTTTTCCTTATTCGTTAATTTCCTTTAGCTACCGGGCAGCATATTGTTGTTCTTGGTTTTGTTTCTACCTTTTCAGCCCCCATGAAAACAAGCCGTCCTGAGGCGGGCCTTTTCGCACAGGTCAGCACCAGCAAGGGAGGCTCCTTACCCATTTTTAAAGCAGTTAGATGGTGCTGAACTTGACTGTGTGCTTTCACTCCAAGAGACGGCCTCTTACCGCCCCCTCTAGTCTTAGTCCTGGCCAAGGACTGATAAACAAACCAGCCGATTCCAGACAGTGAGGACGGAAGGGTGCGTGTGTGCAGAGTAGGGGGGATGCACGCCCTCTCTGCTCTGCCCCGCTTGTGGCCATCTGCCAAGGCCAGTGTCCTCCCTGAGATGCCGAGCCCCTCAGACGACGGAGGCCTCTTCCCCCTGGGATCCCGGTGACGACGGAGACCTCCTCCTCCCAGGATGACCCTCAGATGACGAAGTCCTGCTACACCTAGGATCCCGACGACAATGGTCCCAGGCACCCAATCACAGAGTGCTTGGAAATGGCCACTTAGAGCTTCCTTGCGAAAGGGCGGCTGATCCCAATGTGAGGCTGTTGTCGTCTCCGAGGGCCACCTTCCTGCGGAGGTGACTTCCTTGAAGGGATCAGTGTCCAGGGGAAATACAGGGCTGCTGCCAGAGCCTGGAGACAGACGGGAGACAGTGAGGAGGGAGACCAGTGCCCGGGCGCTGGCTGGCCTGGGGTTCCAGTCATGGCAGAAGGACTTCGGGAGACAGCAGGGAACAGGAACTCCTGCTCAGAGATGCTCCTGAGACACAGAAGGAACCTCCCTCGCTGGTGTCCAGCAGAGGGTATTGATGACAGGCCAGGGGCGTGAGGAGGCTGGGGTTCGAGGCTGCTGTAGGCTCTGTGGGTGGCCCAGGAATGTGCCCGCATTTGATCTTGGTCAACGCCCTCCACCCGACGCCTTCTGTGGGGGGCTCGGGAATGTGCCCACATTCGATCTTGGTCAATGCCCTCCACCCGACGCCTTCTGTGGGGGGCCCGGGAATGTGCCCGCATTCGATCTTGGTCAATGCCCTCCACCCGACGCCTTCTGTGCCTGCAGAGCCTCAGGGTCTGGGTTTTGAGGTACCACATGTTTGGTCTCATCTCCTCCCAAATCCCATTAATTTTCCCTGAATTTAGGACCAGGCACAATGCCATGGACAGAGTAGACCCTCAATAAATGGGTAATCAAATTGATGGTGAAGAATTAACTATTTTTTCCTGTCAACCCTCCCTAGCAGGGTTTTTATTAATGGGGTTTTCAGCGGCCTGCAATGGAAAGGCCACCTTGCCCCAGGGGACAAAGAGGAAGTAAGTCCGGATCCCCAGGAGGGAGGCTCCGTGTGGCTGGGGGAGGGGAGTAACAGAATGAGCATACAATCGCAGGGAGCCGCCCCACAGCTGCCCCGGGGGTCCCGGGGGCTTGGGGGTCCTGGAGGCTGGCTCTGTGGAGGGGGAGGAGCAGAGGTGCCTTCAGTATCCATTGCTCCTGCCCGCGTCTGCGTCTCCTCTCCACGCCTGCTCCTTCCCCATCGCCTGGTCCCTGTGGCCAGTGCATGTGTTGTAAGCCACATCAAATCCACTTGAAATGGGGTGAAATGAATCTACCAACACCTGAATCAGTCAGTAGCAACCTGAGGCAATCATGTAGTTTTCGGGTTGCCTGAGGCTTGCATTTCAGGCTTAGCTTTAACAGGTTCCAGTGGCCATGGGGACGGGAACCACACGCCTCCCCCAAAGGCCTTAGCTCGTCTAGGGCTGTAGCGTGAGGGCCACGTTTCCTGGGGGCCACCCCACGGCACTGGCTACCCCAGGGGTGCTGAGACAGCGCTGTTCCTGGAGACCACCTAGACCCTCCAATGTCACCTGCTTCTGTCTAAGCTCTGAAATCCCCTTCCTGCGTGGTGATGCCGCCCCTGTGCACCCCCACCCAGGACCCCTCTTCCCGCCTGTGCCGTGTGCTCTGGCTTCACCGCAGGGCGGCAGTTCAGGGCTCACCCCCTGGTTTCCCACTCGCGGGCCGCCTACCCCTCTAGACAGAGGTTCTGCCAAGGCAGCGCTTTCCTGTTTCCCTCGGTTCTGTCAGATCCCAGCACGGACCAGTCCTGAAGTGCAGTCCCTTAGAGGGTGGAATGGGCGTCTATGGGGGCTGCTTGGTAACGGCAGCGAGGTTGCCTCTTCCTGACGCCTCTACCGGGTTGGCCCTGCGTGCTCCTGTATGCTGCAGGTGAGCCTGGCTCAGGGCTGCCGGCCACACATCAGGCCCAAGGTGATGCATGTGGGGCCATGCCAGGCACCTGTGACGAAACGCTCAGCTCGTGAAGGTGCGGGCCAGCCCACGAGAGCTGGAACGCCAGAGTCACGCTCGGTTAGGAGGTGGCGCGATCAGCGCAGGGGGCAGGCGCAAGGGTGAGGACGTGGTCGGGAGGAATCTCACTTCCCGTGGAGACCCTTGGGAGAGACGTGGGGGACACGGGGTGCGGACCTGGGAGGTGAGGTTCCAGCAGGAACAGGGCTGTCCCTGCATGGGGCCTTTCCTTGAGGTCTCTCTGTAGGGTGTCCCCTGAGCCCTAAGGCCGCACCCACCGGCTGCTGAACCTTCCTGAGCTGTGACAGTTCATCGTCCTGGACAATAAGGCACTAGAACAGTGGGGGTGTTGATAACTAAAGCCAAACCCTGTGCTGTGGAAAGCAGGTGCCCACTCAACACCCCGGGTTTAGGGGGACCTGGCAGGTTTCACTCCCAGGCTTGCCCTAGTGCAGAAGAGAAGGGAGAAACCAGGTTCCCACATTGCCGTCCAGGCATCTTTTCCAGGCTGAGTTTTCTGCAAGGCTCGTCGGGTCCGTCAGAGGTAAAAACTCTGCAGCGTACACTTAATTATACCTAATGTGCTCTTGATTAACCATTTATTCTAATAGAACCACTGTAAAACTGTCCTGTGTGTTTAACCATCAAAATAAAGGAGTGCTGCCACCCTCTGCATTTTCAAACTTTCTATGCTCTAGGTCAAAGTTCAGCATTTTTATTGACTCTAGAGAGAAGATGGAAAACCGTATTAGAAAAAGTGGAATTTTAAAAAAGTGCCTTTTTATTAGAAATGCCTTTTTCTTAGGAAACGACCTCACGGGCGTGGCTGGCGTTCAGGAGTGAGCTCCTAGTGGGTCCCTTTACATGTCAGCAGTGGAGCAGGCGAGGTTTCCAGTATTTTCAGTAGCATCCTCGTTCGAAGTTTATCTTGTGGAGATCAAACTACCTCTTGGAAGGAGGAATAATATCTATTTTCATGTTTACATTACAAAAGAGCTTATAAATTAGTGTGTTTCACTCAACATTGTTTTGAAGTAAGCTGTGGGTCTTGCGTGAGGTATGAGGTGTGCCCACACACATATCTCGTTTATCTAGCTCCATCCAGACAAAACAATGCTCACATTTAATTTTTCAGATAACTGAAATAAAGCTGTCTGAGAGTAAAGTCTTCATAAAATTGGAAGCACTTTTATTAAGGCATTTCTGGGATATTTTGCTTACTCCCTCTGCTTTTTAAAACAGAAACGACATCATAAGGAAACCTTTTTAAGGTACTTCATCACCAAAAGGGGCATCAATTAAAACCCTGGAAAGTAACTTTGAAAGAATCCCCCTTGTGTTAGTAGAACAATGTATGCTCATCTGGGGCTGCGGATGACGTCAGGCCCAGGGACTCATGGCGTCTCCGCCACCAGGAATCCCTGCCAGCCTCCCAGGGTCCATGTGTAATTCTACTTTTCTCTTTCTCCATGACTCCTAGCCCAAGGACAAACACTTCTTTGCAATCTCATATTGTGCTAATTTTACAACATCTGGTATTTTTGGGGTGGTATTAGATTGCTTCACTTTCATACTGGTTGAGAGGCTGGAGGAAAGAGAGAGGGAGGGAGGGAGAGAGAGAGAGAGAGAGCGGCTAATGACATATAACTCTATTCCTCCAGTGTGTGGTCTTGTGAATGATGCACTCTTATTGCATAAAAGGCCTTTCTCTTCATATTGGGGTGTTGGCTATGACTTGAGATTTGGGAACCTCACTCTTCTTCATGTGGGATGCACCGACTTTGACTCTGTGACTAGAACTGACTTCTTTAGGCCAATGTGCTCACTGGCATCAAATCAGTGATAATGATGGTAATTAATCTTTTTAATGTGCCTATTATATATGGGAAGATTATCTTAAAATTAAAATTATCCTCAAGGCTTATTTATCCTGTTGCCCAGAGAATGCTGTGGATTTTCCCCCCATGCCACAAAGTAGAGGCATTAGGATGGGCCAGAAAAAAAACAAAGAAAATTCCTTCAAAGATAAGATACTTTAAGTTGAAAAATCAAGGAACTCTCTCTTCCTAAAGTAGTGGTACCCATCTAGTGTTTTGTGGGGTTTTTTGGTTTGTTTTTAACAAAAGTGCTCATGAAGCTTAGGGTTTCTGATTAACTCAGTGACGCCAAATTCTACAATTTTGTTGTTTTTTTTTTTTTTTTTTTTTTTTTTTTTGCAATGTACGCCATAGAAAGCATGCAGTCTTGTGAAAAGTTCAAAAAGAGGTCTTCAGATTCAGTGTCTCCAGGTGGCCAATTTCTTCTGATCTAGATTTTCAAACAAGTATGAAAGCAGCAAAAAGTTATTAATCAAAGCTCAATGGCACAGCTCAACTTCAATAAGTTGCTTCTGGTAGTACTGCAAATTCTAATTAATGGCTTGCTCATTGCACACAGGAAGTGAGATTTAGCCTTGGGAAAAGAAAGCAAGGAGTAACTCATGGAATTTGATAAATCATGTTTTTTATGTTTGAAATTCCTTCTTTTTAAAAGCGGTGAAAATGTAACACTTTCTCTTCCTCTTACTGGAAATTTTCAAATAATTCCGTCTTTCCTCCTCTCTTGGCCTCAGACAGATTGTGGGGATAGTGCACCCACCCTCTCTCTCCCCTCTGAAGCCACGGCTTCCCGAACGTCGCCCATTTTTGGAGTCTCTCGAGGCGTCCAACAGAAGGTGGCATCTCCTGTGCTGCGGGCGGTTACCAAGTAACAGACCTCAGAAGCCTTCCAAGGATGCAAATGCAGTGTGTCCTCTAAGCTGAGGGCAGGGTGCTGGAATCCCAGTGCCAGGCCGCCATGGCGAGAGCTTCCTTTGCTGGGAGGCACGGATGGGATGAACCCCCTGGAAGCGGAAGGGCAGCCTCCCTCCCAGTGTCTCTCTCCTGTCTCTCTCTCTGTCTCTGATTCCCTCTCTTTCTCTGCCTCAGTTCCTCTCTGATTCTATCTGTTTCTCTCTGTCTCTGATTCCCTCTGTCTCTCTCTGCCTCAGTTCCTCTCTGATTCTATCTGTTTCTCCCCGCTGTGTCTCTTCATCTGATTCTCTGTCTGCATGTGTCTGCCTCAGTCTCTCTCTGTCTCTCAGTCTCTTTCTCTCTCTGTGTCTCTCTGTCTCTATCTGATTCTCTGTCTCTGTGTCTCTCTGTCTCTATCTGATTCTCTCTCTGTGTATCTCTTCTGTCTCTAGCCGTCTCTCTGTGTCTCTCTGATTCTCTGTCTCTGTCTCTATCTGATTCTGTCTGATGCTGTCTCTCGCTGTCTGTCTCTATCTGATTCTCTCTGTCTCTGTGTCTCTCTGTCTCTGTCTGTGTGTCTCTCTGTCTCTATCTGATTCTGTCTCTGTGTCTGTCTGTATCTGATTCTCTCTGTCTCTCTCTGTGTGTCTCTCTGTCTGTTTCTCTCTGTTTTTCTCTGTCTCTCTCTGTCTCTGTCTGATTCTCTGTTTCTCTCTGTCTCTCTGTGTCTCTCTTGTCTCTCTGTCTCTTTTCGATTCTGTCTCTCTCTCTGTCTCTAGCTGATTCTCTCTGTCTCTCTTTCTATCTCTCTACCACTCCATTGGCATCAGCACAGGACCCAGTGGCGCTGGGGAAGCTCCCAGCAATACAGGACAAGCCTCTGTCACGACAGCCCTTGCTGGCATCTGCATTAGGAGGTCTCCTTGGCAATGAGGTCTAAGGAGCAACTGGCATCAGAATGGAGCCTCCAACCTGCCTTAGGTTGGCAAGACTTTGAAGCAAGAGCCTCAGATGCAATTAGCAGGACCTGCCTTTGTGCTGTGCGCTCTGAGCCCATCTCACGGAGGCCGCTATTGTTTGGGGTTCAGCTGTCAGTATTGTCATCCTGCAAAATCTCTGAGTTTCCACTTCTCTGTCCAAGTGCCATGAAGCCATCCAAGTGGGGAGAAAGGGTTCTTCTGAGATTGATTTTTTCCCAGACACTGTGGTTCTGTTCAATTGAATTCACTCAAGTTGTGGTTAACATAAGCACTACGGAGAGTATGACATGTCAAATTAGCAGCTTTGCAAATCTCCTGTTAATTGTCAGCCTAATTAAAAAATTGCTAATTATAATGTTTATAACTTCAAATAACTGCTCAGCTATAAAGCAGGCCTGTCAGGTATAAACAGGGGACTGGAGGGAAAAAGTCAATCGACATCTGTTAATTTATCAGCGGCGGTATCCCAAATTGAAAAATAGATTGCCTGTTGCACTGTAAATCTGCATTACAATAAAAAGACCGAATCATTCCACATCTGCTAAATAAACGGGGAGGGGAGTCCTTCCTGGCTTGCCCAGGGCTCCTCTGCCGCTCACATCCCCGTCCTGTCTGAGAGCTGAGGGAAGGCTGGAGCCAGGCACAGGGACAGAAAACGGGGGTCCCCGTGCGACATCTAAAAAACGAATAAACAAAACTGACTAACACATGCACAGAAACACGATTCAGACAGTGGAATGATCCCTCTTCCCTGGAAGGAGCTTGGAGCCCCAGTGCCGGCCTTGGTCACTTTAGTCTGAATTCTCAGTGCGTCTCCTGCTGTGGAACGAGGAGGCTGGAATATGACGCGTTTGTCTAAGATCCGGGCAATCCCAGCCCAACTTTCAGAGCCTGGTGAACTCGCCCACGCCCACATCTGCAGGGGGAGCTCCTGCTGGGCCCTGCCCCTCCTGGGCGACTCACCATGCTGCTTCCTGCTTCACCGCCTGCCTGCCTTCCTCTCCCCCAGTGTCCTGTGAGGCTCCGGGACAGGGGTTGTCTCCACCCTCCTCCTCCATTGCCTGCCCTGCCTGGGCGAGGAGTCATGCAGCTTCCTGGTTCACCGCCTGCCTTCCTTCCTCTCCCCCAGTGTCCTGTGAGCCTCCGGGCATTGTGGCTGCCTCCACCCTCCTCCTCCATTGCCCCCTTCCAGCCTTGGGAGTGGAGGATGCAGAGTAGAAGCTCCCTGTGACCGAGCCTGTGCTCAGAAAGTCGTCAATCTCCTACCGCAGGTGCATTAACAGCACTTGGGTGTTGTTTAGTTTGGTTCAACAAACATTTATTGAGCATTTCACTCTGTGCCAGGAATTATTAATTATTAATATAGTCACGTGAGGGAAACAAAGTCGGTCGTAAGGTCCCACCTTTGGGAAGTTTACAGACAAGCGTGACTATGCATGTTGGATTAAACTGGGGTGGAGTGGTGGCCGGTCACGTCAGCCACAGGTAACTGCATGTAATGAGGGGTAAAGAGGGAACGAACAGCTCGTGTCTGGGGCTCCAGAGGCCCTGGGATTTCACCCCGTCGTCCAGAACTCCTAAGGCCTAAGACGCCAGAAAAAGGGTGGATTTGTCTTATAATTGTGTCCCTCTGATGCTTCCTAGAGCCACTGTTGGAAGCCCGTGTATCAGGTGAGTGGGAGTGGAGTTGGATCTGGTGTCATGGTATCCGTGGACACCTGCCCACCCCCAGCCCTGCACCTTGGCCCCAAAGTCTCTGAACTTTTGATCCACATCTGTCAGTACACGTCTGGCCTCGCCTTCGTTCCTCTGCGTGTTTAACCACATTCTGATAGAGCGGGAGCATCGCCATCTTAGACAAACATCACCGTTTTCAGGTCTCTTTGATTAAAAACCGCCTAAATCTAGCCCCAAAACGTCAGCCTAATGGTTAATATCAGCATGACTGGAAACATTCCAACCCTGAGATAAACCCCCATCTGACCAGAAACTTGCTAACTCTGAGCTAACCTCGTCTTCAAACAGAGACATTCGAACCTGCAATAAACTTTCCCTCACACACAAACTTTCCGAACCTGTGATAAGCTCCCCTCCTTAAACCCTTAAATACCCTTAGTCTGTAAGTGAATGCTCCTGACCGAAATCAGCCAGAAGCCCCTTTCATGTTTATTCTCCAAAATAAACCTGTCTTTAAGCCACTTTTCGTGTTTCCTTCCTTCTCTCTTAACTCTGACACATTCCGCAGGCCCTGTCCCCGTCACTTTCTCTGGGTCGTAATTGGGCACGTTCCCCATGGTGTCGCGTACCTTAGCGAGAGGGAGGATGGGTTTCCACTGTTTCCTGAGTCACAGATGGCCCATGTCTCGTAGGTAATCCCTTTCTTCCCCACCCTAACATCCTCTCATCTCATCACCCAGGAGAGGACAAAAAGAATTAGAAGGATTTACTGCCTTGGGCCAAGTTTCTTTTCTTCATGGTCTTCATTTTATGGGATGCCTTGGAAGTTGTCCTGTCTGAAGGGGCCGCAGGGGCTGGGGGAGGGCCCCGGCAAGCACCTAGAGTGCAGACAAGTGAAGCAGAGGGTGGGCCTTAGCAGGGGAAGCAGAGCCAGGGTCCGGAATATAGAACCAGCCCAGAGTAGGGACAGAGGGAGGGTGCCACGTGAGGGTCGGCATTCACAGAGCAGACAGGAACCAGCAGACGCGGTGCCCAGGATCCTCTTCCAAACCTGCGTCAGACGTCACAGTCACTCCCATTGCACAGACAGATACTTCAGACACTGACTTCACACAGGTGCCCAAATCTCCCAGGTGCAAAGGGATGGGGAGAACCAGGCACTGAAGTCTCTGGGCAGCTTCACCGTCTTCCCTCCGCGTAACCGCACTGCCGCTGGGGAGGAAAGGGGGCTACAGCTATACATCAGGCTGAAGAAAGGGAAATGCAGGCACCGAGGCAGCGGCAGACGCTCTGACAGACGAACCCGCACTGCAGCCGCTCCTCCTAGGGCACGTGCAGCGAGCCCAGGAGTCCTCGGGGAGGCCCACACCCTGAGCCCGGGCCCAGACATGTTACTTTTCAGGGTTGAAGGAGCTTTAAGGATGTGATTGAGGTTACTGACCCTGCAGTAGGAGGATATCCCAGACTGGCCTTGGCCCAATCCAATAACCCTTCAAAGCAGAGAACTTTCTCCCACTAAAATCAGAGAGGTTTGGGGACGAGGGGAGCCCAGCCCACGGGTTTGAGGAGGAATTCATCCAGGCGGCCTCCAGGAGCCCAGGCTGGCCCCGGCTGAGAGGAGAGGAGAGGAGACGGGCCTCTGTCCTCAGCCTCAGGAACTGAATTCAGCCAGCGCCCTGCCAGCCAACTGGGGCAGGGCCCTTGGAGCCCCCTGCAGAGCTTCCCCATGGATCCCTTCCCCCCACCAGAGCCTGGCCTGTCTGCCCTTGGCTCCGGCCTTGCAAAGTTTGTTCAGAGGACTTGGTGCAGCTATGCAGGTCCAGATTTCTGACCCACAGAACCATAAGGTAACAAATGGCGTGGTTTTATGCTGCTAAGTTTGTGGTAATTTTACCACAGCTATTAAAAACTGGAACGAGTTTATTTCTTGTTCCAGAACTGTCAAATCTGGGTGAGGCTAGGGTCTGCAGTGAACTAACTACAGCCCCTCGAAACCCATGGCATCCAGCAGGCCAGAGCAGAGGACAGCAGGGAGGAGTCTGCAGGCTCTGGCCATGATTCCAGTCATTTCTACTCCTGCTGTGACCACTCCGGGTGCCCAGGGTGCTGGGCAGGCAGTTGGGGCGACGTCTCCCGGCAGCACCCCTCTAGGGGAAGGAGCACCGGCTCCTGACGGGCAGTGGCCATCTCTGCTGTGATTTCTATGGATCAGACATTTGTACACATGTGGCCTGGAAGCATCAGCAAAATGCCAGGGTGTGACCCAGAGAACTGCTGGTGAACCAGACACAGGACACAATGTCACCAGGGAAGCACAGGACAAAGCTACATTTAAGTCCAATGGATGTGATTAGCTGCAATGTTCAATTGAACTATTTGGTCAATTCAGTTAATAAATTTTATAAGTTCAATACATTTTATAGTGTGCAATTAAAGTACTTTAAAAGCGATCGACTATTTTAGAGCAGTTTTCGGTTTACGGAAAAGTTGAGCAGAAAGTACAGAGACTTCCCACACACGCCACCTCCTTGTACATAGTTCGTCCTACTATTAACATCTTGTGTCCGTGTGCGCATTGATTACGATGGACGAAGCAATTTTGATGCATTATTATTGGCTACATTTACATCTGGGTGACTCTGCGTTGTGCGGCTCTGAGGATTTCGGCAGGTGCATGTCCCCGCTGTGACTCCTACAGAGCACGGCCACTCCCAAAACGCCCTCCGTGCTCCACCTGTCCATCCCTCCCTCCCAGCAACCCCTGGCAACCATGAATCTTTTTACTGTCTCCGTAGTTTTGCTCTTTTCAGAACGTCATGGAGTTGAAATCACACAGTTTGTAGCCTTTTCAAATGGGCTTCTTCCACTAAATAATGTGCATTTAAGCTTCCTCTATGTCTCCTCATGGCTTGATAGATGAATTTTTTTTGTTTTTTTTGAGACAAAGTCTTGCTCTGTCACCCAGGCTGGAGTGCAGTGACGCGATCTCGGCTCACTGCAATCCCTGCCTCCCGGGTTCAAGTGATTCTCCTGCCTCAGCCTCCTGAGTAGCCGGGATTATAGGCAGGTGCTACCATGCCTGGCTAATTTCCGTATTTTTAGTAGACAGGGTTTTGCCATCTTGACCAGGCTGGTCTCATACGCCTGCCTCGGCCTCCCAAAGTGCTGAGATTACAGGCATGAGTCACCATGCCTGGCCAGGTTATTTCTTTTTAGCATGAAATATCATTCCCTGGTCCGGATGTACTACTGTTTATGCATTCACCCACTGAAGGACATCTGGCTGCTGCCAAGTTTTGGCAATGATAAACAGTTGTTTCTGTGTGCCCGTGTTTCCATGCCTGTGGGTCAATGTGTGGGATTCTGTGTGCCCGTGTTTCCACGCCTGTGGGTCAGTGTGCGGGTTTCTGTGTGCCCGTGTTTCCACACCTGTGGATCAGTGTGCGGGATTCTGTGTGCCCGTGTTTCCACACCTGTGGGTTAGTGTGCGGGTTTCTGTGTGCCCGTGTTTCCACACCTGTGGGTCAGTGTGCGGGTTTCTGTGTGCCCGTGTTTCCACACCTGTGGGTTAGTGTGCGGGTTTCTGTGTGCCCGTGTTTCCATGCCTGTGGGTCAGTGTGCGGGTTTCTGTGTGCCCGTGTTTCCACGCCTGTGGGTCAGTGTGCGGGTTTCTGTGTGCCCGTGTTTCCACGCCTGTGGGTTAGTGTGCGGGTTTCTGTGTGCCCGTGTTTCCACGCCTGTGGGTCAGTGTGTGGGTTTCTGTGTGTCTGTGTTTCCACACCTGTGGGTCAGTGTGCGGGTTTCTGTGTGCCTGTGTTTCCACACCTGTGGGTCAGTGTGTGGGTTTTCTGTGTGCCTGTGTTTCCACACCTGTGGGTTAGTGTGTGGGTTTCTGTGTGCCCGTGTTTCCACACCTGTGGGTCAGTGTGCAGGTTTCTGTGTGCCCGTGTTTCCATGCCTGTGGGTCAGTGTGCGGGTTTCTGTGTGTCTGTGTTTCCACACCTGTGGGTCAGTGTGCGGGTTTCTGTGTGCCCGTGTTTCCACACCTGTGGGTTAGTGTGCGGGTTTCTGTGTGCCTGTGTTTCCACACCTGTGGGTTAGTGTGCAGGTTTCTGTGTGCCCATGTTTCCATGCCTGTGGGTCAGTGTGCGGGTTTCTGTGTGCCCGTGTTTCCACACCTGTGGGTCAGTGTGCGGGTTTCTGTGTGCCCGTGTTTCCACGCCTGTGGGTTAGTGTGCGGGTTTCTGTGTGCCCGTGTTTCCACACCTGTGGGTTAGTGTGCAGGTTTCTGTGTGCCCATGTTTCCATGCCTGTGGGTCAGTGTGCGGGTTTCTGTGTGCCCGTGTTTCCACACCTGTGGGTCAGTGTGCGGGTTTCTGTGTGCCCGTGTTTCCACACCTGTGGGTCAGTGTGCGGGTTTCTGTGTGCCCGTGTTTCCACACCTGTGGGTTAGTGTGCGGGTTTCTGTGTGCCCGTGTTTCCACACCTGTGGGTTAGTGTGCAGGTTTCTGTGTGCCCATGTTTCCATGCCTGTGGGTCAGTGTGCGGGTTTCTGTGTGCCCGTGTTTCCACACCTGTGGGTCAGTGTGCGGGTTTCTGTGTGCCCGTGTTTCCACGCCTGTGGGTTAGTGTGCAGGTTTCTGTGTGCCCATGTTTCCATGCCTGTGGGTCAGTGTGCGGGTTTCTGTGTGCCCATGTTTCCACGCCTGTGGGTTAGTGTGCGGGTTTCTGTGTGCCCGTGTTTCCACACCTGTGGGTTAGTGTGCAGGTTTCTGTGTGCCCATGTTTCCATGCCTGTGGGTCAGTGTGCGGGTTTCTGTGTGCCCGTGTTTCCATGCCTGTGGGTCAGTGTGCGGGTTTCTGTGTGTCCGTGTTTCCACGCCTGTGGGTCAGTGTGCGGTTTTCTGTGTGCCTGTGTTTCCACGCCTGTGGGTCAGTGTGCGGGTTTCTGTGTGCCCGTGTTTCCACACCTGTGGGTCAGTGTGCGGGTTTCTGTGTGCCCGTGTTTCCACACCTGTGGGTCAGTGTGCGGGTTTCTGTGTGCCCGTGTTTCCACGCCTGTGGGTCAGTGTGCGGGTTTCTGTGTGCCCGTGTTTCCACACCTGTGGGTTAGTGTGCGGGTTTCTGTGTGCCCATGTTTCCACGCCTGTGGGTTAGTGTGCGGGTTTCTGTGTGTCCGTGTTTCCACACCTGTGGGTTAGTGTGCGGGTTTCTGTGTGCTTGTGTTTCCATGCCTGTGGGTCAGTGTGCGGGTTTCTGTGTGCCTGTGTTTCCATGCCTGTGGGTCAGTATCAAGGCACTTGCTAGATCATATGATCAGAGTGTGTTCGGCTTGTAGGAAACTTCCAGACCACCCTCCACAGTTGCTGCACCATCCTGCACTCCCACCAGCCATGAATGAGAGTTCCTGTTGCTCCACATCCTTCAAAGACCTGACCTAATGACCCACAAACGCTGCTGTCACGGCTTCTTTCTAAGAGGCTTCACAGTCCAGAGAACTGCATTTCACTAATGGCCTTTAGGAGTTGGTAAGAAGAGTTGCTGTTTACGGCAAGCAGGCTGTGTGCTGGGCATCTCTTGTGTTCATCATCTCGTTTCATTGTCCCGGTGGTCTGGTAGGAGTGCACTAGCCTCCCTCGACTTCTGACAAGTAGCTGAAGACTGGGGAGGTGAAGTAACTTCTCAAAGATCACAGTCAGCAGACAGCAAGAGGAACGTGGGAATCCCGTGCGGCTGACCCCGGCTGCCCTCCCCACCCTAGGGTACTGTGTGCTGCGTCCTCATCGCTCTGTTCCCAAAAGGCTCCTCGAGACTGCCGGTGTTCTTCCGTGCCCCACTGAGTTGCGTGGGCTTAACTGCTTAGAACGAGATGGCAGAAGAAATTTGGAGAAGGGAAATACAGAAAATAGATGGCACTTGGGAGGCCACAGAACCGAAAGACAGAACACCAGGAACCCGTGAAATTCAAGGTGTGTCATGTGGACACCTTGACCAGGGGCAAGAGGGAAGGAGCCCCCCATACTTTGTCATTAAAATCTCCAGAGCTGCCGGAACTTCTTGTATTAAGTTTCACTTTTCCCACAGGAAGTACTGGAACCATAATTAAAGAAAAAAAAAAAAAAAGCTTAGGTCACTGCTAACTTCCAACTTCAACATCTTTAATTTTAGTTATTTCCCCGGGCTCCCTGGCTTATTGCCCTAGATCTTTCCTTAATATTTAAGACTTCACATGGCAATTAATATAAAGCCTTCACCACTGTTCCCAGCTCATTGGAAAAGCACATGAGTAGGCATCGTGTGCAGACACAGAGCGTGGCTGGGGGAGATGCCATGGAAATGGAGGATGCATCAGGACGTGGGGAACTCGCGTCCACCCAGGGAACAGCACACATCTGCCCCCACTGCCAGCACAGGAGCACCAGGCCCACACCCGAGAGGACCTCCTTGAATGCCTTCTGCATGCGGGGCACCCGAGGCCCAGGGAGGGAATCCCCAGGCCCCCAACCCAGGTGGTGCATGGGCAGTGCTAGGCCCTGCTCATCGGGGTCCAGCCCAGGGTCATGGTCTGTGCCCCACACCAAGGAGGGATCATCCACTGGGAGCGGAAATGTCAGCCACTCTGAGGCAGCTCAGGGAAATCCAACTCCTCCCTCCTGAGGACATCAAGAGAAAGACGGCACAGGCCGGGGTTGAGGGGCAGGGAGGGGCATTTCTCTGCGAAGTCCCTGGAGATGACACTTCCCTGGGGCCCTTGTGTCCCCCAAAGGAGGCCTCAGGCCAGCGGCGTGGATGCTCCGAGGTCTCCTTGGGTTTGCAGCATCTCAGGGCTGGCCTGAGGCTTCCAGGCCCACAGTAAATGAGGGTGCAGCACGGTGGTGTCAGAGGATGGACAAGGACAACACGGGAACGAAGCACTCCAAGGGCTCAGCCTGACATTTGGGGACCCACGGCGTGGCCTGCAGGGAGCCGGGGCCCAGCCACAGTCCTGCTGGGTGGAAGGACTGGGCGTGGAGGCTCCAGGCTGAGACCAGCATTGGATAGGGTGGGCAGGGATTATTTAGGTGCCAAGAACCCAGGAGTAGAGGAGGTGGCACCGCTATAAAATTCCACAAGAGGAGGGCACGAGGGTTCAGGGCTGCATAGAACTGGGAGGAGAGGAAGGCCCCGCTGGAGCAAGTGCCAGGGTGACAGCAGCCAGAGGCCTTTCTGAGACAGCGCAGCCCTAAGAGCCGGCAGGGCACTGAGGACAACCCTCCCTGCCTGCCCTGCCAGGGCGAGCGTCTGAATCCACATTCTCCTGGGCTGCAGCTCATCTGTGAACCAGAGCCTCCGAAGGGGGCTGTGGCACACGTCCCAGCCTCTCTCGTCCAGGTGATCCTCATGACCAGACGCAGCATTGCTACAAGACAGCTCAGACTGTGTTCCCCCAATCACGTTCCCACAGGAAAGCTGCCTGAGCGTTTCTGTCAGGCACATGCCGCTGCCAGCCCATTAGTTTTCCCTGCTTCCCGTGGTCTGCCCCATCTGGGGTATCCAGCGTCCTCCTGCAGCCGAGGGGGAATTCTGAATGTTGTGCTGGAAACCGTCTCATCAACATTCAATTTCCTAACATTGGTTCCAATCCTGATTTTTAGCTTCATTGTTTTTGAGGGCGAGGGCATCTGGGCATTGGAAATGCGGGAACCCACACACAGCTGTCATCCACCCATAAGCTCTGACATTTTAAACTCATATTTGAAAGACTCTGAGACTCAAGATGGCCAGTATTTAATGGCATCAGCTTCGACCAGCACAGTTCAACCCATCCAAGTTGACCCAGGGTTTTGTAGACCCATTTGCTCAGGCTAGCATAGGAACTTTTGGCAAACATGTATGTTGACGTACTTTTAGAATTTGTGTACACTCTGCAAGGACTCCCAATGTAATCTACCAACAGCATAGAAGGTTTTTTAGTTATTGTTATGTAATTAACATCTGTAATGGCAGTTGACTTAAGGAAATGTCTTTGCACTTACAGTAAGTACATTTGTATGAGAAATTATTTGCATAAATTGTCCCAAATAGAATTAATCTAAAACCATAGATTTTATGATCTTGCTCATGAAAAGCCGAGAATGATGAATCAAACATTAAGTTAAATGTCACATGATAATTATTCAGATATTGCGAGTTTACACCTAGGATCTTTCTGATTCTCTCTCTGTCTCTTTTCTTTAGGCATCAGGACTGAATCATATGTTTTTTGAGGCCTATAAAACATGCAAACCTCTGATTTAGTTATTTTTTAAGGACTATAGAGACACTCAAATTTGGTGTATTTAAGTTGAACTCACATATAATATATGTAAAATTGCATGTACAATTGCATACGAAATTGCAAATGGGGTTCTCTGTAAACATTTTTGCTAATGAAAACATTTTAATTTCATAGATTATACCAGGAAAATAAAACATCCATTTACAAACAGCAGTTGCTTAAAAGATGTGGACTAGGCAATTTTTCCATCTCCAGTGGAACTGAGAGGTCCTTGTTTTCACAGCTGAATATTCAAAGGGGTGTTTACCATAATTGGAGGATGCTTGACAGTTTATGCAGCCCACACTTAGCAGGCTTCAAAATAGGTCCTGAATTATTTGTTGCAAGCCCTTCGGTAAACAAGCAAGAATGCTGCTCAACTGTCCTAAAAAGCCACAAATTAGAGGCATTTTGGGTTACTCATAGTGATTTCTGAATGCAATGGTAAAATTCTGATTTCCATTTGTATTAATTCTCTTTGTGAACTTTACAAGCACTATCTTTCAAGTTTAATAACCTTTCTGAAAAAAAAAATCCTAACTGTAGATATTAACCTGAAACATAAGAAAATGGATCAGGTGGGGCCTCGGGTGGAACATGTTGGGTGAGAACATTAGGACAGTTCTTTCTGTGACAAGGACACCCTCCTTGGCTAAAGGCTGGTTGGGTCCTGTGAGCCCTCCTTGGATGAAGCGTTAGCGGGAATCCCGCTGAGCCAGTGGGCTGGACGCTCACCCTCACCCTTAATGATATTAACCGAGGCTCTCTGTGATTTTCCCCTCCATGGCCTTGCCCCACTACTCGGCTGCCATCCCCACTGGCCGCTGGTGCCCTCACCCTTAATGATATTAACCAAAGCCCTCTGTGATTTCCCCTCCAAGCCCTCGCCCCGCCACTCAGCTGCCATCCCCACTGGCTGCCGGTGCATTTGGACGTGGGTTCAGTCTCTTTCTCCCATTGCAGTAGTCTTGAGTGAAGTCTTCCTTCTCTGCTTAACTGCTGTACTGAATTTTTCTTTGGCATGTGTTACAGCTCACTAGAACCCAGTCACGTGACACGTCTCCTCCAGGAATGAGCATAAAGGACATGGGAACGGTCAAAATACACTTCTCAAACTTTAGGCACTGATACGCGTGCTGTTAGTGCAGTGGAAAGCCTCTCAGATATGACTCAGAGACCGTTTACCAATATTTTAGATAGGCATCTACAAAGCTTGGATTCCTGCGTGGTTTCCCAAGTCCCAGTGCATGCAAATGAGCCAATTAGCAGCAGCGGTGGGGCTGATGGGCTCACTGGAGGTCGGGAAAAGTGGTGTGAATCACCCACGTTCAGGTCAAGAACTCAAACAGCAAATAGCAATTAGGGCTGAACACTGAAGGGACCAACACTGTCACCATCTCAAGAGGCCCCGTGTGCACCGTTCTGCGGCACTTTATGAGAAGCAATTTTCATAATGATAAGCCCTGGTCCCCGAGGAAAGATTGATTTATATTTCACATATTTATTAATGGAAGGAGAAAGGCATTCTAATCTTTTCCAGAGCGTTCTTTCTAAATAAGAGTCCTCCCGTTGTGCTGCTTACAGGCTGCTTCTGTTACATTCGGGAGGACCATCTTCTGCGAGCTCCTGGTGGCAAAGGTCTTATGATGTGTGACAGAGCCTGGTCAGGTGGCACCGGCCCTGTAGGAAGGACCAGTGCAGTAGCTAGTTTATTTTTACCTTGGGCTGGTTGGCCATGACTGTCTCCCCTTGGCCCCTGGGGCTGACCTGAGGACAACACTGGGGAATTACAAATGGAGAGGACGTTTTGTGCAGCAAGCCCAGCCCTAGCCTGCTGCCTGCCTCATGCTACAGTGAGACGAGGAGCCCAGGTCTGCAGGGTGAGGTGGCACCTCCCAGGCGTCCTACAGGTGAGACTCCTCATCAGGGCTTCACCAAGATCCCTCAGCTCCACGGAGAGCTGTGCAGGGCTAGTGAGGCCTGAGGAGATGATGCCAGGCATGTCCCCCGGTGGGGTTGGCGTCAACCCCTAGAGGGGAACAGAGGTCTCAGAGTCAGCCGATCCCGAGGACTTGAAAGTCAGGCTCCCTGGAAGTTTCCACCACCCACCCACCTTGTGTGAAAGAAGCACACACACATGACACATAGAGACACACACAGACACATGCACAGACACATGCAGACACCAATGCACAGACACAAACACACACACATAGTACATAGAGACACACACAGACACATACACAGACACACAGACACAAACACACACATAACACATAGAGACACAGACACATGAAGACACAGACACAAACACACATAGACACATGCAGACACACAAGCGCTCACAGGGAGACATGCCTAGACACACACAGAAACACACACACACTCACAGAGACAAGCACAGACACAATCATAGACAAGCACAGACACATGCAGACTCGCACGCAGGAAGAAACCATTCACGTGTGGATACAGGGTGTCTGTGAGTCTCACGCTTGACCATGTCTCCAGTCTGGAGTCTCAGGCCTTCGTGAAGCCTCCCGGGTTCCCAGGGGGAAGGCACAGCCCTGTGGAACCCTACACTAAACATTTTGAATATTTGGAAAGATATCTTTATAATCCAGCCTATATATCAGACCTTCATTTTTCTTCTGTTAACAGCCAATATGTTTGGGTATAATTTTCATACTAATTTGTATCATAGTAAGTTAAAAGGTTTTGCATCATTTCCTTCCTAGCACATGGAATTTCAGAAATAACATTTATTCTATTTCCCAGAGTGTGAACAGGGGTCCTTAGAGGGCTGAACCAAGCAGCCGATGGATTTTACTTAGGGCACGTTATTTCAAAGCATTCAAATGATTCATCAGCTTATAAACCGAGATTTGTTCCAGTAAGATTTTGGCTATTGGCTTCCCTTGAAACACCAGGGGCTCATGCTTCTCGAACCTGAGTCACCACCATGAGCTGTTGTCAGACGCTGACCAGCAGCCACTCCTCTCCCAGTGGCCCTGGCCCTGCCATGCATACCAGCCCTGCCACGCATACCAGCGCTGCCACACTTGACTCATTCCTAGAAGGAACCTGGTGCCTGGACACACGAGTGTGCAACCCCACTGACCTGGACACACGAGTGTGCAACCCCACTGACCTGGACACACGAGTGTGTAACCCCACTGAAGCTCAACACTCACTGTTGCTCAGCGCCCCAAGGCTCAGAAAGGCTGTGACTTAAACACCCCACGGAACCTAGGCACGCAGCGGGGCCAACACTCAGGCTTCCTGAGCTGTGCGGCAGGTTTCTGCTTCTCAACGCAGCCCTGCCTGGTTCTGTAAGAGCAGGAGCAGGAGCAGGAGCAGGTGATTAGGCTGTCTGCGCAGGAGCCCTGGCGAAAACGCTTCCAGACAATGGGAAACTCAGACGTCTGGAAGGGATGGGGGCAGAACGTCAGTGCCACAGACAAATGTGAATCATGCTTATTATAATCTATTGAGTGAGTCGGCTGCACACCTCAAGCCTTTTCCTGATTCTGATTTTTAAATGGAATTCCAAATTCTTTCTATGAAAAGAAAAGGAAAGGTCAAATACAGGTAATTTCATCTCCGTGCTGCGCATGCACATTTCAAATACAATCTTCCAGCTCGCTGCCTGTTCTTACAACTGCCGGTTACTTCTCCTCTTCCCAGGGACCCAGCCGGGGTGGGGGTGTTGGGCCTCAGCAAGCCACAGCGTCTGCTCTCGTGATCTCGCCCCCACCCGCCTTGAGCCCCAAGAGTTCCGTGCTCTGTTCCTCTTCCTCCTCAGAACTTTCTATTCATTACATCCCACCAGAGCACCTCACCATACTTGCCCCAGTAAAGGATGCATGTGTGGTTTTGCTGTGCTTTTTTTTGTTTACAAAACTCATCATATTGTTTAACTCCAGCCCAGATGATGCAGAGGTTAAGTCTGCTATCAACCTGGAGATGTTCGGAAGGAGACAGCCACCACCACCCACCACACCCGCTTTGCTCCTTCTAGTAACATGCATTTGCCTGCAGACTCAGGGCATGTGGAAGGAGATGTGATGTAGAATCGGGACAGAGCCAACTTGCCCATGGGGGTGGCATCTCCCGTGTGCCTCTCTGGATTCTGTCACCTGTTCCAGTCCTGGGAATGGGCAGACAATTCGTATCCTCAGTTCTGCCCTTATAACATTGCATTCCCAGAGCATCGGTGCCACCTTTCGAGCTGCGACAGCGTGCCCTGTGTACCACATGCAGTAACCTGCAATTAAGAGACGCTCCATAACACTGTTTCAAATTGAGGAACATGCAGCGACTCTGCCACAGACACTGACACCACGTTGCACTGAGATGCCCAGGCATCTGGAAATCAGGAGTGTAAGGAGACATCACTGCTTCCCTTTTCCCTTCTCACTTGCACTGGGGGGAGTGGGGTGTCTGTACCTAAAAGCGCTTTCTCACTGGATGTCTTTCCGCAACATACTTGCTCTTGGTTCACATGCCCCTGTTCATGCCCACTTGTGGGGGCGGAGGGCAGCCAGAGCCCCACACCATCCCCGAGAGTCGGTATGTGAGGCGGGTGTGGACAGCGGGTGTGGACAGCGGGTGTGGACAGCCTCCATCGTTTTCCTCTCCCTCTCAGTGTCTCCATGGGCACTGCCAACGCCCGGTCTTTCAGCCTCCTTTGCGGCTTGGGGCTGCTGTGGCCTGCGGGCTGCCAAGGGATGTCCTGTGGGTTCCTGGGAAGGGCTCTGGGGTGTCCAGCACCCTGGCCACCCTAAACGGCTCGCAGGCTCGTAGTTAATCCTTCTTGAATGACCGCTGCTGATTCCCTGACATTACCAACAACCTGCGGTGGAACTACAGACATTCCTCCCAGCGGACGCCCTGAAAAGGCAAACAAAACCCCTCCGCCAGGAAGGTCTGCCCCTGCTGGTGCCGCCTCCACTGCGCTTCTCTGAGCCCGGCCTCGCCTCCCTGCAGGCCCCGCGAGGCTCTGCCTCCCTCCGCGCACGCGCTTCCCCTGCCTCCCTCCAGGCCCCGCGCCGGCCTCGCTCCACGCACCGAAAGGCTCTGCCTCCCTCCACGCACGGAAAGGCTCTGCCTCCCTCCACGCACCCACTGAAAGGCTCCTGCCTCCCTCCACGCACGCGCTTCCCCTTCCCCCCTCCCGCCCGCTAACACATATCCAGCAACCCCCACGTCTAGTTTTCCTGATGGAGTAAGTTACTGAGGACAAATCATTTTCCAAATGAGACAACTAAGAGCTAGAAATGGAGAGTAATCACTCAGGGTACTGCACAACTCCGTGGGAGGGAAACACGCTTTTAACCTCCGGGTTTCATCCAGGGCGTGTCAGATGCCACCGTACTTACTTTCCAGAGACACTGACAGCCCAGGGAGGGCCAGGGGGACGGACTGAGACGTCTGCTCCTGCCTCAGACACACAGTTGTCGGCTGGACCGAACGGGCTTCACCTCATTCCTTTTGGTGCAGCCTCTCCCAGGGCCAGCAATACTGACCTGAGAGGTGACGGATAACTTGGAAAGTCTGTTACTCTGGCGTTGGGAAGACCTGCAACTCACATTGTAAAAACATGAATTTTATTATCATAAAAAGTAAATATTGTTGGGTGAATATACATGGACGTGTATATGTATAATAGATCATATATATTTCAGATGCATAACAAGTGATTTGTTGATTTCATAGTGTGTGTGCGTGTGTATGTGTGTATTTAGAGGCACTTTGTAAGTGTGCAACTTACGGTCAAAGTCTAGGACTTAAAATATCCTAAATGAACGTTCATAATTTTTTTTTCTTAAGGGAAATATTGATGAAACCCACTCGTTGAAACAAAAAGTTGGTAATGATAAATGTTGCAAAACGATTTCTTTACTTTCTGGTAGTAGTCACAGAAACAAAGAAATGTGTCCCTTATACCTTATTGAAGTAGCTGCGTCGGAGACACTTGATTATTCCAGGAAAGACACATGGCAGGATGAAAATGTGAAAAATGAACACTGAACACTATGGGAACGTCGGGTCATAAAGATGATGAAGGAAACGGTGCATCCCTCTGATGGAGTGTGCTGCACGGACGGGGCTCAGGACGGGGAACAGGAGCCTTCAGGGCTGAGGCGGAACAGCCACTGCCGCTGCTTACTGCCAGGCAGGCCTTGCTGGGCATCCCAGGAGGGGGCAGCTGAGCTGTGTCCCCGCTCAGCCACTTGCGGGATGGGATCCTAGGAGGGTTACTGACTTCTTCCTGCCTTCATCCTCTCATTCATAAAATAAAAGCAACAATCATATCTGCTTCATATTAAAGAAAGGTTATTGGGAGGATGTTAGAACAGTGAACATAAATATGTGTTAAACGTGCAAAACTAAGAATAACAGCCAAATAATGTGTGAATAATCAGAGTGAGGTTCTATAGGAGAATGTTTAGCTGCTGCAATCTCCTGAAGTCGATGTCAGACCTGAGGGCTGCAGGGAGGCCTCTGGGAATGGCCCAGGAATCAGCTCTGCGAGGTGAGTGCGTTCCATAATATGTGTGCCTTCTCTACTTCGGAAAAATACATTCTTCGAAATCTCCATTTTTCAAAGCCTCCAACCCTCTTGTGAACAAATCGGCAAGTGTTAGGGCCCCAGCAGCCTCAAATTTACCAGTCATATGTGTGTGACTTGAGAGGGAATTTTATGCTGGATTTCAATGAATGGCTGCATCTGTCTGCACTGGCTGCACTTGGCTTCCTGGACTTCCTTGGTCGGCATTTTGGAAGCTTTGGTGGCACTAAGATTTTCAGTAGGAGCTATTTGTTATAATATGGGCTTGACCAATATGGATCTGGCTTGTAGTAAAAAGTCAGAATAAAAAGCTTATACAGCCTAGCATGAAATAGTCACAATCGTGATAAACTGTGCAAATATCGTTGGCCAAAAACCTCAAGTTATTTGTGTCAAGCCCTTTGGCTGTGTTGCGGTTGGGAGGTCACAGAGTCCATCCTGGTTTTGATTTCTGGCCTTTAGATCACAGCGTGATGCATCTCCTCTACTTGACCGGTCCCGGAGGTCACATTCCACTCACTCATCAACTGTAAGTGAGTAAAAGAGGTGAAAATTGTCATAGGGAAGTCCAACACTTAAAATAAAAAAACTGGGAAAAGTTTAAATCATTCATGTTGGAAAGCTCCCTGAAGACCTTTTCTGCTGTCTGCAAGATTTCAGAAGCAAAGGGCCTTGGTTCTGGAGGTTTGGGTTTGGGGGGTACATGGATGTTCTGGAGGTTTGGGTTCGAGGATGCATGGATGTTCTGGCTGACAGCCTGGAGGCCTAGGGTTAGTTACTCAGTCTCTGAGCTGGTGGTGTCTCATCTTTAACAGCTGAGATAACACCACTTTCAAAGGACTCTGTCCAGCACCCACGGTGCCATGCATGACAGAACGTCGTGAAATGCACTTAGTAAGGGCTCCTTAAATGAGAAAGGTGAACACGTCTGGCAATGAGGGAGGCCTTCGCAGGGAGTGAAGGGAAGCCATGTCTCTGAACCCTGCAGGAAGGCAGAGGCCAGCCTCAGCCCTGAATGGCAGCTCAGAGGAAGGGGCTGCAGAGTTCCATGTGGGTCAGAGTTGAATCTGCTCAGACTTGGAGCCCAGTTAGATGAAGATGTGGAGTAAGGGCTGCATCCTACCCACCCCTGACTTTGGTAAGAGGCTGTGAGTCAGGGCGGGTTTCTAACTCTTGACCTGAGCCCTTGTGCACAGATGCTTCTGGGCTGCAGGATCCAGGCCTGAAGGTTTGCAGGCATGTTAGGACAAAATTGCCATTCGGGGTCTTGGCAAATGTGCAATATCGAATTAAATGAGTTAATAGGTAGTTGGGGAATTATTAGAGAGGCTCAAAGTCCCACTTCTGCCTCCGAAGAGAAGAAGAGTCCCTATTTTCTCAGATCTGTCTGAAACCTTCTGTGAGTGCAGCTCTCAGACCCAAGGGCCCCTAGACACCCCCACCTAGAACTGCTGAGTGCATGGTCAAGGCTTCCTTAGACAGTCCTGGCTCGTGAGCCGTTGACTTGTATAGACTTAGGCATTTAAACTTCTTTTTTTAAAGTTCATGAATATGTTAAGGCATGATGTTTGAAGCACATTTAGACATTCCTCTTAAAGAAAAATAGTTTTAACGGTGCACCTGAGAATGACATAAGCATAACCATATTATCTGTTAAATGGCCTGGAATTTCCCCCCTTCATTTTTATTTTTGAGATAGGGCCTTGCAATCTTCTCCAGGCTAGGGACCTCTGGGCTCAAGCCATCCTCCTACCTTGGCCTCTGGAGTAGCTGGGACTACAGGCACCACCATGCCTGGCTTCCCTGTCATTTTTATCTCAATTGTTTAGAAGTTTCATGGGAATGAAACAAGAGGGTCTTAGAAACATTTAGGTGATTGTTTAAAAACTTGCAAAGCCCTACTGCCACAGACACTCCTATTACTCATTTTAATTTTTTTCAAGATGAAAAGAGTGTTTCAAGGAAGTGAAGTGATGGTCACAGGGCAGCCATGAAGAGGATGGAGAGAGTGTGGGTGAGGCCCAATGAGTGCTCACAAACTCAGACCTCATGGGTCGCTGTGGAGTGGAGGGCCCGCACATTTCTTTGGCATCAGTCCTGTTCTCAGGGAGCCCCTCTATCTGTGGAGGAGACCCCCTGACCTGCCTGCTCTGGAAAACAAGGAACCTTCACACTCGTCAGGCGGCTGACACCTCCCCTTCATCCCAGCGCTAAGGAGCAAGGCTCAGGGCCTGAGACCATTTCATCAACATGCTATTTTTAATTTAAAGAATAAGATAATAAACAAAGGAGGAGGTTTGGACTGAAAACCTGCACATGAAGGTTCAGACCAAAATGACTGTTTCCTGCCGAAGGCTCAATTTCTGTTTGTAGCTGTGTTGGTTTGGTGTCTTTGGAGGAATTTGTCACCAGAGTCCTTAAACAGAAGTTGCTGACATGGACCACTCCATGCTTCAACAGTAGGACTCGTTTTAGGCTTGCAAGATGGAAACAGGTGCAAAAGATTTGTTTAAAGGGAGTCTGACATGTTTAAAGGGAGCCTCCCCCAAACGATAGAACATGCTGGTACTGGGCGGGGCTGGGCTGGTGCTGCCTGGTTGTGAGGAGGTGAACATCTGCCCAGGGAGGGGTGTGCAGGGCTGTCAGCCACACTGAAGGGGGTCCCAGACCACAGGAGCCCTGGGGACGGGCAACAACGGGACCTGCTGGGAAGAAGGCAGGAGTGTCCTAGCCAGGACCCAAAGCCACATTCCCCCCAGGTGGAGCTCCTTCTGGCCTGCTGGTGCCTCATGGATTTGAAGCTCAAGAAGGTGGCTGTCTACTTGCTGTTGGATTCACTTTTCACCGTTTAAAATCCCCACTACAGCTATGTATTTGTGTAAGTCAGCTTTGGCTGTCACAGTGGGGAGCAGTTATGCCCACGGCTCCTGCACCTGCCCTGGACGCAGCACACACAGGATGAACTCGGCGAGGCTGCTCTGCCTCTGCAGATCCAGGCTCCGTCCCACCTCCTGCTGAGGGGCAACCGATAGGCCAGGCTTCCCTGGGTCTCCCTAGGAAGCCAGGTCAGACGCTCTTTTAGCATGTATTTTTTATGCGGTAAACAAGGCTTTATGTCTTTTCACAGACAGCAGAGAACAGCCATATGGTTACAAGCACACTTTTCCTCCAATTCTTCCCTGTAAACTTGGATTCTGACATCCAGGAGACACCAAGGGAACAAACTGGATAATTGGAACTACAGCACAGGCCTAGTGGCTTTAAAGGCCAATTTCTATGGCTTCAAATTCCGAAGGAGTGGGTGAGTGCAGATGGCAGGGGCTTGACTGAGGGGCCGGTCACCCAGCAAATGCCCAGGGCAATGCCACAGGACATCAGGGTGTGTGACTTCAGGGTGAGGGACCTCGGGGTGAGCATCCTCAGGGTTATCGTCCTCGGGGTTAGTGTCCTCGGGGTGAGTGACATTGGGGTAAGCGTCCTTCGGGTGAGCGACCTCGGGGTAAGCGATCTCGGGTTGAGGGTCCTTGGGGTGAGCGTCCTCGGGGTGAGGGACCTCAGGGTGAGTGACATTGGGGTAAGCGTCCTCCGGGTGAGCATCCTCAGGGTGAGCGTCCTTGGGGTGAGCGACCTTGGGGTGAGCGACCTTAGGGTGAGTGACATCGGGGTGAGCATCCTTGGGGTGAGCGTCCTCAGGGTGAGCATCTGTGCATCTTCCCTTCCAGCACTCAGGACAGTAACGAGCACAGGGTCACACTCAAGGTCGCAGAGAACCTCTAGGCGGGCAAGGGGCCTGCCTGGGCTTGCATCTCCCTCTCACCTGTTGGCTTTCTCCTTTTCAAGTCCCTTTTAATCCTCTACAATATTTTGAAAGCTCAGAGCTTGAAAGGACTTGGGGGTGCTCTACCCTCCCTGGAGTCCCTTTTACATGTCTGGTACGGTTAGCAAGTCGGCGTAGTTCACAGCCAGGGGCTCAGGTCCTTTTAGGAGGGCACCTTTGCTTGCAGGTAACTCCTCTGTGGAGTTTGCCCGAGGTGCGGCTGGGCAGTAAGTGCGGCCCCTTTCCTTCCGCATCTTGGCTGTTCCAACACTGGGAAGCTGCTGTCGTTTCTCCACCAAGCCCCTCTCCCAGGCACCTGCTCCCCACTTCCCCGTGGCCACCTGCTCCCCGCTTCCCTATGGCCACTTGCTAGTGTCCTGTGTCTAACGTCCCGCCTGGACCCTGGTGCCCGGGGTTGTCTTACCCACTGGGTAAGACACATCCTAGCACGGAGGAGGAGAGCGCACAGGTGCCCACGTGGCTGGAGGTGGGGCTGGCTCCCACACAGGCATTCAGGCCAGTGCTCACTGGGTGCGGACATGAGCGAGTGAGTTCTCCTGTCCTTTCCCATCAGCTTCCACCAGTCACGATTTGGGGCAATTCTCACAATAAGAAGCGCAGGCCCTGGGCTCCGTTTCCGGAGAGGCAGCTTTGAACACCAAATAGGGGGCAGTTGGTGTTTTATCTTTCCGAAGATAACCCAGCCGTGGAGAGAGAAAAGCCATCGAGAAGCTGCCCTCTCCTTCATCCTTGGAGGGGCGACCACACATTCCAGCAGCTGGGGACCGTCCTGGCCTCATTATTAACAGCGCCGTCTCACTTTTCAGAGTGTCTTGGTTTGGGTGATAAATGATGTGGGCACCCTGTTTAGAGGAGATCTGTGCCGGACGCCACAATAGCCAAGGAGTCTCTGTTTCCCTCCCTGTATTGTCTCATCAGACACATATCTTTCCAAGCAGAGCTCATTAGAATTTTGCATAAATGGAATGAGTAATGAGAGATTTACCCTTGTGCTATTAGTTTGGCTTGAAATCTGTCCTGGACCGAATGGCTGATTTCAGTCAAGGTGATCGGGTGCCACTCGGTGCAACTCCTGGGCCCTTAAAATCTCATTTCGTGTGACCTGGTTAATTGAGGTGTTTTTATGTTAATGCCTCATTATGGCCATGGTGGGAAGAGCTTCGGTTACAGAATGAAGAGCACTGTCTGCTGGGAGCACTCGGGTTTCCAGAGCCTAGAGCTGCAGACTGTTCTGACGCACACACGGCATCTAAGCCACTGTGCCACAATCTGTCTAAGCCACTGTGCCACGATCTGTCTAAGCCACGATCTGTCTAAGCCACTGGGCCACGATCTGTCTAAGCCACTGTGCCACAATCTGTCTAAGCCACTGTGCCACGATCTGTCGTTGAATGAGGAAATGTTCCAACGACCGGATCACTTGGGCTCAACACGGAAACTGAGTGCAGGGGATGCTGCTGCCTGGACGACTGGATAACTGTTCCTCCTTAGGCTGTGGGTTGTCACTCTCAACATTTGTTGACATGTCTTTGGCATGCTGCATTTTCTCCCACTTAGAAATGTTTAAAGGCAGGAAACTCCCTTCCCACAGACTCCAGTCAACAGCAGGCCCAGAGCAACCTTAGCCACTTAACCTGCCTGGCAGAGCAGGCAGGCTCCAATGCTGTGGCCGGCGACCCCACTCCCCCAGGCCTCCCCAGAGCAGGCAGGGCTCCAATGCTGTGGCCGGCAACCCCACTCCCCCAGGCCTCCCCAGCCTGTTTGCTGAGCACTCATTTCCCTACATATTCTTTCCTGTGCAATCCGCCATTCATACAAACTGCTTGGTGTTCTGGTCACTTCTGGAACATTCTCGCATCGTCCATACTCTGTTCCTGAGCTCCTCCTTTTCCTCTCCTGCTTGGAATAACCTTTGTCTCCTCCCTCATCTGCTTCCATCTTTGCCCATCAACACCCTTCTCCACACACACACATACAGGGGCCAGTACAGGGTCCTCTGTAAAGACTGTGCAGATCGTCTCAGCCAGGGCTGGTCCCCATCACCTGCCAGGACTCCCGGGCCATGCACTTCCCACACACTGCACTATGTGTGTGTGCACTTTTGGAAGTGAAGACAGAGCCTAGGGTATTTTTCCCACAGCGTTCTCCTCTAAAGATTCCCCAGAACAGGGCACCCACTGCAGGACTGAAAGAGCGAGTGAAGAGATTTACAGCTTTATTAGAGAAAGGCTCATCCGTCATTTATTACCTCCTCCCAAATCTTCAGGACAGTGTTGCTTTAATAATTCACTGTGAGTGTGCTGGGAGGAAACGTCTGATGCTGGCTTCTGGCTAGAGGTAACTCAACGTAGCAAGCATGTTTGGGTCAGGCCCTGGAGTGAGTTTTCAGGACACACACACACTTCAAAAATAAACACTATCCTTTCATAGTCTACGAAGCCTGCAGCGGGGAACTGCGTCCTCATCAGATCCTGTAATAATCTTACTTGTTCTGGCCAGAAATTGGCAACTCCGTGGTAGGACACAGTATTCTCACCAATAGTGATGGGTGTGTGTCTATGAACAAGGGGTTAAGGACCCCTGGAGTCACAACTTAAATGGGGCTGAGAGAAGTGGGAAGCGTCAGGTCTGAAGGCAGCCCGCAGACAGGAATAATGTAAGGACGCAGTAGCCTCATCTCAGGAATGAAGGGCAGTCTTCTCGTTATAGAAGCCACCTCCGCCTGCAGACACGTCTCCAACTTGTTTTCAGCTGATTTATTTTGCTCAGGGAGAAAAAGTTTACCTTATAGTAGCGATGAAATAATTTTTATGTCCAAGTCATGCAGACCAGAATGCATTTCTCTCAAATTCATTTCCTCAAAGCAGTCTATTTTAAACCAGAACACATGTGTTATGGTTCTTAATGTCCTTTTCCCCAACAACTTGTGGAAGAAAATTCTCAAAGAAAATATTGTTATGCCTGTTATGATTCCATTTCTTCCTCTGACGGGAAAGTCCAGAACTTTAAGAGGCAAACTAATAGAGCTTAAAAAAGAATATAAAAACCCTACACCAGGAATTAGGCCACCTAGATTCTAGTCCTGGCTCTGCAGTGAATTATCCGTGTGACTCTGGCAAATTGTTTGGCCTCGGGGTCATGGTTTTCCCACCTGTAAAATGAGGTGATCACAGGGCATGGTCCTGTGGCTTCTAAGAGCTCCACTGTTCTGCAGTCCTCCAGTGAGCAGAGCTCTCAGAGACCCCGTGGCTGCACACAAGGCTTCTGCTACTCTCAAGCAGCCCAGTCCAGCTTCACAATGGGGCCTGACAACATGCATCTTACATGCAATCAAATACTATCACCCAGCGAGGCCCGGGTTTTTGGTGTGGCTCCCTGTGAACAATCCTCCCAGCCACAGAGTCGCAGGTGAAAGAGCAGCGCACTCCGCAGAGACTCAAGGGTGTGAGGCGCATCTATGCAGCGAGGGAGGGCACCCGAGGGCAGACAGGTGGGGCAACAGCAGGGGACGGCAAAATGAAATTCCCGAGCTTCGGTGCTGTCAGCCAGAATACAACATTCGTTCCTTAACAGACACATATTTATGTGCCATGCAGACCCTGGGTGCTGTCATACAGAGATATTTAAAATCGCTTTGAAATCTGTTTTCTCAAAGAGAATCATTTAACCTCACTCACAAAAGAAGAGTTGCAGTCAGTCAGGTGCAAAAAATGTGGACAAGAGCTCCACAAAGGTGGAAGAACATGGAGGAATAAGAGAGCACTGGGTGTCAAAGACCCAGAGGCCTCAGCACGAAGCCAGCAGCTCATCCACAAGCTCAGACGCGAAGGAAGGACCAGTGTCCGTGCCTTCCCACCCGGGTTTCCTCCCGTGTTTCTGCGGAGTCACCAAGGGTCTCGCCTCGAGGAATGGCAGCCAGATAATTCGCCAAATGAAGACAGCAGCCTGGGAAGCCATTTGCACCTTAAGGACATCAGTATCCCCTGAAAGTCGGTCTTAGAAACCAACCAACCAAACAAAACTGACCCCAAACCAGAGACCCAAAAGGACCACGGGAATGGGGTAGTCTTTTTGCTTCCTCCCCATGGTTGGCCATTCTTCTCTGTGCAACCTGGGATTAAGCCGGGTTTGGGGTATAATTTCTGAATGTCAACTCCATCTCCAACTGCAGTTAACTTCACTCAACTGCTTCTCAGGGTTCAAACACATTCTGTGTCCCTCACAGCCTCTGTTAGCAAGACCAGAGAGCAGAGGGGTCCCCCAACACCATTGCCAGGTATATCCTGAGAAGCAGTTGAGAACATTATGGTGACTGTAAGAAATTTAAATTGCATGTATTTACAGAAACAGAATAACATTCAAATCAGTACGTAACGAAGACGGCCAGGGGCAGATGGGTTCTCATGGCATTCAGAATCACTGTGGCAAGGGCTGCAGATGAGAGAGTGAAAGGCCACAAAGCCCATGAGGCCAACACATGATATAGCTCTTTAAACACGGCCTGAATGCAGGGGGGGATCACAGCACTGTGGAGATGGGCTAAGAAGCATGTGGTTATCGAACGTTGCCATTCATCACAGCTTCATTTGCGTGGAAGCAGAGATGACTACACTGCTACAGACAACATTTTGTGTGTTTTCCATGCTTTGCTTTTCTTATGGGATAGACAGGATTTCTCATTCACAGAGGAGAGCAATAGGATATTTGTGTGAGTTTACATAAAGAGAAACAAATAGCGCTAGCATTCCTACCGAGATGGGTCTGACCCCAGATGCAATTCACTTTTCCGAGGATTCAGGCATCTCTTGGTTCTAAATTAAATCTTATTTCTGAGAACTTTAAAATTGTGTTTCATAAGGAATCCAACTGACCTGACTGAGCACATTTGGGGGAACATGACTCTAAAAGGATGAAGCGGGGTATGGAAAGAAGAAAACCAAACAAACTCCATGAAAAATTTCTAAATTTATTTGAAAGGCAGAAGAAGGAGTGAGCTCGAAAGATTTTGCAGTGATGAAAAGTTCAGAAACTCCCAGTTTCTGGGCGAACTCCTTGAAGGCTGCAATGCACAGGAACAAGGGGTCCGAAGCAGGGAGTGGGGTCTGTTTGCCCTCAGATCCACCTGGGTCTTTGCACCCACGATGGACGCTGTGGGAGAAACATTTGGTGTTTTTGTACCAGACTCACCAGGTAACTCTCGGCGAGTCAGGGCGGGTCATGGCAAATGTTTGGTGGGTTAGCCTTACACACAGATCTTATTTGGAGATACTGAGATGGATAGAAAGGAGAGAAAAAGACATCATAACTGTTTCTGAAGAAATTGTAGCTTGGAAATGATAGCTTCGTTTGGATGAGCAGAGAAACGCAGGCAAGGAAAAGAGTCACATAAGAAGGCGGTGGGGCCGAGTCTGAGGCCAGATGTGAGGGGCACACTCTGTAAGCAGAACCTCCCTGAGTCAGAGGAGACTGCACTGAACGGTGCCCTCTCAAAAGGATTGTGCAAAGGGTGGCTGCGGTCAGCCTGAAAGACCACTGCCAAAGAGCCAGGAGCCCACACTAGTGTAGATGCCTGTGTGCTGTGATCACAACGAGACAATGATAAGACCCTCTGCAGGGAGTGAAGTGAGTTTCAAAAGCACATCTTAACAAATTTAAATAGGAGAAGCAAACTACGGAGTGATGCTCCAAAGCACAGATGAAAACTCCATCTATAGACTCCAAGGTGTTAAGTCCAAAATAACATTCCTCTGAAATCCATGACAGAAAAACAGACTTCTTTCTTAGAGAAGTTTTCTGAGAAGACGATGGAAAAACTAAAGACACTTTTCTTAGCTACTAAATGTTTTCTTAATGCATTCAAACTTCCAGGGCCTGTACGAAAACCTAAAAACATTTTTTTCAGAACTCAGAGAAGCATAGAATGTGAAGTGTTTGTTATAAGATTCAAAGTTAAAACTTTGTGGTGAAAAATGTATTTCTTAATATACACACACACATATATATTCTCTATATCTGGAATAACATAATAATAGTTCCTGGAACTTTTCAAACAGAAAGAATAAGTGGGGCACTTTTCTTAAAATATTTCTGTCTAACTGGATTGTAGAAAGTGTTAGATTTCCTTTTTCTCTTGTCTCTTAACTAAAGGTTTATACATCTCACCAAATGGGAATAGTGTTTTAATCACTTTTTAGCCACTCTGATCCATTCATTTTGATTATTGTGTAAACCCCAAACTGTTGTTTTATTTTTAATTATTAAATGGTACTGAGACAGGTCAGGTTCTGGCAAACAGGAAAAGTTGATTTCACCAGAAGATTTTGCAGTTTGAAAAGTTGTGATGGAAATGCTTCATAAACAGGCAGCAGAGTGAGCCCAGAAGCTCAGGAATGCGTGAGTTCTGAGTGTGGGTTCTTATCCTTGTCTGTGCTCATGGGTGGGAGATCAGAGAGGACCTGGAAGCCAAGGATAGTGCAAGTTCCGAGTGTGGGGCCTCATCTGTGCTCAAGAATGGGTGGTCAGAGTGGAACCAGAAGCCAAGGATAGTGTGAGTTCTGAGTATGGGTCCTTGTCCTTGCTCATGGGTGGGTGGGGACTGTGGGATGAGGAGGGTGGAGACCAGAGAGGATCATGTCAAGTCTGGAGGGCCAACAGTGACACAGTTTAAGGAACAAAGCCAGATTATGTTTCTATGAGCAGGGCATGTCTACCAGCCTGCAGCCTGGGGTGCGAGCCTGTGTGAGCGTGTGTGTTGGTGAGTGCATGAGCGTGTATGTCAGTTTGTGTGAACGTGTGCCTGTGAGGGAGATACAGAGAGACAGAGAAAGAAGGACACACAGCAGCCACCTGAATGAGCACACCAAGATCAACTTGACTCCATGGATGACAAAGTCAACCCTCAGCATTGAGCAACATGAATGACTCCATACATGGGATTTCATGGGTACAGCTTTGCCTTTCCCCCTTCTTCTCTTTCCCATTCCTTGCACTTGACACATGGAATTCTAAATAACAGGCAGGTACCAAATCCATCATAGAGTGAAATAATATATTTGTAAAAGTGCTGAATCCTTGGGAAAATTTAGAATTTTCCCTGGAACAAAATTCTATAAATTCTCATTGCCTCATACAATGGAATATAAGCAATAACTCAAAGCCATCGTTAGGTTTTTGCTTGCTACATTAAAATGTGGACTGACCTTTCTCACTTTGCGTACAGCACAAAGTCAACAGAGAAAAGGGAGGCACCACAGGAGGGACCCACAGATGTTTATCAGCACGTCTTTAAAGAAGTGAAGACACCCCAAGGGTCCTGCCCAGACCTCTGCTGGCTGGAACCAGGGTCCTGAATGGGATCATCATGGAAAATGCAGCCAGTGCTTGTGCCCCGTGGGGCTGGGCTGGGGGTACAAGGGCTTCAGTCCTCCAGGGGGAGGCCAGGTGTGTGCAGGACGGACGTGGCAGGGTGGCCTCTTCCCCGGGATGGATGGACTGCAGTGTGGACTCTGCCTGGCTTGGACACTCCCACACCCACTCCAGTGGCTCAGCCTTCCCAGAATGGCTTCCCTTAATCTGTTTCCCATTCCTTTCCTTTTAAATTGAATCAGGCCTGAGAGGATAAACACTTACAAGTGAAATAAATCTTGGTATTTGAGGGCTATTAGGCTTTTCACCTGCCTCTTCAAAAAGTCTCTACGAAAACAAAAACAGAAACCCATGGAGGCTGGTTAGAGGAAGCAGCACTTTAATTTCAGCGCGGTGCTGATAGCCGGGCCATCAATCTGCAGGGGCAGGGGATGGGCCAAGGCCTCGGCAGGGGCTCTCTGTGGCCTGGACCCGCGGTTAAATGAAATGAATGGCTTGGTTATAAACTAGTTGGAATGAATCAATTGAGTCGAACAAGGAGAGGATCATGTGCTGCGAGAGTGAGAACTGAATAGGTTTAAAGGAAGCATACCTTGAAAGCTACAGCTGCTGCAAGCTCTTGCAATCATGAAACTGATGAGCAGTTAATTTGCGTGAAAGTAGAGGAAGGTCTAATGGTGGTTGGGTCATGAGAAACAAAGGCTGTGGGGTGCTGATGGAGCCCATCAATCTTCTGGGAGTAGCCGGACGTTCCCGTTCCCTCGTCACATGGGTAAGGACACGTACGGGACCGTGAACCTGCTGGGCTTCTGACACGCAGTTAGCTGATGCCATGTGCACCCCAGCCTCTCTCTCCGTGCAAGCATTATTTTGCTAATTAAGTTGTATACACTTTAAGGTCAAAGACTCTGTCTTAGACCATTTTACGTGGTGGGCAAAAGAATAATATGATATCACTTATGTTAATTAAGGATACTATTATAAGTATCATGGTAACATTAACAAATGTTTATTGTTGATTTCTCCAGCAAGTGATCATTTCAAACAATAAATATGTTGAACTTTGACATGTGAAAGTTTCAGCTAATTGTGATCAAAGTCTAAAATGAAGAAATTACGTTTTTTTAAACATGCTATTTGTATCCTAAGGCCTATTTCCCAGCTGCAGGCAGCACACTGAGAGCACGAGCCTTAGTCCCTCTTGCCTCCCATGGGTTATGACATGGCGCTTTTTTTTTTTTTTTTTGACGAGTCTTGCTCTGTCACCCAGGCTGGAGTGCAGTGGCATGATCTTGGTTCACTGCAAGCTCCACCTCCTGGGTTCAAGCGATTCCCCTGCCTCAGCCTCACTAGTAGCTGGAATTCGGGTGCGTGCCACCACACCTGGCTGATTTTTGATTTTTAGTAGAGATGGGGTTTCACCATGTTGGCCAGGCTGGTCTCGAGCTCCTGACCTCAGGTGATCCACCCACCTCAGCCTCCCAAAGTGCGGGGATTACAGGTGTGAGCCGCCGCGCCCGGCCGTGCCATTGCTCTTGCAGGGACTCCAGAGGCGGCTTCTCCTCCTTGCCTAAGTAAAGAAAGAGTTTCCCTAATTTCGAGTCATCTCGTAAATATGACCATTATTTGCATATTCTTACACAGCTATCTTTGGGACTTGATTGGATCCCAAAGCTAACATAATAATAAAGCTGGATCCTAAATTCTCAGACCTCAACTTTGGCACCACCAAGACAGCCTCATTATTCTCTTTGATTGATTTTATAAGAGATTAAAGTTATGCATTAGATTCAAAAAATAAATTTTCAATAGTACAAATGCATTAAATTATTTAAATAATCATATTTTTTCTGCCAAAAAAAATTGAGACAATGATTTTTCTGCCAAGAGTATAAAGACCTCTGCCTGTGTCCAAGGCTGGGGTCAGCTCAGCCATGAGTTGTGATGGGGACTTGGGGCCAGGCAGGAGGGGGCTCAGGTGCCACAGGAGTCACGCCCTTGCTGAGGGGGGGAAAAGCTACCCACCCTGTGCCTCCACTCCTTTCCAGATTAATGAAGTTTGAAGAGGAAAATATTAAAGTTGCCAGTGCGTATACAGTGACGGTTCTAAACGGAGCAGTTTAAATGTTTGCTTGTCACATATGCCGTTAGATTCACAGCCTACTTTTAAAGGCTCTGAGCAGATGGCACTTTGCTTATAATATCATTTCTGCTCAAATATAGGGTAAAGGAATGCCTCAAAACACAATTATTTTAAGTAAAACAATGTAACCAAAAAGAAGCCTTCGTGTCGTCCCATTGTCCAGGCAGCAGGATGTGAGGGAGCGACTGTGCTGATTGGGATTTGTGGACATAAACCGCCAGTGAGGGCCTGGGGGGCTGAGTCCCGGCGAAGCCTGTGGGCTGTTCTGACCACCCTGTGCCACCATCAGCCTCACACCTCATGGTGCACTCAGCCTGGCTGCACCCTCGGCCAGGGCTGGGACCCCAGTGGGAACTGCAGCCTTGGGCATGGGTGGGCAGAGCTGGGGACATCCTCGTTGCTGCCCTGACCTTCCCTGCTGTTCCCTGACCTGATTCATGTGGGTCCCACTCGGAGCTCCAGACCTTGGGGTGGGCAGTGAAGGACTGGAGACCCTGAGCTGCCATTCCTCCAGACAACACTCAGGGATGGCTCCAAGGGCAGGTGCATTTCTCACTAAGATCTGCACCAATGGAAATGGAAGGTATATTGGTGACTTGAAAACGTCACTGTGGCAGGAAAGCACAGCCCAGCGGGGTCCCTCCCCACCCCCCACCTGGCCTTCTAACTGTCATGTCACACACACTCAGCATCCCATCCATCTCCCTCCTGCAAAAAATAAAACAATAACTGAGGGTGATTGCTCATTAAACGTAAAGGGAACTCCTCCTGTACTGGCTCAGTTTGAGAGGGGAATGATGACTTAGGTTAGCACTGACTCAACCCTGACCCTATCTCATCACTGACATCACAACGCCTTTTTATATGCCTTCCTGGTTTCCCTACTTCTGTTACCTAAGCTGAGAGATGGAGAGCTCTTTCCAAACATTTTAAGGTAAAAAAGTAGTAATGATTGCAAACTAAAAAACATTTTCACAAAAAATACAATTATATATATTGGAAAATAAGTCATGTTACTTCCTCAGTATATTTTGTAGGTGATCAGTGACTATCTGAAGCTGGTGATGCAAGGGGAAGAAGAATTTCCCAAGACAAGTGTTGGTAAAGAAAGGAGATTTGTTAGAGAAAGTAGGAAAATATGTTGCAAGAAAGCAATGGGCAGGCCAGCAAGAGAGGAGCTGGCTGCCAGGAGACGAAGGCTTGCTGAGGATTTTACAGGATGGTGCTTGTGCTGGAGAGGGCAGTACTGATAATGCCCAGGTTGCAGTGAGCTAACTTGCATTTTTCTATCAGCTGAGGTGTTTGATGATACATTGAATTGTTTGATGATAAACTAGGCACAGGAAGATTGTAGTTATATGAGTTATCTGCACAGGAGGGCTCTATGTCCTGGACCATGAAGAAAGGCAGACTTAGAGCTTATCTGCTTCCTCTGTTTCTTTTCCTTGGTCCCGGCTGCCTGACTTGTTTTCCCTAATCAGGACTCCACAGCACCCCTTCACCCAGACCCAAGGGCAACAATGTCTGTGTGTGCCTCTCTGGGGTTCTTTACACACACAGGGGCATCTGTATTCATGTGATATTTGAATAAACAGACATCACTACAATACCCTCAACAGCACATCTTAGAGAGCATCCCACCTCGTAGACCTGCCTATTGTTTTGTGTGGACGTAAAATATTCTGTTGTGATGACGCCCTGCAGTTCACCTAACCTGATGGGTGTTCAGGCTGTCCGCAGCAGGCTTTTGCTCTCAAGAAATGCTGCAGTAAACATCCTTATTCAAAATTGGATTTGCTGCCTAAATGCATATGTGTGCAAATATATGAGCTGTTTGCTAAGATGGACTTTTTGGGCTAGAGATACATGGATTTCAGATTTCGATAGTGTTAGATTGCTCACCAAGTAACATCGCCTCTGCAATTAGGTAGATGTCTCTATTCTCATCTCTGAGAAATTTAAAAAATCATACAATTGATGACTCCACTATTAAAGAAACGATGATTTCAGAAAGAAAGAAACGTGGGGGTTTTTTGGTTTTCTTTTTTGTTTATTTGTTTTTTTGTTTTGCCAAGACTGCTCACCAGTCTTTGCTAACATCAAGAAATTGCTATGGGAAGAAAACAAAGCATTGCACATTAAGGTGATAGCTATTCTTGGTCAAAAGCCACTATAAAAAAGCCAAATGAAATGAGAGATTAATTTCCATTGCGAATTTGCAGCTAATGCCACAGGGCTGTGCAGCTTCTTTTTCTTAGCTTGTAGGAGCACGTGCTCAGCTGAAGTTTAATGATATTTTCTTGCACGAGCCACAGTAACAGAAAAAGCCTTGTTTTGATACCTAATTAAATGTGAACAAGCCGTTTTGGATGTTAGCAACTTATGACATATCTGCTTCCGGATATTAAATACAAGTTGTCGTGTGTGGGTGTAGAATTGCTGACCCAAAGCTTTTGCGTTAAGAAATAAAAACTCTGCATTTGGTCAGACAGGGTGGCGAGTGTGGGGTCCTGAGAAGAGAGCCGTGGAGCTCCGAATATTGTAAGATGCAATGACAGGCATCAGAATTCCAGAGGTGGTTACTTGGTGCCAGTCCTTCTACAGTGCAAGGGGTTCTTGAGGGCTGGCGAAAAATAACTGGAAGGAGAGAAAGGCAGAAGGGAGGGAGAGGAAGGCAGCCCCTGCTCTCCTCCTTGCTCTTTCTTGTCCCCATGCTCAGTGGAGCACTGCCCTACTTTGCACAGCCCACGTCACGGAAGTCCGAGGCCCGCTGACCACACTGCCTGGATGTCTTCCACGATCCAATCCCTCTGGGCCGGCCCTTCCTATTGCCCCCTCCCCAGCCTGCACGCACACTGTCATCTGGCTCGGCCAGGTCTCGCCGGTCCTCCTCCCTACTCTTGCACCTTGACAGTGCTTTCTCCAGGGGCCACTGCGGGTCTCATCAAAACGCGCATCTATCCCTGTGCCTGGCACTCTGATGACACCAGGCAGATTTGCCCCACCTGCCCCTCAACCCCTTGCTGTGCCCCTTTCCTTCTGGGCGCGGGTGACCCAACCCTCTGCTATTATGGGCTGAATGGTGTCCCCCCAAATTCCCATGTTGGGCCCCTAACCCCCAGGACCTCAGAAGGGACTGTATTTGGACATAGCTCCTTCAAAGAGGCAATTAAGTTAAACTGAGGTGGCTGAGGTGGGCCTTCATCTGATAGGACCGGGGTCCTGACGAGAAGAGGAGATTGGGGCACAGACACACACAGAGGGATGACCCTGTGAGGACACAGGGAGAAGACGCCCTCTACAAGCCAAGGAGAGAAGCCTTAGGAGAAACTAACCCTGACCATATTTTGACCTTGGACTTCCAGCCTCCAGGACGGTGAGAAAATGCTTTTGCATTGGTTAAGCTGCCCGGTCTGTGGTCTTTTGTTATGACAGTCCCAGAAAATGAATACGATGGTTTATTATGCCTGGAACTCATTTCTTGTGTCTCAGAGTCTATGTCCTTGTTCTCTGTGCTTGGACCTATGCCATCCAAGTGGGAACTGCCGGCCCCAGGCTAGGACGCATTCTATGACATGCACAGCACGTCGCACCTGTGAGGTTTAATGCTGACTACCTGTTGTAGGGATAACATTTGGATCTACTGTCTACTGGGTTAAATAGAATGTACTGTTTACGCCAACTTCACGTAGTTTTCCTTTTCACTGTGGCTCCTGGAATCGTTTCAGGCCACACATGGCTCCCCGTGTGCTCACTGGGGCTGGGTAGGCTGCTTGTCCTGGTTCATCCCGTGCCACCCCCCACTGCATCCCACTCAGAGAGCCGCAGCCCCTCTGTCTTGCTCAGATATTAGCCCTGATTCCACTTCTGTCCCCTCCAGATAGGGGAGCTGCTGCTGCTGCCTGATCTCAGTTACCTGTGCTCTCTCAGCCTCTAGGCCATTTCTAAATGTGTGTGTGTGTGTGTGTGTGTGCAGGCGCATGCATGTATCTGACTACTGGATTCATGTCTACCATTTTGAAAAACGTTAAGTTTCAAAGGAAAGTGTGTCTGCGCTGCTCGCTGCTGTCTCACGATGCACAGCACAGTGCCTGGCATGCATTTAGGGCTCAATAAACAGAATTTTCTTACTGAACAGGTCTGAATCCCGTTGCGTGTTCAGCAGTGAAACTGCAGTGAACATTTCCGTCATCGGGAGCAAGATCAACAGTGTCTGAGGATTAAAGGCTAGAATTCAGAGCTATCCCCTAAAAGAATCACATGGACATTTAAAATTCGCAGTGGGGCATTTTTTCCTACTAATGAAGCTTTCTTAAACCTGTGATGTTGGTTTAATTTGTGCAAGAGTTTCCTCCTTGTATTTGTTTAAATGCCCCCAGAAACCCAGAAGGCAGGAAGTGGTTTGATGGGGATGGAGGATGGAGACAGGCTTAGCTGGGGAGGCCGTCGCCGGGAACCTGAGTCCATGGAGGCATCTGTTTTCTGCCCACTTTTAGATTCAGCCTTTGTGGACAAGCAGGGGAGTCCATAGGATTGAGTTCATTGTCCCAAATTCAGCAGGGACAGTTTTGTGCTCAAGGCACAGAATGTTAGCAAAGGCTGGTACACTACTGAGCAGGAGTGCTTCCTCATTCAGTAGTGACAGCCAGTGAAGGGGAGGAATTGGAGGTCCCATCCACCTGTCAGATGCTTTATACGTTCATAATTAACTGGACTGCTAACAAGGTCTGTCTAAAGTAAACACCTTCTCTGCTTGGCTCCTGAAGGGCTACAAACATTTTTTCTAAAACAGTAAAGGAATAAATGAATGAATGAAATGAATGAATGAATGCCGCGGATGACAACACAGTGGACTCTCAGAATAAGAACGGCCCAAGTACATGCTAAGGTGCAGCCAGGACAGAATGGAAGTCTTTTGATCTCAAGGTTCTATGTTAGTTAGACTATTTTAGCTAGCATGTTTGATAAGACTTGCAGAGTTATTCATCCACAAACTTCTGGGCTCACAGAGCTGGCTTTCATAACTCCTGTTCCTCGTCCAGCCTCTCCTGTGTGGGGCCTCCCCACCCACCAGGTGCTGGTCCTGAAGCCTTGAGTTTTTGGAAGACTGTTCCCTCTCCAGAAGGAAGGGTTTGATATCATCACTTACACACAAGGGAACTCATCAGCACCCGCAAGTCAACTCCCTCAGGTGTCTCTAAGCCTTTTATCTCTAATTATGGAACAAACAGCTTTGTCTATTGTTGAAGGCTGTGAGGGCCCCGGGGAAAGTAAAAGCCTGGGGTTTCTGACCTGCAAGGGGCCTTGGCAACAATCCCTACTCAGCTCTTCATTTTCCACATGAACAACCTGAGTCTGGGGAATCAGGGCTTGTCAAGGCCGCCATGTCTAGCCTTGAGGGCAAACCACTTGGCTGTTGTGCGATGGTCAAGGTGGGTAAGAAGACCCGGAGACTGCAAAACAGGACCCCAAACCGCCACCTGGAGTCTTTCATCTTCTCTTCCCTCGTTTTTGTCATTGTCCCCATACAGTAAAAGGATAAAAATGTAACTCAAAACCATAACCTGAGATACAAAATAAATTATTTTTCCTATTGGATATAATTTAGAATTACTTCTTTTCAAAACAACCTGTGATATTGTTTTCCAAAGAAGTTAATGGCAAACTCACAGATGATAAAATTCTTATAATGGATACTGAAATTCATTCATTCTTTAATATATTTGACTCTTCCAACCATGGCTACGAATATGTCAGCTTCAATATAGTAATACTGCCTTGTTTATAATACTAACCTAAGACTGTCACTGCAGAAGCAAAGTCGAGAAAAGGTTAAAAGAAAAATTACTTCAAATTTCTATGGTAGTTATATTGAGGAAATACAAGAAAAATAATGATTTCTTGAAATTTCCTTTAAAGAATGCATTAGGGCATTGTACAGTGTCTCTTGCAGACAGTCAGGCTGGTCATGCAAGAATCCTGGTCCACCCCTCAGGGTTTCCCAAAGTGTGCATCACGGGACACCAGCTCCTCGGAATGGCAGCAGGCATTGCACAGAGAAATGACTCTTTAGCCAAAAAGTCTCAGAAAAACCTAAATCTTTCTCTAGTAATCGACTTCTTGGAGCCTTTACTATTTTAATCTGATGTTATATATCTTGTTTGGGTTTATATTATGTAATTTTTGTGGTTGTTTTGATTATTATTAGAGCAGTTATTATTTAATTCCAAAGTGTATTTCTCAAACCATATTCTGTACGGTTTTACCACATGCGTTCTCTATACGGAAATATTGATTAAGCATCACATCTTGCTGTGAAATTCGAAGTTTTTGAAATTCATGCTTAAAATAGCAAATTGTTTCATGTATTAATTGGAGTAACGTGCTATTTAGCTAATCCACTGCCTTGCAAACTGTCAGGTAGAATACACAATCAATCTCTTCTGAGGGTCACTGGAGGGTATACAATGTGTGTGCCTCTTCTATGACCTGGGCGCTGATTTTTTACTCTTACTTAGTCTTTAACTGAACACAAATCAGGACTTTTAAACTGTACATGCACGACCCACAGCTGGCTGCACTTCCTTCCTCTAACAGTGTGTCTGACTGAAGTGTGTGGGAAACAAATGCCGTGGCCACGTTCAGGGGAACGGTGGGGTCTGACTCACCTTATTTTCATTCAGTCCCTAGAATAATTAACAATCAACACTCAAATTGATCAATTCTATTGAAGAGATGTTGAAGTGCAATGAAAAGTAAGGTACGTTTGGACAATTAGAGAAATAGGTCAAGCATGTTGACGTTTTTTCAGTCCAGGTTTTGGAAGCAGCAGGAGTTGGAGAGGCTCAGAGCCGAGGGAGGGTGATGGGATTCGGGATGAGCAGACCTCCCGGAGTGGGGCCTTCAGGACTCACAGCAAAGGTGAGGCCTGTGGGTGGGAAGCAGAAAGGGTCCCCTGAGCCACGTGTACCCTGGGGCTTCTTTTCACATGAAGCCCCTGCATGGAAGGTTACACAGCTCCACACCTGCACCAAGACGGAGTCTTGCGACTCGCCCTGGTTCTCAGGGGCAGTGGGATGAACAGGGGTGTGTGGGTCATGGGTCCCCCGTGCCAGATATGACTCCTCTTGGGTTTTCGAGAAAGATGGAAGCCTGCAAAGAGTGCATCTGCTCAGTAGACGGTTCACTCACCACCAGCAGCCTCGGACAGTTAGATCACTTCCTGGAGCCTCTGATTCTGGACCCACAAAAATAGACGCCAGCTGCCCTGCGTGGTGAGTGAGGATACTCTTCCTCCTGGCAAAAATGGGCTCTGCAGAACCGACCGGGACCACCGTGAACTCTGAGCAGCCCCTCACCTGCAGTGCAGTTCAGAGCACATAGGTGACCCCCAAGCCTCAGCTGCTCTCAGCATTGACAGGGTCACATAGCAAGGAGCAGAGCTCACATCAGATGCTCAGTAGTGACCGTTTTCTTCCTTGTACATCAAGCTATCCACTTTAGGGGTCATTACCATTGATCCAGTCACTCATTTATTCATTAAGAGCTTATTAAACAATCTCATATGTAGAGGGTGAGAGTGCTATGGAGATAAAGAGGCAGAGGCAAAGGGCAGAAACAAAGATCCGTGTGTAGGTGTGTGTGTGCCTGTATGTATGTATGTGAGAGCATGTGTGTATGTATATACAGAAACATACATGCGTGTGAGAGTGTGTGCATGCATGCAAACATACTTGTAAATGAGAGCATGTATGTGCATGTATACATGGAAACATACATGCATGTGTTGGTGTGTCCATGAATGTGCATACACACAGGTGCATGTGTGTATATATATGTGTACATATGTTTGTGAGAGTGCATGCATGTGTATGTGTGTGTGCATGAACGTACATGAGGGCACACACATGCATATGTGATTGTGAAAAGTGTGCATATGTGCATGCCTGTGTGTGGGATGTGCATGTGTCTGTGAGAGATTATGTCTGTACAGGATTATGTCTGTGCATGTATGTGTGTGGGGTGTGCCTGTGTGTATGCATGCATGTGTATGTGTGCACGCACATATACATGTATACACATGCATTGTGTATGTGTGCATGCATGCATGTCTGTGTGCATGTGTGCACACACATGCCCATGTTTGTATGTAGTATGATTACACATGTATATTGTATGTGCGTGCATATATATGCATTTGCATGTGTGTCTCTGTGTGTGTGCACACATGCATGTATGTGTGCCACATGTTTATATGCCTGTTTGTGTATGTGTGTGTGCATGATCATGTTCGTGCTTGTACATGTGCACACATGTATTGTGTATGCATGTGCCTATGTTTTATTTGTGTACATGTGTATGTATATGCTCATGCGTGTTGTGCTTTGTGTTTATATGTGTGCACATGTGCGTTTTGTGTTCATGTGCATTGTGTGTGCGTGTGTGGAGGCAGTGAGTGAGGTTGTGACAGACTTTATATGGACATACACACATACTTATGTTTTAAAATGGTGGAAATTATATATGATTTCTCCTGTTTTTTTTTTTTTTTTTTTTTTTTTACTTTGGTAGTGACAATATTTATGCTTAAAGCAGGCTTTTATTTCAGCCCCCGTTCCTGACATTGCGATTAAAGGTGCTTTCCAATCGCTTTGTCCTCTGAAGGTATGTTATCGGAGGTGGTAGACATTCAGGCCTGGGAGCTGCATCCTATTGAACTCCCAGTGTCCAGTGGACCTGCCCACCTGGACAGGCCAAGCCTCCACTGAGAGATGGATGTTTCTCAGGCCTCCCTGGGGTCTGGAGCCTGGGTGGCAGCCTCGTCCTGTAGGGCATTCCGCTCAGGACTTGGGACCTGGGGCCAAACTGTGAAGAGGCTGGAGGCAGCGACAAGGCGGGTGCAGCTGGCCCTCGGCAGTCCTGACCCTGTGCTCCCTCCCTCGGTCCCAGCCTCCACCAGCTTCTAGAGCAAGTTTGTCCAACCTGCAGCCTATGGGCCACATGCAGCCCATGCTGGCTTTGAATGCCCAACACAAATTTGTAAGCTTTCTTAAAACATCACGAGATTATTTTGTGATTTTTTTTTTTTTTTAGCTTATTAGCTATTGTTAATGTTAGTGTATTTTATGTGTGGCCCAAGACAGTTCTTCTTCAGATGTGGCCCAGGGAAGCCAAAAGATTGGACATCCCCGATCTAAAGGTTTTCATTCCTGTTTCTTTTCTTGAATCCACCTCCCTGCTCATCTGGGTGGGGGCTGCTCAGGTCTCGGTGTGCGATCACAGCCGTGGGTCTGGTTATTTGCCTGCCTCCACACCCCTAAACACACACATTCCCCACAGCCCTGCGGCAAGAGGGTCAGCCTCTCTTCAGAAAGGAAAATCAAACAAAATCCAGGGAAACTGATGACATTTCCTTGAAAGCAACATGTTCCAGGTCTGCTCCCCTCTCGTCTTCCTTGTTGCTCAGTTTTCAGACGCCAGCCAGTCAGTAACATTAACATTGACTGAACACTGAGCGAGACGGACACAGAGAACACGTGGCTTAAACCTGCCCGTCGCTGGAGGCATCGCTGCGCAAGGCGGCGAGAAGAAACTGGGTGAGAAAGAAAAACTAGGAAGACATTGAGAAAGTGAGAAAAAATTCATCTACACAGACCAACAGAACTCCAAAAGAAGCCCCACTGTTTGATAGTGAAGCGCCGTCTTCTCTAATGAGAAATTCGCGGCTTTGTGTATCCATCCTGAACCCCAGACAACGGTGAGTGAGAAGAGAAACCCCACAGGCTTCCTCTGCACGCTCCCGGGATGTGCTGCAGTGTGAGTGCCCGACGGGCTCACGGAAAAGCCCGGAACCAGCTGGGGCCCGTGATCTGAGCACAGTGTATTGAAGCCCTGACGGAATTCTTCAACAGATCCTGTCATCCCCCAAATCCCCCGACTCCCTGCAACTTCTCTTTCGACTCGCTCACTCTGTAACCAGGCATCCATCCCTATTTGAAGATTCCTCTCAAGAAGGACAGTGAGGCAGACGTCAGGTTACTGGGCTGTGAGGAGCAGTTGAGAATGGAGAGTTTCTTACGTAGTTCTCTAAACGTTAAACAATAATACGCAACTTCCACCTGTCAGAAAAACTACACACCTTTGTTAGAATGATGAGTTTCCAATGGTTACATACTAATAAATCAACATCTCTCTCTCTCCCACCACCCTCTCTCGCCTCCCTCTTTAGTCGTTACTCACACGCTCCTTGCCCCATGTACCAACATGTTTAATCAGATGGTAAAGACTTAAAACTCCTTTTCTTTTAAGATTGTATCTGTTGCTTCTTTCTCTTTCTTATGAACAGGCTTAATCAAGTTTTCCCCTACAATGAAGATGCAACCCTTTAGCAGGTGCGGGACATGGGACACTGTCACTCGTGGAAGGAGGAAGAGAGCTTGGAGGCCACTCCGACCTTCGAGAGCCACCTTCAACAAAAGCAGTCTCCGCAGCCATTGGAGGGGGCTCTGCGGCCTCCGATGTCAGACACAGAGCATGGGGAAGAGACATACGCTTCCTCTTCCTGCCTTCCGGAGAGCTGAAGGTCCCCTTTCTCGTTGGAATAACAATATGTTGCTCATGGAAGGAAAAATTCGAACGTCCTCGTCCCTAATTCCGAGAACAACCCTGGGCTGACATTGCGGCTGGGTATGAGAGATGCATGGAGGTAAAAACTTGATGGAAAAAGCAATTTCTAATGTTGGAAAAAGCCACATCTGTGTGTCGTGTAAAAGGGTGGTTAAAGGTGGAGCAGAACATTAAAAAATAGACTTAATTATAGTAAAACAGTGAAGGTAGACACGGTTGGGCAAATGCCTTTTTTTTTTTTTTTTTGATGGCATCTTGCTCTGTCGCTCAGGGTGGAGTGCAGTGACATTACCTCAGGTCACTGCAACCTCTGCCTCCCGGGTTCAAGCAATTCTCCCTGCCTCAGCCTCCTGAGTAGCTGGGATTACAGGCACCTACCACCACGCTGAGCTAATTTTTGTATTTTTAGTAGAGATGGGGTTTCGCCATGTTGGCCAGGCTGGTCTCAAGCTCCTGACCTCAAGTCATATACCCACCTCAGCCCCCCAAAGTGCTAGGATTACAGGTGTGAGCCATCGTGCCTGGCTGCAAATGACTTGTTTTTAAAGCTCATTTGGTCAAGGCTGACACTGCAGCATTTTAAGCGTTATCAAATCAAAGATGCATCCACTGCCAGCTGCAGCATACTGCAATCCCACTCTACCAGGAGATCAGGCACTCACCAATATACGCAATCCCACTCCATCGAGAGACCAGGGGCTCCTCAGTACATGCAATCCCACTCCACTGAGAGAGGGACCAGGCGCTCCCCAATACACACAATCCTGCTCCACCGGGAGACCAGGCGCTCGCCAGTACATGCAGTCCCACTCCACCGAGAGACACCAGGCGCTCGCCAGTACAGGCAATCCCACTCCACCGAGAGACCAGGGGCTCATCAGTACATGCAATCCCCCTCTACCAGGAGACCAGGCGCTCGCCAGTGCACTCAATCCCATTCCACCCGGAGACCAGGCGCTCGCCAGTGCACGCAATCCCATTCCACCCGGAGACCAGGCGCTCGCCAGTGCACGCAATCCCATTCCACCGGGAGACCAGGCGCTCGCCAGTGCACGCAATCCCATTCCACCCGGAGACCAGGCGCTCGCCAGTGCACGCAATCCCATTCCACCCGGAGACCAGGCGCTCGCCAGTGCACGCAATCCCATTCCACCCGGAGACCAGGCGCTCGCCAGTACGTTCCATGGTGTAGAGGAGTGTGTACACTTGGCTTGAGGGAAATGAAGAAAGACTGTGAAAGTTAAAGAAGGACAAAGAGAAAGAAGTGGAAGAGAGAGTCATGCTCAGAGTTCACCTGCTGATGGAGAAGCCCTGAATGTCCGTTCCCTGAAGATGAGGAGGAGGCTGCATTCTGTATGTGACCAGGACAGAGAATGCTGCATCCCACAGGGTAAATCTACCAATGACTGATAATGGAATTGTCCATCCACCTTCAAATGCATAAGGGCAAATACACAGACTTAAGTGTGAGAACAACTCGTCATTGTAGCACTCGTTATAAAAGCACAATTTGTGAATTAAACTCAATTTTGACAGTAGTGGAGAACCATAACCCATTCATTAGATGAATTACCATGCAGTCACTACATTTTAGAGATGACCCTCAAACCCCTCTTGAATACAAAAGCTGAGGCAGGAGGATGAAGGAAGAGGGTGAGGGTCTGGGGTCCCTGACTCTTCCTCTCTCTTGAGGTCTCTCTGTTCCAGCACCTGGGCAGGCAGGGAACCCTGAAAATCTGGGGATTTCCCTCTTTGTCCACCACTCCCTTCCCTTTTCTCTCCATCCGTCTTGATTAAAATCCAGATTATCCAAACGATGGCTGCTAATCCACAAAGGTCACCCCTCTATTCTCAGACTCACTGAACTCCAGTGACCCTGCTGTTGCTCGAGCCCCATAAGACATTCTGCCCCCATTCCCCAGGGTACATGCTCCTGCCGGCCTCTCTGTGCCTAGCATTTGGGAATGAATGCCTCGCTGGCAGTGCTCTGGCTGATTTTCTCCCACAAGTTCAGACAAGATTTCGGACTGGCCCTCCTTTAGAGGAATGTTTCACTACATGTGGTGATGAGCATGGGTTAGTTTTAAAAGCAGATTACAATGCAAGAATCAAGGTATGAGCCACTCGCTACAAAGTTATAAACAGACTGTTATCTTCAGATGGTAGGGACTCAATTTTCATTGTCTTACTAACACTTTTCGGTATTTTCAGAAGTTTCTACAATGAATCTTCAGTAACTGTATTATCAGAAAAAAAGCCACAAACACAATGAATGCAGAGGGATTTTGAGTGTGGGACAGTGAGTCGCATGGAGAAGCAGACCCATTCACTGATTCACTGCACGTGTTTATTGAGCACGTGCTACCCCAGGGGCTCATCTGAGTTCTCCAGATACAGCAGTTACAAGGAAAAAGGATGAGGACTTTGGTCCTAGTGGAACGGAGCATTTTCATGGGTGGAGGGCATGGGCATGATTAGCGAGGGGGTGGGGGCTGCAGGTTGACGAGGTGTCACGGAACACCTGATGAGGAGGGTGACGTTTGAGTGTACTTCTAAGGGAGTGGAGGATGGAGCCTGTGGGGACCTGGAGGAGTGGAGCTCCACCCCGAGGCACAGCAGGTGCAAACACCTGGAGCCGGGATGCTGGTGAGCAGTGAGGAGGCCAAGGGGTGGGAGGAAACTTTCTTAAGACGAGAGAAGGAGTAGCGTGTGCTTGAGTAGACAGGGATGATCCAGGAGAGAGGGGAGAGTTGATGGTGCAGGAGACGATGGAAGAACTGGGAAGTGAGCTATGTGGGGTCCAGTCACCCTTAAAAATAGAATGGGGAGATTTTGCATCAGATTAATAGGATAAAATAGATTATTAGCTGTTTAGCATAATAATCTTAAAATGATTAACTGATGATTTTGCCCGAATCCTCGGATGAATTTTTCATCTTGCAGCCTTGCGCATTTTAGGTAAGAGAACCCGATGGTCATTGTATCCGGGAGCATTTCTTTGAAAGCAAGGTGTTTTTTGAAAGTAGTGTTTGGCCATATGAAGCCCACCACATCTTTTGACCACTGTTCACTATACACTGGCTTTCAACTGTATTCATGTTTTGTTAAATGTGGTCAACCACGGGGATGAGTGACTTTCACATGGGACTCACTCTTAAGAGGCGGTGTCCAGCCACGGGGAAGACCTAGCAAGCCGTGATTGATTTTAGTTAGTTTGTTGGATGCTACATTAGTTATCTATTGCTTTGTGACAAATTACCTCAAGAGTTAGTATCTTAAAAGAACAAACACTTACTATCTCTAACTTCCTGTGGGTCGGGAATCCAGGAGCAGCCTCACTCTTGCTGTAAGGCAGTGGTTCCCGTCCCCAACCTTTTTGGCACCAGGGACGGCTGCTTTTGTGGAAGACAATTTTTCCATGGACTGGGGCCTGCAGGGATGGTTTCAGGATGATTCAAGTGCATTATATTTATTGTGCACTTTATTTTTATTAATATTACTTTGTAATATATAATGAAATAATTATATAACCCAGCATCATGTAGTATCAGTGGGATCCCTAAGCTTGTTTTCCTGCAACTAGATGGTCCCAACTGGGGATGATGGGAGACAGTGACAGATCATCAGGCATTAGATTTTCATAAGGGCCTGCAGCCTGGATCCCTCACATGCAGAGTTCACAATAGGATTCTCACTTCTATGGGAATCTAATGCCACTGTGACCTGACAGGAGGCAGAGCTCAGGCATAATGTGAGTGGCAGAGAGTGGCTGTAAATACAGATGAAGCCTTGCTCACTCCCCTTCTGCTGTGTGGCCCAGCTCCTAACAGGCCCTGGACCAGTACTAGTCCTTGGCCCGGGGATTGGAGACACCTGAGTTAAAGTATCTAACTCTGGGGTTTTGTAAGGGGTACATATAAAGTGGTTTAGAATGATTTGGAATCATTGATATTATTACAAAGAGGAAATCTGATAGGGTCTCAGAGAGCCTGGAAGCATAGAATGATTAAAAAAAAAAAAAAAGCTAGTGTGGATCAAGATGTTAAAGGGGTGGGGAGTATTGAGAACGGTGAGCTTGCACACTCCAGCCTGAGCCTCCACTCTCTCGCTGATGAGCCCAGCAGTTTACTGTTTGAGCGGGCAAAGGGTGCAGGGGAGACCATGAGGGTGTGGGCACCACCCAGCCATGAGTCTCAGAGGTGATAACCCCACGAGCACAGACCTACAGGCAAAGCCCTGGAAGAAGTCCTTTTGAAGCTTTTCAATATGTGTGGAAAAAAATTGCAGCTGAAATCCCATAATTTCATTAAAAAAACAAAGAAACAAATGTAGGTTGATTTTTCTATTATTTAATTAAAGTGGCATTTCTTCACATTTTCCAAACCTCTGTCGCAGCAGAGAGGCTTTGACCCTAAGTCCTCTTGATCTAATGACGAAGCCACTTTGACACTTGGAGGACACAGGTAGATGGGCAAGGTAGGCTGTGCTTTGCAGGGGAGCGGGGGCTGCGTTCTGCGTGGTGCCTCTACCCGCTCTGTGCTGGTTTTGTGGCTGGGGAGGGTGATGCGGTCTGGAATAGTGGCTGGTATGATGGACAAGGCAGCTGACGTGGATGGCACCGGGGGTCTTGGGGGACCCGAGAGGATGGACTGGGTCACTCGGTGCCCCCAGAGCCCCAGGGCAGCAGCAGGAGGAGAGGGGGCAGATGGGCTGAGAGGGGCTGCAAGGCCAGGTAGGTTCTCAGGATGTCAGGCAGGCAGCTGAGTGGGGGTTAATGAACAGAATGCAATGGATATTGTTGACAGACAGTTTTGTAGAGAACAAGCTTAATCTGAAAATTTCAGACATAACTGTGCTGGAATGCAGAGTGCAGCAATTAAGGTGAAGCAATCTATTTATTCCCATCATTCATCATCAGATGATTTTAAATGTCTCCACCTAAAGCTGTTCTTACAAAGAAGCATGCAAGGCCTCTCAATATTGTGCCTCTCTGAGGGTTCCAGGGATAGCTGCCGTCCGCCTCTGTGGATAACAACTCATGGGGACAATGGGAGGCATACTTGGGAAGTTATTTGAATTTGGAGATCAAATTTCACTTTGATTTTTTTTCTCTTAAGTATTTCTTCCCTAGCTATTCTAGGATCAGAAAGTGACAAAACACTTTGCAGTGAATTTCAGTGGTTTAATGTCTTATTTTAAATTTATGTTTACCGTTTTATCTTCTTGTTTTTTATTCTTTAGCTGAGGTTCTAGTACACATGAATGCTTTACCAGCCATTAGCTGTGATTAGTGGAGCTGCAGTGAATGACGGTAATGTGAGCAGCATCAAATGTTGACCCGCTTTTATCAGAGAGCAGGGAATGTACAGAATCAGTAGCATGCTCAGATTCAGTTTGCTAAAACGCTGATGTTTTTGCTCCCTACCCTGGAAGCCTGGGTGATGCTTTTCCTCTCCTAAGTAGAGCTTGACGAGGGTCAAGGCCATGCTTATCGACATGGCTGACATCATGTTTCTTGCCTCTCAGAAGCAGAACATTCCATGCATGAAAAACGGTGAGAAATGGGTACAAAGAGAACTGGGGAATAGGAACAGCTTGGGAGCAGAAGAGGTGAGCACCCCTAGGCTTCAAAATCTCCTCTCTTTGGTGCTTTTCCTGTGGGCTGGCCTTTGTCCCAGAAGCCAGAAGGTCAGCCACAGGTATTTACATATTCAGGGAACACATTTTGTGCTGCAGTGATTTCTTCTTCGCAAGGCAACAAATCCAAATGGTGTTCCAGGAGAGTATTTTCAGTTCCTTTTGATTCCTCCAAGTATTTTTATTTCAAAGGAAAACAGTCCTACTTTTCAACAAACAGAGGGCCTGGCGCTAGACTAGAATCTGCAGGATAGTGTTGCTTTCTGCAGTAAATGAGGATCAGAAGCTTGGTTTCTCAGGTATTTTTATCTTCTGCCTATGTGTGAGGTCAAAAATCTTACTCCATTAAATAAACACACATTGACACGCTAGTCAGAAAGACAACACTGGCCTTATAACAGGAGGAGACTGATGGGGAACAAAAGAATCACACCCTCCACTGAGGACAACCTCTCCCGGGACACACAGTGGTGAATGGCAGGAAGTGGGGTTTTTGTTGGGCAGGAAGTGGGATTTCATCGGGCAGGAAGTGGGATTTCATCGGGCAGGAAGTGGGGTTTTCATTGGGCAAAGGGTTTTCTGGGGCCTCTTGACGTGGCTTCATATGTTCCTCTCTCCACATACCCGGTCCAGAGTGAAGAGGGAGATACACCCCACAGAAAAAAGTTTAGGATTTTTATTTCATCAAATGGATATCAAAATTATTTCCATCATAACAAACACTGTTTCCAAAAAATATGCTCTTTTCTCCTGGATTCCTTTACAGGTGCTTCCTTCACGCGGTGTCCCGGGTTCCTGCACTGTTGCACAGCTCAGCACCGTGGCCCTGATCTGCCCAGGACCTGCCCACACGCGCCTCCTTTCACTGCTTCCACCTCAGATCCACCCCGTCAGAGGAGGCAGAGGGAAGACTCCGAAGGAGGAAGAGATGGGTGTGTCCCACGGGGCTTCAAATCCTCATGCATCCTGTTTCCCAGAATTTTCTTTTCTGTGAACATTTCTCTCCCAGTGAAAGCTCATCTTAATCTTGATTTGCAGCTTGTTTGGCCGATGGTCTTCTCACAAGCATGCGTTTTCTCCACATTGTCTTTTGAATCCAGTTTCCTAATGTAGCCTTTGAGATGTCCTGATGTGGAAAATTAATCTTGTTACTTGATGAAGATGGTGTTTGAAAATCAATCCCGTGGCCTGGACTGTTAGGTGGAGAGTGGTTCCTGTGCAGAACCGTGTCTCACCTGAGGACGGGCAGACTTGGGCTTCCTGGAGAGTGTGGGTGAACCACTGTACAGGGATGCCTTCGTGGGCATGGTTTGGCGTAGACTTCTCCAAATATATATATACACATATATGTATTTCATCTTCTCCTTTGTTTATAAACTAGACGTTTAGCTCAGAAGACTGTGAAGTTGAAACTTGGTTAAAGCTGTTTCCTGCAGGCAGCACAGAAATCAGACCTTTGTCTGATTTATCCTCCACTTGTCCGAGGACCAGCCTGGTGGACACACAGCAGAGTCAGCTCCGGACAGCGGGAGAGGTTGCAGGGACTCTAAAAAAAGCTTCTGGCCTCCATTCTTTCTCATCATGAAAAGTACTGCGTTAAGTCGTTAACGTTCTACAGCTTGTTAAAGCCTAAGACACAGGTCTCTTCAGGAAAACGACACGGTAGCTTGTGCTCACGTGAGGGTGGAAATGATAGGCATGCAATGCTGGAAGGCAGTGGCAGGCCACAGCTCTGTCTGGGGCTGTGCTCCCTGCGGGCTGCCTTCGGTCCCCTGGGGTTCCAGTTTCTCCATAGCAGAGATTCTAGTTTAACTCATATCTTTTGATGCCTGTTCAAAGTGGAAGATTATAAGAACTCAGGGGAGTTTTCTGTGTTAGAGGAGAGGTGAGAAGATCAAAGGGGACGAAGAAAAGGGACGCTGGGCTCCCAAAGCCAGGGCGCCTACTTGCAGTTTAACTAGGGCAGACTCCATACCAAGCCTTGGTCTGAAAAGCCCAATCTGTTCCTCAAGGATGATGAAAGAATGCATTTACTCAGGAAACTCTGCCCTGACTAAATATGTATTAATTTTCGATGGAAAGGGAAGTATGAATATGTTTGCCTCCTTCCTGGTCAGAATCCTTCGGCCAGCGACTGTGCTGGCACACAACAAGACACGAGGCCCTTTAGTCAAGACGCCAATGGAGAACTTGCAGGAAAAGCTACAAGCAGAACGTTCAAGGAGAGGCATGGGCTTTGGGGGGCAGCCGGGGTCTTGGGAAACATTCAGGTTCAAATCCTAGTTTTGCTAAAGTCAATATCATTTTAGGGCAAGATTTTCCTTTTCTGTCAAATGGGAATAGTGGTATCTTCCTCCTGGGGCCACAGTGAGGATTTGGCGAGGATGTACACACAGGAGCACCTGGCACATGCCACGTCATTGTCACATATGAAATCCTTTTTCCTTCTTTCTACAGTCACTACAGAGTCCACCCTCCAGCCTGCAAGCCACAGCCGTGAGCATGCAGCCCCTGGTGTATGTGAGCAGAGGGCTGAGGGCGAGGGTGGAAATCCATAGGAGAGGACTGTGGTGGTGGACGGAAGACACACCTGAGGTAAGGAACGGAGAAGGCCACGCAGGGAACATTTTAAACATGGAGGGAGGAGGGGAGGTCGCCTCGGGTCCTGAGAGACCTTCTCAGCCTCCATGCTGACCCCATTGATCTAAACTAAGAATGGCTGTTTCATAGGTGTTTCCTGCTCTGGTGCTGAATGAATCATCCTATGGAAGTCGCTGAGTGGAGACCTACTTACGTTGCCTTTTATAATAAAGCTACTGTGCAGTGTTCATGCTAAGTCTCTTAAGGGGATGGTTTAGACTTTCTGCAAATTGCTACAGTGTACACAGCTAATGAACAACACAAGTTCCCTCTGATAAGGGGGAAAGTATTTCTTGCCTAAAGAGGGATGTTGTTCAGTCTTGTAAAACTGTATTTGTGTCTTCTCTACGTCCTGCCGAGCATATCTTTCCTACAAATTAGAAAGAATCATCTGTTTTCTTGCCACAGACTCTAATTTCTTTGTGAATCTTGTTTGGATTTGAATTCCAATGAGCAAACAGCAAGGTTTGTGCAACGTTTGTTAGCTGCTGACTATGATGTAGAGGCCGGTTCTGTTCCATTTTTCCTTTTCATATTGTCTTTACTTTGGAGGGACTTTTGATCTGAAGGAAGCTGAGTTATGTGTCATTAGAAAGAGTGACCCTAAGCACAGGTGGTGACTTGAGCTTCCAAGGGGGGGGAACATTCTGAAAGTATCTTCAAAGAGTGGGAGTGGGAGAGCTCCAGTGATGGTTCCCGTGCTTTCTCTCTGGACAGATGACCCCATGCCTAGCTCTTCTTGCAGGAAACCCTTGGCACGTCCACACAGCCCCTCCTTCTCTTACCTCAACCAGACAACTACCTTCGCAGCTCAGTTGCGTTATTAAGACATTTCAGCGTGAAATTTGTTTTTCCTCGCTGAACTTTAAGCAGAATTTCAAGTGCCAAGTCTCTAAAGCCAAGTGGGGCTATTAAGAGATAATTACTAATTATGCTAATTTGAGAAGTTGCTGCTATTTCCTTCCTGGTCATTTTACGTGCAGCTCTCCTGAGAGCACGGTCCCCTCGCGGGGCTAATCACCTTCCCTGCAAAGTGCTCAGTGGAGGACGGTTTGTCCTAAACCTCCATGCCCCAAACCTGGGAAGGTTCACAGTCCGGTGGAAAGGGTGGCTTTAGGGAAGTCTATGTCCTCATTGTTAATGATTTATACTAGTTATTACAGCTTCTCACAGGCCAGTGGTAGCTATTCCTTTATACTCAGCCAGAAGAGTGTATTTAATTTCTAACATAGCTGTAGTTTTTCCCTCATCATCTCTGAGTCTTAATAATGGATTCTAAGCGTTGGAACTGTCCTTGGGGCCCCGCAGCACGGAATCAGAGGCTGCGGCCTTGTGTGACATTGGTAATTACCATTCTTTCTCCAAGAAAAGCCACTACTTAGAAGAAATATAATGGATAAGCAAACCAATTGACGAATCTCCCTGGGTTTGAATTGACCCTGCCACTGGGACACTTGCACGCAGAAGAAAAGCTGGAGGGATAAGGATGAGATGCCTGGGAAGCCAGCCTGCACTTGGGCGCTGGGGTATCTTCCTCTCCTTCCCGCTGTCCCTGCCACTTATTCACGGCACCCACAGGGCAGGGGAGAGATGAGGCTGGCTGGTAAGTCTGGTGTGCTGATCGGTTTATCTGTGCTCACACCACACTGCCGTGAGCGTGGACTGGAGAGGGGTACGAGGGCTGCCGTTGGGCACCTGACCACGAGCTCCTGCAGACTCTCAGGCTCCTGCAGACTCTCAGCGTTCACACCATGCTCCTACCTTCAGCTTCGTCTTTACTGGCCAGAAAGACCACCCTGGGACTTCACCTTCGCTCCTCGTCTTATTTCTCAGCTTGTTCAGGCCGGTGTGAGGAGGAGGACGGCTTCGACACCTCCACAGATGCTTCCCAGGCCTGTGTGCTGCCACTGCAGGGTCAGATGTGACCAAACTAGAGGATCTAATTTCAGCCCAACCACGTGTGCTCTGCATTTCCACGTTCAAAAGTCAGTTCTTGCAAACTCTCAGGGCACCATCAGCCAGTGCCATGTGTTACTCTGAGGCCTGGCCCGTCCCGAGCTTGCCAGGCCCCGAAATAGGCTCCAATGGCGGGGGACACCTGAACCTCACCTCAGCATCGTCTGGGATGCCAGGCAGCCCCGTCTGGAAGCTCAGGGCTGGATCTCAGGCAATAGTCCTTCCTGTTCGGCCAGTGGGGAGCTGACTTACACTTGCTGAGGACAAACTCAAGGTCTCCTATCTGGAGGGGAACCCGCCAGACGCCCGGTGCCATGCTGAGGCCCCCGCTGTGAAAGACCTGGGAAACTTCTACCCCTGGCCGGGGCCAGCATGGATCCTGGGAGGACCACCATAGCTGGTGGGAGCACTGAGAATGTTGATATTTGGCACTGATTTTGTTCGTCTGCTCTTTGGTATAGAATATAATCTCATAGGGGATTCCTTACTATGGTGTTTTCCTACACTTGACAGAGAAGAAAAGGTGAGAATAACAAGAGAGCTGGAGACCTTTGGAGCTGATTTCCAGCTGTGTGATCCGAGGCAATTCCTCATTTCTCAGGAACACAGTTGTGTCTTGTGTGATAGCTTGCAACAAATAGGAGTTACAGGCATTGCCAGAGCCCTCGAGAGGAATGACTTATTTCTCTTTCTCATGAAAATAAGTGATGAAAGAGTTTCCCTCCTGCACAGGCTGTGTCAGATTTACATGTACAGCTTCCGCCTTTATAAGGACTAGGATAAGAGTGGGCTCTGACATTTCCAGGCTATTCCAGGTTCTAGTAGAATTCTCATAGCTGCCTGGAATTTCATACAACTCTGAACCATGCTTTCATGCCCCCCAGAGCGTCCTGATAAGGAATTAAAACCAAGACAAATTCTCTGCGTAGCTTATCCGTTTAATGTTAGATGGATGTTGACTTTGGATTTTCCAGCCTTCTCCAAATGCTCACAATTTTAGTTACTCAAAATACACCCAGTAAAAATACATTTACAAATTATAAATGTGTAAGATACATTAAGAAAATACAATAGCTGATAATGTTCAAAGCTGTATTTAAAACAGATGTTCTCAAATTCATGCATGAAACTTCCTCCAGGACAAAGACCTGAGTGACAATGACTATTTTCTTTTTATGACTCAATATTTGCTTATCTCCTGACACACGGTAATTGTTAAAAATGCATTTTATACAACCTAGCCTAGCAGAAATGCAAGTTTTTTTTATGTAAAATTAATATTTTTGAAAGATTTCACACAGCTCTAGCAGGCAAAAATTACCTAGTTTGATGGCTTCAGTTTTATGCAAAGGTAAGAAGTTACGAGGTGTATTGCAGAATTTGCTGGGTTTTTTTCTTTGTGTGCCTTCTGCGTGAGGAGAGGCTGTGTGGAAGCACGGGGGGCAGGCACACTGCGTGTTCTCAAAGCTGGACTGCTGTGGTCTGTGGGGAGCAACCCAGGAGGACTGGGAAAGCCCCCCTTATCCTACCCAGAAAGCTCTTCCAGTTACCACCATTACTTTCACTGCATTGGTCAACAATGATTTTTTCCTACTAACATGCAGCTCCTTAGTCCTGACAGCATGGTTTTCATCAGTCATGTGTACTTCCCTGTGGAACAGTCTATCAAATCATTTCCACTTGCCAACTAGCTGACATCAGATTTTAATAGTGGCCAGTTTGAGAAAAAAGCATAGCTGTTAGGAGACAGGCGATGGAGGATCCTGGGCCATCAGAACCCAGGCTGCAGACATGGGGCGCCTGGAGGGGACTGCTCACACCTGTGTGCCAGGGAGGGGACCGCACACACCTGGGGAGGTGTGGGTGATGGGAGGCGAAGGCGGAACCTGCAAAGTCCCATTCAGTTGATCTGTTTCAAGAAAGCTTAAGTGGATCCTACAGTGCTTGGGATGAAATCCTCCGTTCCCCAGACTGGCACCCACCCACCTTACCGCAGAACTGTCTGGCCATGTGGAGGGTTAGAGAAGAACATTAGAACATTAACCCGGGCAGTGCTGCTCCCAGGATATTACAGTAGGACGGGCAGGGGGCGGAGCTTGGCGAAGGAGGTGGGAAAGGAGCCGGGTGGACTCTTGATAAATACAAACCGAGTTGCCATCGCTCCGTGGGTATAAATGGTCCCAGCAGGACGATGCTGCAAGACTTTCTCACGTGGGTTCCAGGGGGTTTCAAAGAGCATCGGCCAAGCCACAATACTCTTCTATTTGTCCAAAAAGCAATGGGAAGAGAGTGTAGTGAACCTCAGCACCTGGGCTGAAGAAGCCTGTTAAACAAGCCCCATGGCCAGAATTTATCCTGCTGCGGTACCTGGATACCTCCATGGGTGAAGTGCCATGCTCCAGTCCCATGGGGAATATGGAGAGATCAAAGTCACCCTTGTCACTTTAAAGCAAATTGTCAATGTACTGCACGTCCTCACTTCCTTGAGGACACACAGAGCACCAAGTCGGAGGATTCTGGCTACAGACGTACATAAAACGATATCTGCCATACAAGTGGGGGTCAGGGTCAGATGCCTGGGGACCCAGTGGCCTACTGAACGTGCTTCCTGGAGCTCTGAGGGAAAAGCTTAGTTCCTCGCTTTGCATAAAGAGACTCTGTGTGTGATTTCACTTAAAAGATGTTTCATTGTTTCAAAAAGGATTTGATGGGAAAATGTGTCTGGAAAATTTGAGAGGAAGGTATTCCTTGGACTAGATTGGTACTAAAACCAACCAAACAAAAACCAATGGGCATTTCAGAAGTTTCTATTTAAAATCGGACGCCAGGAATTGAAGTATGACAGTCAGTGTTCCAGATGAACTTTTCACTGGGTGGAGGAAGGTTGGACGATTTAGATTGCATTCGCAGTTGGCATTGTGAAGCACCTTCATGAAGTACGTGTGAGTGTCGCTATCTAGAACCGGCATGAGGACCAAACAGAATGTAGGCACCATATATTTTTAAGGCTAATTTCCAATCTCTCTTTCATTTATTAAAAAACCTAAGCTAAAATAATTCACCTAATGGGCATGTCTAATCTGCACAGAGTCTTTAATTCATTGGTTAAAGCTGGCCTCTAGGCCACATCTAAACCAGCCAATGCCCATTTAATGCCTTTTTGAATCTGTGCACACGTTCAAACTGTGGAAACAGTCTTCTGTGTATTCAGCCTGAGTGGTAAAAGCTATTTCTGGGTCCTAACTCCCTTCTTAGGTTTCTTATTTAAGCAATTTTACTTGTCTTTCATTCTTTTAGATACATACTCTCCTCCAACAGAAGGCAGGAAGATCAATACCTGCCTTTGCAATCCTGACACCTCCATGCCCAACTGAACCATAGAAAGTGACTCCATGAAGCCTGTGAGCTCTTTCATTTACCCAGGTGTGCATTTTATAGCTGTTTCTCACTGGACAGCCTGTTGCAACCAGCTACTTAAAAGCCAGACGCTTCAGTGAAGCCTTAACAAGGGGATTTTATCATCATAGCCAATTAGTGATATCTGCTCTCATTCTTTCCTAAGTCAGATAACCTAATTCTTTTCTCTCTGTGGTTTGACATCCTGGTTTGATTGGTTTTATTAGAAAACAAGAAGGCTCGAAATCATTATGTTTTCCTTTTTGCCTTGGCTGCCAGGAAGCCCAGCATTCCATCCAATGCTCAGTTGCAATAGCCTTATTATCCCCAGGTTTTTCCATTCTATCTGGAAGTCTATTTCCATTTGCAGAACTTAATCTATGCCTTTTATGGTAGTCCTATGAAATTATTTTTGGAAATAAGCAGGGTTTGAAAATGAAATAAAGTCACTAAGTGTATTTTTAATATTTGTTTTCTACTGTACAAATAGATTTTGATTAACTAATTGAGAAACTTTCAAGTTTGCTTAATATTAAATGTGATTTTAAAAAACTGTAGATGAAAACTGATCCCCAAATCTAGGAAATGTAGGAAAGCTTAAGTATCCCGAAGCAGAAACCCAGCCAATGTCTCCACATCTGGCCCTCTTCTATCATCTTGCAAAGGCCCTGAGAAGAAAATCATATGCTAGTTCATATTTTCAAGCAGTTGAAACTAAACCCATTAATTTTAAGCAAAAAAAAAAAAAAAAAAAAAAAGCAGGTATTAGAAGTACACAGAGCACTCTTGGAGTGACCAGCTAGTGCTGCTGAGGAAGCCAGGAGGCTCTGGAAGGTTTCAGAGCTGCCTTGCAGCACAGTGAGGCCGTGGCCTCCAACACCACTGCTCACGCCTCTGTCCTAGCTGCTGGCCCAAGCTCTGGACACCCTTCTGAACAGCAGCAGGGCTGCAGGGAATGCTGACTGCAGGTGGTGCCGTGCACACTTCTCTCCCGACTGCTAACTTGCTGCACCCGGTAGGTTCCACAACCCACGCCCAGCTGCTGTATGCACACTCCCCTCCCCACCGCTGAGTCAGTGTGCCCTGCGCGTTCCATCACGACTCATGCACACCTGCTGTGCACAGTCCCCCCCGATTGCAATGAACTGGGTGTCGCTGAGGTTTGGTGTAGGATCTTGTCAGCCAGGGAGTGAGCAATTCTCCTGCCCCAACCTCCTGAGTAGCTGGGATTACAGGCACACACCACCATGCTGGACTACTTTTTGTATTTTTAGTAGAGATGAGGTTTTACCATGTTGGCCAGGCTGGTCTTGAACTCCTCACCTCAAGTGATCCACCTGCCTGGGCCTCCCAAAGTGCTGGGATTACAGGTGTGAGCCTCCACGCCTGGACACCAGTCTCTTTCAATAGGTATGCAGGCTAAGGGTGGCTTGCAAGCTGATTTTGGGTGGCATGTGAAAAACTTTTAAACACGTATTAAAGGCCATCTTATATTTTAATGGGAATTAGAACAATATAATGCAGGCACATCAAACCCACAAGCCTATGAATAATATAGTTAGAAAAATGCTAACGAAGGAAAAAAGCAAGGGAGGGAGGGAGGGAGGGAACCAACAGGCACAAACACAGCAGCAGCAGAAAGTCCCTGTTTCCACCATGCTGAGAAAACCTAACACGCATCACAGGAAGGTGGTGGCCGGGGCAGAAACTGAAAATATGGAATTAAAATAGCTACAATTGGGGGAAACTTATATTTGGTCTCACTTTTTTGATTCTGGAGCTTAGCTCTTCCCACTCTCCATGTTCCTTGCCTGTGACTTGGAGGAATCACCCAGAACGTGGTCCCACCCACACATGTGGACGGCCGAGCTCCTGCTGGTAGGGAGGCTTCTTCCTCTCAGTGTTCTTGGGCACCTGTGGCCCCACTGCCCTGGGAACATGGTGGGGAATGAACATGCTAGCCCCCAGGGCTGACCCGCAATGTCATCCTTGCCCTTCTGCGTGTGTGCATGCCTCCATGTGAGTCCACAATCGAGTATCTCTGCAAATGCCGGGCTGTCCTGTACCTCCTGCCCCGCCTCCATGTCTGAGCATTGCACCTGTACCTCCTGCCCCACCTCCGTGTCTGAGCATTGCCCCTGTGGGAGGAATGAGATGGGGAGGGGCGTTTAGAGACTGTGGCCGGCAGCACGGCTCTGAGCATCCCTAAGGCAGGGGCCGGGGTCTTCACAGCTGCTTTACCTAGCGGGGCAGCACGACCCAGTTGACAGGCAGAGGCCAGGCACCCCGGAAGTGTTTCCAACTCTGTCCTCCCAGGAGGGGGCTCAGGCACTGGCTTCCAGCTCCCAGACTGAGGTTCTTGTGGCCGGGACTGTCCCTGAGCCTATTGGCAAGATGACAGACTTTGCCTTTCTATCCCAATTGATTCTGAATTAAGGAACTTTGGAAATTTACCTTGATTGTGGTGGTCAGATTTTCCTATTTTTCTTAACTGTATAATCTGCCTAAAAGTTTACCTTTACCTTCTTTTCGTTGTTGTTTTTTGAGATGGCTGGAGTGCAGTGGCGTGATCTCAGCTCTCTGTAACCTCTGCCTCCCAAGTTCAAGCAATTCTCCCACCTCAGCCTCCCAAGTAGTAGCTGGGATTACAGGTGTGTGTTATCATACTTGGCTAATTTTTGTATTTTTAGTAGAAACAGGGTTTCACCATGTTGGCCAGGCTGACCTCGAACTCCTGACCTCAGGTGATCAACTCACCTCAGCCTCCCAAAGGGCTGGGATTACAGGTGTGAGCCACCGTGCCCAGCCACCTTTACCTTCTATAACATCTCAGGGCACGATAGTCTCACACACTCTTTTATTCTCTTGCTCTCCAAATTGGGATCCCATCATTTTACAACACTGATTCTTCTCTCGTGAAATGCAACATTTCAAATCTTTGGGTTTCAGAAAAAACAATGCCTTCTAAATTGAATATATGATATTTACAGAATAAACTAATTTGTTCCTTAGCTCCATTGAATCAGAAGCATTTTATATGGTGGCCTTTTGGTAAAAAATTGCTAAAAGAAACAAAACCAAAAATTGACAAGTGGGACCTAATTAAACTAAAGAGCTTCTGCACAGCAAAAGAAACTATCAACAGAGCAACAGACAACCTGTGGATTGAGAGAAAATATTTGCAAACTATGTATCCAACGAAGGTCCAGAATCTGTAAGGAACCTAAACAAATCAACAAGCAAAAAACAAACAACCCCATTAGAAAATGGGCAAAGGACATGATCAAACACTTTCTCTAAAGAAGACAAACATGTGAGCAACAAGCATATGAAAAACGTTGAAAATGACTAATCATTAGAGAAATGCACATCAAAATCGCCATGCAATACCATCTCATACCAGTCAGAATGGCTATGATAAAAAGGCAGAAGATAACAGTTGCTGGCAAAGCTATGGAAAAAAGAGAATGCTTATACGCTGTTGGTGGGAATGTAAATTCGCTCAGCCAACTTTTCCAAATAACTTAAAACACAACTACCTTTCAACAATCCCATTCCTGGGTGTATACCCACCGCCCCAAGTAAATCGTTCTGCTTAAAAGACACATGCACTTGAATGTTCATCACAGCACTATTCACAATAGCAAAGACATGGAATCAATCTAGTGCCCATAGATGGTGGATTGGATAAAGAAAATGAGGTCCACATACACTGTGGAATATAATGCAGCCATGAAAAAGAATAAAATCATGTTCTTTGCAGCAACACGGATGCAGCTAGAGGCTGTTACCCTGGGACAATTAACACAGGAACAGAAAATCAAATACCAAATGTTCTCCCTTCTAAGTGGGAGGTAAACACTGAGTATTCGTCGACACAGAGATGGGAACAGCACACACTGGGAACACTAGAAGGGGCCGGAGAAGAGCAAGGGTTGAAAAACTGCCAGGTCCTATGCTCACTCCCTGGCTAACAAGATCCTACACCAAACCTCAGCGACACCCAGTTCATTCAGGGAACAAACTCACTCATGTTGACGGAATCTGAAATTAAAGTTGAATATCCCTTGAATCTAAAATAAAAGTAGAAAAAAATAGATTAACTTGTAGATGGCAAAAAAAAATTGCCTAAAGAGAAATCTAGGGGAGGCCTTTATTTGGATATTTAGCAGAGTAATTAGTACTGTCTCATGGACGATGTGGTATAGGACTGTATGGGCTACTGCCTCATGTGTGAAATGGGACATTATTTCTACTTTGGCCAACACTGCAGGAGCACGCAGGGGCCTCTGGGCGACCTGGACATGTGGAAACCCTGTGGCAAAACATTTGGAGGAGCGGGAAGCTCACCCGAGGCAAATTTTGGGGCAGCAACGAATATCACATGGAAAAAGAAGAGGAGCTGGTATAAAAGACGTTTTATTAATATGTGTGTGCCTGATGTCCTGGCGGCACTGGCTCGCTGCAGTGCTTCTGTCTGGAAGGTTTTCCGAAAGCAAAGGCGCGCGCCACCTCTCCCTCCACAAAGCCACCTCGAACGTGCGTATTCCCGTTGCTCGGATGAAGATGATTTCAGAAAAGGGAATACAATTGTGGAACTTTACGAGGAAGGATACAGTTAACATAACTGAAAGCAAGGCCAGCACTCGCTTGAAGGAAATGCAAGAAGAGATTAATTTGACAAACCTACATCTCCAGCTCAAGATCGGCCTTCCTCTGCTTGAGGGGATGTCAGTAGAGAGAAGGGCCCTGGTCCCAGCAGAGAAGTTAATGCATCATCATCAAAATTATGTAAATAATTCAAATCACTTTTTAAAAATAAAGCAATAAGGAGAAGAATACAAACCAAAATATTGCAAGAGGTGCCATTTTGCCGTATGTTTTCAGATAAGACCAAACGAATGTTGATGTTGACGTAAAGTAATTCTCAAAGAACAAGTGTCAAACACAGACATTAAAAGCACCAGCTTGCTGTTGGCGTGTTTTCTATATTTCCCCATGTAGTTTTCATCTAGAGGGATTCTATCTATACTAAATTAGGTGGGCTTGTTGTGTGCACACACATCATATGGCGTGCAAAGACACACACACGCACACTGGACAAATTTAGTTTTAGGTACACAGATTGCAAGTGATTTCTGCTGGAAGTCAGTTGGAGCTTTGCATAGGAAGGTATTTTACACATAAAGAATTTTACGCATTATTGCAACAGCAGCGAAGCTTACAAAAGCCCATTGAAGCCGGGTGTGCAGACAGTCTTGTGTGGCCTCAGTGTAACATACAATATTGTCTCAGTGATGTGTCTGTTCTGGACTGAGCTCTGGATCTCAGGGACACAGCATTTATGCTTTCATCTACCCTCAGCCTTGGCCTCATCCCAGCCCTTGGTCAGGGCTCCTGGGGTCCACAGAACTGACTGGAGAGGGGTCTAGAGAAATTGTCTCCATCTACACCCTTGCCGAAGTTCAGTGGCATGAGGGGACCTCTCATTCCCGGTGACCAGGGATTGATACCGGCCCATTGCAAATAAAATGCCACCAAGAATCAGGAATTTGTTTACTATGTTTAAATGTTTAAAATGTTTAAATCTCAGAAACCCTACCTGTGAGTGTTTATGTAAAATGACTTTATAAGCAAGATTGGGAACAGATGGGAAGAGCTATTTCAGTCAGTTGGTGTGTCAGAAATTGTGTAGACTCTATTTCACTGTAAACCTTTGTGACACTGTGGGAGTGCTACAAGGTTACAACATGTTTTCTTAGGCGGGTCGCACTTACTTAACCTTTAAATTCACACTTGGGGCATCAGTCACTTAGAGTGAGTTCAAATGTCCTGGTTATTATTGTGCATCCAAATTTTATTTCTGTAATCCACTTTTCATTCATTGACTCACTGAGTTTAAAATAGAACATGCACATTTACCTGTGGCTTCAGTTCCACCTTGTTTTACCAGCACTGACTCTGAACCAGTTAATCTCATAAGTGACTTCTTGTTCACGCAGGCAGGTGGATGAAAGTATCCTCTACACAAACACACAGGGACACACAAGGGAATACAGTAGGTCCTCACTGTAAATATACATGCCCAGTAACCCAAAGCGTGGATATCAACCTGATAAGTACACTTTGTAATTTTCACATTTAGTTCCAGGGTTTTACTGAATGAATCATGTGCTGTATTTTGTTGCATTTCTTGATAGCACATCAGCTTCGTATTTTTTCTATTTTTCTTTTGGGAAATAGAATTAAAAATTCCCTCATCTCTCGTCTTAATTCATTGCATTCCTTAAAGGTTTTTACCTTGTGCTGTAATTAATAATTATTTTGGAATTCAATGTACTTATTATATAGATTTCTGAAAAATGAAGATGTTTGCCTATCTGAAACGACCTCTACAGTTTCCTTTAACCCTCAGATCAAAACGGTGTATTATTGATGCTACTTAAGCAAGAGCACAGCGGAGCGTGCCTATACATGTGTGTATATTTACCTGTATTCATTTACATGTGTACACACGCAATACACGCAACGCACACACAGGTGTGCACACACGCGTTCACGAAGGTGCCCTATATTCATATACATGTGTGCACACATACATATACACACAAACAAGTGTGCACACACGCGTTCACTAAGGTGTCCTGTATTCATATACATGTGTACACACACACGCACATACACACACAAACAGGTGTGCACACACGCGTTCACTAAGGCGTCCTATATTCATATACATGTGTGCACACATACATATACACACAAACAATTGTGCACATACGCATTCACTAAGGCGTCCTATATTCATATACATGTGTGCACACATACATATACACACAAACAATTGTGCACACCCACACTCACTAAGGTGTCCTATATTCATATACATGTGTACACATGCACATACATGCACAGGCACACACAGGTATGCACACACACGTTCACTAAGGTGTCCTATATTCATATACATGTGTACACACACACATACACACAGAAACAGGTGTGCACACCCACACTCACTAAGGTGTCCTATATTTATATACATGTGTACACACGCACACACACACACATGCACACGCAGGTGTAGACACATGCTAAGGTGTCCTATATTCTTATACATGTGTACACACACACACACACAGGTGTGGACAACACATGCTCACTAAGGTGTGAGCTGGACTGCATGCTATTCAGTATCTCCCTGGAAACGGGAGTTCGTGCCCCTTCTCAGAAGGCCCTTGTGTGTCATGGTCCCGCGATGGAGCTTTTACGGCCACTGCTAACACACTGTTTCTGAGACTCCTGTTTTAAGAGCAACATGGAAGAGCTTCCAGCGGAGTCTTTTCCAAGAGGCGATTCACTCTACTTTGCCCAGAGAACATCTGCTCCTGACTTTTGTGCTCTTGTCCTCTGGGGACCTGAGCTCTCCCTGTGGCCTTTCTGAACCCAGCTACTCAATCCCACTCCAGGGCCTTGGTCCCTTCTTAAGCAAAGAACAGCCTGAGGGACCAGGCTCTGATCCAGGCTTGCTCTCACCATCTCACTTTCTTTGGTAGCCACTTGCATTCTTTGGGCCTCACTTCCCTCATCCGCGAGACAGAGACACATTTTAGTTGATGGTGTCTTAGGTCCTGTTAACCTCCCCAAGAGAGTTATGAAGCAGACCCTACCCGACCTGGGAAAAGAGCCGTCAGCGAGAGGTGAGAACGGTCCGCCTGCCACCTGCACAGGGGACAGCAGCCCTTCTTAGAATCACCGCAGTTCTCTCCACCTTTCATGAGAAATGGGCACCTTCCAAAGGGCCAGGAAGGGAGAAATCAAAAGGCAGAATGAAATGAAACCACTCAGCTTTGAACCACCCCGTTAGAGGACACTGCGTGGCAAAGAAATCAAGAGGAATTTTCTGGACGTTATTTAACCTAATCAGAGGTTAGTTCAATTCTACAGGTATTTCTCACCCTGGAGACATGATGGTTTCCCTAGCAGTGATGGTACAGGGTTGAAGATGGGATTTATGAATTTCTGGCCCTTATTGAGGTAGAGATAATGTTTCTGGGAAAAGGGCACTGTTACCCTAACCATAAGCTTTAGTTTTCAGAAAATGTTTCCGAAGGGGAATGTCTGTGGTTTTCCTCTTTGTCACGGGCTGAATGGTATTCCCCCAAAGTTCATACATTTAAGTCCTGACCTGTGGTGCCTCACAGCGTGACCGTATTTGAAGATGGTGTGTGAGGTAAAATGAAGCTGAAAACACACAGCTGAAAAGCGTGCGGCCAAGATTAAAAGCGTGTGCAGGACTGGGGCTTTTTCTGCTGCTGGCTTTTCAGCTGTGCCCAGCTCTGTATCTGGCCCATGGAGAACCACTAGGTGCACAGTTCTTGCCTGGCTAATTATTCTAACTGTAAAGAGCTGTTATCTGCGCCCTGTTGGTGTCAAAGGACACTCTTACATGATCGGGTGAAAGCACCTTCTCCCTGAGAGGTCAGGGCATGTCTCCTGCCTGCTTTGTCTTTGTTCCCAAGTGCCAGATGCATTAAGCCCCCAAAAGCATCTCCGTCAGAGCCAGTCCCCCAAACCCCAGCAGCCTGGGAGGCTCCTCGTGTGCGCAGCAGCAGCGGGGCCTGCCTGTCACCCTGGGTCCCCGACAGAAAGTGATGATGCTCCTCATTTCCATGGCCAGGGTCCCACTGTGCTCTCCTCCTCAGTGAGCCACAGCCTGGCGGGGTCCTGGAAGAGCTTCAGGTCCCATAGAGCAATAAACGAAGAACCAAAGGAAAGAAGAAATTGGTCCAGAAGTTCCATATTCAAAATGGGGAACCCTAGCCACATCTACCCTTTGTGGGAGAGAGGATGTAACCTAGGAAGGGGCCTCCGAGCTTTAACAAGCAGGGGTGTGGTCAGGGAGAACGTGGACAGCCACAGAGCCTGATGAGCGGCCACGGGTACTTGCTGCAACCTCTCCACGCCAATGCTGTAAAATGAAGACAATAAATGTCACCGCCTTGTAGTGCTGTTGGGAGGATTAAATGAGGCAATGCACATGAAGCTGTTAGGACAGGATAAGGGCTCAGTAAATATTAGTTATTAATCTTTAGCGCCTATTGCCTAAGGGCCAAATGGACAATCAGTTAAACAGAGGCACTGCACTGATTCACACCTGACTGGTGCGTGGACCTTGCAGAGAAGGAGAGTTCCAACCAGACGAACCTGCCAGGACACGTCCTCCCTGCATCGTGGTCACCTCAGGGGCCGGGTTAACTGCTGTAAAATAGATACATCCAATCTCATGAGTTTTTAGTTCATATACTTTTGCCTGGGATGTGTGTAAAGGGCCACGTCCCTGGCTCCTGAACCAGAGCAGCCTCCGCGATGTCACAGGGCCATGGCACACAAGCAGTTCTATTGATTTCTTCTCCACCAAGGGTGGGGGCCCTGTTTCTGACATGAGCCCAGAATAGACTGTCATTCCTTCTTGCAAAAATACATCAGGATAAATCACATGTCACCGCTTCAGAGTCACAGGAAAAACACTCGCAAGTGAGTCCTGCAGGCCAGAGGAAGAGACGCCCAGGACCCCGCAGTGGGAGAACATTCCTCCCAGAAAACATGCCCAGGACCCCGCAGAGGGGGAACACGCCCCCAGAAGAGATGCCCAGGACCCCGCAGCGGGGGAACGGCTCCTTCCCCCACCCACCCCACCCCGGGCGACAACCGAGAGAGCCAGGAGCAAAGACGTTCACTTCCAGGACAGAAGGCCACGCGGCTGGACTCGAATCTGAAGTTCGAATGTCCTCAGCCACAGATGTGTTTTTTGATATGAGTGATAAGAACGCTGACACAACACACTAACCTTTGGAGAGGCGCGGGTGAAGCTGTCTTGGGAAACACCAAGGAATCAGCTGAGCCCGAACGGAAGGAAGGAGAGAAGCCCCGGGGAGAGAGGCATGAAGGCCATTTCCTCAGCCACACCGGACTATGGATAAAATGTTTTCATAGTGAAGACTACAGGTGCTAACCCCAGCATTCTACTGTGTTTAATTTATCACTGATTATGCATAAATATGCACAAACAGTATACAGCATTCAATCTATTGACTGATTTCCAGTTTAGCAACTCATGTTTTTAGTTTCCCTGATGTTCAAGTTTTGAGGCATTACTAAGTACTATTACGGATAAGGATCTCTGCCCAACTACTGCAGCCGATATTCCTGCGGCCAGAAATGAGCAGAGCCTAGGCAAGCAGCACATATTACAGAATTTTATTTATTTTCTATGGTGCGTTTGGGTGTAGCTCCCACATAGGTCTCCTGCTTAGTTAGTGTGTATGAGAAAAGAGGTAACAGATGGTAGACAGATAGTTTAGATTCTAGATTCTAGATGACAGATCAGTAAGGTAGATGGTAGATAGATGGATGGTAGGTAATAGATATGATTCCAAAGTTATCTAATAAGATAAGGAAGACCAAGAGACACGCTGTCTACATAGAAACGAGGGACCATTCACATTGGGTGACCGTGGCCTTTTCCGTTCCCTATCCGATATCCGCAGTATTGCACGGATGCGGCGCTGCCAGCACCTTCTGCCACTCTATGGATGACTCCGTAAATTGTGTGAGACAGATGAGTGTATATCCTGCTTCACAAGACCGACCTCCAGGCAAAGAGATGCCGTCCTTGGTCACAAACGACGCCAGGCTCTATTGAGAGTCAGAGTCCTCGGTTTCCCCGGCTGCCAGACTTTTTCATGAGATAGGCAGGCAGTACTTGCCCTCAGGTGTATGAAGCCAGAGGACCCTGAGCACTGGGCAGTGCCTGGCTCTCCATAGCTGGGGAGCTGGGGACCTGCTTGCAGGTGAGGGAGACTGGAGAGCAGCTGTACATTCAGGAGAGAGGCCTGTGTGCTTACCAGGGAGACCTCAGGGGTCCACGCTGGAAGCACAGGAGAGGGGCCAAGCAGAGGGCCTGGGGGACAGCGAGGGCGCCCATTTGCAATAGAGACCACGGAGAAGGCAAATCACATTCAGACTTGTTCTCTGGCGTTTTTAGAACATGGTCTAGAGTTTCTGTTCCTGCTCAATCTCTACCATGTAGCACAGTGACTGACAACGAAAGGTGTTCAGTAAATGTTTGCTGAATGGACAGACTCCAATTTACGTAACTATGACTTAAAAATAAACCTGACAGGGCCCTTTGTAAATGTACAATGTAAATCTGATAATGAATTCTACAACAAGCATGTATTCATAGGGTACAGCGAGACAGTCACTATGCTGATTTCTGGGAGCCCAGAGATGTGGATTGTGGCCCCCATTCTTGAGAAATCCCAACAAAGAGGGAAGCACCACTGGCACCCACACCTGCGGGGAACCTCACAGAGCAAGAGCCAAGGAAGACGTCTTCTCTGCTAGTTTCATCACCTCAAAGGTGGCTCCTGGATGCCACCCCCAAGCCCTGCTCCACACTGAGTGCTGTCCTGCGTAAAAGACCACAGCTCAGCCCACCTCTCCACAGCCTCCCCCAAAAATGCTCCCTTCTCCCAGAGTGTTCCGGCTATTTCTTTAAGAAATTCTTATTACAAAAACGCAATCAGTTTTCTCAGTGGGTTTTAATTGAGTAGCTACTATGTTTTGATATTGTAGAAAAAATAGAAATGTTCAAACTTAAAGGGGTCTGTATTTTAACAGTTTAGTTTTATAAAGAACTTTCACTTGCTATAATAAAGGAAATACAATAGAAATCTATTTTTTGTAAGCCCATGTGATGATAATTTATATATATATGTGTGTGTGTATATATGTGTGTGTGTGTATATATATGTGTGTATATATGTGTGTGTATATATATGTGTGTGTATATATGTGTGTGTGTGTATATATATGTGTGTATATATATATAGTGATGAGATCACGGAAGCTTATTTTTGTTCCCTGTTCAGATTTCCTGTGTGTGTCTCTGTATCTCCGTAAACAGTAGAAGCTCAGGAGGAAGGGCCACGTCCACTCCTGTTGCTCATGTTGATGTGGTGCCTCACTCTTTGCCTCTCTCATAGTAGGCACATGAATAAATAAATAAATAAATAAATAAGACTTGTGTTCAATACAGTTTTTGTCTAAATACACATATAATGTTTAAGACAAAATTGCAAACAGAGCAGAATTGGATAGCATGTACCATACTTTAAAATCTAGTGTCCTCGGGAAGGGGAACATCACACACCGGGGCCTATCATGGGGAGGGGGAAGGGGGGAGGGATGGCATTGGGAGTTATACCTGATGTAAATGACAAGTTGATGGGTGCTGACGAGTTGATGGGTGCAGAACACCAACATGGCACATGTATACATATGTAACAAACGTGCACGTTGTGCACATGTACCCTAGAACCTAAAGTATAATAAAAATAAAAAATAAAAATAAAATAAAATAAAATGTCCTTTGTGTATTGGTAGCTACATAAAACAAAACATAAGAAAGATGAAATTTAATCAGGCACAAGAAGAAACTTGGAAGTTATTCTTTCTCTTTCTCTCCCCATTAAAATCCCTTCCTTCATACCAGTGTGGTAGTTGTTTCTCTTTTGTTTTATGATGTAAGAAGATAGATTACTTTTTTATTAGTGGCAATGGCAAAAGGATTTATTTCACTTGGTGTAAAATATGCACAAAGGGAGACTTTAAACAATGAGTTTTGGAATTTTTGCAATTAAGCAATCAGTGTTTCTCTCCATACTCTAAAACACAGTCACAAACCAATAATCTGTTTCACCACCTCCTAAAGAATTTGTGCTCTCAGAGGTTTAGTAAAGATTTCTTTCTCTACATGATTTTGTAATGTTTATGTTAGACTGCTGCTGTTCTGGAGCTGGGGAGTCTTTTAATATTTCAACATTTTCTATTTGAATAAATGCTTTTGTGCTTTACCTCTTGAGTCTGTCATCCCTCTACGTTGCATGCATATATTAGACATCTGCACAAACACACAAGTGCACATGGTAATGGCATGCCTTCCATTCATTACCCACATACAAGAGCCCATGTCATGATTTAACTTCCCTGAAGCAAAAATTTGATTAAAAACTCGGGTGATTACATAAAATTATATGAACTCTCACATTTGTTATACTTAAAAACAAGAACCTTATCTTCCTAAATGCTTCTTAAGTAAATATTTCCCTGCAAGCCAGTCAGTGCTGAATATATACCCATCTTTAGTTCCTGAAAGGGAAACAGTATAAGGATGTTGGAATAACGCTTTGCTACACATCAACACTATTATACTTCTAGAGGCAACAGCTTTTGCTCTCAGTTCAGTATCACTCAGGGCTGTCAAAGTTTCTGTATCCCTCATGCTACTGTCTTGGAGTTTTTTCAAAAGCTACTGCTTGTCCTAGTAGTTTTCCTAGAACTCCAACAATCTCAAAGACTTTGAGAACTATCTCAAAATTATTTCTTCTTCAGAAAAAATTAGCATTAGAAAAAATTAGCATTAGAAAAAATTAGCATAGAATTCTTAGAATTTTCAAAATTTCTCCTTGAACCATATATTTTGGATTGAAAACTCTTTCTGTTAGAATCCTTCGAGAATCCGGATAGTCCTTTGAAAAGGTTATCTGTAGTAGTAACATTTAGAATTGAAGCATGAATAAAATATCTTTGTGTCTGTAGTTAAATTAGGCTACCTATGTTTTTCTTTACCTAAGGAATAGTAAAAGCTTTTTTTTAAAAAAAAAAAAAAACAACAAATTTTGTAGATCCCCAAATTTATAAAAACAATGTCCTTTTTAATTGTACACATCAGATAGTGTCTGAGCTTGTATGTTTTTTACGTTTCCGTCCTCAGTCCTGAACACAGTCTAACACAAAGAGGACAGGTACTTCCTTTAAGAATGCAGCTATTTTCACAGCTATAAGCCTGATGTGAGTGCAGCATCTGCTCCAGACAGGGATGAGTGAACCCAGTCAGACTTGGGGTTTGGAGGAGGTCAAAATCTATTCTGCTGATGTTTCTGTCATGTTTATTAAATTGCATTTTTTTCCAAATGCAATTACACTTTTAGGAAATATTGCAGTTATTTTAAAGAGAGGGCATTTTTGTACTTCCGGTGGACTTAAACCAATAAAACCTGCTTTTTGTTTAATCATTATTGGTGCCCTAGGTATATGCTTTGAGCTCTCCTGCTATGGGTCTCAAGTCCTGCTGCTTAGAAACAGTAAGTAACAAACTCTACTCTTGTTTGGTTTTTGCCATAAGAAGAGATTTGACTTGGGTTATCATTTTAAGGTAGGAGTAGGCTCCAGTTTCTGAGAACTGAGCTCCCCTTCCTATTTTAATACCACCTTTGAGAAGACGTATTTGAGAAATCATGTAAGACATTACAAAATGATGAGGCAGAGCTTCCGTCTGTCGGCAGTGGGAAACAAGAATCAAAGACTTCATCTCAAATAAATGAAGCAGTACAGATTAATTAAATCGATAAATTCTCCAAAGCACATCCTGGTTAAGGGGTTTAAGGGAATTCTTTCCATTATGTGCAAATCACCTGAAGGTGTTGAGCCATCATTTGCGCGTAAGATTCACTCCATCTATTAGAGGCCCTAGAAAGGAAGGTTTACAAATAGATTCTGAGCAATGTTCGTTTTATTTATTATCCAAATGGCAAAACAACAGCCACAGAGAGAAACCTGGATCTGTTTTGCAAATGAGTGATCTGTCGTTGGCACCGTTAAAAAGACGTGCAGTGATGAACGTGGCCAGATTTGAGTTAAAGATCCGTAGGAATGAGATGGTCCTTAACGCTAAAGATAATAACTGCCCTCTTTCACCTTTGCATCCCCACTGCTGGGTTTCTCTTTCTGATCCATGGGAGAATTTGCTCGTACACAGTGTGGCCCTGTTCCTCGTGAGGCTTCAGCTGGTGTGACTATTTGTATCAGAACTGAATTAGCCGTTCAGTTACACAAACACGAGGGTCCTAGTTGCCCTCTGCCTTGGAAGCAGCTCAGCGAAACCACCCTCAATTCCACAATTTTAAGCATACATAGCTCAAAAAAGCTTTCAAAAATTTCACCTCTTAGAGAGTTGAAATAAATTTCCTTAAAATCTGAGTCACCTGAGCATTTACATCACATTTCTCTTCAAACTTGAGCACACATGCTACTCTTCTTTGTTTATAGGAATACATTATTTATTGGACACTATTTCTTAAGTACAAAATCCCCTCCTTAATATAAAGATGGAATTAAATGACCTGTCTGTTATGTTTTGAGATTTAAAAAATGAACATTAACTATTGATCATTTTTATAATTTAAAACAGATGATACTTAATTCCAATATATATGTATTTTATAACCCAAAGAGGATTTACCATTTTGCTGCCAGAAACTACATACTAACTGTATTCATTCACCATCAATAAAATAATACAATGTAATTATTTTGCTGCTCTTCCTACTCAAAACCTATGACTAGAATAAAAGGTGATTAAATATCCACAGTGCATATGGAGGGCCTGGGAAAGTCAGATTAACTCTTTATTTCCAAATATAGATCATTCTTCAGAAACGTCTGCTATCTTTGCAAGTGGCCAAATTTGGGGGGCTGGAGGGATATTGTGGATCTCTTGAAAAGCAAACATGTCCATTTCTAAGTTGCTAATATTTGGATGTGGTTTCCGGGAAAATGGATTCACTCATAAAATTTGCAGATGGAGATTCAGGGCCTAAGAGGCCTGTTTGCTAGGGCGTTGCTTACACAACGTCAGGCAAGCAATCAGATAAAACAGCCCGGTCCTCCATTCCTTTTCAATCAAATAAACGAGTAAATAAAAGCCCAACTTTAATTGCTGAACAGGGATGTCTTGATACTGAGACAGTAACATATGTGAGCAGAAGAGGAATTCTGGTTCCAGGTTCCTAAATTTCTCAATGTTCCCTTCCCTTCCTGTTTCTAAAGTTTCACCAGACCACATTAGCCGTGCCTGTGAACCAAACGTTTGATAAGCATTGTTTCTTCTCTTCTTGAATGGAATGTCTCTATTCGATATTGGTACACTCTTAATGGAGGTCTAATATATCAAAAGCTAGGAATAAACAATCGTCTTTGAAAAATCAAGGATTAAACAGCATCTGTTTCTCTGAGCGGAGGAAAAACTTTTAATTGTAAAGATAGAGGTTAATTTAGTTTCATTCTATTCGCAAATACTTAGCAACACGAATCAGGGTTCTTGGCCACACACCATGCGGGGTGCAGCCCGTGCTGCTTTTCTTGAGCTATCCTAACCACAGAGACGGCGTCCACACGCAGTAGTTTGAATATTCTGTGAAGGGCAGTCAGGCTTTTCATAGTTCACTTGGCATCCACTCACCTTTATTCGTATATTCGGTTTCAAAATAGCAATAAGCACTTTTAAAGTCTCGCTTACAGTGTGGAAAATTATCCTTTTAGAAACCTTGTGAGCTAGTAATTAAGAACCAAATTTAAAACTGCAATATCTATTTGGATACAATATTTTTAAATGATGAGAAGCAGAGTATTACAATAATTTTGGTTTCAGGAGTTGTTCAAAATTGTTCATACTGCAAAAATACTGACCTTCATTTTCTACTATTTTGGAAAAAGAAGTAGAGAATTATAAAAATTGCTCAAATGTTTCGGCTGTTTTTACCGTGTATATACATATACATACATACATACATAGTAATATACATGTATATATATAATATGTATGTGTGTATATATGTCATACTATATATACATGTATAGTTTTAAAATTGAACATTAAAAGCTTTTAGGGCATAAGTTATCTTTTCATGCCTCAAAAAAAAAAAAAAGACAATTTCCTTTTCTGAGCTTCCTTACATAACGCTCTCCTGGGGTGGTGCTTCTGCAGGAACCGACTCACCCCTGTTTAGCTGTGGATACATGAATCCCATATTTTTATTCTGCATTCAAACTCGTTCATCATATCTAATGCCCTTGAAGCAATCTCCAATTACTGTTATTACACGGGTCACTAGAAACCAGAGGCACTAATACAGATTTTTTAAAAAGAGAAAGAGGAAAAAAACAAGCACCACACAATTAGATGCTGGTTAACGGTTGAATCAATTTGATTTTATCACGAAATCCAGCCCTTCCTCCTGAGCTGTCTGTGAGCGAGATAAGCGGAGGACGTGGGGCTCCGGCCGGCGGTGCAGGGCTGTGTCCCTCGCCAGCCAGGGTGACACCGGCGGGGACGACTGTGGCATTGCAGGGCCTGCGGAGCCCACGGCCGCTCTGCCCTCATCCTCAGCACAATCTTTCTATTTCATTAATTTTTCATGGATTTTCATTTCACAGCAAGCCGGCGTCTGCCATCCATCTGCTCGACTTATTTTGTTCCTTTTGCCAACTTTTTATTTGCATTTCACAACATTCAGCAACCTGCCCGTTCCCCACACCTTCCCATGACTCATGGCTTTACTTTTATAGAGCTACCTCGTGCTCAAAATGCATTTTCAAGTTTCTAAAACTCCGTATAACCAACCACTCTAGAACAACACCTAAATTTCAAGTTAACTTATTTGGCTGTCAAATGCCTCAAAGAGGTGTCCTGTGCCAAAGCTCAAAAGCAACCCGAGGGGCCCCGGATGGTTGCGGATCCTGCATGGCCAGTGGCTCCCGAAGCCCCTTCCCCTTTCCGGTTAATGAAGATTGACACGCCGCTTCCAAAACCCCAGGCTTCAACGTACCTTGTGGAACCAGCTGACTTTGGATTGGCTCTCAATCTATTTCCAAATATGTTTGCCTTGAAAGAGCCTTTTTCAAAGAAAAATTCTGGAAACTTCAGTCATTTTATACATTGTACACAGTAATGGGTAGAAGATTAAAAATAGTTCATTTGCAAAATGACTTTCATACCAATGCGTAGCTTCTTTTAGAAAAAATACATTCACCAAAGAGAGAAAAACAGATAGACAAAACAGAATATATGCACTGTTTTAATAACTAAAAACATTTAAGAAATTCCTCATACATATTACCCTGAAGTTATCCCGGGGTTCAGAGATTTATTGGCATATTTTAAAGTGATTTATTTTTATATACTATACTGTTTTGATGAGTTCTGCCTCTATTCTACCTGGCTGAACTGATACTAACAAAACAAAATCTTTAAGCCTTTTCCTTTATTAGTTTTTGGATAAAATGTATCCTTTCATAACACTTACGCATTGAGCTATTTCTAATACAGGCAGATATTACTCTCTATAACCACATAATATGGATTTGGTTGTACATAATTACCTTGTATAATTCTACCAAGAACTATAAAATAAAGTGCAATCTCCTGTTACTCTCTGTGAGATATGAACTCTGTGGGTATTTAGTGATGGCAGGTAACAGTCATCATAAACTCCAAGTGCTATTCTTTTCCGAACGCCTCTGAATGAGGTAGGCGCGGGACATACTGACGTGTCTGGCATGTGTCATGGGATATGAACATCGCTTTGCCATTGATGTGAAAATGAGAAAGGTTTTCCCTGTCCTTCCCACAGTTTTTTTTTTTTTTTATAGCAACTTGTTTTTCTCTCATATGAGAGTCAAATTTTGGCATTTTTTCATTTACATAAAAAATTTAAATCATTTATGAATAATTTCTAAAAGAAAGTCCCTACTGAAAAATAACACAGAAAATGCAAAATTGTACAACACTAGGTCCCAGTAAAATAACAGAAGTAGGATTGATGTGTGGGGAGACATATTCTGAGAATCTTCTTTAAAGTTTATCTGAGAGAGGAATACAGGTTCCTGCCAAATAATACCTGAAAGTCATATTCTGTGACAAAGGTTTTTTTTTATTTCTATTTTTTTTTTTATTTTTAAAGATACGTACGGCTTCCTTTGTGGCATGGTAACTAAAATATACCTTCCACAGGCAAGAATAATATTTCCAAGACTATGGATTGTACTTAATGAAAGTATTGTGTCCTGACCACACTTCAGCTGTAGCCTTGGCGTGCTTTATTTCAGAGCTCACAGATCATTTTGATAAGAAGCGTATGATGCCAAAGTCACTCTCAGAGTCACACATAGAAAAGGAGCCAGATGTCACCACACTGGGAAACTAAAAGTTATCTTGCATCTTCAGAAATGATTCTTGTCCCTTAGACTATGTGGAAATACGCGTCTCACAGGCAAGAGGGTCAGCACGTATCTTAATCGTCTTTATTCCCCTAATAAGACAGCCCTTACTTTGTGCTTCTATCAACGTCTTCAGTTACACCCGATAGAGACACACTAGAATTCCTTAACAGTCTCTCATACACACGTGGATTTTAAATTGTGGCAAGTATAGAGTTTTAATATCAGATAAGCTTAAAAGCTGAGGTTATTCTATTCATTTATGATTAAGATTCATAACAATTAGGACATAATTTAAACTCACCATTTTTTTTATAAAATAAAAAAATCAGCATCTGTAATAACTAGGTATTATAGATGAAATAATCAATTCCCAGGAAAATGCAAATAAGTATTTAATGTGTCTCTTAGCTGGCTATGTTACCTTTTAATTTGATCAGGTACATCTACATGGTTAACGTTTCCCCCAAAATTGAATATTTAGCAGTTTGATTTCACTTTCCTATCAAGATAGCTGCAGGCAGGTGCCATGGGAAATTCTCCTGCACGCCAGAAATCTCTTCGTAATAGAAATCAGTGTATAAATCCTCAATGCCCTTTCTGGTTTCAATTTTTGGCTATGAAAATTAAGGGACTTGATATATTCAAAATAATCAAGGTATGGAAATATTTGCTATAGGAGTTTTATTTTGAATCACTAAAGTTAAGTTTGCAGCAAATGAAGACTTTCCCCAGATTTCCTTTTTCCCCCTAAATTGAATACTTTCTAAGCCAGCACGACTGATGCTTCATGGTAAGGCAAGTGAATCTGGAGAAAGGCAACAATTTCCTCCAGTTTATATTTCTATAAACTGCATTATTGTGAACTATTACTCCACGTTCTTCAACTCCAAATGTTTAAACAGACTAATCAAAAATATTGGGAAACGTGAACACTTGAAGTGTAAAGATGATGCTTCCCTTTTCCTCTTTTAAAAGTCGTATTCATTATTCAGTCCGGTGACTTTCTCAATATCAATGCCACTTTGTGTTGGCATTATCTCTGAAGGACACTAACAGGTCTGTTTCAAAATGATAATTTCAAACAACAAAGTGAATCGCAAGCGCACACTTAGCAGCTGAGAGGTAAATGAGAACCACAACCTCACTCCCCTTCTGAAACCAAAGGCTCCAAAGCCTTTTGAGGAAGTTGTAGGGGCCAATCGCTCCCAGTGTTCCTGACATTCGGTCATAATGAATGTCTGTTTGCTATTGACATGTATGCCTTCAGACTGTCTGGGTAATTTCTATTATTGCAAGAAACAATAAAGGACCTGGAGACGGTTAGAGGGCATACAGGAAATGGTCTGGTAGAAACTTATCTTAGGCCAATGCAAAGATGAAAATTCTCCGGGAAAGATGGACAACCCCAAACATACCTCAGGTTGCCTCCTGCTTTCAAACAACTGGCAAAGCTGATCAATTCTAGCTGTGTTTTCCCAACCGTTCTTTATACTCCTCCATCACTTAAAAAAATCGGCACATTTCAAATCATGATTAGAACTGAACTTTCTCCTGCAGGCTCACTAGGAGCTGACAGTAACAGGCTCCTCTTTGGGAGAGAAGGGTCGGCATGAGAAGAATCTTTGAATCCTTCGTGGCGTGCACGCGGGCGACAATGGCAGTGGGGGCATTGCTCTCATATTGGAGCGATTGCTAATTTTGCACAATCCCCAATGTGAAAGCCGTCGCTTGCTGTAGCATTGACTAACTTCAGCACGGCCCAGCCCCGGGAATATCAGTAACAAGGCACAGCCTGAGTTTGTCAGTGGCAACTGTCAGCCGGCTGCTTTTCCTGCTTTCCTGGTTTGCGGGTTTTTTTTCTACCACTAACAAAATAGGATGCTTCTTTCTGTTTTCCTGTATTCATTTCTGCTTATTTCTCCAAGGACGAGCCCTGTGTTCTCTTAACGTCCCAGTGTTTACAAATCGACGGACACCCCATTGAGTAAAAACTGCCAGCCAATTTGGGGAGGCGATCGCAGGGCTTCGCCCACCCCTTCCTCGGGGACGGTTTGGATGGGAGTCGCTGGCGCGAGGGCTCGTTCCCCCGTTTTTGGGTAATTCCTCTGGCACCGGGAGACGAGGTGGCCTCCGGAGGGCGGAAGGCAGTGCCCTCCCGGCCGGCCAGTGGGGACTGCGGGGCCCGGAGACGTGCGGGGTCCACCGGGAGCTCCTCGCCGCCCTCGCCCCACTTCGTCCCGGTCCCTCAAACATGTCACGGCGTGGCTGCTCACTGTCCCCTCTGGGCACGAGGAGGCCCCAGACATTTCCACGGGATCTGAACTCCCGAGCGCCCTGCGCGGAGCGGCTATCCCGCCAGCACCCCAAAGTGAAGCTGCTCACAACGGACAAGCCTGGAGACCCCAGGAGAGGCCGGGGTGGAGAAGCGGGGGTGGAGGGTGCAGGGGCCGGCGCGCCACGAGGTCTTACCTTTCCGCTTGGACCTCCGCCGCCTCCTCCTCTTGGACTTGCATTTGAGTTGACTGCTCAGCCCTCCAGAGCCTCTGCCGCTCGCCAGGACTGAGGCCATGGCCGAGACCCAGGCGCGGAGCCCAGAGCCGCCTCCCTCCTGCACCTGCACCTGCCTCCTTCCCGGCCGCCGCCGCCGCCGCCGCTGCTGCGAAGCTTGAGGTTGCAAACCCGGGAGCGGCTCACTTTTCAGGACCGAGCAGGAGAGCGCGCTCCGACCGTCTCTCTCCGTCTCTCAAATCGTTTTCTGTGACTTGCTCCCACTGGGCTGGGAGCCTCGGCTGCGCGTCTGGCGCGAGCTGCTCCCTGGTCAGGGAGGGCGGGGAGGGGCGCGCGGCGTCCGGAGTGCTCCGAGCTTCCCGCGGGCTCTGCCTCCTGCTCCGGGCTCCCAGCGCTACTTTTGCGCCTCTGCTAGTTGTTTGGCACCAGCCACTTTGAAGCCAATCACGCAGGGAGCTTGTCTATTTGCTGCCGCAGCGTCTAATTAGATCCAATCACAACTGCTTTCGGGCTCTGACATCAGCAGCAGCACCAGCCGCACCGCCGCCTGGCAGCTTGCAAACTCAGCTCCCATTTGGACGGTGAAGCTCCCAGGACCGGCGGCTGGAGCGAGGCTGCTCCCGGGGAACAAGGACGCGGCGCGGGTGCGTCTGGGAAAGGCCCGGGGAGCCTCCGGGAGGGACCCTGCCCGGGAGGACGAGGCCTCCTGCTGCAGCCACGCGGACTGCTCAGCTCGCCCTGCTCAGAAAGACACAGGAACGGGTTTCTCCAACCAACAGTTTTTAACTAGTTAATTCATTATCATGCTCCTTGTGTCAAGGGGGGGAAATACCTCTTTCGGAAATGCAGAGACCGCACTTCCTCAGAAACGGACTGAGGTTTGCAATTCCCCAGGAGACAGCGTCCTGAGGGGTATTTATTCCTCAGAGCCTGCATGCTTGTCTGTTTGCTTGTTTGTTTGCCTCTTGTCTCCCCCTCTTCATATTCCTTGGCCGTTTCCATTGCAAAAGATAAATCTTGCATAAAGACAGAGGTTTTGGGATCTGAGTCTGATTTTTGCCGTCAGGAATTTCATGTGTTGCTTTATTTAGGGAACAATGACACAAAAGGAAGAGAAGGCTCTCATCGGAGAGTTTTGTTGTCAAATGTAACATTTGGATGAAAGAAACTAAGATTTACGAAGAAGTGGATTGCACATTGAAATAGTTTTAAGCAATTTTTTTTTTTTTAAGAAATGTCCTATGTTTCAAGATTATACTTATGGAACCCTAGAAGTCTTATGTAAAATATAAAGAGGAATAGAATCTGGTAATCATCATTGCATCTTGTATTTAAATCACATAAGCTTTTAATTATCATGCTCCTTGTGTCAAGGGGGGACAATAGTCATGTTTTTTTAAAAAAAAATCCACTCTAAAATTCATTAGTACACATTAACATGTTGATATAAAAATGGCACACAAATATTTCTGCTATTCATTGCCTCACATGCAACCTTTTCAAGCTGCTTATGGGCCTAGAAATTTCCAGATAATTTTTCTTATAAGAAAAAATAATCACTCGGGGGAACATTGGAAATAATTAGGACATTCCTGTGTTGTTATGTGCTGAGCTGATAGAGCGTAGCTCAGTTTTCATTGATGAGAGACAGTCAGACATTTGATTTCAAATCTTAACTCTACTGCTATGACCTTGGGCAAGTTAAACCGTGCCTCAGTTTCCTCATCTGTAAACTGGCGATAACAACGTCACCCACCTCATAAGTTCATTCATACTCTTGGCTCAGTATCAACCAGTATGGACAGGAACTGGAACATGTTAATTACTCCATGATTATTTATTAAATTTTTTCCAGCAAATAATTTGGAAGGAATGAGCGTATGTTACAGACAGGCCTCAGAAAGACAAGGCTTCTGTATTTTCCTTTGAGAACCTTCTAGTTCAAGTCAGACTGAGGACCACCATCAAACTAACATCCCTCTTCAGTGCTGGCTTCAACAACCCTGTTCCCATGACAGCACAGCTCAGCTCTACTGATAATTCCCAGCGAGGGTTAAGAAGGCACACAGCTCTCTCACTTCTCTGCAATATGCAACATATTTGAGTGCTTAAACTATATCGAGAAACACAGCGCTAGGACTCTGCCTGTGAAACTTCTGAGCTTCACACAATGTGCCTGCACTAATCCAAAGTTGCCCTACTTCTGTATCTGCAGGAAACCTAACAGGAAGTGGAGTCACCGAAGGAAGGTGCTTCAGACGAGCTCCACAGACACACACAGCCCCCACAAGGTGGTCAGCATTTATTAATGGCCCCAATAGCTCCATCACCACACAGAGCAACTGTGCTGTCTGGGAGACTTGTATACACTGACCCCTGTTTCACTCAAAGGGCAGGTATGGTGGCCGGAAAGTAACGTGTCTAAATTATATGTTCTTCTGATGTTGGTGGAGTGGGGAAACAAAGCTGAAATCTGTCTTTGAACACTTCATTTAGACCCTAATTTGAAAGTTAGTCAAGATCAAAATTTTGGCAAACCTTTTTCTCGAAGTTCCTCCAATTCATTCATTTTTGTATAATTTATGAAAATGCTGTTTTCACAGAGATACATGCTGTTTTCTGTATTTTATTTATTTTGCATAAGACGATGCATAATAGATGATGCTAGGGTGATGGCTGGGCGAGAAAGCGTTTGCTTCTCATCACAGAGAGGCTTTAAAGAAGAAGCTCGCAGCCACAAGTACGTTAACTCCAGCGTGGTCTCCAGCACGTCTCACTCTGCTGTTGCAAGCAGGGCTGCGAGTGAGCAGTGCTGGTAAGCTGCCATTCCCCAACGAGCCTCCTCACCTCCTGCCTGTTTCCCACAGCGCCTCGGCGCAGCTTGGCAGCGTGGTGGGATGAGCAGCAGTTGGAAGAGGCTTCAAGAGCAAGAGCCAATCTCGCCCGGTGCCCATCAGGAGATGTCGCTGTGGTGTCCCCAGCTACTTCATGCTCAGTCCCTGCTCTTGCCACAGAACAAAGCGCTAGCAGAGAGGTTGCAAGGAGGAACCAGGCAGCTACAAAGCCAACTGCAGCCCGGCATGAACCTATTGGGGAGGGGAGGAGATGGGTGAGGCACAGACAGGAGCCCTTGGCTGGATGGGAGGGGCAGTGCTGCCTCCACAGTGAGTCCCCACACCCAAGTGGCAGGTGTGTGCCGGAGCAAGTGTGTGACCCTTTCTCAATCAAGGCCAGAAAGGGTCCTCCTGTTGGAGTTGCTTAAAGCTCCCCCGACTCACCGTTGTTCTCATCAGTCCTGCAATGTTCCAGGTCTCCTGTGTGATATTTTGCTTGTTTCTTCAAGGTCTGTCTCTCCGTAGATCACAAGCACCACAAGAGGCAAAACCACGTCTCTCTGTGGCTTTGGTGCCCTGCAGGCACCGATGTGGGACACAAGTGTCCTTGCCTGGCAGATGCTGATATCTACCACTGGGGCAGTGCTTGCTCTGCTCAAGGTATGGTTCTGAGCTTAAATGTTACAGTGACTCTCATTTAATGCACAAGACCTCGATGGCAGCAGGACTGAAACAATATTCATTTTAGAGATGAGGAAGAAGAGGCTCAGACAACTTAGGTAACTTGCCAGAAGTCACACAGGTTACTAGTCACGATTCACACTCAGCGCATCCTAACTTCACAGCCTGGGGTTGTTACCACTATGCCCTGCTGGTATTTTATTCTGCAGCCTGAAATTGGTGGATGTTGTGAACTTCCACAAGCCTTCTTGAGATAAGCAAAAAAATACATTAAATAGTGACTCAAAGCTTCAGTAAGCCTACGTGTGTGCATAGTATACACACGTATAAAAAAATCAGAATTTTTCTTTCCTCAGAACGAACATATGATGTGGACAGAAAGACCTTATCATCCTCATTTTTCCCCTGAGGTTACGAAGGTGAAGTGTGAAGTCTGGATTCGTGTCATGTTGCCAGATGGCAGCAGAGCCACGACCTGAATGGAAGGTTCCAATCAATACATCCCCAAAATAACAACCATGAGGAACTTCATAGAATCACGTAACTGCCCTGACCTTTTATTTCTGCAAAAGAGAGACCTAAGGCATCCTTCCTGCGGCTGACCACACAGATTGCATCTTTTAACCCGAATTCAGGTCATCTTGTGTCCACTCCCGAATGTTTTCCTCTCAACTCCTTGACCTCTCTGAAGACATGGACAACTATTCTTTGCTTCAAAGTCCTGATGGTCAATACTGACTTATAATACTTCGGTTCTTAATGCATTGCAATGTGTGTCTTTCCAGATAGTTAATTTAAGGGGTTGATTGACTCAATTTCTTATTGGTTTCCCAAAACAAGTAACGCTGACAAACAAACATGATTTCTTTAGAATCAGAATGCTAGTGAGTATCCCCTTCCCTCCATCAGACAATTTTACCAGGTGGAAAACAGCAGAACAAAGGATTCCCTGGAGATGCTTATGTTTGCTTACTCACTTTGTCATCACATATGACACACAATTATGACTTTTTACAAGAAATAGCACAAGGGGACTTTTTTACTCTTTCATCTTCAGCCATTGCTCTTAAATTTAAATAACTCACATCAAAGAACTTGGGCACGAGACCTGAAAGCATTGCCAAACAATATTGTGCAACATACCTACCATGCCACATGCACGTGTGTGCACATTCTCCTCAAAGGGCAAGGAAGGAGGCTGGTGAAGCGGAAGGGGCAGCAGAGAAGTCCCAGGATGCAGAGAAGCTTCTTGAATATGAAATGCTCTTTATCCTACACTTTTATTAGAGTTAGTTTTTTTTTTTTTTTTTTTTTTTTTTTTTTTTTTTTTTTTTTTTTTTTTTTTTTTTGATGGAGTTTCGCTCTGTCGCCCAGGCTGGAGTGCAGTGGCGGCATGATCTCGGCTCACTACAAGCTCCGCCTCCTGGGTTCCCACCATTCTCCTGCCTCAGCCTCCCGAGTAGCTGGGACTACAGGCGCCCGCCACCTCGCCCGGCTGGTTTTTTGTATTTTCAGTAGAGATGGAGTTTCACCGTGTCAGCCAGGATGGTCTCGATCTCCTGACCTTATGAAATTAGTTTTCCCCTTTGTTCATTCTTTTTCTCGGAGGCATGCCTACAGTTTGAGAGCACCAAATGCACACTTAGGAATTTCCTGAATGGAGTTGGTGTGGAGCAGGCGGGGGGATCACTTGAGGTCAGGAGTTCGAGACCAGCCTGGCCAACATGACGAAACCCCGTCACTACTAAAAATACAAACATTAGCGAGGTATGGTGGCACATACCTGTAGTGTCAGCTACTGGGGAGGCTGAGGCATGAGAATTACTTGAACCCAGGAGGTGGAGCTTGCAGTGAGCCAAGATTGCGCCATTGACCTCCAGCCTGGGCAACAGAGTGAGACTCCATCTCAAAAAAAAAAAAAAATAAATAAAATAAAATAAAAGGACAGTACTTGGAAAATACAAGTGAAAAAAAAAATCCTACATACGTAGTCACAAGAGCAGACTCCAAATTCTGCTTCTGTTGGTGCTATGGGTCTAACACACTGGGGAAGACATAACCCTTTCTGAACACCATCTGTAAAAAGAGGGGAAATGACGGCACAGAACTGCTATGGCGATAAAGAAAAAGGATGTGAATTTCTTTGTGAATGATCCTGACATGCCAAAGTCATGTAAGATGTTTAGTGTCCTCTTTTAACACAGTTGATTTTAATCACTAACGTACCTGTGACCAGGTGAAAGCACCGAAAATCAAGATAGTCTTTCAGATCGAGGGAACGCAGGGATGGAGGCTTCCATCTCGCAAGCCCTGGAGGCTCCCAGGCCCATTTATTATGCAGCGCAGGTGACCTCAAGTCATCCATCTTTCCGCAGGGCTAATTGTAACAGCTGATTCCATTTCTTCCTGTGGGTCCGGGTCGTTCGTGCGAGGGCTCTGCCAGCTGCAGGGAGAATGTGCTGATCAGTTGTTTTATGATATCTGTGGCCTTTGGATAGAGTGAAGTATGGTATTTTACTACTAAATATTTGTGCAGGATATGAGAAATAATGGCCTGAAATAATCCTTTTCAATATCCTAGATAGGTTCAATTACTTACATTTACATTGACAATGCCCTTGGTTGCTAGTTTCTGAAATGGCAAACCTTAATATTTTATAGAATCATTAAAATTACCATTATTTAAAGCTACATTAATGCACGGCCCACCCTCGGTGTTTCTTTGTGTCTTAAACGAGTATGGTTCAAAGAGTTATTTTTTTCACTCTTTCCAAATCTTCTCTTTGAACCAGTGATTTTCAAAACGAACGATGTCATATCCCCAGAGCGCTGTGTGACAGCAGGAAGAGAGAAGGAAAACAAAACACAGATGGAATTAATGGTTTGGGGTGTTAATCGATGTAATAAATTGAAAGGAAAGGATGAAAGCTTGTCGGGAATACATTTCTGTTATTTAAACTAGGGTAGGCTGATGTAATGAATTTATTTCAATTTTCCACTCTGATGTTTAAAGTCTAAACACTTCATTTCCTTCTCCGGCTTCCTCGGTTCTCCCAGTATCTGAGGCGCAGGTGCTGTGCATTTGTGAGACTCCAATTCTTCATTTTCCGGCTCTCTCCCTGGCCTTGGCCTTCGGGGACCACATGCAGAGGCCTGAGGGGACGGCTGCTTGTCACGTGGTTTTGATGCTTGAATTGGCATCTCTGGCCACTGAGAGCATTAATTTAAAAACTCTGGATTTTAATTCCGTACATTTGGTTCCAGCAGGGAGAGGAAGAGCCAGGGACACCCTTACTGGGCTCCGAGCAAGGGTGAAGCCTGGGGAACTGGGCGGCCTTGGGTTTCCGCTTCCCGGAGACCCCAGCCTGACTGGGATCCAGGTGGGGGTCAGTGAGAAGCCTCCGATGCAGGCCCCCCCGCCTGTCTCATTTTTTTTGAGTTGACCAATGGGTGAAGTGGACAATCGCTGAGGGGATGCGAGGTTGCCCTGCGAGTCAAAACCACGTAATATTATCCCTTACTGAGTGAGCATGGGCTTCATGAGAGGTAACTGCTCACACGGGCAGAAAATGTTGCTGAACGAGAGTGGATGTGTGCAAACAGTAGGCGATGAGGGACCTTGCTTTGCTACTATTGTGTCCGCTCAGTACTCAAAGGCCGGCCAGACAGCCAAATCCCACGAAACGCAGTGACATCCTCTTATTCCTCAAAATCCTGGGTCCGTGCAGAACAGCCCTTGCTCTGAGGACTCAGACACATGAGGAAAGAAACCCTGTTCCACTCACTTCTGTGAAAAACAGCAGCACCTTCCACCACAAGTGCCAGAGAAATAAGGAAAGTGAACAGGAGGCAGAGGAAGGGGTCCTGCCAGGATAGCGGCCAAGCGCAGAGTCCGTCAGCTGTGGCCCCAGGGTGGATGGCAAAGCGGGGGGACCCCTGTAGCTGCGGCAGATACGCTGGCCGGGTCTTGCTCCTGCCCGGGAGGAAACGGGAAACGAGGGAAATGAAATTCATCCAGGTCTCCTTCCCGTGAAGCCGCCCTTCTCAGCCTCGCCCAGGCAGTTTTGGTCATAGTTCTGAGTTTTCAGCTTGATAATTGTCCTAGAGACATTGGGGTTCCACTAACATTTTCTGAAAATGAAGCCAGTTTTCCACTTCCAGGCTTCCTTTTTCATATTTCCAGATCTCAGAAACATTATTTATATGGCCATCCACGACTTCAAAACCCTGTCCCTCAGGGAAGCTCCCACTGACGAGCTCCGACCCTGCCTGGCCTGTGTCGGGGAAGCAGTATTTCCCCCAAGTATTGGTGAAAATAAAACCCGTTAACACTTGTAAGAGTTACTGAAACGGTGGAAATACACGTGTGCAGGAAAATAACTCGAGCCAGCTGTTGTCTTGCAGAGCACCCGACATGTCTGCAGGCAGCAGACGGGCTCGTGCCCTTCAGCCCCAGGAAGGGGCCCAGGGCTGCGGCCGGAGCCCAGAGGGCAGAGCTGCTGGACTCCCAGTCTTGGCCCTACCGGCCACGTGGGCTGTGGCTTCATGTCCCCGATCTGCAGAAGGCACTGGGTTGTTGTGTGGTTGAAGAATGTCAGCATTTGTGAGGCTCAGAACACTGCTGGGCACACAGAGTGCTGTGCAGATATTTGTTATATCATAGCAAAAAAAAAAAAAAAAAAAAGAAAAAAATGCAGGGATCTCACGTCATTGCTTTAGACAGCAGTGTCGAGGATCTATTTTCGCAGCTGGTGTGCACCTTGGGAACGTATCGTACAGGTGCCTGAGGGCAGGTTGTCTCCTTGTACTGGCTAACTACAGATATTAACTAAATGGACATATTTTATTTTGTTAGATTTTACACTGGGATGGGGTGGGGCGTTAGAGAATACAACATTCTTACTGCAGGTCTCTAATTTCATAGATCCCTTTGTTCACCACAAATATTGTTACAATATATTTGGGAAAAGTCATGGGAGAGACCATTGCAGTCTTTGAAGAAGAAAGAATGCAGAAAGAAGGAGAATAAAACACATTCCAAGAGAAATGAATAAGTACAAGGAAAACATGAAGCTGGTGGAATAGACGAGTGGGTCCCTCTGAGCCTGCAGGGGTGTGTAGACACTGACCACAGGGAGCGAATAGGTTTGGAGCCAAGCAGACCTCAGCCCAAGCTTAGTTGAGTCACCTGCTACCTACATGACAGCTGTGCTGTCCTCGTCTGTGGGGTGTCCACATAAACGTTCATCTCACAGTGTTGTGAGCATCGGGCAAGGTTGCTTATGAGAAATGCCATGTTCCCAGGCACTCACAAACATCAGGAGAGTGTCACCGATAGCCTGTTGGACTGGGACACTGGTTCCCCTGCAATACTTAGGTTAATATGATCACTGTACACAGCAGTTTCCAGGCTGATGCTTCAAAGCTTTGCTGGAATCCAACTGTGTGAGGTGGCATCCCGGAGACATGTCACCGAGGCACCCATGAAGCTGGAGCGGCCTGGCTGTGGGTGGAGGGGATGCGGGGCTATGGAAAGTCACCTTGGTTTTCATCCTGGTCCTTTGCAGCTGCCAACACATCAGAGGGAGATCCGGTTGCCAGGACAGTGGCGGTGATCCATGTAGACTGCAGTTCTAGTGCAATCAATGGATGTGACACATGGCCAGTGCTGGACCTACTGAAGGTGGGGCTGTGTGAGTGCTCAGATGGCAGTGCAGGGCATGGTGGGGCAGCAGTGTGCAGGTACCTGTGAGGGTGGGGCTGTGTGAGCGCTCAGATGGCAGTGCAGGGCATGGTGGGGCAGCGGTGTGCAGGTGCCTTGGAAGGTAGGGGTGTGAGAGCCCACAGATGATGGTGGGGGGCATGGAGGGGCAGCGATGTGCCGGCTGGGTGCCTGTGAAGGTGGGGGTGTGTGAGAGCCCACAGATGGCAGTGCAGGGCATGGCAGGGCAGCGGCGTGCGGGTGCCTGTGCAGCCTCTTGGGCGGGTCTGTGCTGTTGTCCTCCATAACTGCTGGTGGCAGCGGAGCCTGCTGGGTGCAGAGGGCAAGCATGCAGCCTACATCTGCTCTGTGCTGCAATCTGCTCTGGGTGCCACTGGCTGACCCATGGTGTCAGTGACCACCTCCCAGTGGATCCGACGGCCCCGAAAACACTCCTCCTCTTGGCCGGGAGTCAAGAGGCTGGTCATTAAAGCAATAATGAATCCCAGGCTCTCTCCTACAAAACGATGGGAAGGGAAAATCACTTTGGGCTATTATTAAAATGTTTTCAATTTCTTTCGTATCCAGGAAACAGTTTCTGATAAATAAAGGAAATATGCTAATGTGGTCTGTCTTTTTAAAAAGGGAGAATCGAAAGATGCCATTTGAAAAAATTTAATCTTATATCTACAGCCTCCATGTACAATAATATTTCAATAATTTTAGTGTTGGATTTTAATAATTTTGATGTGTAAGTTTTCATGATTTGTATCATTTGTAAATATATTCCTATTTTCTTAAAATAATATTTTCTAGCTGGACACTTTGGGAGGCTGAGGCAGGAGGATTGCTTGAGCCCAGGAGTCAAGACAAGCTTAGGCAACATAGTGAAACCCCATCTCTACAAGAAAAAAAAAAAAAATTAGATGGGCCTGGTGGTGCAAACCTGTAGTCCCAGCTTCTCAGGAGGCTAAGGTAGGAGGATCGCTTGAGCCTAGGAGGTCCAGGCTCTGGTGAGCCGTGATTATGCCACTACACCCCAGCCTGGGCAAGATAGCAAGATTCTGTCTCAAAAATAAAACAAAATGAAACAAAAACAAACTAATAAACAGACAAAAATGATGTTTTCTTTAGTTTTAATTGATAGTACAATATTGCTAAACACTGCTGTAATTGCACTTTTACTAGAGACTCAGTTTTATGGCTGAAATAACCATTTATTTATCTGAAAATGGCTGCATTAATAATTAAATATATTGCTTTTTAGAGTTTTTAAATCCTTAATTTAGTTATAATGGGAAAATAAAAACACTTTAAAATTGTTAATTTAGTAATACGTGTATTCAAAAAAATGCTAAGACCTCAGAATAAATTGGTGGGGTCTCTGCTCTCAGGTTGGACATATTCCCACGTATAATTGCAAACTGGCATATGCCCTGGAGATCAGGTGCACGTTCCCCTTGCTGGATAAGGAAAACCGGAGAGAATAAGACACTCACGCAGGGCATCTCGTGGGTGGCGAGGCTCTGTAGGGAGATTGCTGACACTTGTCGTTCCTCCACTACGTCCCATTTAATCCGTGTTTTCTACGATGTATCTTTGCTTTGCAAATGACACACATTTGATGATCTCGCATCCATTGTCTTTCTCCAAACAGTGATTTACACCCACATTTAGGAAAAATATTTCAGCGAGGCCCATGTTGTGAATTTCTAGAGCTAGCATGTGGCCATGTTTTCTAGGGCTTATAGCACAAACAAACATGGCTTTCAGCAAAACAAATCTTTGATGAAAATTATTTTCCTTGGTAAGCAACACACTTAATTTTATGTTTATAATAAGCTTTGTAAAGATCTCCAGAGCATGCCCCACAATTATTATAAGCACTGTTCATGTCACGTGAATCGCGTAATGTGTACCCGAGTGTCACGTGAATCGCCTGACGTGCACGTGAGTGTCACGTGAATCGCCTGACCTGTACGTGAGTGTCGTGTGGATTGCGTGACCTGTACGTGAGTGTCATATGAATCACATGACATGTACACGGGTGCTTCCACCTCCTGCTCACTTATCATTTTCCCCTGCGAAGTTGCAGGATCTGAACTCTGGAGGGTGAGGTGGTGAGGGATGGGAGTGTCCTCCAGGTGCCCACATGGGGCCCGCTGCCTGAGTCAGCCCCAGTTTCCTGAGGAAGGACTCAAAAGGATTTTCTGGTTCATCCCGGTGAGTAAGTTCAGGTAAGCCCACCCAGAGTTGGGGAAAGGACCATCCAGATTTATTAGCTCAGCCTACCTTGGACACAATTCTAAAGGGAACTTGGATTTAGACTCTAAAGTGAGCTTTTGCTTCTCTCGCTTTTCTCTAGATAATTTGATCTTCCTCATAGCATTGCATGGATTTTATGGACATTTAGAATGAGAGGAAGCCTTGAATGATCAACTATAGTAATGAATTTTCAAAGCTTTCCTAGCCACAGAGGCTCCTGTTCAAATGAAGGGGAAAAACTACAGCTAAGCATATCATGTTTAGACTGTAGAAGATCAAAGGAAAGAGAGTTTTAAAAGAAGTCCTTTAAAAGAGAGAGGGGTGGAAAAGAAACACCTTACCTCTAGAGGAACTAGGATAAGAATTATGTTAGACTTCTCTTCAGAAACCATGCAAGCAAGAAGAGAGTGGAGTGAAATATTTAAAGTACTACAAGAAAAAAAAAGAACAAACACAAATGTAAAATTCCATGTCCAGCAAAATTATCCTTCAAAAGTGAAGAAGACAAGCCTGAGACTGAGATAAAATTTTTACAAAGTACATATCTTATAAAGGACTGGTATCTAAAATATACACACAAAGCACTCTTAAAATTCCACCATTTAAAAAAGCCTATATTAAAAAGTGTGCAAAATAGCTGAACAGGCACCTAACAAACATGATATACAGATAGCAATTAAAGACATGTAAAGATATTCAGCATCATATGTCATTAGGAAATTGCAAATTAAAACAATAATAAGATACTACTACACACTTATTAAAACTATAAAAATCCAAAACACTGACATTATCAGATGTTGGTGAGGATGTGGAGCAACAGGAACTCTCATTCACTGCTGATGGAAATGCAAAATGGCCACTGTGGAAGCCAATTTGGCAGTTTCATACAAAACTAAACATACTCTTAATATAACATGAAGCAATCACGCTCCTTCATATTTACCAGAATTAGGCAAAACATAAGTCTACACAAAACCTGCACACAAGTATTTAAAGGGGAACTTTATTCATACTTGCCAAAACTTGGATGTAACCAAGACATTTTTCACTAGGTGAATGGATAAGCAAACAGTTACATCCATAAGTGAAATACTATTCAGTGTTAAAAAATAATCTATCAGACCAAGAAAAGATATGGAGGAAGGAATCTTAACTGCATCTTAAGTGAAAGAAACCAATCCAAGAAAGTTGCATACTGTACAATTCCAACTCTATGGCATTGTGGAAAAGGAAAAACTATAGAGGCAGTAAAAAGATCAGTGGCTGTCAGAGCTTGGAGGAGGAAGGGATGAACAGGAGGAGCACAGATTTTCAGGGCAGGGAAACTGTTCTGTATGATGCTGTAATGATGTAGATATATCTTGTTATAGATTTGTCAAACCCCATAAAATGTATAGCAAGAGTAAACCCTACTGTCAACTATAGGCTCTGGGTGATAATGATGTCCCAATGTAGGTTTATCAATTGAAAATGTACCATATTCATGCAAGATATTAACAGGACACTGAAGAAGAAAGAATTGAGTTAGCAAGAATTTGGTTTACAGGAAAATCGAATGGTGGAGATTAAAAAAAAAAGGCTACTAATTACAAAATTAAAAATTTGGACAAAAGACCTGTGGTGTTAGAGGTATTAGAGAGAAGGAAAAATATGTGCAAAAAGTATAAAGATCCACAGATAGATCAGTGGAAAGGGACATTTTACCACATGCTCATGTTTTACGACAAGGGACAAAATTCTCTAAGCTTTTCTTATAATGAGAATCATTCTTCTTAGGCAAGGCATATTATTTTATAATACTGGACATGGAGTCTCTTTGAATAGGAAAGTATTGCTAAATTAGGCTCATATTTTGAAACATTATGCAATACTAATTATCTTGACTGCTGGTAGATCACATGAGCTACTCAAAAATAGATGCCTGGTACAGCTTAATACAGTTCATTGATTTATTCCATCTCAATTTCATTTTAAAAGAGCTCGAAACAAAATGCCCTTCAGCTAGATACAACAATTTTCAGTACTTAGCTATGAGAAACCATAGAAAAAGGACAAAAAATAGGTACCAAATAAACTAAAATAAAAAATCTTTGAGAGAAGTTCATAGGGTCAGTACAGAGTCAATTCCGTCTCATCATCGGTGATTCTCAACCTTATTTACTTATCAGAAAAGTTGGGGGAAAGTTGAGACATAGAAAAGCAACCTAAGGACTCCCAACTGATGAATCAGAACCTCTGATATTGGAATCCAAATATTAGCACCTTTTAAAGCTCCACAGGCAACATGAACCCACAGCCAAGTTTAATCACCACTGCTCTGCTCCATGCAAAGAGGAAGGCTGGGGACACTGCTCTGCTCTATGCACATGGGAATACTGGGGACGAGTGTTCTGCATCATCTACCTTGGAAGACTGAGCAAAGCGTTTTCCTCCAGCTAGGTAGGGCAATTTATTTCTCAACAACAGCTGAAGGGCATGTACTTACCAAGTAAGAAAGGGAAGTGCACTAGGAAGTGAGCACACTCCTGCAGGAAAGCTGACTCGCAGTTTAATGTTATTTTCTCTTGCAATCAGCTGAAATACCCTAATAATGCTATTCTTTATCCTCAATGGTTGATTAAATAGCTAGGATAACAATTGCAAGTACATTCTCATTATTTAAGCTTTTCGGAACTGATCACACTCCCAATGAGTGTCTCATCTAAGAATTATGATCTGAACACAAGGAATAGCAGAAATTATCCTTTCAAATATGGGCAATAACAGTGTCCATGGCAGAAAAACACTGCTGTCGTGGTCTTCCTCCCATAAGATTACTCACTCATTCATTCACTCATTCATTGGCCAGATCTGTAGTTAGCAAGCCTTAGAGCTAGATATTCTCCAAAGCATTGGGGAAACTGGTAAGAAATGATTGACTTGTGGCATTGGCCTTCAAGACAAAGTGAGGAGTGAAGGCACCAGTGGGAATGTGTTAAGTGAGAGCAGTGCTGTCCACGGTCCACGGAAGTATGCAGGGCAGGGTGGGAGGGATACGTTATTTCTGTACACCCTGTCTGCGCAACTGGGCTGCAAAGTATTTGTGTGTTTGGAGGAGTGGGGGGATGTTCAAATTATTGATATAAATGGGAAACAACTGTATTTATTTAAGTTGTCCATCAAGCAAACTTGGGAGGATATGATGTCATCAAGCTTTCCCTTGGGACATAGACAGTCGAAAAGAGCGGCTCACCCTCCTCAGCAGGTGACTTGAATCTGTCTCCTGGCTGTGATTTCAAACACACTGGAGCCTGTTCCTGATGACAAGGTTCATGATGACACAATACTGCTCAACGTGATGTCCCGGAGGACCCAGGAAGCAGGCAGCTTTCTAAAAACGGCTATGAGGAAAAACAGTAAATCCACATCTCTGTTAGTCTAAATACTTCCTGCCAGTAGTGTTATAGATTACAGTTTCTACAATCATGAGAAACACTCACCTGGGGTTTGCTACCCACTGTATCTGAGTGTGGATATTAAATACATTGTTCTAAATATTTTTCTCTATAACTCACAACAGAAATTTTCATCATCCTCATGCCTCAGAGGAAATGGCTTATTTTTAAAGCTCTATGAGTACATGTGCTCAAAACCCGAGAGTTTTGCTTCATATATACGTTATGCCTTTGTTTTTATCTACGTTGTCTTTAAAAGTTTTTTGGTGTACATAGAAAAAAAATAAATGAAAGAGAATTTTGACATCTCTCTAGGTCTAATATAAATTCAAATCTTCAAGCTTAAGAAATTTTGACAATGCTCTCGGTTTCATAAGTAATTACTTCGGGTTTATAATTTTTTTTCTGATTTGTTTCTGTTGTAGTTTTCCTTGATAATTATCAAAATGTTCTCTAGAAAACAAAACTGTTAAAAATGAAATTCAGATGTCTGGATAGAGACCTCTTGTTATACAAGGATTTTGCCTATCTCAGTTACCGAGGCTGTAACAAACTAAGATCAAAGCCAAAAGGCCCTTCTGTGTACATTTCTACATGTGTCAAAGTCAACATATTCTGGTATAATTTCCAATTTTTTCCCCGCATACTTTAGGTAAGAATGGTGACTAAAGTATTTTTTTTTTCATTTCTTGTATCATCTGTGTCTCCTGAAATGAATCATAAGGTAAATTGACAGGACTCAGGCTCCTTTTACAGAAGGTAAACGATTTTGTGATATTTTAAAGGTCTCTGTTTGTTAGGAGAGTGTGTGCAGAGGGTGATCCATCTCAGCTCCACTTCCCTGTTAGAAACAAAGTCGCGGTGTAAAGCGATTTCGTCTTTTCTGTGTCGCAAAAGCATGGTCAGCATTGATGCTATTTAACATTTTATCAACTGAGGACGAGAGGAGACGGGAGCTCTTTGAGCGCCCTGCGAAGGCCGCGTGGCTAATGCTGACCCCTGCTCGCCGGGCTGCAGGGCACGGGAAGCAGCGACAATTACGGCTCCACTGCATTTTGCGAGACACAGGGGTCAGAACAATAGGATTGTTGTGCCGCCGAAGAGCAATAATTCAAGTCCTGCTTGCCTGTGCCGAGCTCCAGCCGGCTGCCTAGGCCAAACGTGGCTGAGCAGTCAGCACCGGCTGGAAAGTGATGGACGGCCTTGGGCAGCCCTAGGGCAGGCTTTGGGTCACCTGGGGGGCTTGGGGTGGAGACACCTCGCACAGAAGCTCCCCACTTTCTGAGTTCCCACTTCTCACTCTTGGAAGAGGGAGATGAATCCCTCTTTTACCTCTGAGACAGATTTCTCTGGAAGCCCTGAGTAGCTGGAGAGAAGGGAAGGTCCCTCTGTCTCTGTGGCTCTTCCTGCCCCCTCTTTCCCTCACCCCACACTCCTCAGGGCTGGGCCTCTGGGGACGGGCGGTTACACTGGGTTCCTTCCCACAGGTGCTGCCCTGCTTGGGAGAACCTGGCACGGGGCAAGGACGCTGCAGGCCTCCTGTTTGCTCAGATGCCAGTGTGTGAGGACAGCGAGGGAGCAAAACAAACCCGAGAGCGGAAAACAGCACGATAGGGAAACATCGGAACCAAAGGTCCCGCAGGAATGTGGAGAAATCACCTCTGCAGCTTCAGGCCTGTGGCTGCCTGTAACAGGCTTTGTCTTTTTACCAGCACTTCGTAATAGATTAGTTCTCGTTATGTAAGACATACTTTTCTCTCCTTTGTTCTTGGAATAATACCTAGGAGTTCTTTCTTCTCTTGGTCACAAGTGTGTTTCCCCAGCAGAGCTCGCGCCCGCACTCACACAAGACAGAGGCTGCTGACACACCCTCCACTCTGAGGCCACCCTGAGACTCAGGCCCTGCAGGTCTCTATTATTGGGTTCTAGGAAGGCGCAGTACTATCAACGCTTATCAATGCTTCAAGTGCCGTATTTTCAGGCTAATGTAACTAACCAGAACCCTGTTTTCTCCCGAACACACACACACACACACACACACACACACACACACGCACCAGTAACTTTAACAAATGACGCCAGGGAGACAGACTCTGTCCCGTGTGGCCACAGGGGGTCGCTGGAGAGCGCCGGTCTGGTCTTGCAGGCTCAGGGAGGTCGTCCTCCTGCCTCTCTTATCAGCAAAAGCATCCTCTAAGTCGTCAGGGACACCCTTGCTTTGCTTCAGAATGATCTCATTTGGAACACGTTTTTAAAAATGAAGCAAGAAAATGTAAGAACAAAATCTCTTCCCTAGTACTGAATAAAAGGGGATGCGGTGTGCGGATGACTCAACTGGTCTGTGAAGATAGTCCCCTGCAAAGGCTGCTGTGGGACAGTCAGTGGACAGCCAGGCGCCCAGGTGCTGAACTTCCAGAATAGAGCTGTGGAACCGTGCCAGCAAAACTGGCCTTGGAATAATTTAGAAAAGAAAATTTTATGACATGCTAAGAGAATTAATTATTAAAAACAGAAGAGAAGAAGTCCACACAAAGGAACAGAAAGAACACGGTGATGTTTAGAGAATATGTTTGAAAAACGTAATAATTACTGTGCCTTACCTGGCAAAAATAAATTGAAAATTGAAATGCTGAATCTAAAATAGAAAGTGTAAAGGACAATATTTATTTTATTTTTTGGTGTAACCTGCTGTATCAGAATGAATGGTTAGAGTTCGTTCAGCACTTTGATAAGTATATCTACCTATATTTTGGTAAGTAAATTGCTGAGGTGGTTTAAAAAAATCTATGTGCATACACACATGTTCATGGAAATAAAGGTTTAAAATAAGACAGAAAAAATTCACTTTGGGCTAGAAAAGTGAAAACGATTTCTGAGAATTTTCAGTTAACAAGATTGAGTTATCAATCATGTAAATCTAAATGAGTGAAGGAAAGAATCATAGCTGATCATAAAACAACTGTATACCTGCCACAGATAAGGCACACACAAGATATTCTGCAGGGAATGTGTACATCGTAATTCTTTAACTTTGTAGTATCAAAGGAATAGATGCCTAGGTTTGAAACGTTAACTAATAATTCATATAGTCTTATAGCAAGTTCTGCTAATTTTGATATATATATACACATATACATATAATGAATTTACATCTATGTGTATGAAAATGCACATATATATTTTCATATATATAGAAAATGTGTATATATGCATATATGTATATGTGTATGTGTTTACATATATGTAAAAATATGAATTAAGAGCAGATGAGGCTGGGGTATTCTGAGAATTCTTCATTTAGCAGGTGAGTTTTCATTACTCCACTAAACAATTATTGAGTATGTAATAACCTTGAAATAGAAAAATGGCTTTGCTTCATTTTGGAGATTTATATGCTTGGAGGCAGGAGAGAGATTTCAGGCTGAAAGGCAGAAGGAAGGGAGTAGTCTACTTCATTTCAGTTCTGAGGAAGTCATTCTGAGGGAGTTATTGAAAGGGTTTTAATGGAAGCATGGAGATTTGAATTTTATTTTGTACAGAAGCCATAGAAAATGTTTCAGTAGAAGAGTGGTTGGCTGCTATCAACACAGAGACAAGATCCACCTCAAAATGCCTTTTCTTGTACTCCTTCTATGCTAGGGAATGTATTCCTTCCCACCTCCAATTTTTCTAATTCTGATTTGCCCCCTGAATGAAAAATTCTTAGGAGCCATGAGGGTTTGTAGCACATACACTTGGCCCAGGCCCATAACCAGCTGGATTAGTCATCACCTGCCAGGTGCTGCTGCAGTAACGAATACTCCCAGCATCTGAAAGGCTTACAACAGCAGAGGCTCATTTCCAATCCCGTTGCCTATCAGCCGTGGCCTTGCTCCATGAGGTTCTCCTCATCCTCAAATCCAGGGTGACGACAACCTTCATCTAGGGCTTTGCTGTTCTCAAAGTAGAAGGAAAAGAACGGTGGCTGAACCATGAGATGGCTTTCAAAGCTCCCGCGCAGCCATGATCAACATCACTTTCAGTCTCCTCTCATTGACCAAAGCAAGTAACATGGGCAGTCTGGAGTCAATGGCATGAGGCAGATGAGCCCATTGTGGGAAAGGGCTGGAATCATGGGAGTGGAATGATGCACATTCATCCACATGTGTCCACGTGACCCATGGACACACAAAGCAAAGGACTCAGAATCTTTCCCCAAGTGTTTTCTGTATCATCTTCTTTTTCTTTACTCGTGGTTTGGGCAGTGGGAGAGGGTATGAGGAGGGAAGAGCATCTCTCTGTTAGGAACCTGGGAATATGTGGTGTCAGAGCTCATGGAAGCCATGGCAGCTGGGAAGTCAAAGAAAATAGACTTGAGAAAATAAAGCCTCCAGGAAGAAGGGGCAAGGAGAAAATAAAAAATGAGGTGTGTGGCAGTTCAATCGCACCTGCTTTTCCTGCAGACTGGTTCTTTGAAAAACAGTAATTAAACTGATAAGCTCCTAAAAGAACCTGACAAGAAAAAAGAGAAAAATACACACTTCCAATAGCAGTAATGCAAAAAAACCCACAAAAAAACAAAAAAACAAAAAACAAAACAACAACAACAACAAAAAAACACCACACATCTTGATAACATCAGAAAGGCAATAAGGAAATATTATGAATCAACTTCATACCAATAAAATAGATAGCTAGATTAAATGGACAACTTCCTCAAAACACAATTTGCCAATATGGGTGGAAATGAAATACGAAATCTGAGTATGACATTTATAAAGTAATTCTAATTTGTTATAAAAACATCTTCATAAAAAAGAAATTCTTGACAGTCACACTAAATTTTGTGTAACACTGACAAAATAAATAATTCCAATCTTACCCCAAATCCTTCAGAAAATAGAGGGGAAAAAACATTTTCTCACTCAATTTATAAAAATAGCATATTGCTGATACTAAAATGCAGCAAACTGAGAATTCAAAACTACTTGCTTGATTCAATGAGGTGAACCTATGGAAAAGTCAACAGCCAACATCACAGTTAAGAGTGTAACACTGAACATTTTCCACAAGGCCAGGAATATGGCAAGTGTATCCACTCTTGTTATTTTTATTAAACTTTGTACTTGAATTCCTAGCTAGTGCAATAAGGCATGAAAAAGAAATCAAGGTATAGATATGAGATAGAAGGAAGTTAAACTGTGCTTATTCACAGCACAAATGTAGAAAAATCCTAAGTAATTTACAATAAAGAATTCTACTAGAGCTAGTAATGAATTTAGTACACAGGACACTAAGTTACTATAAAAATCAATTCAATTTTGTATGCTAGCAGCAAACTATGGAAATGTAGTTAAATAATTCCATTTTCAATAACCATTGGAACACATACAACTTTGAGAACCACATTTATCAAAGAAGTGTAAGAACTGTTGATATGGTTTGGTTGTGTCCTCACCCAAATCTCATCTTGAATTTTAACTCACACATTTCCCACGTGTTGTGGGAAGAACCCGGTGGGAGACGATTTAGTTATGAGGGTGGGTCTTTCTTGTGCTGTTCTTGTGATAGTCAATGAGTCTTATGAGATTTAATGGTTTTAAAAATGGGAGTTCCCCTGCACAAACTCTCTTTTTGCCTGCTACCATCCATGTAAGATGTGACTTGCTCCTCCTTGCCTTCTGCCATGATTGTGAGGCCTCCCTAGCCAGGTGGAGCTGTAAGTCCATTAAATCTCTTTTCTTTTGTAAATTGCCCAGTCTTGGGTATGTTTTTATCAGCAGCATGTAAACAGACTAGTACAAATATTCTCTAAAAAGTACAAAACATTCCTGAAGGAAATTAAGGAAGTCCTGAATAAATAGATATGCTAAGCATATGGATTTAAAAAATCAAAATTGTTAAAATGTAAAGTCTTCCCAAACTATTGTAGATTCTCTACTATCTCAATACTAATGTAGGTGGCTTTTGGTGAAAGTTGATAGTCATCTCCTAAACTTACAGACTTGCAAAGATCTAGAATAGTCAAATTGATCTTGAAAACTAGGTACAAGAGTGGAGGATCTATAATACCTAACACCAAGACCTAAAACTGCAGCAATCAAGAAAGTGAATATTGGTCTATACATAGGAAAAATGAATCCTCGTAGTTCTACATATAGATCAACACCAATGCTGTCAATGGAATGTTTAGTTTCCACCACGTACGATCTACTTACCAATGGTGCTGGTGGTGCGTGAGAAGCCAGGGGTCCCCAAACCTCTCCCTGGGCCTCAATCTTCCTCTCTTACCACTGCCAGACTGGTGGTCAAAGTGTAGCATGCAGAGTCCATGTTCAGGTCAGGGTTGAACTCAGCCAAGCGTTCCTCGAAGGCAAGGTCAGCCCAGCCACACAGGTGAAGAGGTGGGTGGTACTGGCAAAGCAGCAAGAGATAGCCGGGTGCTCATCACAGCCAAGCTGCCCTCAGGAGCCTCCAACCAACACCTGCCTCCCACCTTCTCAGAGCCACTGCACAGGGCAGCTTCTGCGGGCTGCAGGGTGGCCTTGGGAGAGACACATTGAGATGGGGACACAGAATGACAGGCCCTAGATCTTCCCATTCATGATGGCAAACTGCTTTATTTTTCTTTTAAGATGGAATTTCGCCCTTGTCACCCAGGCTGGAGTGCAGTGGTGTGATCTTCACTCACTGCAACCTCTGCCTCCCAGGTTCAAGCAATTCTCCTGCCTCAGCCTCCCAAGTACCTGGGATTACAGGGGAGCACCACCATGCCCATCTAATTGTTTTGTATTTTTAGTAGAGACAGGGTTTCCCCATGTCAGCCAGGCTGGTCTTGAACTCCTGACCTCAGTGATCCATCTGCCTTGGCCTCCCAAAGTACTGGGATTACAGGCGTGAGCCACTGCTCCTGGCCAGCAAACTAATTTTTAAAGGCAACACCGAAGCAATTAAATGGTTAAAGGAAGTCTTCTTAATAAATATAAAAAAAAAGCACCCTGAGCGCTACCCCACATCATATGTTAAAATAGAAAACACAACCCCCCAGTTACGTGATACACAAAACTTAATTCAAGGTGGATCTTATATTTAACAACAAAAATGAAAACGTAAAACTTCTAGCAGAAAATGTAAGAGGATATTTTCACAAACCCAAGGATAAAGATTTCTTAGACAGGATCCAGAAATCACAGTCATTAAAAAAGAAATAAATCAGACTTCATAAAAGTTAAAAAGCTTCTCATCAAAATGCACCATTAAAATTTGTGAATGAGCAAAATAATGATTGGGAAAAAATATTTCCAAAATATGTATCTGGCAGGGGATATGTATTGAGACTGTAAAAAGAATCCCTGCAATTAAACAGCAACAAAAAGCAAGAAAAAGACTTGAACAACCACTTTACAAGAATACATATGATGGTCAATAAGGAGATAAAACGTTCGCCATCACTTGTGTTCAGAGAAATCCACGTTGAAACCTCAATGCCATAACACTGTCCTCCGTCTAAAATGACTAACATTGCAACAATGGACAAGACCAATTGTCAGTGAGGATGTTGAGCGGTCAGAATTCTTAAACATTCCTTGTAGGTGTTAACGTTTTTCCACTTTGAAAAAATATGGCAATGTTTTAATAAAATTAAAAGATATATCTTCCCTTTGATACAGCAATTCCACTCCTAGTTATTTACCTAGGACAGATAAAAATTCCGGCCCCCTGCAAAAGGCTTGTCAAAGGTTGTCCATACCATCTTCGTTCATAATAGCTGCAAACTGGAAACAATTCTGAAGTCCATGAAGAAGACAACAGGTGTAGACGAACGGTCGGGCACTCGTAGATGTAACACTCCCCGGGAGTAACAGGGAGTCCACGACTGACAATGGACGGTGTGGATCCATCGTAGGCATTTCACTGAATGGAAGATGCTGGACACAAGAGTCCGTACCATATCACTTTATTTATGTCATGTTCTAGACTGGACCACCAAATCTATGCTAAGAAACAAACACGAAATGTGACTGCTCCATGTGGGGTGCCGGGAGGGAGGAGGGGACCTTTCTGGGGTGGTGAAAATGGGCTGCATCTTAATAAGAACGAGGCGACCTGGAGCGTCGCTCTGTCAAAGCCGTGCTGTTAAGATGCATGCATTTCAGGGGATTTGCTACCTATAAATAGGATAACTATAAAATGGGTGGTAATTAAGAGTGGGTAGAATTACATTCCTAACAAAAATGACATTATATGTAAACGGTTGAAGGCCAGCATGGTTATATTGGGTGGTTCACTCCACTGCCCTGTTCCCTGTGTTTGTGTTCCACGTTTCCACACTAAATTGTTGCTAGCCCCTTGTTGTCCCTTCCCATGGTGTGTGCTGGTCGGCCACACTGGTCACCACCCTCTGCTCTGCATGGTGTTAGGCTGAGGTGGAGGAGAGGAAGCAGGATTGGAAATGTACTCCCTTTCTTAGGAAACCTCCCCATGGCTTTATTCTTTTCCTCTCACTAGAGTGGTAAGTTGGGGAAAGTCATTCAACTATGTGCCCATAAATATAGGTATCAATACCCTCTCAATTCCCAGTTCTTGGTGTCAGAGTAAGTGTTGTTGGAACACAGCTGTTCTGTGCACATCTGCAGTGACTCTTCCCATAGCAAACTTGTGAGAAAATAGGGAAGTGTGAGTCCCCACCCATTTGTCCAGATGGGCAGTTGGCTTGTCTGAGACTCCATATCCTCCTGGTTGGGCATTGCACACAAAAGAATTTATCTCTACGGGGACTCAGTGTTCTAGGTAAATTACAATGAAGCCAGCACCTGGGCCCCAGCCACTCTGTGTGCCCTCACCACACGTCTGACCGGGGCTGCCTCTGCAAAGAAGACCATGGCCCGGGGCGGCCAGGCTCTAGGGAAGGCTACTCCGTGCCGGTGCATTGTCCTGCCATCGTTGTGAGGCACTGGGTGGGTTGTGAGTTATTATGGCATCTTAGACATCCACCCTGCAGAGAACTCCTGAGTGTGGCTGACATGTCCCTTTTACCCGGCTGCATCATTCTCAGGTAGGTGAGGTTCTCCTCCTCCATGCAGCCCTCCAACTGGGGTGGAATCCCGTTGGTTAGCTGTGGGGGGTCCGAGGGGTTTGGGAACCTGGGACACCGGTGCCTGTGAGGTGGGACCCGTGCTCCCCCGTCTGTGGTAGCCACGCCACCCTATGTCATTCAACGCCTGCCCAGCCCTTTCCTCCCGACATCACTCAAGCATAAGGGTCTTCCTGGGAAAGGGTGGCTCCTGATTTTGTCCCCTAGCCCAAAGGAAGTCTGCCAATTCAGAAGAAAATCAGTAGACTTCCGCGACTGAACCGTATGAAGTGTGGGTGTCAACATGGTCCATGCAGTGGCACACGGGGGCTGAAATCTAAGACATGAAGTGAGCATTTGGATCCAACCTTCATGACACCCGTGACAGGGTGTATCATCATCAACGTCATCAGATCCGCTGTTTTTACAGCAGTTTCATGGCTGCACTGGTGACTAGTCATGTACACAAAATACAAATATTTTATGCCAAAACTCTTTTGAATCTTCCTAATGTCTAAAATAACTGGCCGTTCTGCCATAACCATCTAATGAAGGCTAATTTGATTCAATGGGAATGGCCCAATACTATGAAAAGGAAGTTTCTACAATTCATCTGTTCAGAAGCTGTAGTAGGATTACTTACTGATAAACTAACAGCGGACACTAAGAGACATCGGAGCATTTTGCTATTAAACATTGACCAACAAATTAGCATTAAGAAAAATGCATAACCTGCATAGTGATTCGTGTGAATTGGACCATACACATTCTTGCCAGGTAACCTATTTGCAAGTTTTGTGTCTTATACACGTTTTAAATTGTTGTGAAAAATTACAAGAACTATTATTTTATTTTAAAAAACAGTGGTTTGTTTTTGACTGAGATGAAGAATGGAGCATAATTTTTGGAAGCCCTAAATGGATTCTTCACAAACCCAAGTATTAATTCTAAATTCAAAACCCAGGAATATATTTTTTCAGGAGTTCCTACTCCCACAATCTTCTCTCAAACAATCAGAATTAAATTTATCAAGGTGTTATTTTTTTCAGTGGACTTATAAAACCATAGAAAATATGATATAATGTTTGTTTCTTTAAAAAATCTTCAGCCGTTTATAGATTACTCAACTAAAATGCACTTAGAAACAAAGGCATATCTCTTCATTCTCTGAGGTTAGAGTGAAAAGAGAAAAGAAAATCTAATAAATACCCATGAGAGCCATGCATCAGACCCAGGGGAGGCTGTCTTCTGTGACTGAGGCAGATGTTTTAAAAACCCATGCAAACTCCTAGGTCAGTAATTTACAAATGCTCCCTAAACATGGAAAGAACTCCAATGACTTTCCAGGGTGCCCGTTGCCCTCCAATTTTATAATAGTCAGACATACAGGAAGGAGCTCATGTGATTAGACCCACTCTTCCATTTTGGATTTATTTATTACAAGATGCATTACATTCTTCACAGTTTTTAATGTAAGTGAGAGTGAGAAAGCCAGGGGGAAAAAGAAACAACAAAAAACAGAAATTCAAATACAAGCAAAAAAGTTTTTGCAAAATTCATCCATATGATAGTTACTTGTAAGAAATAGCATTTTGTTGCTTAAAAGTTAAAAAATGTTTGAACAAGTGAAGTAGCTGAAAACATGATTTTTCTTAGGGTGAAGTCAGTCTCTGAAAGAATGACTCAGTGGTGCCTGAAATAAACATTACCTGTGTATCCCGTGGGAGTTAGCAAGGACTGGAGAAGGACCAAAAACAGAAGCAACAGTCAAAAAGAGAGAAAGAAAAAAAAAAGAAAGAAAGAAAGAAAGAAAAAAAACAGAAGAAAGAAAAGGCTGCTTCCTAACAAACCAAAAAACCAAAAAAAAAAAAAAAATTCTCAAAAGAAAAAAAGCCTGTTTTCTTGTTAACGACAAATTTTCAAACGAGGAAATTCAAACTGCCCACTGTTATCATTTGAAATCTTAAAAGCAAAGAACCAGAGAACATTTGAGTTGGAGAGAACTTTGGTTAGAAAGGTGAATTAACGCAGAAACCAAAATTTAAAAATCGCATATTCTCAGCTAAATAACAGGTTCACACGGACACGAAGATGGAAACAATAGATACTGAGACTCCACAATCGGGGAGGGAGAAAGGAGGGTCAGGGTTGAAGAACTGCCTATTGGGTGCCATGCTTACCATTTGGGTGGTGGGTTCACGCGAAGCCCAACACCTGTGTCACGCACCATGTTCACATAGTGAACCTGCACGTGTAACCCCTGAAACTAAAATAATAAAATATTTTTAAAAGGGGATAAATTCCCAGGAGCTGAACCATCCCTCTACTCACCCACCTCCTCTAAGAGGTCTGCGAGAGACCACTTGGGTCAGCTGCGAAGGCTCTTCGTCCCACAGACCCGCGTGTTTCTCCACCTCCTGGGCACCTCGCTGGCCACCAGCATGATCTTCTCACGATGACGTGATGCTATAAAAGTGATTATCTGTTGATCCATGTGCTCAATTTTTAAAATACGAAGTCGAGCCTCATTAGTCACAGATTCACAGTTATGAATTTGCACACTTAGTAAAATTTAACTTGTTATCCCCAAGCTTGTGCCACTTTTGAGGCCATCTGCAGACGTGCTTGGGAAAGCCTCAAAGGGTGAGAAGCTTGGGCACTGCAGGCGCGTGTTCACGGCGGAAGCCAAGCTGTGTTCTTCCTGCAGCTCTCATGCTGTGAACACGTGTTCTCTTCACGGCCTGTTCCATGCCTTGCGTTTTGCCGTTTCAGGCCTTTTGCGGCAATCTCACTGTTTACAGTGACGCCCAGCACAGAGCTGAGATGCTTCCTGGCGTGTGTGAGAATCAGCAGCTGGGATGTGCCTCCTTGGGAGAGTCTCTGTTAGAAGCGTTGGTCAGGCCTGGGTTATGGGCTATGGGCCTCGGGTCCAATATCAACGAGTCCACAATGGTTATTAAATACGGCGTCTTTAAACAGAAGCACACACCCATCAAGGTTAGCTATTGACTATTTGATGAAAATGTGTGACCAGCGGCTTTCAGGAACCTAACCTTGTGTGTTCCAGGGGAGCAATGGTTCAGGCCGATTCAGGGTCAAGTTGACTTCAGAGAACACGAGAATCTGTGTTTAAATCTGCACAGTTCTCTTGGTTCACTTATTCCCTTCCAGGCCCTTTCTCATGCCTATCCCTGTACTGGATGATAGGTTATAGTCCGGACCAGGGGCAGACACGGCCCTGTTCTCGCCTTCTTTACAGTGAAGACTGACATAACACACTCAACCAGGTGGTTCCCCAGCTGAGGGGTCTGTTCCCAAGACAGGCCCACGGGCCCAGGAGCACCAACCTCACCGACCTGGCCGCTGCTCTCTCAGGAGGGTGGGAGGAGGGAGAGCACCAGGAAGGATAACTGCCAGGTCCCAGGCTCAGGACCCAGGGGACAAAATCATCTGTACAACAACCTCCTAGCTAGGGACATGAGTTTACCTAGATTACAAAACTGCACATGTACCCCAGAGCCGGAAAAAAAGTTTGTGTGTGTGTGTGTGTGTGTGTGGTTTTTTTTTTTCTGTTTAACGTTTCCACTAAAAAAGCAACAACTGGGATGAGAACTGCTCAGGGATTGCGGCTGAGTGAATATGAAAGTGGGGGTGCAATGAGTACCCCCCAAAGAAGGGGAAGGTTTTATTGAAAAAGTCCTGAGGCCAGAGAAGCAGTACCTTATCTAAAGGCTTCGTTCATAGAGTGCCCTGTTGCTGCCGGGTATTGGAGGTGGTCCCTGTCCACATCTAAAGATGAGGGACTCCAGGCTGGGAAAGAAAAGCCACTTGCTGAAGAGCACTCTTTCAGGCCGGTCATGGCTGCCCCTCCTGGGTAAAGTAGACGGCTCTTTGTTGAAAGCCTTGGTGATATTTACTTAATTCCCCCAGTCCCTCACTCCGCAACCCTCCCCAGCTTTCAGCTCCATCGTCCTGTGCGTTGAATCCCGCTGTCTGTATCTTACAGCAGAGACTGAAGGGCTCTCCTTTTGCAAGGCTGTCCTGAAGTCCTAATTCCTCCCGTCCAAGAAAACCAGCAGCTGATCATCATCTTAAGCAGATCAGCACCGGCAGCCAGATGCCGCTCAGGCTTAAGTGCCCAGAAAGCCGCACGGATTAATTGCACTCTGTGTCATTAACCTCCAGGTCGGATTAGGTCACCTCGATTAAAAGCTGATGCTGGAAAGATTGAAAAGGGTGAGAAAGTCCTGGATATGAAGACAAAAACTTAAAGCACGAATGTCCCAATCCTTGGGGCTTTAAAACAACAGTCCAACCATCTGATTCATTCAGAAATCTCTTCATCTGTTTTCATTCACATACTCACACTCCATTTCCATCCTTTGCACACATAAAGTTACCTTCAGAAGTTCAATCTACTGCTGTGATGAGAATCTTTTGCTGTCATTACTGATGTTGCAGGTTGTTTCGTTGTTGTTGTTGTTTTGTGGGATGATAGTGTGTTACAAACATTTGTAAAAGTCCATTAAACTACAACAGAAAACCCCCTAAAGGCCAATTCTTTGTATAAAATTTGAGCCCGTTTGGTTGCCGTCAGAGCCTGCAGTAACGTGGTAATTTGCCGTGGAAGTGGGGTTTACTGTGTTGCTTTGGTAATAGAGTCCTGTGACGGGCCAATTGCCCGTGAGGACTGGTCATGTCCAGGTCTGTGAGCGCTTATGCCATTTCGATCCCAAAGGAAATGGCCTGATTACTTCTACTGATTGTTCTGTAGCGGGGTAAGATGTCTAAGCAGAGGGGAACACCTGCTGCGAGCCGAACTGTCTATGCTTCCTGTCCCTTTATGGAAGCCTCGTGAATCCTTCTGATGAACGAATAAACGACGTTTCACAAGTGTGCCTTAGATATGTAGGCTCCAAATCCTAACTTGGTGCAAAGGTTGTCCTCTCTCCTCTGATCCTTCTCTCTCTAGACACTCCTTATAAATATGCCCACTCCCTCCATGCCAGCCCACCAGCAACCACCCAGCTCCTGGCCTCCACCTGACAGCCTCACAGCGGCCTGCCTTAGGGTCTCTCCACTCTGAATCTTCCCCTGGTTGGAACAAAACAAGTCCACTGCAATACAAGATGTGGACTGACACGGTGCGCCTCGATGGATACCCAGAATCCTTCTTGCCCAAACCTCCAGGACTCTCCTGCTGAGATACGCAGTCTGCACTGTCACCCACCAATAGTTAGCTGGCCCCATATATGCACGAAAGGCCTGCTGGGCCACTCCCCTTTCCCTTCACCGATTTCATGATTGAAGCAGCAAAGCTGATACCTTTTTTTTTTTTTTTTTTTGAGATGGAGTCTCGCTCTGTCACCCAGGCTGGAGTACACTAGTATGATCTTGGCTTACTGCAACCTCTGCCTCCTGGATTCAAGCTATTCTCCTGCCTCAGCCTCCAGAATAGCTGGGATTATAGGCACCCGCCACCATGCCTGGCTAATCTTTGAATTTTTAGTAAAGACAGGGTTTCACCATGTTGCCCAGGTTAGTCTTGAACTCCTGACCTCAGGCGATCCACCCCCCTTGGCCTCCTACAGTGCTGGGATTACAGGCGTGAGCCACTGTGCCCAGCCCCATTACTCATTTTATTTTTTTCAGCCTTCTTTGGAATAACCTAAATTTGACCAAGGAAATAAATAAAAATAAGAATTATGCTAGTTTGGGGGCCTTCTGGAAAGGTACTTGCTTCCTAATTAAAGGACAGAGGAGAGAATGCCAGCACTGCCTGTACCCTGTCTTCCGTGCTTCAGTACAAGGGACTCTGGCAGGTATGGGGTCACATAAGCAGGGAGACAAAACCCAGCCATCCTCCCGACAGCAGAGCGGAAAGCTGTGGAAAGCAGGTCGACAGTGACACAGCAATTCTCCAGCTCACTCCTGACGTGCCGGTCTCCAGGCATTTGTGACAGAGAATAACCAGACGCTTTTGCTTCCTAACCCACGCACACACATGTCCTTGCAGCTGAGGGCAACCTTCATTGATGCATTGTGGAAAACACTACTGTGCTTCGTCTAGGCCACAGAATACATAGCAAGACCCTGTGCCTTCCCCGAGAGCCGGCATGGCAGGTGGACGGGTCAGAGATGTGGGTAAGAGGGCCCTGTCTCTCCGGCTCCAGGACTCAGGGTCCCAGCCCAGCCCCTCATCGGAACTCCAGCTCAGTCAACGTAGATTCTCTCATCTGTAAAATGACGATGGCAACACTCACTTCGCAGACTTGTCATCAAGATTGGAGGAAATGATGACTACCAAACAGTGCCAGGCATTCCACACCTTCACAAAGCGTACCCCCTACAGCCCTCCCTGTTCAGCGATTTATTCCTGAATAACAAATCACCCTGGAATTCCGAAGCTTAAAGCAACCAGTATTCTAATCTCACTCTTCCTGAAGCTGAGGAATCCAGAGCCGGCTCAGGGGGCTCCTGGTGTTGGCTGCGGACACCGTCTCATCTGAGGCTTGACTGGTGAGCACCTGGTTCCAAACGCGCTTCCCTGGTTGTCGGACGAACACATGACCTTCCTGGCTTTTGGATGGACACTTTAGTTTCTCACGATGTGAACCTCTCCAAAAGCTGCCAGAGTGTCCCTGCAACAGGGGAGCAGGTATCCCCCAGAGCAAGTGATGGGAGAGAGACAGAGTGAAGGGGGGGGGGGGGAGAGAGAGAGAGAGAGAGAGAAACAGAAAGAGAGAGAAACAGAAAGAGAGAGAAAGAGAGAGAGAGAAACAGAGAGTGAAAGAGAGAGAGAGAGAGAAACAGAGAGTGAAAGAGAGAGAGAGAGAGAAACAGAGAGTGAAAGAGAGAGAGAGAGAGAAACAGAGAGTGAAAGAGAGAGAGGAGAGAGAAACAGAGAGTGAAAGAGAGAGAGGAGAGAGAAAACAGAGAGTGAAAGAGAGAGAGAGAGAGAAAACAGAGAGAGAAAGAGAGAGAGAGAGAGAAACAGAGAGTGAAAGAGAGAGAGAGAGAGAAAAAACAGAGAGTGAAAGAGAGAGAGAGGAGAGAGAAACAGAGAGTGAAAGAGAGAGAGAGAGAGAAACAGAGAGAGAAAGAGAGAGAGAGAGAGAGAAAACAGAGAGTGAAAGAGAGAGAGAGAGAGAAACAGAGAGAGAAAGAGAGAGAGAGAGAGAAACAGAGAGTGAAAGAGAGAGAGGAGAGAGAAACAGAGAGTGAAAGAGAGAGAGGAGAGAGAAACAGAGAGTGAAAGAGAGAGAGAGAGAGAAACAGAGAGAGAAAGAGAGAGAGAGAGAGAGAAAAAGAGAGTGAAAGAGAGAGAGAGAGAGAAACAGAGAGTGAAAGAGAGAGAGGAGAGAGAAAACAGAGAGTGAAAGAGAGAGAGGAGAGAGAAAAACAGAGAGTGAAAGAGAGAGAGAGAGAAACAGAGAGAGAAAGAGAGAGAGAGAGAGAAACAGAGAGTGAAAGAGAGAGAGAGAGAGAAACAGAGAGAGAAAGAGAGAGAGAGAGAGAAACAGAGAGTGAAAGAGAGAGAGAGAGAGAAACAGAGAGAGAAAGAGAGAGAGAGAAACAGAGAGTGAAAGAGAGAGAGAGAGAGAGAAAGAGAGAGAGAGAAAGAGAGAGAGAGAGAGAGAACAGAGAGTGAAAGAGAGAGAGGAGAGAGAAACAGAGAGTGAAAGAGAGAGAGGAGAGAGAAACAGAGAGTGAAAGAGAGAGAGAGAGAGAAACAGAGAGTGAAAGAGAGAGAGAGAGAGAAACAGAGAGAGAAAGAGAGAGAGAGAGAAACAGAGAGTGAAAGAGAGAGAGAGAGAGAGAGAAACAGAGAGAGAAAGAGAGAGAGAGAGAGAAAACAGAGAGTGAAAGAGAGAGAGAGAGAGAAACAGAGAGAGAAAGAGAGAGAGAGAGAGAAACAGAGAGTGAAAGAGAGAGAGAGAGAGAAACAGAGAGAGAAAGAGAGAGAGAGAGAGAAACAGAGAGTGAAAGAGAGAGAGGAGAGAGAAACAGAGAGTGAAAGAGAGAGAGAGAGAAACAGAGAGAGAAAGAGAGAGAGAGAGAGAAACAGAGAGAGAAAGAGAGAGAGAGAGAGAAACAGAGAGAGAAAGAGAGAGAGAGAGAGAAACAGAGAGTGAAAGAGAGAGAGGAGAGAGGGCAGACAGAGAGATAGAGAGAGAGCATCCAAGAAGCAAGCAGCAGTATTGTGCAACTGTACCTCAAAAGTGGCATTCCATAGCTCCTGCCTTTGCCATCAGTCACACATGGGACATGTGAGCACCAGGAGGTGGTGATAGGTAGGGCTACCTGGGAGGCTTCCTGCCACAGTGCTCAGATGATGGTCTGTGGCAAGTTCAGATTAAATCGCTTGGAGCAGTAACAAACAGACGCTAAGTTGATACAGAAATAATAGAAATAATGGAAACTTCAAAATGAAGATGGCACAGACCAAAGCTGCTCAATAGAAATGTTAGTCACCTACACAGGTGAGCCCTGTAGAGAATTTTAAATTTTCCAGTAGCCATGGTAAAAAGTCACAACCTGGAACAACTTAATTTCACTGAGGCTCAATTTCCTCTCCCATGAAACAGAAATGTCTGGAGTCTCCACTTCTGAGGGCCATTGTGCAAACTGAATGGTGCCACTCAGGACGTGCCTCACTGTGTCAAACTCCCTAAATGTTGGGGACGCCATGACTGACACCGCTGTGTTCAGATTTGCTGTGAGTTGGGTTCTTGCAGCCACGGACCTGCACATAAAGAAATTGGATGGGGCGCTGAGCTGTTGACCTAATAGGACTCTAGAAAAGGCTGAAACATTTGATAATCAGAATACCTTTTGCAACAGTTCTGTCATGAACAGGACTTTTATTGACAAAGTTTAGCCCCAAGACAACTTTTTAAAAAACCATCTTGTTTTCTAAAACCATGTCTTCCTCACTGTGATTGCATAGCAAGATTACTGATGTGGGATGGCCACTCTCACACTCTATTATTTTATCGCAATTTATGTTTAACAGATTGTAATTACATAAAATGCTGTACATTCTTCCGAATGCTAATAATGACTGAGAATATATGAATGTATAAGTATTACTAATTTCTTGTGCTGTTAAAAATGCAGTTTTATGACAGTTTTAACTGGGTTAACTCTGTGTGTGTGAAAGAGAGAGAGACAGAATGAGTGAGTGAGAGAGGGAATTTTAATAGAGGGCAGTACCATTATTTAATCTTCTTTTTATCAAGTGAGTTTTCAAAATATATTTAAAATTCTCACCTCCCCACTTTCTTGATGGCATATTTGGTTTTATGCTAAACTGCATTCAGAAGATCCTGTTAATAAAGATGGTTTAATGCCTGTGCATTATTATAATGGACCCCTTTGTTCTGCAGTTTCCCTGCAACATGGACTAAGTCATTAATCAATGGGTGCTGCAAAATAATTGTCTGGTTCTTAACAATTGTCTATTGTTGGAGCATTTGGAATTTTAAGATAAAGATGTACAGGCTGCTCTAAAAAATGGTTTAAGATTACCCTTCATGGAATCGTGGACATATTGTTGGAAGCAGGAAGCAGCTGACCCGGTTTTAATGCACTTTTGAGTCTCGCTGTTCAATTGCCTATTCAAATTGTGCTGCAAAAGTTGACTTCATTAATGTCAGAAAATAACGATTTCATATTTTGTATTGAGCTGGCATGATTATTAAATGCTGAAATATCATAGAATTCTTCAGTATTTTGAAATAGAGTGAAGCATGTGAATAATCACAATGATAACTTTTTGTCTATTTAACATCAGTTTTTATACATGGCACTCCCATCTTAGATACCTACTATAAATAAGAACCTGTATCTGAGTGATTACTATTCAGCAAGAAATATATGACTACACCATGCTGCTTTAGTGGCTCAAAATTAGATATCTTTCTCGTTGAAAATGTTGTAATTTGAAATGTCAATAAATACTTTTCATGCCATCTTATACTGTAAAAAATTACCCCTTAAATCTGTCAAGATCGAAGTATAACTCATGGCCTGAAAAAAAAAAGTAAATTCTAACTTGGGGAAAAAATGTGTGCCCCGATTTTTAAATGTGGCTCCCCTTCCTGTAAACTTGCTGATATGACTACATCTCCCCAGACAGCATTCCCAGGGACTGTCTTAGGACATGCTTATTTTAGGTATAGCAGTAACCCATTACAGACTTTTTTATTTTTTTGAGATGGAGTCTCGCTCTGTCGCCCAGGTTGGAGGGCAGTGGTGTGATCTTGGCTCACTGCAAGCTCCACCTCCCGGGTTTGCCATTCTCCTGCCTCAGCCTCCTGAGTAACTGGGACTACAGGCGCCTGCCACCTCGCCCGGCTAATTTTTTGCATTTTTAGTAGAGATGGGGTTTCACCATGTTAGCCAGGATGGTCTTGATCTCCTGACCTCGTGATCCACCGGCCTTGGCCTCCTAAAGTGCTGGGATTACAGGTGTGAGCCACTGCGCCCAGCTCAGACTTTGATTAATAATTATTATTGAGTGATTTTTATTTGGTGAGTACCTGGAATAAATACCATTTCTTAACTGGAGAAAAAAATAGCTGTGTTTGTCTCAATACCCCTTCCCCAGTGGGACCAATTGTAACTATTCTTTTTCTCTCTTGTCTGTAACAAGGCACTGAAAAATGATCAGGCTTCTGTCTCTTAAGTGTATTCAGTGAGTCTTCAGGGTACGTTAAGGCAGGAAGGGGCAGCTGGTCCCTCTGCCACTTTAAAGTCTAGGAGGGTGAGGCTATGCAGAGCACCCGGCTTATTTCAATAACTGTCTTTGGGGAGTTTCTCTGGGCAAAACATGACAAACACATTATCCCGTTGAGCCTTCACCTTCACCCAGCCAGATGAGGAGATGCACTGCCATGGTTGTAGGTGAGGAAACCGGCAGATGGTCCACCCAAGCCGTGCAGCTCCAATCCCAGAGCCATGATCAGAAACTGGTCTGCCTCACTCCAGAGCCCCCAGTTCTGCCTTCAGGCTGCTTTCCATTCTCAGTCTCACGTTCCTGAGGGAAGACAGAGCTTCTGACCCCCGAGCCCAGGTGATTTCCAAGGAATCAACTATGGTTTGGCAGTGTCGGTTTTGGGGGCATGCAGGGCTCATGGCACCCGAGCACACACCCTATTTGCTGGAATAGTTCCACGGGAAAAATAGTTTGTTATATTACATTGTATATACGTATGCAGATACCTCTATTACATTACATGATGTATATCTAAACATATACATATGTCACGTGCACTACATTACACTGTGCATATATGTATACACATACATACCTATGTATTCTGGCCTCTTCAGTAAGCAGTATGTGTGTTGGGATGAATCAGAAACCACTCATATTCTTGCCTCTCCCACTTCCCTTTTCAAAAATGTTGATGGAAAAAAACAAAACAAAACAAAGCAAAACCAAACCAAACACTTTCTACCTCTGAAAACCTGGCCTGAACTCTTGATATTTGCTGTGGTTTAAGTGTGTCCCCCAAATTTCATGTGTTGGAGACTTAATTCCCAGTTTGAACATATTGAAAGTTGGGGCCTTTACGAGGTGATTGGATCACGATGGCTCTGACTTCATGAATAGATTAATCTATTGGTGGACTAATGGATCAATAAATTAATGGGTTAATAGATTAATGGGTAATCATGGGAGTGGAACTGGAGGCCTTATAAAGAGAAGTCCTGGGAGTGACCACTGGTCAGAGCTCTCCGAGGCCTCTGCACTCCGGCAAGTCCGACTGGGTCTCGTCCTTTGCAGATGCATGCCGGGCTCTCTGAGCAGCTCCTCCCTGGCTGCCCCATCTTCTCACTGGAATATGGCACATAAAGTTTCCCAGAATGTTTCTTCTAGATAAAGCACTGATCTCAAACTCTGCGTGTTTTCACACACAAAGTTGAACGAGAGCCAGTTCTAGGCCTAAATAGAAATACCTTTCCTGAGGGAATGAAATTTTAAATTCTCTGCTTAATGACATAAAAGGCAGAAAATGAATTTTTCTTTTCTTTTTCTTTTTTTTTTTTTGAGATGGAGTTTCATGTTTCATGTCACCCAGGCTGGAGTGCAATGCCATGATCTCAGCTCACTGCAAACTCTGCCTTCTGGGTTCAAACGATTCTCCTGCCTCAGCCTTCCCAAGTAGCTGGGATTACACACATGCGCCACTACGCCCGGCTAATTTTGTATTTTTAGTAGAGATGGGGTTTCTCCATGTTGGTCGGGCTGGTCTCAAACTCTCGACTTCAGGTGATCCGCCCGCCTCAGCCTCCCAAAGTGCTGGAATTACAGGCATGAGCCATCATGCCCAGCCATGAGAGAATATTTAATGTAGTTTTTATTTAAAAATATGTTTTTATTCAAATGTATTAATGTCAAAATCATATTGATCCATGCAATATGTTTATTAACTGGAAATAGGTGTTGGTGTTTTTCCAATCATTGTGATCCAAATCATGTAGAACTTAGAATTGTCTCCATAAATAAAAGCATTCTGCTCATAAATAAATTATAACATTTTGGAACACTGAGTTTAGAAGGGATTCTGCTAAGTGCATTGACAGTTGACTTATAATGAAAGATGAAGTAATTTTGGATGCTGATGTGTTAGGATGTGTGTATAATAGTCTTCAGTACCCAGTAATTTCAGGGATGATCTCTGCTACTGTCAGATTAAGACAAAACAAGAGAATGCTAGAAATTATCTACTCCTTCACTTTCTTCTATTTGGGGGACCATTTGGAAGTATAAGATAAAAATAAATCAAATGAATGAACAAACAAAGAAGAGAAGCAGATGAACAATGAAGAAACACAACCCAAAACCCTGCTTTGGTTCATGGTAACTGAGCATGGGCTATTTCTCTCCATGCCGGGGCTGGCCTGGTGTCGATAGGTTTTAGTGTACTGACGTTCCACTGTTTATGCTCATGGTTCTTTGAAGGAAGGCTCTCTCAGGTCTTGGAATGATGGCATTTATCCTACAACTTTTATGAGACGGGGACATTAATTAAATGTAAAATTCCCTTAGGCTTATATGAAATTTAAAAATAGAAATATAAAAATTTATAGTAATAATACTGTAAATCTAATAATTTTTAGTCCATTTAATTCTTTTAAGGAATTTTATGTATTTTGCCCTCCGTTACCAGATGCATGTCATAAATAAAGGTGATTATAGGACAGCTAGGAATATGTGGAAACATAATTCAGTTTTAGTGTTTGATATGGGACAGAGAACACAGTTAAGGCAGGTTATTTTTATGTTCCCATCTACTTGACTGGCGTCTCTAAAACTATTGCAAAATCCATATTGGAGACAGGACAGAGACAAATGTTTTGCTGAGAGACGTCCTGCTTTTCACAGCGCGTGTTTCTGATGAGGTATTTAGCTTTTCACAAGGTGCATTTCCATGTGAATGCGGCTCCCCTTACATCTGGACAGAGGCGGAAGGAAAAGGCACCCCGTTCCCTAACCATTGCCTAGTATTATGTGACTTACACCCTTGGCCCTGCCCCTGAAGTTTATTACTCTTCCCGATTATGTTGAGACCTCTTTATTTTGCATTTATTTCATTTTGGACTTCATAGACATCCTTATAGTTTGTATTGTCATCTTCTTTTCTTTCCCTATCTCAATCACCTTGACCAGATACAATGCTGGACCAAGACCAAGAAAAGCAAATTTAACAGGGCCATCTATGAAGTCTCACCTTTAGAAGAAACCACCAAAACATCAGCTGCTGAAGTATAGATTTGGAGGGACTGTCGGGCCCAGACAGCCAGGCATGGAGCTGGGCGTTTTAGTTGGCAATAAGCTTATAGTGAGCTGACAGTGTGAGTTCCGTGGACGGATTCAGAGCTAGAAAGAATGAAATAGGAAGTATGATCTGGGGCACGAGAGGGAGGCGACATCGATAATCTGTAATTTACCGAGAGAAGAGTGATCAAGATCACCTGGATTATCAATCACTTGGTAGCTCTCATCCTGAGTGCTGTTGTGAGACACTGCTCCATCTGCAGGGCATGGCAGAGCCAGCTTGCTCTGGCTTGGCCTGAAGAAGACACTGAGAGTCGTCAAAGGTGCCCTCAGTTATTGAAACCCTGTTCTGAGGGAGGTGGAGTGTTTTCCTCCACATGGCTCCAGGAGACTGGACGATGATGAGTGTCTGAGCATTAAAAAAAAAAAAAAAAAAAAAAAAAGACCCATTTGTTATACAAAGCAGGAATTTCTTAATGAAGAGGGCCAGGTCTCAGTGAAGAGGGTTTCTTGGCAGGACGTGAAAACTTTCCACAGACTGGATGACTCTCCATCAGAAATACCGTGGAAGAGTTGGCTCTGTGCATGAGAGGTAGCGGCAGAGGTGAGGTGGGTTTTTTTGTTTGTTTGTTTTCGAGATGCAATCTCGCTCTGTCACCCAGGCTGAAGTGCAGTGGTGTGATCTCGGCTCACTGCAACCTCTGCCTCCCGGGTTCAAACGATTCTCCTTCCTCAGCCTCCCGAGTAGCTGGGACTATAGGTGTGTGCCACCACGCCCAGCTAATTTTTGCATTTTCAGTAGAGACAGAGTTTCACCATGTTGGCCAGGCTGGTCTCGAACTCCTGACCTTGTGATCTGCCCACCTCGGTCTCCCAAAGGTTTGGGATTACAGGCGTGAGAGCCCACGCCTGGCCAGGTGAACTCTACTGATGGGTTTTCGAGGCTTAGTGGGAAAGTGGGAAGCTTTGCACAGTGATCTACGTTTTGCAACAAACCTTAATCAGTGCTCCCCATTCCCAGATCAGCTGCTGCCTCTGGGCCTCACCTCACTATATCTGAGAATGTGCACAGGCTTCAGGGATCATAAGGGAGAAAGGGGGAAGACATTTAAGGAAGCTGGCAAGGTTTTCTTCTTCCTGTGTGCAAAAGATTTTCTGTTAACAGTCAACATTATCCTTTCCCACTCTAAGAGCTCCTCTGTGCCTGGAAGCTGGGGGTCCCTATTACAGACCTGCTTGCAGGCAAGGTTGGTTTGGGCTCCACCCACACGAAGCTCTTGGAACATGACTGGAAGAAGCTGTGATTTCTGCAGCAGCTGCTGTGGGTGGGAGAAGGGAGGCCTGACCCGGGGCTCTGCTGACGGCTCCTGAGGACTGCTGGTTGGGGCCCGCAGCTTCTGCCACCCCCAACTTGTGGAATTACCCTGAGTCACACTGCTCCCGCCCTCCCCAAGGTTGTGTAAATCCGAACTTCCTGCACATACTGAGGGGGTTTTGTTTCCTGACTGGATGTGGACCCGCACACTGTTGAGAAAGATGGTTCCCGTTGAGGTGGGTCTTTTTCTGAATGTTGGTTGACCCGCACACTGTTAAAAAAGATGGCTGCCGTTTAAGTGGATCTTTTTCCTGACTGGCCATTGACCCACACACTGTTGAAAAAGATGACTCCTGTTGACGTGGGTCTTTTTCTGAACGTAGGTTGACCCACACACTGTTGAAGAAGATGGCTGCCGTTTAAGTGGATCTTTTTCCTGACCGGAAGTTGAGCCCCACACCGTTGAAAAAGATGGTTCCCGTTGACATGGGTCTTTTTCTGAACCTACGTTAACTGGTACACTGTTGAAAAAGATGGTTCCCGTTTACATGGGTCTTTTTCTGAAGGTACGTTGACCTGCACACTGTTGAAAAAGATGGCTGCCCTTTACGTGGGTCTTTTTCCTGACCCCACGTTGACCCGCACACTGTTGAAAAAGATGGTCCCATTTACGTGGGTCTTTTTCACGAGCATGAAGCCCTGGCGTTCACTGGAGGCAGAGCCCATCAGAGGAGGGAGCAGAGCAGATGCTGCAGATGCCTGGAGGGGGAAGAGGGAGGCAAACGCACTGGGGGGACAGACGTGTGCTCCTTCCTGGATGGCCCCGAGCCCTCCCCACCCGGCCGGTTCCACAGCCTCACCCCCAATTCAGAGCATGAATCCAGGCTTTAACAAGCCTGTGCCCCTCCACACTCAAATAGTCCCAGCCCACGACCTGGCATTAGAAGGAAACACAGCCTGGAGTGGAGAGCTTGGGCCTCCTGCCCCGCCCTCGCTGTTGGCTTTTGCCATAGAATGCAGGCCCCTGGTTTCATTTCCTGTGCTGTGAAGCATGGAAGGTTGACCGCGCCTTAGAGGCCCCTTCCAGCTCCGGTGTACACGAGCCTGGCCTCGCCCAGGGTTTCCTCATTGATTTGTGTAGCAAATGGGAAATGTAAGTCATTATAAAGACAGACTTTCACTTAACTGGACCTGTTCAAATAAGACAAGAGAAATAATGTGAGGCAGTACTTTTTATTTTCAATTAATTAATTATTAATTAATTTATTTTAGAGTCTCACTCTGTATCCCAGGCTGGAGTGCAGTGATGTTATCACAGTTCACTGCAGCTTTGAACTCCCAGGCTTAAGCAATCTGCCCACCTCAGCTCTCCAAGTAGGTGGGACTACAGGCACGTATCACCATGACCAGCTAATTTTTGTATTTTTGTATTTTTTTTTTTTTTTTTTTTGTAGAGATGGAGTTTCACCATGTTGTCCAGGCTGGCCTTAAACTCCTGAGTTCAAGTGATGCCCTGAACTTGGCTTCCCAAAGTTCTGGGCTTATAGGTGTGAGCCACCACGCCCAGCCACTGATCCACTACTATTCAGACGCAATCCCATGGCCTTTTGGAGCAGAACTCCTGAACTTGCTACAATCTTTGTTTGTATTGTTTGTGGCCCAGAGGTCAAGGAGGGAATTCCTGCTGTTGAGTTTATGAATCCCCTTCTGAGTGAGCACACGTGACAGGTCCTACCCACTTTTTCTCATGTTCTACCTTAAAGGTGATGGTGTCACAGGAAAGCAAACCTGGGCTCAGGTGAGCCTCTGCAAAGGCTGTGGTAAGGGAGTGACAGGTGGGGCTTGTTATGGGGAAAAAGGTCTGGCCTCAGCATCTGTGTGGGCCTCCAGCTCAGGCAGGAAGGGATTTTCCTCTCTAGGGAGGGAGGAGCAAGGCGAGGTGGCCAGTGTGGAGGCCTCGGGACAGGACAGGGTCACAGGTGAGTGCGTAGAGTGACCCTTGAGGTCACAGGTGAGTGTAGAGGGTGACCCTAAGTGCAGACGGTGACCCTTGAGGTCATAGGTGAGTATGGAGAGTGACCTTGAGGTCACAGGTGAGTGCAGAAGTTGACTCTTGAGAACTGCCGAGTCTCTCCATCCCCCCTGAGAGGCTGTGGGAGGGCTGTTCTTAACTCTAATGCTTATCGAGTTCAAGCGTCTGTCAAAGCCTAGGGCCAGGGGAGGACAGAAGACTAGGCCTAGTGTGGTCTGGTCACATCGATGTCCAGTATTTTGTCCAGGCTGGCCGGGGGGATAAGCATGCAGTGCAGTGTCCACAGGCAGATAAGGGGAATTGGGAGGCTCCATGTCTGGCCTGGTTCTAGGTCCATACAGGGATGGTCCACGAGCCTCCCTGGCCCACAGGGAGGCGGCTCTTTGCACTGAGTTTTCCTGTAACACAGAGGGTTCGGGCTTTTCAACCATGGCTGCTCCCCAGGACCACAGGCTGGGCCAAGGCCAGTGCTGTCAGTAGAGACTGAGCGTGAGGATCCTCAGTCTGCCTAGGTACCATCCAAGTTCTGTGCAGGCTTCATATACCTTCCAGCACGTGAGTTCCCCGGGTGTTAGCCTCCAGTCAGGTGCCCTGGAAGCAGAGTACAGGATGGGACTCACAAGAAAACCTATGAGGGTTGAAGAACTCGAGACAAGAAGGGTGTGGGAGAGGAGGGTGCAGTGAGGCAGTGTTCATGGGGTCTCGGTGGCCTAAGTCACTTTGCAGAGTCCCTTCTCCAGAGAGGGATGCAGCCCTTCCATGATCAGCTTCTTGGACCCTTCTTGATCCAGGGCAATTGAGAGGGGTCATCAGGACACCCTGCTGAAGGGCACACATCCACATGGCCACATGGGTCTGTCCAGTGAGACAACGGGCTTACTGCACCCTGGGCTCTTGGGCCAGCTTGCTGCAGTGATGTGGGGTTGGGTGCATCACAGTAATCAGCCTTCTCTTCTTTGATTAAGTTGTTCCTTCCCAGCTGGATCCGGAGAGATAACCCGTGAAACACCCTGGCTCAGCACCATCCAGCAGCTTTTCTGAATGGAGACGCTGCTGGGCCATTGGGATACCTGCTGTGGAAATGTTTACAAGGCAATAATCGTGCAGTTCATGCCCCAGACCCTCTCCCAGGTCTGCTTTTCCTCCTTTGTCTGTTCTCAGGAAGGGCTTTGGAATCAGACCTGAGCTCGGGTCCCAGCCCTGGCAAGTTCATGTGACTTTGGTAAAGTCTGTTACATTGAGCAAGAGCATCCTGGGATTTGAGCTGGGAATCTAAGCATGGTGAGCCCTGAAAGAGTTGATATGTGTGGGTATGGCGTCTGCCTGTGTTGGGTGCCCTGGAGAAGAAGGGGGTCAGTGATCAGCATTGTTACCCAGGTCACCTCCTTACTTGGATGCCTGTCTCACGTCTGTCTAATTCTTACCTGTTCTTCATGCCTAGATGTGCATGCTTCAATCTAGCATCTCCATATCCTATCCCTCTATCCACACTGACCCTCCACGGAAATGCCCTGATGGTCTCGTTGGAATGGGGAGCTCTGCAGACATGAGCAGGGAAGCAGAGGCCCCGCCCCAGGACTGCCACGTGACCCTCAGGTGTTGGTCAGGCAGTTGTTAAACTTTCTCTCTAAAATAGTAATGGATCACAGTCAGTGCCAGGGAAAGGCAGTCTCCCCATAGATAGAAAACACCTGAACCTGGTGATCAGCAGCTTCCAGATAAGACCTCAGCAGTTGGAGGAGCAGGCTCAAGCATGTGCACTAAGAGGCAAAATGACGGAGTTTAACCAGTATATGACCTTCTTCTAGGAAGCTCAACTGCTAAGGGAAGAACGCCTCAAGTGAGCATGCACACAACTCCAGTGAACACCGTGCCCGCGGCCCCTCCTGAGCACTAGCAGGCCACCGTGCATGCGGACGGCACACCCCAAGGGAAGAACCAGGGGGAAGAAATGCAAACCCCAGAACCATGCCAACACAAAAAACCCCAAGTCAAGGGTGGATGGAGCACTGAGACCTCTCACGTCGCCTGCTTGGCCCTCTTCTGAGTGTACTTTACTTCCTTTTGTTCCTGCTCTAAAACTTTTTAATAAACTCTCACTCCTGCTCTAAAACTCATCTTAGTCTCTCACTCTGCCTTATGGCCCTTGACCAACTTCTTTCTTTTGAGGAGGCAAGAATTGAGTTGCTGCAGATTCACCTCTGCTAACGGTCTGTGAGAAAGTAATTCTGAACACAGGTGTGGCTGCAGCTGGGCTTTATTCTACGCTGTAACTGGCCTGGCTCATGCCTCTCCCTCCTTCCCGGATGAGTGAGGGCACAACAGGGCAGTGACTACTCCTGGCACTTAAATCTCAGACTCTCAATGTTTTACCTAATGAGAAAAAACAAATAAAGTGATTTGTAAAGGGATAAATCTGGGATGCTATGAATTTTAAACATGTAGCAGAACTGTATGTTATTTTAATTTTAAGAACAGTCACCATATCCAACCAAGAAAGGTTAGCATGTAAATAATATCCCTGGACTAGACTGTGGCCATCATGAGCTTCACCCTGGACTTTTGTAATCAACCCCACAGCAGCCTGGGAATAACCCCCAAATAGGGAGTTTTCCCTCTTTGTAAGTAAGATGTACATTCTAGAGCCAAAATGAAGTGGAAAAAAAAAAAAGAAAAAGAAAAAGACTGATGCCTACCCAATTGATTCATATTATCATGAATTCAATTAAACAATTTTTTTTTCTTAGAAGATTCTAAATTTTAAAAGAGGCATTTTGTAATCAAAAAGAGCCGATGGCAAAACCCATCTCGCTTGTGGAATGTTTTTCTTTCTTTAATTTGTGGCCGTCAAGATAAAAGTTTAAATATCAGATATGAATGTGAAAAGCACCATGTCTGCTATATTTAATATAATTATAATTTTTCAATATTTTATTAGAAACAAAGTCATATTATGATAACGAGGCATATTAGCATATTTATAATTTTGCCCTTCATACCCAGCAGGTTACTTGCAGGCTCTTTAATTCCAAGGATCTTTTGTGTAAATGTAACTACCTTTCCATTGCTAACAACACCATTGACCCCATGTCAGGCAACATTATCTTTTCGGTAATTTGCACCAAGACTTGCATTGTGTTTCATTTAGCAGAACGCTTATCAGGGAAAGACAGGAAGAGAGACATCCACAGCTCTTTGTCAAATAAATGGAGGTGATAATAAAAAAATGATAGGACTTCAGGAAGCAGACTAAGGAAGTGTGCAGACAGGAGGCAGAGAGAGTATCTGGCCGTTTGAGAGCAGAGAGAGGTAGGGCAGGAATGCAGGGGGCAGCTCCAGCTCTGAGTGGCTTTGGGGTAGGAGCAGGCAGGTTGCAATTCCTTGTTTCCAATTTCAGGTGCTTAAGAAACTCCACTTCTGGATTTGGGGATTTGAAATACAGGATGCGACTGCAGAAATACCCTGTAAAGATGGAAGTGGGGAGCTGGTTTCATGGTCTCTGAACCCTCCACAGAATTGGAGGTTGCAGTGAGTGGAGATCATGCCACTGCACTCCAGCCTGGGTGATAGAGTCAGACTCTGTCTCAAAATAAATAAATAAATAAATAAATAAATAATAAAAATTTTAAAAAGGCGTGTTCGAGCTAGTTATAATGATGTAAAATTCATGGTCCTAAACTGCAATTACTTTTGCACCAACCTAATAGTCAATGCCCTAAGAAAAGATTGTTGGCTCAACAGGCCAGGGCCAGAGTAAACAGGACATTTTCCCAAGGAAATCTGGGAAAGGAAAGAGGACTGATGCAGGGAGTAAGATGGGAGAGAGAAGGGCTAACGTTAGAGCAAGAGGGTTTTTCAGAACTCTTGGGCTGTTACCACAGTCACTCTGGACAGGAGTGTTGGTCCAATTTTATTTACGTCTTTCAGGACAGAGTGGTTCCAGTGGGCGTTCAGCTACATTTAAAAATGACAGAAAGTATAAGAGAAAGGAAAACTAAGTCCTACGTGAGTATCTTTCAAACTAAAATTGAAGCTTACGGTTTTTCTGCTGGGTTATGTGTGTGGATTTTTAAAGTTCCAGTGGCTTCCCATCTCTGGCTATTAGTTCTGTGGTATTCAGAACACAGGACTCTCCATTGACTGAACTGTCCAGTAGTATTAGGTCTTAATCAGCACAAAAGCATAAACAATCTGAAACATTGCAATCAAAATTTTTCTACACCAGTAGATAAGGAAGGAAGAAGGAGATAAAAACAAACCCCTGAACACACATGTATTTATGCATGTGTACATGGGCACACACATGTACGTGGAACGATCTGTTAGAGTAGGGAGCTCAGTGACATGAGCAGGGCAGGAGAGGGCGCCCCCACCCAGGAATGTCAGGTGACCCTCAGGGGATGGTCAGGCAGTTATTAAACTGTCTCTCCAAAATAATAATTGGTTGCAGCTGCTGCCAGGGAAAGGCAGTCTCCCCAAAGAAAACACCTGAACCTGGTGATCAGCAGCCTCCAGATAAGACCTCAGCAGTTGGACGAGCAGGCTCAAGCATGTGCACTAAGAGGCAAAATGGTGGAGTTTAACCAGTATATGACCTTCTTCTAGGAAGCTCAACTGCTAAGGGAAGAACGCCTCAAGTGAGCATGCACACAACTCCAGTGAACACCGTGCCCGCGGCCCCTCCTGAGCACTAGGAGGCCACTGTGCATGCGGACGACACACCCCAAGGGAAGAACCAGGGGGAAGAAATGCAAACCCCAGAACCATGCCAACACAAAAAACCCCAAGTCAAGGGTGGATGGAGCACTGAGACCTCTCACATCGCCTGCTTGGCCCTCTTCTGAGTGTACTTTACTTCTTTTTGTTCTTGCTCTAAAACTTTTTAATAAACTCTCACTCCTGCTCTAAAACTTGCCTGTCTCTCCCTCTGCCTTAAACCCACTTCTGCCCCTTGGCTGAATTCTTCCCTCCTCTGAGGGAGGTGGCAAGGAGTGACTTTGCTGCAGACCTGTTTGGATTTGCTGTTGGGGACAGAGCTATTTTACTGGTATCCTCTTGGACCCTTTGACATTTTGTTTTAGTGCCATATTTCACAGGCAATTCTGGATATTTTAAAATCATTTTTTGAAGGAGACATCTTGCTTTGGATTATTTTTTTTTTTTGCCATGCACAATGAATGGAAATGTTGCAAATATGAGCTTTCAATATCATTTGTAATTTTTTCATCAGAATATAAATTGCTGAACTTAGTGACAGTTATCAGAAAATTGAGGGACAATAATTTAAGAAAAGGTCAGTGGAAGTAAAGTGTGGCTCTCAGAAACAAGGGGCTCCCCTAGTGCAAAAGGCAGGCTCAGATAGGGAAATAGCAGGGCAAAGGCTGTGAAAGGCAGGAGGATTTCACACCCATCTGCCACTTACTCAGAGGTCGTGGACTGGCCATTTAATTTTTTGAAACTAATTTTCCTTATGAGAACAGATGTTAATAATGACCTGTCAAAAGTCATTTCCATTGAATACTATAATAACCTAGCTCAGTGCCTGGCCCATGTAGTCACTTAAGGAGTAGCAATTTTTATTATTATTATTATTATTGCTAGTATCTTGCTTAGTAATAGGTTGAATGCTGTTGACTTCCACTTGTCTATTGGTCCAAATTTTAAAGCTTCTTTAGTGTTCCCTAGAATGTCTATCAACCTGACTGAGAAGAGTGTTTAGGCTTTTGAGATGGAATCATTGACTTCAAAGTGCTCAGACATTACTATTGCTTGTGTTTTTAATCTGAAAGAGAAGACAATTACAACAATTATTGATTCATAGGATTTTTGTGTTGGAAAGAACTTCAGATAATGTTTTTTTTTTTTTTTTTTTTTTTTTTTTTTTTTTTTTTGATGAAGTCTCACTTTGTTGCCCAGGCTGGAGTGCAGTGGCACAATTCTGGCTCACTGCAACCTCCATCTCCAAGGTTCAAGTCATTCTCCTGCCTCAGCCTCCCATGTAGCTGGGATTACAGGCAAGTGCCACCAGGCCTGGCTAATTTTTGTATTTTTAGCAGAGATGGAGTTTCACTATTGTTTGCCAGGCTGGTCTCAAGCTCCTGACCTCAAGTGATCTACCTGCCTTGGCCTCCTGAAGTGCTGGGATTACAGGTGTGAGCCACTGCACCCAGCCAGACTTCCGATAATTCTTGAACCACTTCTCTGCAGCCACCACTGAGACTGAGGATGGCTAGGCCAAGAAAAGTTCCCCTTTTCTGACCCATGCAGCTGTAGTCAAGTTAGAGCAAGAATCCACGTCTCCTGGACACCACTGCGGGGTTTCCACCTTTTAAAATAGAATACAGTTGGGCTTGTTAGTATTAGAGCAGTCCTCTCTGGAGTATCAAAATACATGATATGACAAAAGTTAATTACACACAACCAACCGAGGAAAAAAATCTCAAACTGTAATTCACAGTTGAATCTTTATGGTTTCCATGGTAGTGGGAAGATGAGAGTGTTCAAATAGAGCAATCTTGCACAAAAAAATGTGTTGGGTGATTTTTCCAACATCTCGTAAGTAGTTAATCAGGCCAGATCTATTGTGGTATTACTGGGAGCTGCGTGTCAGAGAGAAGAGCAAGCTCCGTTTCAGTGCCATCAGCGTGCGGCACCTGCGGCTCTCGCCGTGTACTGGCTCTCCCCAGGCAGGGAGACAATTAAATAATGAGGAAGGCATGGGCTTCCTGGGGCCCACGGGCCAGTAGAAGGAATCCTCTTCTGCACCCCGGTCTGATGCTTTTCCTCATGCAAAAGTTTACCAGGGGATTCAAGGTGTGGTCAAGGTCAAGGTCCAGTGTCCACAGTTGCCTCTTTGACTGAACACACAGGGGACAGAAGAATAACCAGAGGGAAGCTGGCCCACAGCTTTTTAATTTTGTATTTATTTTTTTGAGACTGAGTCTCGCTCTGTCGCCCAGGCTGGAGTGCAGTGGTACAATCTTGACTCACTACAGCCTCTGACTCCTGGGTTCCAGTGATTCTCTTGCTTCAGCCTGCCGAGTAGCTGGACTACAGGTGCGCGTCACCACGCCTACCTAATTTTTGGACTTTTAGCAAAGATGGGGATTTCACCAGGGTGGTCGGGCTGGTCTCAAACTCCTGACCTCAAGTGATTCGCTAGCCTTGGCTTTGAATCACTTCGAATCCAAAGTGCTGGGATTACAGGTGTGAGGCACCGCACCCAGCCACCCCCACAGCTCTCTGATGTGGCTGACAGTTACTCCACTGCACGGTGGTGGCAGAACGGCTGCTCCTCGTTCATGCTGGGTCATAGACCTGTGAGATTTGTCTCACTGTTTTCTTCACTTTTATGTAAGCAAGAATTATAATAGAGGGAAAGGAAGATAGCCAATACATATATTAGCTTCAAATCACAAAACATCTTTAATATAAACTGGCAAAAAGTGCGTATTAGTGTGGACGAGAAGAGTCAGACTCTTTAAAACATACGAAAAGATTTATTCTGAGCCAAATAAGAGTGACCGTGGCCCATGATGCAACCCTCAGGAGACACTGAGAACATTTGCCCAAAGTGGTCTGGGCACAGTTTGGTTTTATACACTTTAGGGAGACACTGATATGTGAGGGGGGCAGGGAAGTGCTGCTTAGAGAAGGGCAAGGTCCCTGGTAAGGGCTCCATCCTCCGGCCTGTGCCATGGACCTAAGTGAGAACAGGCACTCCTGTTTTTGCACCTGAATGTTGCATTTTCCAAGCCCACACTGGCCTGCCATGCCCCACTTCCCGTGCCCATAAAAACCTAAGAGCACAGTGGGCAGAGGCAAGAGTGTCTGAACATCGAGAAGAACAGGGGCACAGAGCAGGGCAGAGTGGACCTGGACCACAGGCACAAACCCCAGCCCCATGCAGCACGCTTGCTTGTCTAGGAGCACTGCCCTGCGGCCTGAGGACACACAAACTGCCGGTGATTGGCCAGCAGACTCCTGCTAGAACAAACTGCATGATCCGGTACAAGGACATATCCAGAAAAAGCCTCCGGGTGGACCTATGGCACTGACCGCAAAGTACGACGACCTTGGAATTCCATGTTAATGCACCCGGAAGACATTGACTCCAGAGGAGGCTCGGAACAGCCAGGTGGGCAGGTGTTCCTTGGACATCACAGTTCCAGGACCAGGACGGTCCCCCTGATGGAGATGGTCCCTCTGGATTTAAACTGTCCCGGCAACACCAGCTCCTTCTCATCAGCACATATCCTTCTGATGCCATGTGTAGATGCAGCTCCCTTAAGGCACTGAGATTGAGCAGTGGAAGGCTGGGGAAATGAGGAGCTTAAAATTATCCCCAAATAGAGAAGAGAAATTAAGAAATGAAATTTTGTAGCACGTGCCCATTCACAAACACTTTGAGATTCTCCTAAATATTTCAAATGGGATAAGGAATGATATTTAAGCTACCTAGCAGGGGAAAACTTGTTTTCAACATTAATATTAGTATTTCAGAGGAAGAGCTTATTTTCCTCAATGTTATATAGGTTTATTAATTAATTCATCACCAATGTGCAAGCCAGCAGCTGTGGTGCTGTGTGCTTATTTTTAATGAAAACTAAAGGAAGACATTTCATTTTAAAAAATTTATTTAAACATTAAAGATAATAATTCATAAATATTGTTTTTGCTTTATAATAAGAAAAAATAACAAAATATACTAATTCTTTTATCATTGGTTCAGGGGGTTTGTAGAAGACCCTTATAAGATTCTGATTGGTTTTTTCTAGTCTATCCTGCTACCTCTGTATCTTCACCACCATATCGAAACTTTAGTGAGAGATTTTAAAGCTCTTAACCAACAAGGTAAATATAAAGCATACATGGTCTTCAGACAGATTGACTTTGAGCCAGGAGGGAGCATTGGAGTTTCCACAGTCTAATCTGTATGTTGGTGAAATGATGCAGAGATCTTGGTGAAACAAAATGTAGAGACAACTGTCACAGTCGATTTCATCTGCTTCCCAGAAAAAAGAAAACTCATGATGAACATCAGGGCATCTGAGACAAATGTGAGAAGCCTATCCCAGAGTGTCTGTTCTAAGGATGCCTCCCACTGCGGTCAGTGCCCTCCTGCTGCTGCATATGCAGGCAGTTTTTTTCTTTTTTGAGATGGAGTTTTGCTCTGTCGCCCAGGCTGGAATGCAGTGGTGCAATCTCAGTTCACTGCAACCTCCGCCTCCCTGGTTCAAGCGATTCTCCTGCCTCAGTCTCCTGAATAGCTGGAGTTAGAGGCATGTGCAACCAGGCCCAGTTAATTTTTGTATTTTTAGTAGAGATGGGGTTTCACCATGTTGTCAGGCTAGTCTCAAACTTCTGACCTCCGGTGATTCGCCTGCCTTGGCCTCCCAAAGTGCTGGGATTAGAGGCATGAGCCACCTCACCTGGCTTATATTTTCTTTTCTTTTTTTTTTAAGACAGAGTCTCGTTCTGTTGCCCAGGCTGGAGTGCAGTGGCATGATATTGTTCCTGAACCTCCCGAGTAGCTGGCGTTACAGGCGAAAACCTCCACACATGGCCGTGCAGGCAGTTTCTAATTTACATCCTCATAAATGATGGCATCACGAACATACTCGCACACATGCCTTTCATCTGAATCTTTCAGATTATGGAGGTAAAGGCGGAATTGATTCTTAGCACAGAAATATTGAGTAAAAGGACCTGAATTTTAAAGAAACGTTGATAGGCAATTGCAAGGGAATTTATGGTATTCTAACACCTGTATTCCCATAGGCAATGCATGATAACTCTCTTTTCACTATTCTTTTGCAAAGATTTAGTGTTATTATTTAGACACAGCTTATGCCTTTCGGTACGTAAATTCTGGTATCTGGTATATTTTTGCATTTTATTGCTTATTCTTGATGTTGTTCACATTTTAATGTATTTATTGAGCTTTTTTCTTCTTTAGATATTTGTATTTATTTCTATTTTGTGTTCATATTTTATTTTTTATTTGTGAGTCCTTTTGTGTTAAGATTATTGACTCTTTATAATTCTTGAAGCTAACAATTTTCTGGGTTAATTGAGGTTGTTTCTGAGAGACGTGGCTGGAAGGGTGAGAGAGAGAGAGAAGGAGAGAGAGAAAGAGAGAGAGAGAGAGAGGAGGGAGAGGAGGGAGAGGAGGGAGAAGACAATGTAATTTGCCTTTCTTTGCTTAGTCACCTAGCAGAATTATACTAAGATTGTGGTCAACTGGGCCTATTCTAAGTGTACTTATTCAGAGTGGATGGTATCGCCATATTTACCCAGTATTTCAGTTTGTTCTTTAGATGTTGGCTGTTTAATTAAGGGCTGTAAATGGCTACATGTAAAATAACTCTTTGATAGTGGTTACCTGTATCTAACAATTTATTCAAAGACTCGCTGTAGGTATTTTTCTTCATGCTACAAAAAGGAAAAGTTAGCATCAGTTCCATTTTTGAATGTGTAGAATGATTCACCGACAAAACCAGTTTATAAATTGCATCCACCAAAGAGATATTTAGGAAGGGAACATTATGTCACGAAGATCTATTTATTTAACCAGAACTTTGTAAACCTGTGAGATCATGTCAGCACCTGCTCATTTTGCGCCTTCTCCAGAAGGCACCTGTGCTCCTGTCTGAAGAATCCCAGCAGGCCTCGCCGGCTGTGGAAGGCACACGAGCTAAGGAGGTGCTGTGCTCTCAGAGCGAGTTGCCCTGGATGTAGAGGCTCAGGGTACAAGTGTGTGTCATCATGCACCTGGAGGTCCTTGACTTCCCAGGTAATTGCAATGTCCGGAAAGGCAAAAAATAAACATAAAGCAAGTCAGAAATTAAGATTCAGAGAAGTTTTACTTTGAAGGGAATCTAAGGTTGGGAGCAGAGGCCGAGAAGACTTATATGAGCAGTTCAAAGAAGAAGTTTTGGGGCACATGTGCAGAACATGCAGTTATGTTACATAGGTATACAAGTGCCATGGTGGTTTGCTGCGCCTGTCAACCTGTCACCTACATTAGGTATTTCTCCTAATGCTATCCCTTCCCTAGCCCCGTACCCCACAACAGGCCGTGGTGTGTGATGTTCCCCTCCCTCTGTCCATGTGTTCTCATTGTTCAACTCCCACTTATAAGTGAGAATATGCAGTGTTTGGTTTTCGGTTCTTATGATAGTTTGCTGAGAATGAAGGTTTCCAGCTTCATCCATGTCCCTGCAAAGGTCATGAACTAATCCTTTTTCATGGCTGCATAGTATTCCATGGTATATATGTGACACATTTTCTTTATCCAGTCTGTCATTGATGGACATTTGGGTTGGTTCCAAGTCTTTGCTATTGTGAATAGTGCTGCAATAAACATACGTGTGCATGTGTCTTTATAGTAGAATAATTTATAATCCCTTGGGTATATACCCAGTAATGGGATTGCTGGGTCAAATGGTATTTCTAGTTCTAGATCCTTGAGGAATTGCCACACTGTCTTCCACAATGGTTGAACTAATTTACACTCCCACCAACAGTGTAAAAGTTTTCCTATTTTTTCGCATCCTCTCTAGCCCCTGTTGTTTCTTGGCTTTTTAATGATCACCATTCTAACTGGCATGAGGTGGTATCTCATTGTGGTTTTGATTTGCATTTCTGTAATGACCAGTGGTGATGAGCATTTTTTCATATGTTTGTTGGCTGTATAAATGTCTTCTTTTGAGAAGTGTCTGTTCATATCCTTTGCCCACTTTTTGATGGTGTTGTTTGTCTTTTTCTTGTGAATTTGTTTAAGTTCTTTGTAGATTCTGGATATTAGCCCTTTGTCAGATGGGTAGATTGCAAAATTTTTCTCCAATTCTGTAGGTTGCTTGTTCACTCTGATGATAGTTTCCTTTGCTGTGCAGAAGCTCTTTAGTTTAATTAGGCCCCATTTGTCAATTTTGGCTTTTGTTGCCATTGCTTTTGGTGTTTTAGACATAAAGTCTTTGCCTGTACCTATGTCCTGAATGGTATTGCCCAGGTTTTCTTCTAGGATTTTTATGGTTTTAGGTCTTATGTTTAAGTCTTTACTCCATCTTGAGTTGATTTTTGTATAAGGTATAGGGAAGGGGTCCAATTTCAGTTTTCTGCATATGGCCAGCCAGTTTTCCCAACACAGTTTATTAAATAGGGAATCTTTTCCCCATTTCTTGTTTGTGTCAGGTTTGTCAAAGATTGGATGGTTGTAGATGTGTGGTGTTATTTCTGAGGTCTCTGTTCTGTTCCATTAGTCTATATATTTGTTTTGGTACCAGTAACATGCTGTTTTTGTTACTGTAGCCTTGTAGTATAGTTTGAAGTCAGGTAGTGTGATGCCTCCAGCATTTTTTTTTTTTTTTTTTTTTTTTTTTGCATAGGGTTGTCTTGGCTATGCAGGCCCTTTTTTGGTTCCATATAAACTTTAAAGTAATTTTTTTCCAATTCTGGGAAGAAAGTCAATGGTAGCTTGATAGGGAAACCATTGAATCTATAAATTACTTTGGGCAGTATGGCCATTTTAGAAGAAGTGCTTTTTAAACAGTGAGACCCTAACACTTAAAACCTTAGCAGCACAATGTTATGTTGGATCAGAATGTAATGAAATGTCTGAGGTTTGGATTTGTAGTGTGATATTTTTCTCATTTAAGCTTGTTTTATCTCTTCATTTGTGGTGATTATTTTCTTTTGTAAAAGGGCATTTTAGGCTGGAAGTCCATCTGCTGCAATGCTGCCCGCACGCGCACCCCCACCAGTCTGGCCCTCAGCATGTGCTGATGGCGGGGGATTGGGTGTTGTGAAGGTTCATTTTCTATGCAGCATGACTGGGCCGCAGGGTGCCCAAATATTTGTTCAGATGTCCTTCTGGGTGTTTCTGTGGGGGTGTTTTGAGATGAGATTAACATTTGGATCAATAGGTTGAGGACAGCAGGTCCGTCTTCCAAACACGAGTGAGCCTCATTGGATGGTGAAGGTTTGCATGGAACAAGGCTGGCCTGCCCCGGGCCAGAGCATTTTCTGCCTGGTGGCCTTTTTGCTGGGATATTGGCTCTGCAGGTTTTGGACCCGCCAGCTCCCATGGTCATGTGAACCGGCGCGCGTGTGTGTGTGTGTAACAGGGTGCTCTGTTTCTCTGGAGAACTCTGGCCAACATAATTGCCTCACCATGAAGAATGGAGCAGGTGAGTCTGCTCAGGCCCTAAGCTGGAGGCAAGTGGGGTGGGGCGATGGAAGAATCTTGGGTTTCCCCGTCAGCCTCTGTGCACCCACTGAGCTTGAGCATGGATGACAGGAGTTTGTGAAGACAACCACGGTGTGCTCTGCAGTTGATGAGGCCCCTGCTCTCCTCCCTGAGTCTTCTCAGGCCCTAAGCTGGGGGAGGGCTGCTGGGGGGATGGAAGAATCCGCGTGGCTCTTGTGTTTGCCTGTCAGCCTCTGTGCACCTACTGAGCTTGAGCATGGATGACAGGAGTTTGCAATGACCACCACCGTGTGCTCTGCAGTTGACAAGACCCCTGCTGTCCTTCCTCTGAATGAACCCTGCCCTGTCACTGGAGGGTGCCAGCCTTGGGACAATTCAGGGGACACTCTGCATGTGAATGATTGTTTGCCTATTTTTAAGCAATTGTGACAGAGGTGAGATTTGTTTCCAAAAATTCAGGGTCAGAGGGCACTGACCAGTGGCACCTTACGATGGGCAAATGTAAGAACTCCAATAACTTTCAGAAATAACTGGTAACATATTCTGAAGGGGCTACTATTTAGATATAAATACAAACTGTATTTTGTAATCACTGGGGTGAACTTGGGAGCTTTTGGCTACGTATCCTGTCAATCAATGCACAAAAACGTTTTTTACATATTCCAAAGTTCCAATTTCTTTACTTAAAAATGGAGATATGAGGAACTACTTATCATGTAACACTTTTTACAATTAATATTTGATATAGACTTGCACTTGATGCTGTTCCAGCATGGTCATTCCTTCCCTGGAAGAGCCGAGATCTATCCCATAAATATAACAGGAATCTAAAAAAATGACTTAGAACCCAGAACGGAGAGCCACTTTTTCTTCGTATTTGAGGGGTTGGAACACATTTAATGGAGGAGTCAACTTCTGTGCTAAACATAAGGGGACGATGGTTGCGTGGTCAGTGCAGATGTGGAGGAAGCTGGAGAGTGATGGGCAGGTGCCCAGGGGCTGTGTGTCGATGCGTGCGAAGACAGGCTCTGTGTGAGTGCACGTACATGCAGGTGTGTGTGTGTGTTCATGCCTGTGCACACACACACGTGCTTGCAGCCATGTATGTGTCCACACGTGTTTCTGCATGTGTGTGTTTGCACTTGTGTAAGCACTGTTGTCAGCTCACTCCTATTTGTTTTCATGTGCACATGTGTGTATGTGTGTAAGTGCTTATGTGCGTGTGTGCAGTGCATGTAGCACTAAAGAGAACTGTAAGGAAGTAGGAAGTCAGTCCGGGGAGGTGGGATGGGTTTGCCACACGGAGACCAGGAAGCCTCCTTTCAAAGGTTGTCAGTTTTGCATTGGTAGGTGGGCAGTTTAAAATAGAAGATGAAGAAATGACTTCACGCACACATCTAGAGGGAAGCACATTCACAGAGGTGCTTGGCGAAATGAAGTGTCAAATAGAGTGAATTTAAAAAAATGCAACTGCCTTTTGGAAGTTATAGAGAAATTCACGCACCAGTTTTCACTCTTCAGCCTTAGAAAAATCCTCAGAAGATAAAATATAAATTAATATATTTTGTGAATAGCCAGAGATGTACTACTGAGATTCTTTTATGTGATAAGCTTTCACAATCTGTTTCAAGTTTTCATTTTTAAAAATATTTAATCTGTGCTCAAAAATTAATTTATATCTTGAAAAATGACAAAGCTCCTCACTAAGTCATAACTGGGTTCAACAAGATAGCAGTTGAATAGATGAACTAGCCTTTTCTTGCATAGTGATTACACTGAAAGCAGACATATGTTTTGCAATCTAATAATAACAAAAATTAAAATGACCTTTTATTGTTATTTCATACTAGTTTTTACAGTTGTGTGATTTCATTATAGTCTTAGAATAGATATGTTATAAAAATCTTGCACTAAAAAATTATAAGCAATGCAATATATAGGTTGACTGCAAGAAAAAGTTCCAATTAACAAGAGTAAAAAATACTATCATTCATATATTTTATTACGCTTCCTGATAATTATTTAACAGAAGCTATACATTGTCAGTGTAGAACTTGATCAAGCATGCTGCTCTTGATAAATCATGATTAGTAACTACATGCTCATAGTTTTTAAATTCAAAATCTATAATCAACAAGATAATATGATTTTACCTTTTATGAAATTCTGAAACAATCTTTATGACCATTTTATATCTTTAAATGTCAGATATTAGGATATATTAATAAAAAGAGCTCTTGACTGGCAGTCAGACGCATAGTATGTAGCTCTGGTTGTCCTGTCAGCTTAGCCGTTCTGAGTCTCTGTGACGTTACCTGTATAACAAGGGCATTTGGGCCATGCGTTCTCTTGAATCCCTTGCTATTGTGAAATGATCAGATTTTCCTCTGCATGTAGGATTCAAAGAATTTGCAAAGTGCTGTATAGTTTTAATGCAAATTGTATTTAACTCCGTGCAATATAGTTATTTAGGTACATATAATAGAGTTAGAAAGAAGATAATAAATATGAAAGAATTACTGTTGGTAACCACATTTCTTTTGTAGTCCTTTTTCCTTGGAAGTCAGCAGCCAGGTGAGCAGCCAGGTGGTAGCATTTTAAGTCCAGCAGCCATTGCACTCTTTTAACAAAGGGGTTCGCTGTCTATGCAGAAGAACTGCCTCCACAGGTCAGCTTAAATCAAGTCATATGCTTGGTTTAAAATGATATGATAATTTCTATTGAGCTAGTATAATTGAACAAACATTTTTTGACCATGTGTGTTAGTCCTGGGCCTGTTTTAGGCTCTATGAACATCTGTTTTAAGCCTAAAACATACACAATCACTTCCCAGTGAACTCTAGGAAAAATCTGTAGTTCGATGTTTTGATCCGGTGCAGCTAAGGGGAGCTCGGGGGGAACAGTGCATGAGCCTCAACTGCGAGGGGAAGAACCTGTTATAAGCTGGAAATGAGATGCAGGCCTAGGGGAGACAGGGATCCATTCTGAATTGGTTGCTCTTTGGAGGGATTAGCGAAAGTGAGGATTAATTCGGGATTAGGTGTTGCCATGAGTTAAGGGCAGTTTAGCAATCAGGTATCCAATTTCTAGGTGGAAATAGCAAAGCAGTTCTAGGGTGTTATTAGAAAGAAAGCAATTACCACTCAAAGAGGGGGTCGAGATGGCATTTCACAGCTGCTGCGTCACCCCAGAGAAAGCTCTTCCTCAAAACCTGCAGGTGGCTTTATCTGCGTCTCCTCCAGTTCTGGCCCATGACAGGGCTGTGCTTTTTCTTTTTAAAACTAGACAAGTTTATACCATTTTGAAATGATTTAAAAAGACATCACTTAGTATGGTACCATGCTTAGATATAGTATACAATAAACTACTTCAGGGAACAACGGTGGGTTGGACTGACAGGGTGTTGACATTTCAGAGAATTGGTTGGCTCAATCCAAGGGCAGACAGACTCTGTGGCCAGGAGCATGGTTTCTGCTGCAGCTGTGGAACTCCCCTTGGGAGTATGGCTTCGTCTCATCAACACGAACTTCTTCATTCATTAATCCCAGCAGTGATGCTAACAGAAGTTAGCGTGAGACTAAAACGAGGTAAGGTATGTGAAATGTCCTGTTCTCTCCATAACTGTACATGGTAGATACACAATGGCAAACTCATGGCTTATCCCTCTCCTGTTTTTTGTTTTTGTTTTTTTTTTTAAATCTTTCTGCCATTATTTTCTGTTCATAGGATTCCAGATGGAAATAGATATGGCAGAATGTTGAAAGGAATTTATTTGCTTAGTGGACGTAACTGTATCTAGTGAACATTGGTTCAAAATGGTTTATAATGTTCATCAAATTGTTGGGATTTTTACTGCATCCCAATCCTAATCCTTTTCACAGCTTGTTCCCAACTGCGGCATGCATCTTGGGCATTTGGTTAATGGAGGTGCCATCACTGTGGCCTCATACGTCTACACTGCTGGCTGTTTCAGCCTCCTGGGGATATGGAACAGCCTTTGGCTGCAGTGGTACTCACAGTGGGGTCCACCCAGCCCAACTCAGCTGCAACCATGGTCATTTAGCTCCCTCGTCCTTCCCTTTCTTCAGCACAGCGTGGTAGGTGGATTTGAGCATCCTACAGTTAATGAGAGCAGCCGTGTAATAGAGTCTGGGACTTAAGACCCTGTGTGGTCTCCTTTGACCAAGGAGCAACAAAAAGGGAGTAGCAGAAAAATCCCCTCCACTTCTCCCTCCGCGGGTCTGTTCTGAGCTGGGGAGGCCAGCAAGACCTGTCTGAAGACAGCCTGCAAGGCTGAGCCGCCGGCCGTTACTACTGAGTGCTTCTACTTCTGTCATTTAGCACCTTGAATGCTTTTTATTTTTCCTCCTTGCCCCACTTCCTTTTCTTTCCTTAGTCTTAGTATGCTGGAATTGCACTTCCTAATGAAAATTACAGCACACAAATTTTGCCTGATTCTCCGTTTTCTAGGGAGCAGAGGGAATTAAGAACACTGCTGTGGTGCGTTACTTTACAAGGCAGATTTGTGGACTGGTCATTTGGAGGGAATGACCTCCACTGCCTCAGTTCTTAGCACCCCATGATGAGAAAAAGGCATGAGCCCTGTTCCAGGAAGAGGCACATACCCAGAGCCTGGACTATCCTCAGTGGCAGAGAACACTTTCCGTATACAAAGCACTGCCCACTGGCTGCTACCAGGTTCTCATCTGTAACTGGCCACACGTATGTGAATTAATTGTGATCTCAGTATTACAGGCTCATCATTTCCTAGGGCTCCTGGAGGCAGCAGTAATGCGTCATCATTTGATGATGATCATGACACATCTGGGAACCAGGCAGGAAGGAAAGAGTTGGTTACATCATCAGGTAGACCAGATGCCCATGCCACCTGCTTCTTTGGCCCTGATGCGCCTCATCCTCAGCTTCTACCTGGCCTCATGGGAGGCTTCCAGCATCAGCTGGCAGAGCATAAAGGGACTTGAGTGACATTCACAGAATTCATACAGTACGTTGCTCCTAGACTGATGTGGACCTTGGTTGCACTGCAGCCCCTCTCAGCATTGTCCCTAAAGAACACGGGTGCAGGGAAGCCCTCCAGGTGGCGAGTTGAGCAGTACATTTGGTTTTCCATTTTATTTGTAGGGAGATACTCAGGAATATATGCCAACTCGTGAAGGGTCATCAGTGCCTGAGCTGGAAACAGTGATCTCTGTCCTGGATAGCCACCTGCTTCTCCTGCAGCTGCTCCCAGCCCTTGCACAGCGGACCAGTGAACACAGTGGCTCTTCTAGCCACTGTGAAGGGATGAAGTCTGTGTGTGGCTCTGAAAGGATGGGCTCTCTCCTACCACTGCTGAATGTTCAACATTCCAGCAGTAGAGTCCAGTGCTGGGTTCTGGGTGCAACACCTTGGGTGCCACACTATGCAACAGACCGCAGACCCTGCTTGCCTGAGAGGGGCAGCTCTTATCCTTATCATGACTGATGCACGCTGCAGAGATGGGAATGATTTCCTGCCCGATAGACCTCAGGCAGGACAAGCTGCTGAGGCCAAACTGACTGATCAACAGACAGCACATCATACAAGTTTTCTCACCAAAAAGCTGTTAGGGAGGAACAGACAGGTGTGCGCCGGGGGCTGACGACAGGAAATGTGCTGCTCTTTCCCTGTATCCACCGCCACCCTCTGCGGCCGCTGCGGAGTAGAGAGGTGATCACTCAGCCGGGGAGGGGCAAGCTTTTTTCTTCAGCAACTTCTCCCTGTTCTTGGAACTCATGCAATTCAAAGGAAAAATAATGAATATGAAAGACAATATGGAAACACCTTCAGGATAAATGGCAGAGTGGAGAGCTCTCAACAGAATGCAACATGCCTGTTTTAGCAAGAAAACCATATGAGCTCACAGCCCCTTTGTAGGCACTCAGTAAGATTTTCAGAAAATTTATAATGGCTGTGATTCTCTACATATTTATTTAAAATATGATTAAATACATTTCCTACACATTATTAAAAGGCTGCATTGAAATTGGGAAGGTATATATATATGTGTGTGTGTATACATGTATATAAAATTATTATTATTGTTTTGAGATGGGGTCTTGCTCTGTCAGCCAGGCCGGAGTGCAGTGGCGCAATCTCAGCTCACTGTAACCTCCGCCTCCTGGGTTCAAGCGATTCTCCTGCCTCAGCCTCGAGAGTAGCTGAGATTACAGGTGCGCACAACCACACCTGGCAAATTTTTGTATTTTTAGTAGAGATGGGGTTTCACCATGTTGGCCAGGCTGGTCTCGAACTCCTGACCTTGTGATCTGCCCACCTTGTCCTCCCAAAGTGCTGGGATTACAGGTGTGAGCCACCACACTCTGCCAGGTAAATATGTTTTTACAAAACATCAATTGAGATTTTTTTCATGTTGAGTAATAAATTCTACACAGTGAAAGGGTTAAAAATTGCATGGTATTTAGCCCAGACAATGTCAAACTAATCTTGCATTCCTGGTGTAAACATAATTTGATAATGAGATACTATATATGTGAATTATACATATGTATGATGTATATATAGATGATGTGTATATATGAATATATATACACATGCATACATATTTGGTAATGAATTATTACATATAATATTAGATTCATACATAAAATATTAGAATATTTTACTTTATCAATATTTTAGTATTTTGTTGCCTTTTTAAATGATTGATATTGGCTTGTAATGCTCCTTTATCTTTTAATCCTTAGTAACCGGATCATATGGAAAGTGCATATTTAGTTTTTTAAGAAACCACCAAATTGTCTTCCAAAGTGGCTGTATCATTTTGCATTTCCACACACAAAGAGTGAGAGTTCCTGCCTCTCCACATCTTCAGCAGCAACTGATTTTGCCAGTGCTTTGGAATTTGGTCATTCTGGATGTCTAGAGGTACCTAATTGTGATTTTCATTTGTAATTTTCTAATGACATATGCTATTGAGCATCTTTTCATATGCTTACTTTCTTCCATATATCTTATTTGGTAAGGGATCTGTGTAGACATGTTGCCCAATTTTTTAAATGATTTGTTTGTTTTCTTCTTGTAGAGTTTCAAGAGTCTCTATGTATTTCAGATACCAGTTCTTTATCAAATATGTGTTTCACAAAGGTTTTCTACTAGTCTAGTTTGTCTTCTTATTCTCTTAACAATGTATTTTGTACATTTTGATTTTCAGTGAAGTCCACCTAATCAATGATTTCTTTCATGGATTGTGCCTTTGGTGTCACATCTAAAAAGTTATAGCCAAATTCAAGTTCATCTAAATTTTCTGCTATGTTATCTTCTAGGAGTTTTATAATTTTATAGTTTGCATCTAGGCCTATGAATAATTTTGAGTTGATTTTTGTGAAGGGTGTAGGTATACATCCAGATTCTGTATTTTTTTTTTTTTTTTTGCATGTCGATGTCCAGCTATTCTAGCATTGTTTGCTAAAAATACTATCTTGTCCTCATTGTGCTACCTTTATGCTTTGTCAAGACTATGTTTGTATAGGTCAACAAATACCACACAGTTTTGTGTATTGTAGCTTTATAGTAAGCTTTGATGTCAGGTACTGGTAGTTCTCTAATTTTGTTTTATCTTCTTCAAAATAGTGCTGGCTCTCCTGGGGTTTTGGCCTCTTCATACAGACATTATATTCAGTTTGTTCATATTCACAAAATAACTTGCTAAAATTTTGATGGGAATTGTGTTGATCAAATGGGGGAAGAACTGACATCTTGACAATATTGAGTCTTTCTCTCTATGAACATGGGATAGCTTTCAATTTATTTGATTTTTCTTTGATTATTTTAATCAGAGTTTTCAAAATTTAGTTTTCCTCACATAGATACTGTACACATTTTGCTACATTTGTACTTAAGTATTTCATTTTTGAAGTGCTGAGTAAGTGCTACCGTGTTTTTGACTCAAATCCAATTGTTCATTGCTGGTATAAACAAGGGACTGGCTTTTGTATATTGACCTTAAATTCTCCAATTTTGCTCTAATAACTTATTTGTTCAATTTTTTGCTACAATTATTAGTTTAATTATTTGCTACAATTTTTGTTGATTCTTTGGGATTTTCCACATTAAAATTATGTAATCTGTGAACAAAATTTTATTTTTTCTTCCCAATTTGTATGCATCTTCTTTCTTTTGTGTCTTATTGCATTAGCTAAGATTTCTAGTAAGTGTTGAAATAAAAGAAGTGGGAGGAGACAGCCTTGTCTTCTTCCTGATCTCAGTGAGACTTTTTTTTTTATGATGAAAGGACAGAAACCCTATCTTTCTTCATAATGATAGGAAGCCTTTATAAAACACTCAATATTTTAAATATTCAAAACATAGTAAAAAATTGCATTTTAATTTAGAGGTTAGGAAAACAAAACCAACACATGGAATAAAATAAGCTAAATTTAGTAACATTAGTAACATTGTAAAATAAGATACTGGTATTTTTTTTTTTAATTTATTTATTATTATTATACTTTAAGTTGTAGGGTACATGTGCATAACGTGCAGGTTTGTTACATATGTATACTTGTGCCATGTTGGTGTGCTGCACCCATCAACTCGTCATTTACATCAGGTATAACTCCCAATGCAATCCCTCCCCCCTCCCCCCTCCCCATGATAGGCCCCGGTGTGTGATGTTCCCCTTCCTGAGTCCAAGTGATCTCATTGTTCAGTTCCCACCTATGAGTGAGAACATGCGGTGTTTGGTTTTCTGTTCTTTTAACAGGAGCACCCTGGGGAGAAAAATTCCTATTTAACAATTAAATGTCAAATTACTTTCCAGAGATAGATATGTGCTTAAGGTTGGCTCAACTTCATCCCCAAATTAAAAGGCCACACAAAGATATGTAATCATACTGCCAGCAAGCACCTCACAAACTGTTTACTTCAAATGCGTGTCTATACAAATGATAAAATCAAATGCAAATGCATTTTCTTAGAATAGTGATGCCTAAGACATTATATGGTTTCTTTGTTTGTTTGTTTGTTTTGTTTAGTTTTTTGTGTGCAAACAAGTAACCTTTGTCTGGCTGAAAACGTGTAGTGGACTGTAGTATTTAAGAAGCCGGCAGAAAGCAGAATGATACATTTGGATAACGCGAAGAATGTTCTCAAGAGGCAATTCGCGTAAGTGTGGTAGAGTCGGGAAGCCGCGATGTGTTTGCAGTGACCTGGGGCTGGGAACAGGGCAAATTGATCCTCAGCATGACGATGAGGGAAGGAGAGCCCACCAGAATCTGGGGACAGGTAACTGTAGGGAGAGGCCCACCCACCCCCTCGCATCCTGGTCGGATCCCTGACTGTTAAAGGCACAGAGCCAGTTTTTGATACCCAAGAAAACTAGGCATAGCTATATCCAAACTTCATCTCTTCCTTTTTCCAATCATCTGCTTGTCTTCGAAGTGACCAAACCGCGTTAGAAGCAGATGGCCAGAGATCCTTGGATACTGTTCACACAGATGAGCTGCCCTGGACAGAAAACAGAGCTAGGAAGGGTGGAGGGCGAGTCTGGTGCTACAATCCCAAAGTGACCAGTCCAGAGATCTTACAGACATGGTGTTTTAGATAAGGCAAAGGGTGGTGCCAGTTAGCTCCCATTGCTACAGGGTGGAAAGGGGTCGCCTCTCCCAGTTACTTCCTGTTCGCACTGCTTGACATCCACCTGCCAGATCTTCAGGACGACTGCCCAGCATTCATCTCTCTATAGGGTGACACATGCATTGAAGGATATGTGCACTTTAGTTGGATTTAGCGTCGGCTCCAGCTATGGTCGCTGTTAGGGAGTGCATGTTTGTGTCCCCTCAAAATGTGTATATTGGAATCCAGCCTCCAATGGATAGTGTTAGGAGGCGGGTCTTTAGGAAGTGGTCAGACCATAAGGGTGGAGTCTCATGAATGGAACTAGTTCCCTTATCCAAGCCCTTATATAGGAGCTCATAAATAAGTGTCCTGTATGAGAGAGCTCTCTCGCTCTTCTCCACCATGTGAGGACACAGTGAGAAACTGGCCGTAGGCAGGCTGGAAGACGGCCCTCACCAGAACCTCACCTTGCAGACACCCCGATCTCAGAGTTCCACCCCCCTCAACTGTGAAAAATAAATCTCCATTGTCCAAAAGCCACTTAGTTATAGTATTTGGTTAATAAATACCATAAGCCAACAATAAAATCATAGCTGGGGTCAATCATGACAGAAATGATAGAAAATAGATTAAGCTTGGTGAGAGATGGGAGGGAAGACATGGCTCGCACAGATTTTGAGAGACACTATCTTGGGAGGGAGAATGAAGTGTCACAGAACGGAGGAGGAGAAGCACAGAGAACGCATGGAAAGGCATCATTTTCCTCATATTGCCCTGGGGTGGCCTTGCTGAGGGATCCTGGCCAAGCAATTCGAATCAGCAACACACAGACAGTGTCTGGGCTTCCCCTACACAAAGATGCACACTCATGGGTGCAGGAGCGTCTGCTCACTCCTGCCTGGACCAGTTCCCCAAACACAGAGTTTGTGTGAAGTGACCCAGTTTTTACGGAGTTTCCCAAACAACAAAGGCTTCCATTGCAGGCTGCCATATTTCTCCCTGTGATCTTGAGAAAAATATCTTAATGTTGCTGGTTTTCAATACCCTCAGCTTTAATGTGTTGTACTAGGAATGACTGTTGCTGGCAGCTTCCCTGAGAAGCAGAGTCTGAAATTAGAGAGCTGGTAGATTGTTATTAGGTCAATACCTGTATAGGGAGAGAAGAAAGCAGGAGAGAGGGCAGAGGGAGAAGGTGGGCTAGGGGAGCCGTGCCCCCAAATGGCCTTCAGACTTGTCCTGAGTTGTGCAATGTGGGGGATCCTGTGGGGGGTGGTGGACAGCTGAGGGCCCTCAGAGCACCCTGGAGGAGTAGGTCCTCTAGTCCTGTGGGACAGGTCGGGGTGCAGCCCAGTGGCCACATCACCTACACAGTGTAGCAATGATGCAGATGAAATATTACAGAATTATTAGTCACGATTAGCTTTTCAAACGATTCAAACAGAAAACACAGGCTCTCTTTGCCCTTCGACTGCTGAATCACCAAGAATCCAGTTTGATTATAAACGGGTTATTTTTCTTTCCATCAAAATCTCCTTGGGTCCACATTTAATTTGGATATAATTATGATCAAATATCAAATAGTGTATTCTGGGTGAGTTAGCCCAGTTTCTCAGCAACTAATTATCTCACTGGGTTGACTTTTTCAGGTATTTTTTCAGGCCTGGCTCTTTTTAATCCATTGAATGTTCTTTTGGAACTGGCCAATGTTATTTTCCCTGAAGTATATCTCACCAGCCCCGAGTCGTTTTTTACTATTTGCATTCATTTTAAAATTGAAAATACGTTGAGAGTCCCAAGTACCCAATGTAGGTATCAGTAGAGTTCAAGGCTAGCATAAAAGCCATATCCCTTGGAAGGTAGTAGGAATGGGAACTCATCTGACCTGAAGAAGAACAGGACAGCAGAGAGAACAAAAAGATGCAGGTGGTAACATGGAAATAAAGACAAAACAAGCAATGTGTGGAGGGAAACTTGCATGTGGAGAGGGAGGAGTGACAAGTCAGAGAAAGCTTCTTACCTGATTAAATAGGGATTTTCTCTAATGACATCTTGTTATTCTGATTTCTTCACTCAGGATACATTGTTAAGTTCCCATTGTAATTATAAGAAGCATCCCAGAAACCATTCGTAATGTTGGTTTTCTCCAATTGCACAGTGACATGAAACCCTACAGTATCAACATTGGATTTATGTGGGTTTTATATCTACTCTGAATAAAATGAAAATATTTAGATTTATATATTTTGAAGTCAGAGATGAAGTGTTATTTATAATTAAACATAATTAAATATTATTAAGTATAATTAAATATGTCTCTATCACTTTTTTCTACCATACAACGAAAGTTTTTTGGTAAAGATAGATCACTTGAATTCTATTTTACCTACGGTGAAAAAAATTATTTAAATGTAGCTTGTTGTGCGATCAAGTTTTCTGCACTGAGATAGAAAAATTGGTAATGCATATCTTAGCTAAAATATAGAAGTGTGCTAAAGATTTCATGAAGTGATTTTTCAAACTTGGTTTCATTCTTGTTTACTATATACACTCAAATATACTCATTGAATTTAAGCTTTGATAATTAGTAGTTTCTAATTTCCAATTAGATTTACTGGTAAATGGCTTCTTTTCTCTACTTTCTTTGTTGTTATGACTTACCTTTGACATACTTCAATCTCTCCCCCATATTCACACACCTCTTTGTAATTTAGTTATCAATATTCTTATTACAGTTTTATTTTTATTTTTAAAAATAATCCAGTAAAGCGTAGCTTTTCCATTATTTTCAATAACACTGTGTTTTTTTAAATGTATGCCCAGGAAAAGTATGTGAATGAAACATGTTTTAAAAATCAATCTGATTCTTTTAGCAGTAGAATATAATCCATTTACAATTTTTGTCAAAACATACTCTAAATTACTTTAGTCACAATACATTACATTTTCTTTTTATTATATGTTTTGTTGTTTTCTTTTGATTGTGTGCTAATACTGATTGATGAAATATTATTGATTTCCATATCATATTACTAATAGTACTAGTGGATTCCTCTAAAATTTGTATATATGCATTTAAACCTTAATGTCTTTATCAGCCTCCCTTGTATTGAATAATTTCTTTGACTTGCACTGATATAAACATCTTTCCATATCTCTCCTACCTCTACTCTCACTGCCCACAGATAGCAGAAATTTATTTTTAATGACCTTTAATTTTAGGTTTATTTTTAGAAATTAAAATAATTTTTGAAATTAAGTATCTCTAATTTTTCATTAAGTATCTTTAATTTTAAGACTGCTTTAAGCCACTTCATTGACATTTATATACCACATCACCAACACTTACTTTGACCCGTACTGTGAATTGTATTGGAGTTAATGCTTATTGCGATTCCTTGTACTTTATAGTTTCTTCTTTTCAATGATTCTTGTTCTTCTGCTTTGCTTATTTGTTTAACTAATATATGAATCTAAGCATGTATTATAGCTATGTTGTCAGAATCATATTACTATATTATAGAGCTTCAACTTCATATACATTTAGTAAACTTGATTCTCATTTTTTGAGCTGCTGATTTTTTTGTTACCTAATTACTTTCATAGGTCCATGTCTAAGGTAGCTGGTAAGTATCCAGTAAGTTAACAATTAAGGCCATTATATAGTTTTCCTAGGGGCCCTCTCTGGTGTCTTTCAGTTCCATGGAGGGCCCCTCTCACCTGCAATGCACAATTAGCTGTTTTCCCGGGAAACAGAGATTTTCTATCCGAAGTATTGGCAGGGAGTCAACCACAAAGGAGAGCCCCTTGGGGAGAAGAGAGGCTTTGCAGCCCTTCTCTGTTGCCCTCAGAGTTCTCTGCAGAAGCGTTCACACTGGACACAGGAGGCAGCCGGTGCCAGGGCACTCAGGATGTGGCCAGCTTGAGGGCAACTTTCCCAAGCACAGCCCTGGGGAAGCCCCATCCCTCAGACCCGCTCCCTGGTGCCTGGTCTTAGCTCCTTCTATCTTCTTGTTCAGCTGGGGGAAAGGCAGGTGTGCAGATTTCAACGAGAAGGGGCTGAAATTGTGGGAGCAACATAGGGAAACACATCCTGTTATAAACAAGCTGTTTCTGGTTAGATATTGTTTTCATTTTTTTTTTATACTTTTACTTTGTCTTTTGATGTCCCCAGATTGATTCTTTCAAGAAAGGGCCCACCATGGCAGAGGTTACATAGAGCAGGACCAACTAACAAAGTCCACTGAGGAATGACTCGCTCACTGCTTCATTAGCACTCATTCCTTGTGAGCCAGCTTGCTCCACGGCTGTCTTCGTTCTCAGCTCTGAGGTTTGGGGACTCTGTGACATTCCACCAGGGAATGTGTTTCTCTCTTGGGTGTCTCCTTGCCCCTCCCCATCGCTGGCTCTTCACCAGTAATGGCAGTTTTCCTTATTCTCTTTTATATCTACCAAAAACTCCTTACCATATCACAGCTACTCCTTCAGACCAGAATTAATAGATATTTCTTCTAGTGGGCGGCACTTGGTGAGTGACATTGCTTTCCTCTAAGATGGGAACTGTGAAAAAGTGATGCGTTAAACAGGGTGGAAGTATGTTTGTGGGTACGTGTGTGTGTTACTTCGCTCAGTTTGGGTGGTAGTATTTTTGACACGCTTATGGGGAATGTACATGAAGTTATCCAATAGGTGACCTAGAATTTAGAGAAAATAAGGCTTTGAGAACAATCCATATGAGCGGATGAGATCCTTCAGGGTGGCGTATGATATACTGTTAGACAAACTTACTTAGCATTTCCTGATGTCAAACACACCTGCAAGTGCTTTATAAGCATTCGCCAATTTAATCATCATATTTACTATGAGATATATATCATTAGCATATATGTTTTAAAGAAGAGGAAACTGTGGCCCAAAGAGGTTAAGTGTCTATTATGTAAGATCTCACTGGGCAGAGACAGGAAGATTCAAATGACAGAATCCTTGAAAACATCAGTATGTAGAGACGGAAGAGAACATGAAGTCCGTCAATGAGACTAAGGAGAAGCTGGAGGGCCAGGAACAGGCCAGAGAGGAGAGTTGGTGTTGGAGAGGCGAAGGGAGGAGATTCTGGAGGAGGGGCCTATGGCTTCCAGGGCACATTCAGGGCAGTCACTGGAAAGCGGGAGGACCTGCAGTGTCCGTGTGGTCACTGGGAACCTTCTCCTGGGAAAGTTCACAGTGGAAGGTCCTACTGAGGAGGGAGTGAGGAGGGAGGAGGGAAGGGTGAGGAGATGGGCATGGGTCTGCTCAGAGGTGAGGGAGGAAGAGGATGATGCAGGTACTGTAATGCCACCCCGGACAGAGACACAGGGGTGTGTGTGTGTGTGTGTGTGTGTGTGTGTGTGTGTGTGTCTGAGATGACCTGAGAGACACCAAGTACATGAATAGGAAGGAGAGGAGAAGCCAAACACCTAAGGCCCAATGCCACCCACCTACGAGCACATAGAATGAGGAATCAAGACCCCTGGGAAGTTTTCTGGTCTTCCAAAAGAAGAATGGAGGCAAACACATGTTGAGCCATGGGAACTGGGAGTGAAGAATCAAGAAAAGACAGTCTCTGACGAATCAGCTTCCAGGACAGCAAGCAACGCCCCTGCCTTGATTCTGCAGCATTCACCCAGTGACACGAGACCCGGCCACCAGACTCATGCCTGTCAGCTGTGGTCCTTGCCAGAGGTCCCTACACATTAAAACAGATCGATTCCACATCACTCTTACAGCTCACTCATCTGTTAGAAGTAGAGTAAAATTCCTCTTAAACACATTGCCTTATAAAATGTCATTTTATCAGCTTCCTGTGTAATGTGCATATTTTGCATTATTTCTGTCTCAAAGACATTTGGTCCTAGCATGTATGCAGAACACACACATGCATGTACACATCGGCACACACATGCACAAGCATGCATGCACACACGTACACATTCACACACACATACATATGTCTGCAGAACACACACATGCATGTACACATCTGCACACACATACACATGCACACATCTGCACACACACGCCTGCAGAACACTCATATGCCTGTACACATCTGCACACATACGCACATGCTTGTACACATCTGCACACACATGCACACACGTGCATAACAAACACATGCATGTACACTTCTGCACATACATGCACACATACATGTACCCATTTGCACACACATGCACACACGTAGAACAAATGCATGTGTGTACACACATACATATACAGAACACACACATGTGTGTACACACCTGCACACACATGCACATGCAGAACACATACATGCATGTACACATTAGCACACACATACACATGCATGCATTCACACACTTGCATGTACATGCACACGCACACCCTCCCTCCTCCATGCACACAAATCGCAGTTTTCTCCCTGAGTTTCTGTAAGGTGCTCTGCTACACACCACTTACAACCTCAGAGCCCCAGTGAGGTTTGTCTGTGGCAGTCCCAGGACTGCAATGCATTATTTGATTTTATGTGAGAGCCATCCTTTGTATCTCATTTTTTGTCACAGGACATCAAGTGCAGGTCTTTGTACAGAACAGATTCTCAGTAATTGTTTATTGATCCATTGGTAGTGACTGATATTTTAGGAATTCTTTGGGGAGAATGATCACAGCCATGGTGCCCAGCAGAAGAAAAGGGTGGTGTCATGACCTCTGGATGATTTACAATGACAGGTGTGGGTTTACACTTTTTCTCAGCATTCTTATATAATGCAATAAGATGCTTGCTAAAAATACAAGTTTTAGAGATTTTTTTCCACTTGGATTGGAGCTGAATTGCTTTGCACATTCTTTGGAGAAAAAGCTGAAATTCTGTTAGCTAGCATTATGAGTCAGCTGTCTATATTTATGACAGAGATTTTATAGAGTGCATATATTTATTTGGAAATGGTACCTGAGGGAATAAGGAAATCAAGATGAATGTCTTATGGTGTCTCTCTGTGATACCTGAGCAACTGTTGTAATTCTACCAATTCTGTAAAAAAATCATGCAGGCATGCAAGTTAATTGTTTGGAATTTTGAGTGCAGAAAATCTGAGAGAATGAGTTTTTCAATTTCATTATTTTTGCTTAGTGTAGACACATTCAAATACTAAGAATCATATTGCATTTTAAAATGAGATCTATGAAGACTGTTTGCCACTATTTGCTGGCCTCCCTCTTGCACACTTATTTGTGATGGGGAGGCTACATTGTTTTCCTCCACAACAGGCATCAGAATACATTTTACGGAGGTAAAATCATGTCTGGAAAAATATTTTCTACCCTTAGCAATGATCAAAGTAAGACCCCGGGTATTGGTGACTTCCAAGGAGTCAGAGAAAAGGGATGTTTCTTTGCATGATAAAATGTTGCATGTACTTGTTGCTGTGCAGAGAGGAAGAAGAAAAGAGCAACAGAGAGAGAAGGTGAGGTTAGATAAGGCCAGAAGGAACATGGGTGATGTCACTTTGCTCAAGAGCAGGCAGAGAGAGAGAATGCCAAGTGGTCAACATGAGCTTTGGAAAGCAGGGACATCTGGAAGAGAAGGGTGACTGCAAGGCAGGTGCTTCTGGGCTCTGTGATCACCGCCAGGCATAGTTGGGCTACCAGGAACCTTGGAGAGAGTGCTCAGAAGTAGAGACTGGGGCTCTGGGGATTTAAGGCTTGGTTTCCACTGTCCTAGAAAGAGGGAATTGGGAGGCTGTTATTTAGATGGCAAGGGACAAGCTAAATTCAAGTTGTGTTTTTTGTGGCAACTGAAAGGACCACAGAATAATAAAGATATTACCAGTGCTTAAATATGTGACAAGGCTGGGCGTGGTGGCTCACGCCTGTAATCTCAACACTTTGGGAGGCTGAAGAGGGTGAATCGCCTGAGTCCAGGACCAGCCTGGGCAACTTGGTGAAACCCTGTCTCTACAAAGAAAACACAAATATTAGCCAGGTGAGGTGGTGCGCACCTGTGTCCCAGCTACTCAGGAGGCTGAGGTGGGAGGATCACTTGAGCAGTGGGAAGCCAAGACTGTGGTGAGCTCTGATCGTGCTATTTATTTATACCTATTTATTACTCAGCCACCAATATCCATTTACTTAGCTGTTCAATTCCAGGGGAATGGATAGCAGTACCGGAATTTTGGACCTGCACACCCACAATAAGCACGTTATTAACTAGAACATCTTCCTACATAGAGAAATGTGATTTGTGAACAAAAGCAGTACTCCAGCCTGGGTAACGGAGTAAGACCCTGCCTCAAAAATAATAAATAAATAAGTGACAAGTCTGGTCATGAGGCTTCAATCACCCCAAGGAACACTTCCTTTAGAAAGTGCACTGTGGCATGCTCCCTGAAGCATGCCAACCCTTAGAACAGACCCACACGCGTGGAGGAGGGGAGGCTGCAGAGGGGATGAGAAGTAAAGAGGAAAGGAGGGTGGCAGGCACGTGGGAAAGTGGCCCCTTCAGCGAGGGAGAGTGGACATGTCTCTGCAGAAGGTGAAAATGAAAGAAGGAAAGGGCTTCGATTTCTGGTGAGAAGGGATATAGACAAAGCAATGAGAGTTCTGCAGCAGACACATTACAGAGATGCGATATGCAGCGGTACCGACCAACTCCCAGCGAGCACCCCATCATTGGAGGTCCTTCAGGCTACATGTCCAGGGTCCTGTGGCAGGGCCTCCTCTCCACACCCCCATCTCTCGACCACTTTGTTCCATTCACATTTCTCCTCAATTCTTTTCTTATTTTTGATATGGAGTCTTGCTTGTCACCCAGGCTGGAGGACAATGGTACAATCTTGTCTCACTGCAACCTCCGCCTCCCTGGTCCAAGCAATTCTCCCACTTCAGCCTTCTGAGTTCAGCTGGGATTACAGGCACCCTCCACCACATCCAGCTAATTTTTGCATTTTTAGTAGAGGCAGGGTTTCACCATGTTGGCCAGGCTGGTCTCAAACTCCTGACCTCACGTGTTCTGCCTGCCTCGGCCTCCCGAAGTGTTGGTTGGGATTATAGGCATGAGCCACTGTGCCCAGCCATTCTCCTCAGTTCTTGAGGTCTTGCTCCATGGCCTTCCAGACCTGTGAGCCCGTTATCAGCACCGTCTCCCATTCTCAGCCCTGCCTTTCACCTTTTCCCTTTTCCCTCAGGCTGACCAGAGAGCCTCAGGGCACAGCGACCTTGGCTGCCGCCTCTGAGGGGGCTGTTTTCCTCCTTCCCCCGTCCTCCTGCCCAGCATCCCACGTGCCAGGTGGGCCCACCTTGATCCTCACTGTTGCATCCAGGCCGGGCCACCTCTGTTTACTTTAGAACCTCAGACCCCCACGACACCAGACTGTACCTGTTTGTTCCTGTGCCACCTCGCCTGTGAATTTGGAGGTCACAGTTCAGCATATAAAGCACCTGCTTCTACAGCCACAGAAACAGCAGGGCTCCGCCGTGATGCCTTTGAATGGACCACGACTTCAGCCCAGCCTGGCCCTGGCGAGGCAGCTGGCACCCCCACAGCCTCCCAGGCCTGTTTATGATGAATCTGAACAAATGGGTATTTCCTGCATTTCTTCAGCATGTATCCAGGCTGTCCACTCTAGAATGTAGGAGCCTCTGGAGGAAGAGGGAGTCCTGGCTTCTTTAACCACCCTTAGGAGCACGGTTGGCGTGGGGTAAGCACAAAGATAGCAAGATAGATAGTTTTGAAATTATGTAGATATGTAACGAGCAGGATTTTCTTGTAAAAAAATCATATCTTAGGTTAGTCTATAAAGGATAAACGTTGGTAAAAATAAGTTTTCTTGCCACAAACCTCAAACAGGATGGAATCACCAAATGTAAGATTCAATATTAATTTCTGTTTTTAAGAGATGAAATATCTTGCATTGTTAACATAAAACCGAGGCCAAGGTGCGTCAGGAAATTAATTTATGGAGGAGCAAGTGACACACAGGGAGCATCTATATCTTGGAAAAATGTATCTGTGGGCAGAAACATATGGGTTCCTCTCTGAAAGCATGAGCTTCCTCAGGCCCCATTAGGCATGTATTTTTCTAAATAGTTACTCTTAAACTTCGTACACAAGCCAAACAACATATGGAATGCTGATGATTTGCATAAAATATGAGGTGGGAAACATCCCATCATTTCTTCCTAAGTGTGTTGCGCACTTTGTTTTTGGAAACAGCAAACCCAAGAGGAAAAAAAAAAGTGACTTCAGTTTGTGATTAAATGTTAAAAAGGACCTGTCCTCTTCCAGCATCCATCTGGTTCCCCGCGGCCCTCTGTTACGCCACTTCAGTGTGGTACAGCATCTTCTCTTTGGAGTCTGGTGAACTCTTTCCGGCCCCAGACACATCGACTTTTCGTTAAGATGTCGCCACAGAATCTCTGTCACGGACTTACTACTTCCACCTGAACAGACACACTGGCTTGAAGGTGTCAGAGACATTCACCGTCGTGGGCGGATGCTACAGCCCGTCCCTTCCGTTGCTTTCCTCTGGGTTCTGTGACAATAAGTAGGTTGTTCTCACACCCTTGCAAGGGACGTTAAAACACGCGTGTTTGTGAAGTGTGTTTTGGCTGCACCGGGAGAGCCAGGGCACAGCACAGCTCCTGGCACCTTTACCTTGACTCCGTCCATGTGTCGGGAAGTCGGGAATGCAGCGATTTTACACCTCTCTGCCTGCTCTGCCTCTGGGGAGAGACTGGAGGGGTGGTGACAGGTTGGGTAGGGATGCTGAGAGTGAAAATCTCGCACGTGTGGACGTTTATCCTATCGTGTCCGTTCACTCAATTTGTCCCTCCTTCATCACACTCATCGAGGGTCACCATGTGTCAGGCTCTGTCTGACACAAGACGACAACGGCGAGTTAAGCCAGAAACAGACCAGGCCATCAAGACCCCTGGAGAGGGTACTGGGCCCACCCCAGCCCTACTGCAGCACCCAGGACTCAGTTTCCCCATGGCTGCAGGTGTGTGTTCCAACACTCAGTGTTCTGGCTTCAGAGAGCAGCTGCGTTTCTACATCACGCGAATGCACAGGGAAGTACTCTGGAACCTACCCTGAAAAATATAAGTTCTTACTTTCTGTGATACGTCCTCACCTTGATTCACAATCAGAGGTCAGGAGAAACCTGCTGGGGCCATGACTTGTCCTGCTCTCCACGCAGAACCGAAGTGAGCACTGAGAGGCTGACCCTGTCACCTCGCCGAAGTTAGAATAATCTGCCTAGCATCCGCCTGCAAATGTTGCCCTGGAGAGGGGGGTTGTCCTCTGGTTTACTGTCTCTGAGGGTTCTTCCTGGTCTCAATGGTGTTTCAAGGATTAACCGTTGATGATGGTCTCCTTATAAATGTAGCACAGAGACGCAGGTAGGCGATGACACAGCGTGATGTGGCCCCTGTCCTTTTCAGAACTGGCCTTTTCTCTCCATGCTACTTGCCTCATTTGGACACATATGTGACTGTTGCTGACGGGATATTTCCAGGGTCTAAGCAATCCTCTCTGACAGATAAGATATCTGCCACCAAAGCCAGATCTTAGCACCAGTTAAGACAGGGTTCTGGCCAGGCACGGTGGCTCACGCCTGTAGTCCCAGCACTTTGGGAAGCTGAGTTGGGGGGATCACGCGGTCAGGAGTTCGAGACCATCCTGGTTTCAATATAGTGAAACCTCGTCTCTACTAAAAATAGAAAATAAGCCAGGTGTGGTGGCGTGTGCCTGTAGTCCCAGCCACTTGGGAGACTGAGGCAGGAGAATTGTTTGAACCCAGGAGGTGGAGGTTGCAATGAGCCGAAATGGTGCCACTGGACTCCCGCCTGGGCGATAGAGTGAGACTCTGTCTCAAAATAATAATAATAATAGTAATAATAATAATAATAACAATAATAATTCTAACCCTCACCCCAGGCAGAGATGACAACAGTGTCAGATGGCAGGGGCTCAGGAGAATGAAGGCACAGACATCGACCTCCTCCATCAGAGGCCTCAGTGTGAGAGAAAGGAAGAAAATCTCTCCTGCAGGTGCAGGTCCGGGACCCACAGGTAACAGTGCCAGGCCGTGGCCTTCAAGGGGAGGGGGAGAGGACCCACGGGTAATAGTGCCAGGCCGTGGCCTTCAAGGGGAGGGGGAGAGGACCCACGGGTAACAGTGCCAGGCCGTGGCCTTCAAGGGGAGGGGGAGAGGACCCACGGGTAACAGTGCCTGGGCGTGGCCTTCAAGGTAATAGGGGGGCCGTGGCCTTCAAGGGGGGGGGGAGAGGACCCACGGGTAACAAGGCCGTGGCCTTCAAGGGTGGGTAACAGTGCCAGGCCGTGGCCTTCAAGGGGAGGGGGAGAGGACCCACGGGTAATAGTGGGGGTGGCAGGACCCATGGGTAAGGACATGGGTAACAATGCCAGGGCGTGGCCACCACGGGGCAGGGGGGAGGACCCATGGGTAACAGTGCCAGGGCGTGGCCTTCATGGGGGAGGACCCAGATCTGCACACATGTCAGTCTTGGGCTCTCCCTCAGCTTGTGCCATCCACCATGAGCTTTTCTGAGCAAAGCATGGCCCAGGCCAGCAGCGGGAGTCTCTCCAGGCTGGGCACACCCAATGCCAGCTCAGATGGAAACCTGGGCGCGTTGGCCGGGAGCCCTGTGCCAGGACAGGTGGGTGGGCTGGCCTGGGGGTCCCTGTAGCCAGAGAGAGGTGGCAAGCTTGGAGGTCTCCAGCAACAGAGATGGCACAGGGAGCGCAGCTGGGTCTCTGTCTCCTCCCAGCTGCCTCGGCAGACAACAGGTGCAGCAGTGACCTCCTCTGTGGCAGATGATGCAGGTGGCAGTGACCCTCTCTGGGAAGGAAGTCTGCCTTTGCTAAGGTTACCCCGGAAGCTGGGAGCAGAGGCAAAAGGAGAAAGAAAGATGGCAAAGAAAAGAAGAAACACACAAAAAGATGACCTGAGAGGCATCAGAGAGCCAGGAAAGGGAACATTTTGGACTTCCAGATATGGTGGTTCTTGGTAAAAGGGACCTCCAGCAGCACACACAGGGCCACTGCAACCACAGCCAGGCGCAGAGGAAAACTGTGCAAAGAGTTTGAGAGTGAAGAGCGCACCACTCCTCTTACCCTGCAATTCTACTCCTGGGAATGCATATCATAAAAACAAACAAGCCCTTGCGTTATTTCTACTCATTAAAATTAGAGAGTTCGCTGTGTAGGAGGTGATGTGAAAAATTTCCAACCACGTTTGAAACATGAACGGTGGGCTCCGCGCCTCGTGTCTGCCTGGCATGTGTTTCTCCATGGTGCCCGGGAGAAGGTTTGGGAGGCCCACGCCACAGCGTTGGCATCTAACAGGCACAGAGGGCAGAGCAGCTGGGGGAGGCCAGGGCGACGGGAGAATTTTTTTGTCGTGAAATATGAGTAAAATAAATAGATGCAAATAGAGAAGAAAAAGCATCAGTATTATAGAAAATAAGTAAAGAAAATTTTTAAAAAATTCAGCGTTAAACATTTTTTGGAATACGATGAAGCAATAAGTATTCTCAAAATTCCAAGTTTTAATAGAAATAAATACTTTCTCATGAAGACAATTTGAACTTATTTGCTGTTCCTATGTGTCATTCCTTAAAATAACTCTTCCAGGTATTTCAGAATTAGCAGCGTGGGAACAGTGGGGAGCGTCCCCTGGCCGCACTCCTGCGCGAGGAGCCAGCCTGGGCGAGGTGCGGCTGCGTGCCGGCCTGTGTGCGCATGCGCACGTCCGTGTGTTTCCCTAAACCCAGCAACACGGTGGGGAGACCCGAGCAGGCCGAGAAGCAGGGTGTATGCCAGCCGTGAGGGGAGGACGCTGCAGGGCTGAGTGTCACAACTGCTGGTTTCCTTTACGAAAACGTGTAAGACTAATTTCCAAGCTATGTATGCTGTGTAAGGTGCAGAGCTGAAGCCGGCCAACATCGTGCCTCATGCTCTAGGCGTGGGTGACACAATTTCACATCCCATTTAGTCATCCCAGATCTCCCTTGACAGACAGCAGCCGTCAAGAGACGGTTCTTACGCCAGCAAGGAGCGGAGGGTGCTGTTGGAAACCACTCCCAGAATCTCTGTGGTGTGTGTGTGTGTGTGTGTGAGAGAGATGTGGATATTCAGATGTGTACGTTGGTAATATATACACACATATGCATATTAGTCTGGACGTTCCAGGGAGCAGAAGCAATAGGAGATTTTTGATAGGAACCAGACTCACAGGAGTGCTGGAGGCTGAGCTGGAGACCCAGAACAGCCACTGTGGTGAGGTCCAGTCTGAGGCCAAGGTAGATCCGTGTCCCAGCTCAGATACTCGGGCAGAGAGAGAGAGAGTTCTTTATCATGCAGACTTTCCCTACTCTGCAGGACTTAAATGGTTTGGTGAGAATCATCCACCTTAGCCAGGGCAATTTTTTTCTCAGTCTACTGATTCCAGTGTTAATCGTGTCCAGAAGCCTTCGCACAGACACCCCCAAAATCATGGTTAAATATCTGCGCATGCCACGCCCAGTCATAATTAATTTTATGTGTCAATTTTATGTTGACACATAAAATTAATTAATGCTGTTAGTTATATTTCTATACAGAAGGGGAGGGACAGAGAGAGAAACACAAAGAGGGACAGAGAGAGAGGCAGGGAAGAGAGGAGAAAAAAGAGGGAGGCTGTGAAAACGGCCCTTAAATTCTAGACAGAGCTCTATTATTGATAGGAAGTGTAAAAGTTGAAAGTCCATTAACCTTTCAAAGTTAGAGTTCCTAAATTACAAAAATATTCCAAAACAAATATTTAGATTGTCATGGAAATAAAAGTGGAAAAAGAAATTGTAACCAAACTATATCCACGATAGAGTCACAAAACAGTCTCTAAGTTATGAGACGACCTTGAGGAAATATGCAGAGACAGCCATTTTTCTCTGGTTTGTGTGACTTACAATCTGATTTTCACGTTGTGTCTTTAATGCTAGTATAATCATAATCGTTCTGCATGTTAGAATGGTGTTATCTGTTTCAGTACATAGAAAATTAAGAACAGGCCCAGTGAATTGTCTAACTTGTCATTTAAAAGAGTTTACAGTATAACATTTATTAAAACACCATATTTTCATCGCAGTATTCCATTTTTGATGATATATATTTATTGAAATACTGCTGTGCACACACATTTAAATTTAAAGATTGAAAATTTCTTGCTATATTCTATAGGAGGAAGTCTAATAAATTATAAAATTATATGTATCTATACATACATACGGACAGAGATGTGTGCAGATATAATACAATAGATCTAACATTTTTAAAACAGATTTTCTTTTTTACTTCAAGTGTAAAAAATTCAAGATCAAGGGAAAAATAAAATCTTAATTTGTATTCAGAGACATTGAATGTGTCCAGAACAGATAAGACCTCTGTATTCAACCATGGACCTATGCATATCTAACTTTGTAAACAAATATTTGGAATGATTATTTAAGTTACAATCCAATTTGTCCTTTACAAATGGATTACTATGGGTTCGTTAAATTTGTTCATTAGGCCTCCATAAGGGGCCTGCTGTGTTAGGAGAAAAACAGGAACAATTTGGAACACATTTGTTATGTAAATCAGGGCATGCAAATGGAAAGGAAAGCTTGAGATTCCATGGGCTTTATTTCCTTTAAAGAATGAAATGGCTCAGTCCATTTGGGTAATGGTTCCACAAGCTCCTGTCTGGTAGGTCACTGACATAGTGTGAGACCATGTCAGTGCCTAGCAAAGCTGCACATCTCTGGGCTTTCTGCTTTGGAGGTTTCCGGAAAAGGATATGCTAATCAGCTGAATCGCATGAAATTAAAGTGCATGCACATCAAAAAGCATTGATTATTTGTAGTTTTCCAGGATTCAACATAAATAGCCATTTAACAATCAGGGTCAGTGAATTTATGGGAATATGAGAAAAATACATAGATAATCACTCAGACTAAAAATTGGGATTTGGATTTCATAAGAGCATTACTTAAAAGCAGATAACTTTGGAGGTCAGGTAGGTAATATTTATCCTTAGAGGTTTTAAGCAATAAATTGAGCATTATTCAAATAGATGTAAATGAATGCATGAGAATAAAGATATGAACACAAATTTGTTACCACAAAGCAAAAGGTGATGACTAGATGTGCAGATTCATTAAATTATTGAATTAGCAATCACTCCCACATAATTCTCGCCTGATTTCCAAATTATCTGCTTACCCTTCCTTCATTATTTTATGTTTTATTCCCATTGAGTTATCGACTCTTTTAGTCTGCACATCTCAAGTTTGATTTATACTAACCACATGGTTTCTAAGCCCTGTCATTTTAAATGGCTTATTCCTAATCCCTTCCTTGATTGTATGTCAGACAAATCCTACCCATCTTTCACATCTAATATTCAAGCCCCACTTCTAGAACCTTCCCTGTTCCAAATATCGTATTTCTCCATGTATCAGACACTTCAGAGTTAATTATTTTCTATTTCCATAATTTATAGCATAAATACTTTATTTTATTGAACATCAATTTCTCTTCTGTACTTCTCCAGTTAGATTATTCATTCCTTAAACTCTGAGGTCAGCCTTAACCATTATATCCCCCAGGACATATAAAACCGTAATGATTAATTAGGTATAATAACTTACTGCTTGTGAACTACACCTAACAGCTACCTATAGAACATTCCATCCAACAAGAGAGAGGAGGCATTATCCTCCAGTGCCTATGGGACATTCTTCTGCATGGACCATAATATACCATAAAAAAGCCTTAATACATTTAAATAATTAAAAAATTTAAACATAATGTTTTCTAACCATAAAGGGGTTAAATTCGAAACGAATAATGGAAAGAAATTTGAAAAATTCACATGCATATGGATATTAACACATTCCTAAATAACCAATGGGTAAAAAAAAAATGACAAGATACATTTTAAAATACTTCAAAAGTAATGAAATGAGGACACAACATGACAAAAATTGTGGGAGTGCAGCTAATGCAGTGTTTAAAGACAAATTTATAGCTGAAAATATATACATAAAGAAAGCCAGATAGATCTTTAATTGATAATCTAACCTCAAACTAAGATATCTGGTCAATGAAGAGGAAACTGAACACAAAGCCATGAGAAGAAAGGAAATAACAAATATTAGAGCAGAATTAAATGAAATACAGAATAGAAAAGCCACAGAGAAAGCCAATGAAACTAAAAGTTGATTATTTGAAAAGAAGAAAATTGACAGATTTTTAGCTAGACTGACCAAAGAGAAAGGGAAGAAGATTCATTTCCCAAATGAGCAAAGAAAGAGGGACTTACTGACAATACTATAGAAATACAATTATTGTAAGGTAATTATCATAAGGTATATAATTGGCTAGCTGTGTAAAAGTTGGAAGTTCATTGACCCATGAACAACTACATGATAGCAAATTAGATGGCTTAGATGAAATGGACAAGCATCCAGCAAGACAGAAACTATTAAAACTAACTCAAAAGGAAATAGAGAATCTGAATGGGTCTAGTAAAGAGATTAAAGGACTAAACTAGTAATCCCAAAACTAACCACCAAAAACCCCAAGACCTAGTTGGCTTTATTGTTACATTTTACCAAACACTTAATAAAAAATCAACATTAATTTTTCTCAAACTGTTAAAAACATAGAAAACACTTTGCAACTTGTTCCATGAGGCTGATATTACTCTAATAGCAAAATCCAGTTAAAAGACATAGAAAATCAAACCACAGATGAATGTATCTTAAAAACATAGATAAGAAAATTCTTCACAAAGTAGTAGCAAACAAAGCAACCATCTACCTATAAAAGGATTATATAACATGACCAAGGGGGATTTACCTATAAAAGAAAGATTGGATTAGCATCCTAAAATCAATTAATGAAATACACCATATCAATTGAATAAAGGATAAACAACACAACCATCTACCTATAAAAGGATTATATAACATGACCAAGGGGGATTTACCTATAAAAGAAAGATTGGATTAGCATCCGAAAATCAATTAATGAAATACACCATATCAATTGAATAAAGGATAAACAACACATAATCATCTCAATAGATAAAATAGAGCATTTAATTAAATCCAACATTCTCCATGATAAAAATGGTTAACAAAATAAAAGTGGAAGGGATCTTCCTGAACCTGATAAAGGTCATCTATAAAACTCTCAAAGCCAACGTCATGCTCAGTGGTAAAGGCTGAATGTTGTCTCAATAAAATAAGGAACAAGGCAGGATTCCACTCTTTTCACTTCTTTTCAATATTAAACTGGAAGATGTGGCTGGAACAAGTAGGGAAGGAAAAGAAATACCAGGCACCCAGATTGAAAAGGAAGTGAAACCATATGTAGATGAAGATGACATAATTGTATATAGTAAATTCTAACATATCTATTAAAATAATTAAAACTGATAAAAGACTTCAGAAATGTTGCAGTATGCAAAATTAATATATAAAAATTACTTTTATTTCTGTGCACTAGACATGAACAATTCAAAATTAAAATTAAGAAAAAAATTACTTATGATAGCATTGAGTTAGGAATAATTATAGTAAGAGAAGTGCAATGTTTATACTCTTAAAACTACAATAAATTGTTGAAAGAAATTTTAAAAGATCTAGATAAATAAAAAGATATCTCATATTCATGAAATGGACATCGTAATGTTGGCAATATAGGATACTATTCCAATTGATCTACAGATTGAATATAATCCTGTCAAGATGCCAGATGTCTTTGGTGCAGAAATTGACAAACTGATACTAAATTTGCATGAAAATTCAGGTGACCCAATATAAACCAAACCTTTTTGAAGACGACAAAGTTGAAGGATTTGTGCTTCCTGATTTCAAACCTTACACCAAAGCTATAGTAATCAGGACAATGTGGAACTGACATGAAGATAGATATATGGACCAATGGGACAGCATGAAGAGTATGGAAATAAGGGTGTCAAGACCACCCTATGGGGAAGCAATTGTCTTTTCAACACATGTTGCTGGGAATTGAATATCCATGTGCAAGATAATGAATTTGGCCTCTGATTCACACCAAATACAAAATTAATCAAAGAGCTAAATATATAATGTAAAACTATTAAACTCTTACAAGAAACATAGGAGTAAATTGTTGTGCATTTGAATTAGGCAAGAGTTTCTTAGATAAGACATCAAAAGCATAAACAATGAAACAAAAGATGATAAATTGAATTTAATCAAAATTTAAAACTATTGTTCTTCAAAGGAAAATAGTTCTTCTCTTTTTTGGAAGAATTTGAAGAGAATTACTATTAATTCATTATTAAGCATGTGGTAAAATTTATCAGAGAAACCTACTGTAAATGGGTTTTTCTTTGTGGGTAGAATTTTTTTATTACTAATTTAATGTATTAGGGTTATAGGTCTAATCTGATTTTCCATTCCTTCTTGTGTAAGTTTTGGTAGTTCTTTTATTTCATCTAAGTTATCTAATTTGTTGGCAATTGGTTGTTTATAGTATTTCTATTAATCCTTTGTATTTCCTTAAGGTTGATTGTAATGAACTTCTTTCACTTCTAATTTAGTAATTTTACCTTTCTGTCTTTTATTCTCGGTCAATATTCCAATGTGTTGTCAATTTTGTTGATATTTTTAAAGAACCCAAATTGGGGTTCATTGATTTTTCTCTCTTGTTTTTTCTATTATCTAATTGTTTTATGTCCCAAGAATATTTATTATTCCTTTCCTTGTTATTTCTTTGAGTTTAGTTTGCTCTTCTATTTTTTGTCCCCTTAAATTGGAAGATTAGTTTATGTGTCTGCAATCTTTCTTCTTTCACAGTGCTCACATTTCCAGTTATAAATTTTGATCTGAGCACTACTTTCATTATATCTTATAAATTTTAGCATATTTTGTTTTCATTTTCATGCATATTAATGTATTTTCTTTTTCTTGTGATTCTCTTTTTCTACTGGTTTTATAAAAAGTTGTTTAATTTTCACATATTTGTGAATTCTATTTATTTCTATTTGTTATCCTTTAAAGTCAGATAACATATGTTGATTTTTACATTTTTAACTTATTAAGACCTATTTTATGGACTAACATGTGGCCTACCCTGGAGAATGTTCCATGTACTCTTTTAAAAATTGTGTATTCTGCCATTGTTAGATGGGGTGTTCTACAGATGCCACGTCCGGTTGGTATGTAATTCAAGTCTTGTTTTCTTACTGAACTTCACTCTAGAGGCCCTATGAATTACTGAAAGTGGTCTATTAAAATCACTAACTATTATTGTAAAATGTCTATTTCTTCTTTCAAATTATGTTTATAAAGGGTTGATTCATTAAAAATATGTAACAATTATAAATACTTATTCACCTAAAAACAAAGTACCAAGCTGATGAAGCAAGTTAATCTTTGCTTATTTTTTGCTTAAGTTATTAAGTTAATTTTTGCTTCATCAGTTTCGTACTTTTTTAAGGCAAATACATATTTATAATTGTTACATATTTTTGATGAATTAACCTTTTTATAAACATATCATGTCCTTCTTTTTCCTTTATAACAATTCTTAATTTAAAGTCTATTTTGGCTGATATTTGTATAGCCACCCCAGCTCTCTTTTGGTTACTATTTGCATAAATTACATCGTTTTACTTTCAATCCATTCGTGTACTTGAATTTGACTTAAGTCTTTTATATATAGCATATAGTATGATAATTTTAAAAATATATTCTGACAGTCTCTGCCTTTTATCATGTAGAAGTTAGTCAATTACATTTAATGAAATTTCTGTTAAGTAAGGATTTCTGCCATTTAAGAATTTATTCTATATATGTTTTATACATTTTTTTTCTCTCACTCTCTCCATCATTGCTTTCTTTTGCATTAAACAGATATTTTCTAGTGTACAATTTCAGTTCCTTTAACATTTCCTTTAGTATATTTTTTGAGTTATTTTTGTAATGGGTTGTCTGCAGAGTACAATAAATATCTTAAATTATACCAATCCAGTTTGAATTAATGCCAATTTAGTCTCAAAAGTATTAAAAATTTTGCTTCTATCTAGTTTTGTTCCCCACTTTTTGCTGTTATTTTCACAATAGCTTCTTTATATAGTGTTTTACCATCAATCTAGATTTATAATTACTGTCTTATGCAATCATTTTTTAAAAATAAGATGAAGAAGGAGTTGTAAACAAAACAACTCATTTATACTGCTTTTATTTTTACTTATATGGTTCGTTATTTCAGGTGTATTTGAGATATTGTTGATTGTCCTTCTGTTTTAGCCTTAAGGACTCCCTTTAGCACTCCTTGTAAGTTAGCACTAACAGCAACAGATTCTGAGTTTTTGTTTATCTGGCAATGTCTTAATTTTTCTTTTATTTTTGAAGACATAGATTTTCTGGACATAATATTCTTGGTTGACAGTGTTTTCTTCAACACTAAATATATCATCCCACTGCTTTCTGAACTTAATTGTTTCTAATGGGAAACGTGTTGTTAATTTTGCCAAGCATCCCTTGTGTGGTATAAGTTGTTTTCCTCCTACTGTTTTCAAGATTGTCTTTGACTTCCAACAATTCAGTTTTAACATAGCTTAGTTTGGATCGCCTTGATTTTATCCTGATTGGGGTTTGCTGAACAGTTTTATGTGTAGATTAAAATTTTTCTTCACATTAGGGAAACTGTGGTTATTATTTTTTGAAATATTACTTGTGCCTCTTTCTCTCTCTGGCCTTTTTCTGAGGCCCCATTTTGTGTATGTTTGTACATTTGATGGTCTCTTGCAGGTCTTTAAAACTCTACATTTAAAAAAATATATTTTTTCTATGTGTTCCTCAGACTGTGTCATCCCAATTGACCTACCCTTAAGCTTACGTATTCTTTCTTCTGCCTGCACGAATCTTCTGCTGAGACCCCGTAGTGTATTTTTTGCTTCAGCTATGGTACTTCCCAAATGGAGAATTTTCATTTGATTCTTTTAGTTCCTCTCTAGTAGGTTTCCAGGGCTACTATAACAAAGTACCACAAAATGGATGGTTTAAACAACAGAAATGTATTGTCGCACTGTTCCGGAGGCTGCAAGTTCAAAACCTTGGTGTCAGAAGCATTAGTTCCTTTTTAGGGCTCTGAGGGCAGGATCTGTTCCAGTCGTCTCTCCTTGGCTTGCAGCTGGCTGTCTTCTTCCTGCATGGCCTCAGTCTCCAGTCCTGTATACAGGCCTGTGTATCCAAATGTTCCTAATACGCCAGTCATATTGGATTAGAATCCACTCAGTTACCTCATTTTAACTTGGTTACTTCTGTAAAGATGCTCCTCCTCAAATAAGATTATGCACTGAAATACTGGTGGTTAGGCTTTCAACATACAAATTCCAGGGAATGTGAGCTGTTACTTTTATGACTACTATTACACTGGGGAGGGAGAAATGGTACTGGGGTAAGTCAGATCTCTCTGGAGCTTGCTGTTCCTTCTGAGAATAAGCTCTTTTTCTCGAAAAAAGTGTCCTCCAGGGTGCTGCAAGCCTTTGGTTCATTTCCTAAGTTCTAAAAATGTTGAACCTAACAATTTTGCCAGGTTTTCACAGCTTTTATGAAAAAAAAAAACAGAATTTGGAGTTGCTTCACAATTTTCTATTTACTTGCTTTTAAAAGGTGTGTTATGTCTGTGTGTGTGCAACGAAGGAAAGTTTTATAGTTTTACTTGTTTAGGACATGTGTGAAATAATTTTTAAAAACTCACTATTTTTCTTTAATAATATTTCTGATATTTGTTTAGTTTTTATGTATAGTTATGTCATTTACTTTTAATTGTGAGAAAATATTCCATCGTGTGAATATATCAACATTTATGTATTTATTATTCTATTGATAATCATTTTCCTCAGTTTTATTACAAACACTGGTATTTGAAAATTCTTGTATGTGTTTCTTTGAGCCTGTGCTCAAGACTCTCTTTAGGGTGTACTCTAATATCAATGAGTTAAATCACAGACTCGTAGGTATGTACACCTTCAACACTACTAGCTAATGTCAAATTGCTTTTTAAAATGTATTTCCCAATTTACACTTACACCTGCAGTGAAAGGAAGTCCATTTTGTTCCAGATATCCTTTCACAATTTGTATTACTAGGTTTGATTTGTGTGTGTGTGTGTGAGTGTGTGTGTGTGTGTTGATACTTACCCATTTTGCTTGCTGTTCGTTGTAATTCTTAAATCTGAATCTATGCTTTGGTGTCTATAAGTAATTTGGAAAATTTCTGTGACATTGTTTATTCAGGTATATCTTTTGCATGAGCAAAGGCACTGGCCATCTTGAGGTAAATGTATTAATGGTCTTGATAACGTAGTAAGTTTTTGTTTGAATATCTTCATGAAGATTAGTGTTGGAAATGAGTGTATTGCCTTAAACAAAAATCATAAACTGAGTTTCCCCTATGGAAAGGAACAGTAGAACAATGTTAGATCATCCATATGAACACCTCTTGAAAAACGTATAAACATCAATGATAGCTGCCTGTTTTTGTTTGGGCTGTAAGTGTAAGAAAAAACCCAGAATGATAATTCAGAATTTAGAACTTTTATATCACATTGATTTGGGGTTAGAATTTAAACAGCAGACTTTGTGTGTGAATGATACAAGCTGAAAAAAATAACTAAACTTAAGGGATTTTAAATAAAAACAAATCAACGTAAAAAGAGCTTATGTTAACACAGGGAAACACTACACCACAAAAATCAAAGTCAAAAAACACAACAAAAAGTGGAATTACACATTCAAGAACTAGAAATAAGAGAGTAGTAATATTAAGATCAATTCTAAAAAATATGGCTGAGTTGGTTAAAACAAACCAAATAATAGAAGCCGTGATGTACAAAGAATGAGAAAATTGATGTTTCTGTAAATTAAGTGGAGCATCTACAAAATTAAAAGCATAGATATGGCAATTAAATCAAATTATTTGATATATCTTAAGAAGGAATTAATGAACTAAATGGGTGATTGAGCTTTATAAATTTATCAGAATCGATTAGAGATGACAAAATAGAAAATATTAAATAGAAATGAAGAATTATGAAGGATGCAATGATAGACTCCAGTTTCTATTAAAAGTATCAGAAGAGGGAAGTGGATAAGATGGAAGAGGAGAGATGATTCATTTTTCCAGAAAGTGTGAACAAATACATTCCTCAAATTTTGGATTCACAAGGAACTCAAAATAGGACATATAAAAATAAACTACACTGAAACCATGTATTACAACTTCTGAATGCCAAATGATGATATTCTAAGACTGAAAACAAACAATAGATGATAAAAAGCACTGGAGCTCTATCCCCAGAGAGGTTGTTACTCAACAGTATGGGAAAATAAGGATGTTTCCATCTGATGGAAGTAACCACTTATGTAAAAACATCTAACAGAGCATATTTTTCAAGAAAAATAAACTCTACATGATGAGTCTAGGATTCCAAAAATGAAGATGAGTAAAGATATTGGTAAACAAGATAGGGAATTACATAAACATAGTCTGTGTGGGAGACTGAAAAAAGATATGCCGCATCACCTCCTCCAAATTATATCCTTGAATATCCCTGAGTTCCACATCCACACATTCAACCTGTTGCTAGTTGAAAATTTTAAAAATAATAAAAATAATAAAGCAACAATAAAAATACAAATAAAAATAAAGCATAGCAAATGTTTACATAACATTTAGATTGTATTAGGTGTTATAAGTAATCTACAGATTAAAGCTTATGCAAGGATATGCATAGGTTACATGCAAATACTGTACTGTTTATATCTGACACTTGAGCATCTGTGAATTTTGATATCAATAGGGGATCCTGGAACCATTCCCTTGTGGATACCAAGGGATGAATTTATCCATCTTCACTTTCTAATTCATGTAACATTAAAATATTCCCTCACTTCCAAAGAAGGGTCTTTGCATATGTAATAAAATGAAGTATCTTGAGATGCCATCATCCTGGATTATCTGAACACCCTCACAAGCAATCTTGTAAGACAAAAGCAGAGGGAGCTTGGGCAGACACACAGGAGAAGCTGTGTGTCCACAGTCAGAGATTGGAGCCACGTGGCCACAAGCCAAGGAGTGCCTGTAGTCACTAAAGGCTGGAAGAGACAGGAAAGGTTCCACCCTGGGGCCTTCAGAGTGAGCACACCTGTGCTGAAACCTCAGCTTCAGACTTCTGGCCTCCAGGACTGTAATGAGAACAGAGTTCTTGTTTGAAACCTCCCATTTCATACCTTGTTGCCACAGTGGCAAGAAACTAACACGTGGTAGGACCAATTTATTGAATGGATTGGACTCAATTGGAGTAAAATGTCATTCATGAAATGGTACAAGAAAGGAAATAATGATGTGAGCAAGAATTGATAACATAGAGAGAAAAAAAGTTCGGTCAAATTAATAACTCAAAATCCTGGCTCTCAGTAAAAACAACAAAACAGACAAACCGCCATTGAATGTAATAGAGGAAAAAAAGGAGCAAGTACACTTTGGGGCTGCCCATCATCCTCCATTTGTCATATGGAAGGCTTCTCTGTGTAAGACATAGTGACAGGTGTCTGTCTTCCCATCCTACCCCATCACTTAATCAGTCTCGCACAGAGAAGAATTTGTATACATTTTTCTGGATAAATAAAACGCCACATTTGTATGGATCCTGTATTAGAATGTTCTCACACTGCTGTAAGGACATACCTGAGGCTGGGTAATTTATAAAAGAAAGATGTTTAATTGACTCAGTTTTGCATGGCTGGGGAGGCCTCAGGAAACTTACAATCTTGGTGTAAGGGGAAGAAAACATGTCCTTCTTCACGTGGCAGAAGGAGAAAGAAGAATGAGAGCAAAGGGAGGAAAAGCCCCTTAGAAAACCATTAGATCTCGTGAGAACTCACTGTCACAAGAACAGTATAAGGGTAACCGCCTCCATGATTCAGTTACCTCCCACCAGGTCCCAACTCACTGTCACGAGAACAGTGTAAGGGTAACCGCTTCCATGATTCAATTACCTCCCACCATGTCCCTTCTGTGACATGTGGGGATTATGGGAGCTACAATTCAAGATGAGATTTGGGTGAAGGCACAGCCAAACCATATCAGACCTTATAAACAGACTTGCCATGTGTAAAACTCACAATAAACACAAAAGTAAATGCCTGTTAAGGAGGAGCAAGCTGGTTCTGAACTTTATGGTCCTGAATGGCAGAGGATGGTCCTCTGCCATCACCATAGATACATCTAACCAGCTGAGGCTTCTAAGAGCCCTTAGCAGGAATGGGCTGCACCTGTCCTGAACCCAGAAAAAGCTGACACCTGTGGGGAGAACTGGCTCCACTAGGGAGCAGATACAGGAAAAAGGTGATTTTGAGGTGATTCTTAACACACTAAAGAGAAAATAACACAATCAGTTTCTATGTCCCATGGGGGATCCAAATGACACACAGGTGTGTACGTAAGGGGAACCAGAACTTGAAAACCAAAAGGAACATCATGGCAAAGAATAATTTTGGCTTTAGATACAAAGGCGTGAAACTGTGCATGTCCAGAATATGACATAGGATGAGGGTGTCAGTTTCCCATGGACAACTGGCTGGGCAGTGCAGTAGGGGAGGGACATGGGGAGGAGGGGAGCTCTACATGGTCTTAGGTGTCCAGGGCGATGTGGAAATTCCCAACACCTGAAAGTCCAAAAACATCAGGGAATGTCCAAACTCCAAGGGAAATTGATAATCTCTGGTCTTCTTTTAGCACAGCTATCTTAGCACCATTGTCTATGATTGCCCTAGAACCCCAACGCTGTGTGTCTCCGTCCTCTTTCCAGAAAGAGATGGCTTAAATAGATGACTTAAATAGGACACACACCTCTTACTTAGCTGTGTCATCTCTCATCCTTGCCAGAATATGCAGATCCCAAAATGCAAATCCAAAGAGACATTTTGATAGATGAATGTGCTTTTGAAAGTTTAAACCAAATCCTTGCCATTATTTATAACTTTTCATCTTAATAGTGCACTATTTTTTGCCTTGCATAAATACAAAAGTTATCTCTTAAACTATTCCAGATAAAATTTTTATACAGCTCTTCACCGCCTCATTCACTTTCTCTTTATAAGTTTCTCTTTTCGAATCCTATTATCCCCTCAAGCATTGCACATAATTTTTCTCTGCTTGTTAGCGTACTGGTTTGCTAACTCCAATTCTTTATTGCATGCAGGGTATTTGTTCATGCTTACGATCTAGATCTCACCAACCATCAATTGAGTTGAAAGTCTCCACAGTGCCTCTCTCAGCAATGAATCTCTTACTTTATTCTCATCAGCATCGTCTTCCATATCATTTCATCTTCAGTTTTGTTTAATGCTTTGTGTCAATTTCTCTATTCCAGCTGAAATTGTTACTTTGTCACATCATCAGCTAAATATTAACCATCAAGCCTCTCTCTCTCTCTCGTTTTCAATCTCTCTCTCCCTCTCATAAGCAACCTTGAGCTTCACCTTCAGTTGAGATGCTGGCAATTAGTAATATCTACAACATTTCTGGCCAAGGTATTTGCATAACTTTATGGAACACCTATATGCAAGGCACTTTGCCCGGAGTTGTAAAGTAGCTATCAATAAGTCAGACTTATTTTTGCTCTGAAGCAGTTTATTGTGCACCACAGAAGTTAAGAAATGCATTTGTATACATGAATACAAACAGTTTTATCACCCAAAAAAATGTGATTATTACCATGTTGGTGATGCTATTGCCCTGGGAGTGGAGATTAAAGTCAGACCCACAGCTTGCTCAGGTGACTGGAGCAAGATGTAGAAGAGGTGGCATTTGAGTTAAGATTTAAATAGCAACCAAGGTACTCAGAGAGGAAAGGCAGACAAGCTGGACCAGGGAAGTCAGCTAGACAAGATCTTTAACAATATGTGTTCATAAGCATTACCTTCATAGAGACTTAACATTAAAATAGGGTGGGATCAACTCTTCTGCAAGTGGAAGAGTTTGAGAGATCCTCATCTTTAATCTAGTGATAATAATTAGAATGTCCATGCATCTGCAGATATGATATTTTAAATCAAGCCAACCTCCTGGTCCTGCTGTGAAAGCATCATTGAATAATGATACTTACACAACCTGGAATCTTCAATATGTAGGTCTCGGTTCCCAAAACCTTGAGTATTGGTGCCCAGAAGACTTTCTCCTGTGAATACAAAAGATAAAATACAGCTTGGGACCCGTGATGGAGAGCAGGCATTCTCTTTTCAGTATGTTGAGAAGAAATTTCTCAGATCCCGATTTCTAGTGCAAAATGGTTTCTTCCACATCCTGTTAAATGTTCTTTTGCTGTTCCCTGTGAAGCATGTTGATTTTATTAAGGTATGAAAGTTCTCCCAGTGACTCGAGATTGGCTTGGTCTTCGTCTTTCCCAGGTCATTCTGGAACACTGGAGAGTCCAGAGTGGCTATGCATCATTCCAGGACATGATCCAGGCTTAGGGCTTCCAGGCCTTGGCAGTGAGGAGGGGATGAGGAGTCTACCACAAAGAAGACAGGATTCATCTTTGGTTGATGACTCAAAAAACCACAGGGATGCTCCATGAATATTACAGTCTTCAAAATTACAGTTAATTTGAAGGTAACGTGGCTTACATATTTCCCCCAAGTAGTAGCACCGTTGTCTGCTGTGTTTGTAAATCCAGTGTTCCTGCCTGAGGCCCCCCTTGCTTAGTCATCAGCAGCTTTGACAGAGCTGCCTTCCCTCTCCCATAGCATTCTTCACTGGACTCAGGAGCCTCCTTCTCTCGGTTTCCCTCCCACACCATTGGTGCTCATTTCCTCCTAGTCTGGGTCCTCATCCTCTCCATCTTCTGATAAGCACTCGGTCCTCTAGCCCCCATGGATTTGTCTCTTCATTTGCCTCTGTGATGATTCCCTCCATTCTCCTGGCACTTGTATGACTCGGTTCATCAGTGGCTTCCTGAACTGAAGATGTCCACTTCCAAATCCATCTTCATCTTTCCTCCACCCACAGACCCAAGCTTGATCTTGCAAATTCTTCACGTCCGTAAATGGCAATTTGGTTCTTCCAACTTTTTGAGCAAAATCTCACACATACTCTTGGTTTTTCTCTTTTTCTTAGTTCCCATGCTCAATTGCTAGCATATGCTGTTGAATTTGCCCTCCAAACCTGCAGTATCCAACGACTGCTTATTCACCCTGTGTCCAGTCTAGGCGGAGGCAAAGCATCCCTCACTGAGTTGATGGCAGTTGCTGGTTTCAGATTTACTTCCTCCTTTTATCATCCTGCACACCCCCAGCTTTCTTCTCTCCACAGCCATCGGCATGATCCACTTAATGTAGGAACAAGCCACTTTCTGCTCAAATCCACCCGAAGTGAAAGCCACAGTCCCTCAGGGTCCCAAGCCTGACACAGGCCAGTCTTCATTATCTCCAGTGATGTTCCTGGGGACTTCTCTCTTCAGTGATCGTCTGTAGAAGCCTTGACTTCCTGGCTGCTCCTCAGACAGGTGGAGAGCATCACAACGGATTCTACAACATTAGAAGGGTCACAAGATAATCTAATGATCAACAAATTGGTGGGAACGGACACATTCTTCTAAAGCCAGCAGAAACGTTATTCCCACCTCCGCATCCTTCCTTCCTCACATCTCTCTGACTGACCCCCCTGCCTTCCTCTTTCCCTCCCAAGGACTCTCATGATTGTGGAGTAGCCACCTAGAAAATCCAGGAACACCTCCCACCTCAAGGCCCTAACTTAATGACACCTGAAAAGTCCCTTTTGCCACATAACGTAATATCTTCACGAGTTCTGGAGATGAAGATGTGGATATCTTTGGGGGTCATTATTCTGCCCACCACCAGATTACAGACCTAGATGGAAAAGCTGAAAATGTAAAGTGCATATAAAAAATTGAATTTTTCGAGACTTCGGGGTCAACTATTTCTTATATATTACACAAAAAAGCAATAAACAAAAAGGAAATAAATATTTAGAATATCACTTTTTCAATAGATACTAAGAAGAATATGAAAAGTCAAACTACAGATTCAGAGAACATATTTGTAAAACACACATTGGATACAGGATTTGTATCCAGAATATATGAAGAATTCCCATGGGAGAGATGAAAATGCAAACAACCCAATGACATTGGGCAGCAGACATAAATTTACAAGAGAGGGTCTTGGCATGGCCATGAGTGATGGAGACAGGTGCGTGGCCCATGTGGAGACACTGGTGCAGACTCCCTCAGGAAGGACATGCCACCACTTTCTAGGAGAGTGGTCAGAAGGCAGCCCCTGGGCATCGGGTCTGCCAAGTCATGAGGAGCCGCCCTGCCTGAGGCCATGGTCATCCAAGGCTTAATGGGACACAGCTTATTGTCCATGTTTACTTTGGAGGTCCCTGCTAGGTCCACTGAGACCTCATCAAGCATGCACCTCAATTCAACTTCTCCCTCTGTTTAATTCACTTTCTCCATATTCCTTTCACTGTTGTTGATCCCTTAAAAATTATACTTCTCATACTCCAGCAGAGTGTACATTTAGACAACGTATCTGTGATGTGTGACAGTCACATGAGCAATAATCCTTGACAGTCCTGAGCATTGTTTATCAGAAAACTGTGAATTAAAACCAGCAGGAGACACCACTTTACATCCGTTAGACTGGCTGAAGTGGAACGACTGCCCACACCAAGTGCTGGCGATGTTTTGAGAAAGTGGAACTCTGTCCACTGCTTGTGGGACTGAAAAACGGCAAAACTATTTAAAAGCAATTTGACAAATTCTTATACAGTTAAATCAATCCAATTGCTTCATAATTTCAGTCCTATTTCCTACCACAAATAAGAACATGTCCACAGAACGGGTCAATGAAAATGAGTAACAGATTTGGACATCCCTGTGGTGGCTTGTGCTTTCCATCGTGGCCACAGCAATACTTCCGGTCCTCTTCCAGAATCGTGCTGCTCCCCCAAAAGAGGCTGATTCTCTTAACCCTTTTCATAGAAATGTGGCTGTCCATTGACACATCTAGCCTTGACTGATAGAAGGTGGTAGAAGTGAGACTGAGTCATAGACAGCAAAATGCCTCTGCCAGGTCTTTCTCTCAGGACAACTGACCTTTGTACCCAGCCGCCACGTTGGGAGGAAGCTCCGACCATGTGTGGAGGTGTCAGGGCCAACAGTCCCCACTAAGATCTTGAAGGTACCACCAGCCTCAACTACCACAAACACCAACCAGTGAGCCTTGAGAAGATTCCAGTCCACAGCCTGTTCCACTCCAGTGATGTCAGGCAGCTGAGATAAGCTCTCCCTGCTAAGAATTAACTGATTTACTGATTAATGAGCAAAATAAGTGTTGTCATAATTTCCCTAAATTCTACACAAGACACTTCACACTATTTGCAATAGCAAAGATATTGAATCAACCAAGATACCCATCAGTACTAGACTGGATAACAAAAATGTGGTGTATGTATACCATGGAATACTACACGGCTATAAGAAAGAACAAAATCACATCTTTTGCAACGACACGCTGCAGCTAGAGGTCATTATTCTAAGTGTATTAATGCAGGAACAGAAAACCAAATCCTACACATTGAGTACACATAGACACAAAGAGGGAACAATAGATGCTGGAGCATACTTGAGGATGGAGGGAGGGTGGAAGGCGAGGCTAGAAAAGCTGCTTATTCGTTCCCATGCTGATTACCTGGGCAATAAAATCATTTGTACACCAAACCCCAGTGACACTCAATTGACCCATGTAACAGACCTGCACATGCACCCCCTGAACTTAAAATAAAAGTTAAAAAAGACGGAAGAAAGGTGTACAAATGGTCAAAACGCACATAAAAATTCCCCAAATCAGAAATCATTCTGGAATTGCAGATTCACATCACAATGAGACGCCACTATGCACTCATTAGGAGAAGTAAAATCAAAATGACTGACAATGGCGGTGTCGGGAGGGCATCGAGCAACTGAAATCCTCACGATTCAGCCACTCTGGAAAATATTTTGACGTGAAAATAAAAAAGTTAAACATGTACTTACAAAAAATCAGCAATTCAGCTCATGGGTATTTATGCAAAATGAATTTTTTAAAAGCTTCTACAAAAACCTGTACATGAATGTTCATAGAAATTTTATTCATAATGGCCCCAAATTGGAACAAATACATATACCTATCAACTGGTGAATGGGTGGGTGAGAAAACTGTTATATTCCTAGAGTGGAGGGCCAGACTGTTCCTAAAACTCTGTTATATTCCCACAGTGGGTGGCCAGATTGCTCTTAAAAGTGTGTTATAGTCCTACAGCGGATGGCCAGATTGTTCTTGGAGATTGAAGATGCAGGGAGGGACCTACTTCAAATGATGGTAAGAAAACTTTGGGGGTGATGGAAAGGGTCTGTTTATTCATCATGATGCCGACTCCACAGGACCATACCTCTCTCAAAATCAATAGATTGTGACTTTAAATGAGAACATTTTATTCTAAGTGAATGATGCATCAACGAATTTTCTATTAAAAACATGTTCACGGAAATACATGGTCAAGAATCTTTGTAGCTTCATTATTCACACTCTAAATAAGGCCTTTTGCTTTTTATGTTGCTCTATGATTTAAAAAAATTAATGTAGAAAAAAATGAATATTTCTCAGGCACATTACAGTTTATTATTATGCTTTTCTTTTTGTAAAACCAACATGTTTAATTTAAAATATCTGGGAAATAAAAGAATATACAAAAAATAATTAACTATAATTCTACCACACTATCCTAATCACTATTAACTTTATGTGTGTTTTCTTCCAGTTTTATAAAAATTGTTTTTAACGTAATTCAGACTATTGCATTCGTTTATCATCAATGTTATTAATAATTATTATTAATAAATATGTTTCCCGGTTTTCACATCATAAACTTTAATAGACCCTTTGTTATATCATTAAATTCATAACTGATTTAAAGTTAGCATAGAAATCTTCTTTAGAACAAATGAAGATTAGAGCAAAATAAATGGATCTTTCCTGTATGAGATCACACATCTCATGGTTTGGGCTTTCCAAACCTGGTCTTGGCTAATAAAAGGAAATTGGAGAAACAGTAGCTCAGAACTGCCTAGTCTAAACAACTGTTGTGAAAAAGATGATTCAAAACATTCTTTTAGTGAAAATAATCCTGAGCTATATATGACATACATCTAAGTGTGTCTGTCCTAACCGGCACATCTCCTTGTATAATCCCTGGACAATTAACACTTAATGAAAAGCTTTGAAATAAGTAAATTGTGCCATCTTAAATTAAATCACGATGATTTGATTTCCACTGGAAATCTCATAAGAAAGCAAGAAGACATTTCTTAGGAAACTAATGTACTATTAATTCAATAGAGAATAGAAAGTGATGTCTCTAGTTTACTATGAAAGATAAGATAATTTTTTCATATTTGGATAAAAAGCATTATAATTAGGGCACTAAATGGGAGCCAGGGACTTTAAATGGAGTTATGTTACAATTTTGTTTATACCATAAAAATAGCTGTATTTTTTCTTTAAACACATCACAACAGTATAACGAAATAACTGGAAGGTGCGATTAATATGTAAAAATTGACTTTGCAATTTGTGATAAGAAGTTGAAATCTAAAAAAACTGAAAATGTGTTAAAATTGATATGCATAGGTGTCAACAATTTTCTGGAAACTCTCTTGCTTTCCAAGAGGGTATTTTGAGCACTTGAGAGGAGCGATGGCCTCCTTTCATGACTGACATGCTGTGCGTTACTATAACACGCTCTGTTAGCATGGTAGTTACAGCCTGCACAGCCAGGGTGCAGGGTAATCACCACCTGGAAGTGTTTACAAGAGAAAAGACAGGCTGCAAGAAATGGAACTCTATTCCTTTAGACCTAACTATTAGCATTCTCTCACAATTATCTCATGGTCTTAGAAATACATGATACTTCTCATTTCTCTATCATTTTTAATGTCTGACACCAAAATTAGGATATTGACAAGGTCACAGAGAACTGAATTCCGTAATGATCCTTCATTACTCAGTGTTCTCACTGATTTTTTCTTACCTTGGCTATTTTTTTACTAGTTAATGTGGGATTTTTTTACCCGTTGAATCCATCTTATCTCTGAATTACTCATCAAAGGTCCCCATGACATTTTCTCAACTCCATGTTTCCTTCATAAATCTTCTTGCAGCTATAGTTTCCCCCTTTCCATTCTCAGAGTTGAGATTCCATGGCTTCAAACACGGACTGCTTGAACAATGGGGAACACAGTCCCTGATGAACATGTATTGGTGTAGAGACATAAGGAGTAAAAGTCGCCTCTAGACTTCAAGTAGCTCATAAGTTAGCAGATATGGTGAGCAAATAAACACACATAGGTACACAGGTGCACATGCATGCACACAAACACAGTATACAACTCACACACGTGTGCACTCATGAACAGCTGCACATATACACACATACATATGCACATGCCAGTACGGTGTGATCTGTGCCTTTCCAACCAGCTGATCACTAGGCAAGGGATACAGAAGGCTGCCTCTGGTGTGAATAGAGGAGATCATATCCTAAGCAGAGCTGTAGGTATTTACACATGCTTGAAGTATTCGTAGTGTGTCACGGCCTTAGAAAGGGTGCACACAGGTTGCGGGCCCTGGGCTGGCACTGCCTTTGCTCAACATGTGTGCCTCTCACATGAGCCAGCGGTTTAACCTCTGGTCTCACCAAGGGTGAAAAGTGGAGCTTTGGCTTTTCATAAGAGGCTGGATTGGGACATCTGGAATAAGAAAACTACTCACCATTTTTGGAGGGACAGAGGCCCTGGAAATGCCATCCATAGACCTCAGTGCTTGTGAAATGGTGACACTGGACTGGTGGCAGACAGCTTGCAGATATGGGCAGGGAGATCCCAGACCTAATGTCACCAGCCCAGTGGACAACACCATGGTGGAGAAACATGTGGGTATCAGACCGATCGACCAGCAACCAGACAATCCACACCCAGCACCCCGCCTGTCCTGCAGCTTCAGGGACCTCCTTAAATTCCACAGGAGTTTGGTCAAGAAAACAGGTTTCACTAGGAAGGCATCTAAATACCTGAGGGTCCTCAAAACCAAAGCTTAGGCAAGAAGGAACTCGGCAGGAATGCAGGTGTGGGATTTGGAGAGATGCTCTAGCCACGGCTCACCTTGGAGGGGCAGCCACGGCTCACCGTGGAGGGGCGGCCTCTGACCTCCAGGCTGGGGTAGGGACCACGTGCAGGTAGGGTTTCTGCTCATCCTGGCACGTGCCCCTCCTCCCAGCCCCAGCCACACACACTCAGAATTCTTTACCTTAATGGCCTTTGCAATTTTTTTATAAGAAGTTTGTTTTCCTTTGTTGACTTTTATACCTGATGTAAATGACGAGTTGATGGGTGCAGCACACCAACATGGCACAAGTATACATATGTAACAAACCTGCACGTTATGCACATGTACCCTACAACTTAAAGTATAATAATAATAAATAAATTAAAAAAAAAAAGAAGTTGTGATCATATATTTTTATTTTCTCTCCCATTTGACTGCAAGTTCCTTGAAGACAGATGACATTCGCTGCTGCCGTATCTCCTCCCCTAAGCACAGTGTTCAGCAAACATTTGTCAAATTGTGCTAAGAGGGACGAGAGTTAAAATATTTGATAAGAACTTTGCAAACATTTTTCTGTCCATGTGTCAATAAAATTCCAAAGGATTGGATTGGAAAGATTCAACAGAGAAATAACCTGTTGAAATTGTTCTCACCCCACACACACACACACACATACACACACACATAGACACACACACACACGGTAACTATGGGAGTCATGGTAATTAACTTGATTGTGGTGACTGTTTCACAAAATATAGCAACACATCGAGTAGTGTACCTTGAACATATGCGATTTTTATTTGTCAGGCATATTTCAAAAAAGCTGAAACAAAAGAAAGTTCTTAATCCTACTAGACATGAACGGCCTTTTACAGCTTAAAATACACAACACCTCAAAGAAAATCAAAAGATGAAAGCTGTAGGAATTTTACAGCTTTCCGTTTTATGGCAAGTAAATATCCTGTGATAATCAAATTTTCACCTCTAAAGGTAAAAGTTAGCAAGAAACATCATTAGCTAGCTCATCCAAATCATAAAATAACATTTTTTTTCTCTAAAGTTCAGTTGAGAATACCTGAAATTGGTACATATATGTAATATTTGCCAGAAATTCAAGGAAAACACACCACACACACACACACAGAGAGAGATATTCCACACAGAAATTTATTCAGGTATTTATTAAATTTTTCTATTGGTCAGACATCATAGAACTCCTTTTCTCATGTAGTTTCTATTTACTGTGAGACAAAATAAGCAAAATATTAGTAAAATAGCCATTGTGTGAAGGAACAGTGAGTACTCTAGAGAGAGAGAAAACAAGCAAGTGGGTAAGCAGGCCAGGCATGCAGGACCTGCTGTTTTCAATAATACGGTCCTGGGAGGCCTTCCTAGAAAAGCCGGATTTCAGTGTTGCCCGGAAAATGCCAAGAAAGTGATCTAATGCAGAATCTACTGAGAGACTTTGTCAAGTAGAGGGATGGGGCAGTGCAGAGACCCTGGGGCGGGACGCTGTGGTGCTGGAGGGACCAGGTGCCAGCGTGTGGTGCTGGAGGGACCAGGTGCCAGCTGACTTCCGCAGGAGTGAGGTGGGGTCCCCTCTGCAGACCATGGCTGCATTGGAATGGCTTTCCAAACCTGGAGGGCGCCAAGTATGTTTCAGAACTTGAACTTACCCAGATTTTCAGAAAGGCAATTAGAAATCAAAGTTTTCTAACTAGAAATCACATTCAGAAATACATTTAAAAGGCCAGGCATGGTGGCTCACACCTGTAATCCTAGCACTTTGGGAGGCTGAGGTGGGCAGATTGTTTGAGTTCAGGAGTTGAAGACCAGCCTGACCAACATGGTGAAACCCCGTCTCTACTAAAATACAAAAATTAGCCAGGCGTGGTGGCGTGTGCCTGTAATCCCAGCTACTCGGGAGGCTGAGGCAGGAGAATCACTTGAACCTGGCAGGTGGAGGTTGCAGTGAGCCAAGATCTTACCACTGCACCCCAGCCTGGGCGACAGAGTGAGACTCCCTCTCAAAAAAAAAAAAAAAAAAAAAATGGTTCACACCTCTAATCCCAGCACTTTGGGAGGCAGAAGTGGCAGATCACATGAAGTCAGGAGTTTGAGACCAGCCTGACCAACATGGAAAAACCCCATCTCTACTTAAAATACAAAATTAGCCTGTTGTGATGGCACATGCCTGTAATCCCAGCTACTTGGGAGGCTGAGGCAGGAGAATCATTTGAACCTGGGAGACAGAGGTGGTGGTGAGCTGAGATCTGCCATTGCACTCCAGGCTGGATAACAAGAAACTCCATCTAAAAGAAACAAACAAAAAAAAGCCTGGAAACTCCGTCTGAAAAAAAAAACCACGTAATTTTCTGCATATTACCATTAACACGCAGTCTCCCATGGGGTCTGGGCATTGCCCTGTGATTGTTTATGTGGACAGAACAGCAGAGAAAATGTGGAAAGAACAAAGGTGAGAGGCAGCTCTCAGTTCAGACCAGAACACCTTCTGTTGTACTGGAAGTTTTGGCTTTCAGCTCTGATGATTCGGTCTTGAGGAACTCAGAAGTGTTGAAGGGTATTGGGACCTTGTCCTTTTGTTTTTATTCTGAGTAAGATGCGGTAGAAGGAGAAGGGAAGAAAGACTGATGCTTTTAACACATTCCTGGTAGCTGTGTGGAGATGGTGACCAGAACAATCTAGAATAAGTTGTTTGCTGCACTCAATTATATGAGACGCGATATGTGTCTTACTTTCTTTATGCGTGTTGTGTAACTGAGACACCTTGGGATGGATTTTACTATGTCCGGTTTGTTCAGCATCCATGCCTTAAAATGTTTGAGTTCATATTCTCCATTAGCTCTGTTTCCTAGGTCTTTCCTTCGTAGGGTTTCTGTAAAGTAGACCTACAAACTGTACAGATGAAATATTTTTATTTATTTATTGAGACAGAGTTCACTCTTGTTGCCCAGGCTAGAGTGCAGTGGCGTGATCTCGGCTCACTGCAACCTCCGCCTTGCCGGTTCAAGCGATACTCCTGTCTCAGCCTCCCTAATAGCTGGGATTACAGCCATGCGCCACCACCCCAGGCTAATTTTGTATTTTTAGTAGAGACGGGGTTTCTCCATGTTGGTCAGGCTGGTCTTGAACTCCCGAACTCAGGTGATCTGCCCGCCTCGGCCTCCCAAAGTGCTGGGATTACAGGCGTGAGCCACCACGCCCGGCCGAAATATATTTTTTAAGTTTTCTGTGTCCCTTGCGTTTTCTGAAAATTCCTTTTATTGTTTATATCACACCCTGGTGTGCTGGCAGTCTATCATCTGCAAATTGTTAAGTTTATTTTGACCACGGACAGTAATTGTTTCCACTGAGATTTCATTGCAACAGCTGATAAAGAAGTGAGACCCATAGCTACCAGAGTGATAATATCTGGACGTCACAGACTCCTGAATCCTGGTTTCCTCCATCCACATTTCAACATGTCTTATACACATCACACTGCTACATGGTCTTTGGTGTCCTGAATAGAAATTAAATGACTCGATTCATGGTGGGTTTTCTCTTGTCTCTCATTTTCCTTGTTGTCGAGTTAACATTTTCAACATTTATCCTAAAATGCAACATGGAGGACCAGCCTCATTTCTAGCCTAGGAAAGAAACTCGCCTGGTAAGTACATGTCTGTCAGGGTCTGGATGGTCACTGAGCCGAGGGAAGAGGGTGGTGCCTGGGATGTGCCGGCTGCAGCCTCTCTCCCTGCCCTGGGTTGGGGCTGGGGCTGTCTGCGTATTTGTTTGTTGACTTGAAGCCATATGACTGGTACTGCTGAACTGCCTCTTTTTTTAAAAAAAAAAAACAATTCAGTGGGTGTCTGTGTACACCGACTCTTGCGGCTGCACCAGTGATGGGCCGGAGGAGGCATCCCCAGGGACCAGAGCCCACCTGTGTTTCCGCTGGGATCTGAAGCGGAAACCCATCCCTGGGGTGAATTCTTGCTTCTCCAGGGGGGCTGTTCTCCCTGCACAGGATTCTGGCCAGCGGAGGACACGCGCTTGAAGCTGCTTTGGTCTCCTTCATGAGGAAGAGGCCACCTGCGCACACCTGGGTGTAACACGCCCCTGCCCCGCTGCCTGGCATGGTGCCCCACCCCTGTCCCAGGGAACCTGCTCACTTCTACCCGTCTGTTCCTCTAGGGCTGTTCTCCTGAGCTGAGGGCAGTGCCTGGCACACAGTGAGTCTTACTGACCTGCGTGTCATGTGAACAAACGCTCAACAGTATTTCTGAGACCACTGTAACTTCAAAAATGCCAGTATCTCCCTTCGGTCTGGGGACCTTGTAACGGCAGAATCACCTTGGAAATGAGCACGGGATCTATTCAGCCCAGCTGGTCGGTCCCAGTGGAACTGGAGATGTTCCCTTTGCTCAGAGGGTGCTCTGGACGCCGTGCACAGCCGGGCCCGAGGAGGCAAGATGATTGTTTTTGTGTTTTTCTGATTTCTCTTTATAAAACTTTCCCCCAGTGATTACCATTTCCAAGAGAATGGGAGCATATTAACCAGGTGTATGCCCCGCAGTGGAATCTCTGCTTGAAAAGATAATAATTAAAAATAATAACAGAAGAGAGGTCACACCATCACTTATCCCAACCTTTGTCTAGTTATTTCTGAATAATTCATCTAAGCTTGTATGATATTCAGGTATTTTGAAATAATATATAATTTTAAGTTGATTTTAATACCCTATAAGTCTGTTTTATATCTATAAAAATATATCTATTTTAAACAATAGATAACATATTTTTAAAATAAAAACAAATAACAACATAATTCCTTTTGAATGGCTACCTTTGTCATAAAATTCGTAGGTGAATTCCTCTTTTACTGAAATTCTTCCTTGGCTGGAAAGCAGGAAAGCTGTCCCTAAGATTTTGCTTCAGATAAATCCAGTGGCATTTCTTGACTTTGATTTTTCTATATACACATCTTTAAAAAATTAAATAATATTATCTGTAGTGTCTCTAACAGCTGGAAGATCTCATATGCTTTCCCTGCCATTTCTCTGTGTGGCCCTGTAGTTGTTACTACTAAGATACAAAGCAATTAGAATAGAAGCTGCTGGATATTTAGATAGTGGTCAGCACTGATATTATACTCAGGTGTGGGTTGTAGTTTTGAAAAATTATGTAAGATGCAATTTATACCCTCTCAGAACTCTTTTGATAAATCAGACAAAAATAAATGAAAACTAAAAGACAGAGATGGACAGTGTGAAACTGGATGTCAAAGACGTGGTGGGGAGAAGGGGAGTCAGGAGCAAGGGCTGGAGGAGAGTCAGGAGGTCAGAGGCTCCTGGGAGGCAGTGGCAGTGGAGACCCGAGCCTGGGTGAGGCCAGGGATCTGGCGCCTTCTGTAAATGCTGCTTAAATGGCTCAATACTGGACAGAGGGCTGTGGGCGGATGGGGAGGAGGACAAGGGAGGGGAACAACTCTGCATCCCTCAGTCCGGGAGGACTCAGCAGAGCCTCGGTTATGCAGGAGATGGAAGAGGCTGACGAGACAGACAGGATGTGGAGGTTACCTGGACCTGCCCACCCAGGCTCAGGGCAGAGGGAGGAGGCCATGCCACCAGAGCCTCCAGACCTGGCCACCCATCCCGAGGCCCCACATCCCGAGGCCCCACAGGGCAGGCTGGGGTGCAAGAAGTTCAGCTTCCCGCCTGCTGCCCCCTCTCCCACCTGCACCTCTGTTGTGGAATCAGCTGTCGCCTGAGGCTGTGGGACAAGGGCCAGGGACCGCAAGAGAGGAACTGGCCAATGGAGATGCCCACGCCCATCCAACACCTGAGATGTGCTGGCCACATGGCCGAATTCTGTGCCATGAATTTTAGAGACCAGAAAATGAAGGTATAGAAAGATTTGAGAACTTCCTCTTCCCATCTTACTGACATTTTGTATTCCTTGACCTACATGTCCCCACCGCACAGCCCCAGTCCCTGGTGACAATCATTCCTTTCTCTCCTCCTACAGTTTCAACATGTTCAGCCTCCACATACAAATGAGACTGCGCAGCATTCGTCTTTCTGTGCCTGGTTTATTGCATGGAACACCATGTCTTCCAGGTTCAAGATCTATCGGACAACATGGTGACTTAGTGGATAACTGTGATGATTAATATGAAGTGTCAACTTGATTAGATTGAAGGATGCAAAGTATTGATCCTGGGTGTGTCTGTGAGGGAGCTGCCAAAGGAGATTAACATTTGCGTCAGTGGACTGGGAGAGGCAGATCCGCCTTTAATTTGAGTGGGAACCTTCTAGTCAGCTGCCAGCATGGCCAGAAGAAAGCAGGCAGGAGAAGGTGGAATGAGCAGACTTGCTGAGTCTCCAGACTGCATCTTTCTCCCGTGCTGGATGCTTCCTGCTGTAGAACGTCAGACTTCAAGCTCTTCTGCTTTCGGACCCTTGAATTTACATCAGTGTTTACCAGGGGCTCTCGGGTCTTTGGCCACCGACTCTCGGCTGCACTATTGGCTTCCCTAGTTCTGGGAAGGTTTCGGGATTTGGACTGACCCGTCACTGACCTCCTTTCCTCAACTTGCAGACAGACTATTGTGGGACTTCACCTTGTGATCCCGTGAGTCAACTCTTCTTGATAAGCTTCCTTCTGTATATACATCTATCCTGTTCGTTCTGTCCCTCTAGAGAACCCTAATACAATAACAGTGTAATATATGTTTGAACATTGCTAAAAGAGTAGTTTTAAGTGTTCTCACCATATAAGAATATGAGGTGACATATGTTAATTAACTCATTTTAGTCATTTCACAATGCAGACAAATTTCAAAACATGTTGTACACGATGGATTGCATATAGACAATTTTTATGTGTCAGTTACAAAAATGAAAAACAAGGAACCTGGGAATTTCTCACCAGGGAAGGGTCTTTTAGAATCCACAGGGACTTTTAGATTGCTACGTCCCCTTCTCATGTCATTTATGGTGGAAGATGTTTTTAGATCTATACGAGCGCAAAAGGCCTGCCATTGTTAATTACTTGTCGTATTGAAGCCTGCGGGCTACACTGTAGAACTACAACTTAGAAATTAAAACAAAGATATATAATTTTTTAGAAAAGTAAATAATGCTTACAAAACTACTAAACAGAATGAAATTGTGAGTTTCTGATTGTGGTGATGAGTCCTTGCTTTTCTCACTGTAGGTACAAGAAATGCTCAAATGAGTGGGTTCCAGCAGCCTCTGGTAAATACTGGCCAGCTATTCTTTGACGGGTTGGACTATTTATTGTTATGTGGTGCACAGTAGGATATGGGGATGGGGATGTTTAATAAAGGGCTTTGGGTTTTAGTATGAACCAAAGTGGCTCCTCTAGGAGCTCTGGAAGCCATCATGGGTCTTCAGCGACGCTTCCTCCAGGAGCCAGACGGCTGCGGCCCAGGCTGAAAGGATCCAGGTGCTGCACACAAAGTTCTGATGGAATATTTCAGAGAGAGAAAAACCAATCAACAGGAAAAGCAGGGTTTGCAAAAATGATTTATCGTGTAGTTGACACACAACATTCTTACAGTGACTTCTGTAAAGGATTTGGAGTGGTATCAAACTCAATTGCAATGAAAATGATCAATACCAGTGAACTTTTACAGATCAATCCCTCTTTTCAAAATACTTGGTAAGGTATTGGTAGTTTTGAAACAATGCCCAGTTCATAGTTTGATGCACACCGAAGGCTGAGGGGTTCTAAGTATTCTACATTTCAGGCCTGTTTTCCCTTTTTTGAGGTTGGCATCTGAAGTACATATTGAAGAACATGAAGAATGTGTTTATTATTCAGAGTACACTGGAAAAATACCAGGAAAAATACTAGGAGTTTTTGGTCCGGTATTCCTTTTCTGCATCTATGTATCAACCACAAGTACACGATATATTTTAAATATGTATAGTGTACTTTTTGCCGCAGGTCTCATGATGTCCATCCTCAGCCTGGTTGCAGAGTGCTGGGTTCATGCTTTCCAGGGAGGAGAAATTGGAGAAGGAAGATATCAATTAATTTCCCACAGATTGTAGGAGATGCTGATGGTATGAAGGAATTATCATGAACACCTAAATTTACGCCATCTATGCATCTAGGTATCTATGTATCTGTGTGTGTATGTGTGTGTGTATGTATCTATCTATGTATCGATCGAACAATCCTCCATCTATTTATCAATCTCTATATCTAGATATGCCTACATATCTAGATATATCTATATAGGTATCTATAGATACTGATATGTTGATACACCTTTAGATGCATACACCTAGATAGGTAGACATATCTAGATATACATATATAGATATCTATAGATATTGATACATTGATACATCTGTAGATACATAATGGATATTGATATCTATATATCTATATGTATCTATATCTATCTACATCTGGATTTAGATATATAGATACACAGATTTAGATTGGCAGATATACGTCACGGTCTATCTGTAAAGCAGGCTTTGGTGCAAGGCTGAATATTAGGGAGGATTCGATCAGAGCGCCTAACTGATATAGGACAGAAAAGACAGAATAAAATAGATGGACTGGAACACTCAGGTGTAAAAGGAGCCATTTCCCACCCTGCTTTCCCTCGAGCAATTCTGCACAAACATGTCTTCATATACATCCTTTAACACATTTAGGTTCTTGAGTTTTGCAGCTAGATCTCATATATGAAGACTTTTTTGTATATTTCTCTTCAACTGCTTTTTAAAACCAATAATTATCATTTCAAAGACAGGGGCTGCATATTAACCAGATGGATGTGTTCATGTACATGAGGTATAGTACTAAATTTAGGGCCTTCTTTTTAGCTTCTTAAAAACACTCTCATTAAAAATAAGATCATGACATGAGTCACCTCATTGAAAGGACACATTTTTCACTAGGAGCTTTTGAATTCCTGTGCTCTTCACACAAGGAACAGATAGTCACAGGCTTATTAGCTGAAGAATAATCAGGGGAAGTTCATGTGTTGGATTACAAAATGTTTGGTGGTTAAAAAAGAGCTCTCATATTTAAAACAGGCCTACGGATGTTCAAAAAAGTGTAAGTTGGCTAACTGGAATCCAGAATTTAACTGATGAACTGTTTCCTACTGATTATTTTATAAAAGAGATGAAATGATAGGGCAACGACTCCATTTAATATGAAAGTTTAAGATGATTAAATGTCAAGGAGCCTCCCATCGTCAATAAGTGAAGAAGTTGTTCCTTTAATATGTCTCTTTAATGCAGCTCTACAAAGTGAGGAGATGATGACAGTTGAGGTGACATATAATCACCAAGTGTCAGACACATTTTAATTTCTTACATGGAAATCAGAACCCTCAGAAACATTTTCCTCAAGAAAACATAGATTTGTCCTGGAGCATGGAGACCTCTGGACTCTAATCTTCGCTTTTCAACCAAGGACCAAAATAAACCCAGGCAATTGTCCTTAAATATCTGTGGCACAGTATCGTCTACTGTAAAATAAAATGTTTAAAGAACATTTAAGATTGGTCTTTAACCTATCACGTCTTTCTTCTTTAAGGGCCAGCTACTCTTCCTTCAGGGAAGTGAGTCTGGCTGAAATGGGAACTACCATCATTTGGGAACCCCTTCATCGTAGCCACAGGTGGTAGTGTGAGGGTGGGTATTTGATCCAGGTGTGTTCTAATTCATATTCTGGCCAGACATGGTGGCTCATGCTTATAACCCCAGCACTTTGGGAGGCCGAAGCAGGCAGATCACCTGAGGTTAGGGGTTTGAGACTAGGCTGGCCAACATGGTGAAACCCTGTCTCTACTAAAAATACAAAACAAACAACAAACAAAAAATCAGCCAGGCTTGGTGGTGCGTGCCTATAATTCCACCTACTAGGGAGACTGAGGCAGGAGAATCCCTTGAACCTAGGAGGCACAGGCTGCAGTAAGCAGAGATCACACCATGCACTCCAGTCTGGGCAACAAGAGTGAAACTTCGTCTCAAAAATAAAAAATAAAATAATAAATTCATTTTCTTAGATTTTCCCAAACCACAGCTGGGAAAAGAAAGATCCTCTCTCTTATGGTCATGAGATTTTAACATTAGAAGGAATTTAAGTGTCCGTCAAGCAGGAAACGGATCACATGTTTTCCACAGTGCACACTGTGCAGCAGACAGCATGAACAACATCTTGCCATGCACTCCCAGGCGTGGACCTCAAAGCCACAACACTGAGCAAGAGAAGCCAGTTCGAGAGGGCGCATGCTGGGTAAGCCCATTTATATAAAGCTGAAAGGCAACTACAATCCATGCTGTTAGCCATGGGGTGGGTACTCTCTGTTCGGGTCAGTGAGCAGAAGCAGCCACAGAAAGGGGCCAGGGGCACTGGCTATGACCTGGGCGCTGACGACAGAGGTTCACTTTGTAAAGTCAACTTATTGTGCACTTAAGATTTTCACACGTTTGAATTTCTCTACTTTAAATAAACTTTTCTAAAATAAGTAACTACTATATAGCCATTAAGAAGACTACAGAGAGTCTACAGGTACTGACATAAAGCAATCTGCAAAATATGTGGATAAGCTGAGAATGGAACACATCCACAAAAGGATCCCTACACATGCATACATATGTGCATACATACACACATACATGGCACACACATGCTTGCACACTTGCACGCACATCCACACAAGGACCCCATACATGCACACATGTGTGCACACATAGACATGAACGCACGGGCAGAGACCCACATACATGCACACACAAACACACACACGTGCACAGACATCCACACAAGGACCCCCACACATGCACACACAGACAGGCACACACATGCACACAAAGACCCACATACATGCACACACATGTGCACACACATGCACACACAGGAGATACACCTAATGTAAGCTATTAGTTGATGGGTGCAGCACACCAACATGGCACAGGTATATGTATGTAACAAACCTGCATGTTGAGCACATGTACCCTAGAATTTAAAGTATAATAAAAAAGACCCACATACATGCACACACGTGTGCTCACATATACATGCATACACATGTACACACACGGATACACATATGTACACACACTGTGTACACAGGCTACCTCTACAGTAGTATACAATATATTAAAAACTCAGCTTCAGTGAGTTGTGATGGTTATTTCCACTTTTGAAGTGACTTACCCTTGTATGTATTCACGATTACTATTTTATTTAAGAATTAAAAAGTCACTATTAAAATATCACTATTTTATTTAAGAATAAAAAAGTCAACATATATTTTTTGCTTTATATAGCATGATTTTTTTTCAATTACATGAAGTCTTTAATTAGCATTTAGGTTTAATGTTTGGACAAGCCCATGACAAACAAATATTTCTGTTTACTTTTATGATGTTTTTGCTATATTTTAGATTAATTCATAATTGATCAAAGAGGCCTACCATGAAAATTGGGAAATGCTACTAGTCTGTTAATCTTTGTATTATTTGCTAATCTAAATGCAGACTTTCTAGAAAAAAAAGTCAAAGTTGTCAAACTCTACATGGCTACACTATGTGTGTAAAATAGTTTAATAATTTTTGCAAATCCAGGAATGTTTTAATTTGCTAATTTTTTTCTTATCGATCACTTAAAAGACATTTATCTTCTCTTAACAAATTTAACGAGACCTTCAATTTCCTCGAAGGTGTTTCAGTGTTCTTAGTAGGAAACAAGTGCATTTTAGTTTCTATGAGAGACAATTTTCCTGGTCAGAGTGTTGCTATTTAAGGTGTGTGGATTATAAACAGCGACGCTTTACACAAGTTACTTAAACTCTGTCAGCCTTTGTTTTCATGGCTCCAAGTGCGGGATTAAATATCCTGTTTACGACAGCAGGTAACGCTTTTGCTTTGTTCATTATGATTTTCCCAAGGCCAAGAATGATGCCTGCCGAGATCAGTACTTGGCATCTCTTAAAACTCCACCAACATTTGTTGAATGAGTGAATGATTGATGATGGAGGGATATGTATAAAACATCTAGGTCCGCATCTGTCGTTATTCCGCACGTGTGGAAAAATGGAGATTCGATATAGGATTTCACTATACACTTTTGATGCAATATTTTTGAGGACGTTCAATAAAATTAGTGAAATTCTCGGCATGAAACTGCGTGGTAGTTTTTGGTTTCAATAAGGAAAAGGCCTGCCTTGCCCGCAGGGGTTGGCATTCTGTTTTTCCTTCTCTTCGATGGAGAAAGCCTACTGGGGCAGGTAGAGAACTCTCACTGTCAATGATTCCATGAGGCCTGGGAGGATATTGATCGGTTTTGGTGTCCATTTGACAACAATGTAGAGGGAGCCACAGTTTGCCTTTTCCAGTGTGAGCTTCAGGCACCAAAGCCACTTCTGCATGCTGGCAAGTTTGCAGGTTCAGGAGCACTGGGGAATCCTGTCTTTGGTTTTCACGTTGACATCATGATGGTGGCAGTTAGGGTGCCGTGCCGTTTCCGAGATGCCGCCCTCTGAGGGTTTCCTAAGTAGAGATCATCCATGTGGCCGGGAGTGAGTGTGGCCGAACAGGATATTAGTGGAGTCTTCCTGAATGCAGGGGAGGTTTCCCTAGAAACCGAGGGCCTAAAAAATCTATTAAGTTATATATATTCTTGTTATTTATGTCCTTGTTTGGTTCTATAGTTAATCTGGGATACATTCTTCAAACTTAAGGCATAGTAGTTTAACTTTTCATCCTTCAGAATTCCTGAAATTCAGGGATTATAGTGATGATGGTGATGATGATGACAATAATAACAGCTGATATTCATGGATGGTTTTGGCATAATTCGGGAAGATATATCTCCATCTCTCCATCTATCTGTCATCTGTCTGTCTGTCTGTCTATATCTATCTATCTCTATCATCTGTCCATCTATATATACCTATCAATCATCTATCATCATTTATATTTAAATATTCAAAGCATGCAGAGAGGCTATATTACTCCTGGCTTTCTGGATGGCATTCGAGGCACAGATCGGTGCGTGAATCTGGTGGCGTCACAGAGCCCCAGTGGCTCAGCTTTATTTGAATCCCTTCAACCTAACTGTAGAGCCTGGATTGTGGATGGAATAAAATTTTATGTGAATGAAAAACAAACACAGGGAACATTTAAGTTAGATAATTCTTCATATGAATTATTAACGATGTGTATGCACATCCGTTGATAATTATGAAATGATATTCAGTACTGAATCTTGATCGGCAAAAGTGCTTGACTAAATGATAAAAATCAGTGTGTTTACGAGTCCCATGGAGTCTCTCTTGCCCTTCAGTAATCCGTTCGCCAGTCACAGCCAGCAGAGAGTTAAAGACTCAGCATCTCCAGGGACCAGAGTCTGTTCAGGAAATAATGTGAGGACCTGCCTGTTTCCCTCATTATAGCCAGGGAGAAGGAAAGTAGGGAAGAGGAAACTCATCAACAAGACCATCAATGGAGAAGGAGATAGCAGCAAGATAGGCCATTTAAAAATATGAACATAAATCTCACATCAATGTCGCTAACACGGGGTTCGTTCCTGTGTGTGTGTTCTTGTGTGTGTGGGGCGGGGACAAGCATATAAATATGCAATGTGTGCATATATTTTTCAGATGATTTAAAATCTTCCTTCCACAGGTATAAATTGAATAAATACATACATCACAAGATATACCATTCTCCTCTCTAAACAGCTTTTGAAAGCACACAAACGACAATTTATGCAAAGCGTTTGTGAAGATTTTAACAGACTTTTTAGTAGTGAATGGACTAAATATGCTGGAGCTCTGAATTGCACTTCGAGTGCGAACAGACTCTGTAAACAATGAAAAATCTACATCTCATTTCATACATTCACTTAAAATTTGTGGAAGTCAGAGTAGTTTTAACCCATAAAATAAATTTATAAAATCTCTGGAGAAATTTTTTAAAAAAGACTCATTCTGACCCTGCAGTGAATGACCTTCGTCATCTATTTTGGGGGTCATTTATTTCTGATTATTATATTATGGGTTATATGTATAAAAATGAGAGGAAAATTTGTATTATTCACTTCGGAGGCTCTTTTTATTAAGAGAAGAAATAAAATTCAATGAAAGTCATTTTGCTGATAATTATAGTGAAATATGAAGTGTTGTGAATATATTCTATTGCAGGCAATACAGGAAAAAAATGACTCTATCTGTTCAATGATGATTTATTGGGTAGTTTCCACAAAGCTTGGTCCTGGTTCAGATGTGAGCATCAAAGAATACTTGGTAAGGTTGCTTCTGAAGAGGGTTTTGGGTTGAAATAGCAGGAGAACCAGGGGCAATCTTGTCTTAATGTCAAGGATCTTCACCATTTAGTGCCATGTCTGGGGCAGTGCCAGTTACCAGTGACAGCTCCACCCACGATGTGGTCTGGGCGGACCGTCTTGGTGGCTGCAGGGAGGGGATCTGTGACTGAGCACATCAGAAGCTTGACACAGGCCATGGGGTTTTTCGGGATGAAACAAGTTGGATAGAATCCTGCACACCTGTGAACAAACAGTCCTCACATTTTTTAATTTCCAAATGTTGATACTTCATATTTTCTAACCTGCCTAATACAATCCTGCTTTTATAAAAAGTAACAGTGATGCCAAACCAGGTATGAACAGATGAAAGCGATAGTGCTAAAAAGACGTAAAGAAACACACGTTGAAATATGGTTCCCAGAAACATGCTGGGAGCTGCCCCTAAGGGGTCAAGAGGTCAGTTTCATGTCCTCCCTCCTCCCTCCTCCCTGGGGATGCAGTGCTTAGTGCCCAGGGGTGTGGGGAGGGCGTTTATTGCCCAGGGGTGTGGGAAGGGCAAGCTAACACTTTAAAGTGAATGGCCTGGGTCCAGGTACCATAATGGTGCTCTTAAACACAATTGAGTGTTTTAACTATGAATAATGAACCTGAGGAAATTTCGATTAAAAAAGAAATGAAATCTAGAGTGTACGTTTTGAAAGGGGCTCAATTTTCAGAGGAATCAGAGGGCTTCAGATCTCTTCCATGTTTTAATCTGAATAGTTTAAAACTGGAATTTGAAATTCAGGATGATAATCTAAAAGCCACAAAGAAACTTTGAAAAATACATTTAATGGTTTTCATTAGACTCTATAATGTTTTGGTGGGAACATAGCTTAGCAGTTCAAAAGCCCAACTTTTACAGTAATACATGAGAAACTATAAGTGCCAGAAGTCAAGCCCCAAAACCTGGTTAACGATAGTATTTGGACTCAAATCCTGCTCTCCTGACTATAATCTCTGAGTGTTTTCAGCTACACATCCAAGGCAAATTGGTTTCAATGCCATTTACTGGAACGCGTTCACTAGATCTTCAATTGACCATTGATTGGATGTGGGAGTTGGAACAGGTTTTGCCCTTTCTCCTGGGCCCCACCATTTTCTTATTTGCAGAGTGGGGATAATGATAATGCCTACATCACAGGGTTGTGTTGCAAGCTATGTGAACGGAACACACATAAACCCACTTGCACAGTACCTGGCATACCTCATCTTATCTGTTGTTACAGAAAATAACAGTAGCTAATAAGAAACTTGCATTAATGCCTGGCACCTGAGTAAATAACTGAGATATGAGCACACATATGTGTGATTTCATAATTAAGACCATTTAGCCTTGAGTGTATTGTACCATTTAGACTGATACCGTCTGGAGACGTTTCCTCAGTCCATCTATACAAATTGCCACTGAATTCTGCTAAATATAAAATGCTTTCATCCCAGAAAAACTTGAAACTCACGAAGCCCTAAAGGGAAGGTAATAGGACTCCATGGCCAAAAATGTCCAAGGTGATTTATAAATCAAGGGAAACAATAAAATGGAATATCCATGAGGGCTTGAAGGAACAAATCATTGTTAAATTCTCATAAGGGTATTTTAGGTTCTGTGGCAATGCCTCAAACAAGTTGAAATTTATTGGATTTGTTTTATGGGTTGAACAATCTCTCATTGTCACCTCAACTCTTTTTGATTTACGTTAATGAAGATAAAAAGGTTGGAAATATCTGAGATTGAAAGACCCTGTTAGATTTATAACCAGGGAGTTGCAAGTTATTTAGCTTACTGTGCACCAACATAATTTAAAATATAGGAATGTTTGAGCACTTCTGTCTGATTTGAAAAGCTTGAAATGAATATCACAATAGTAACTTTGGATACAAATGATTTTAAACATCATCTGGAAGATTCTTCTGGAATTAATTTACTATGTAAAACACGAAGAAAACTCCCAAGAACACGAATTTACTAATAACCCTCAAATATATTCAGTATATTGTCAAGAATTTGGAGGTATCTACACAGATGTGCAATGAAATTCTCTTTGCTTAGGATTAATCAGAAATTAAAATAACATTCTTTCCTTATTTATATAGGAAACCACTTTTATTTAGTTCAGAATGTAGGTACCAGAGCCAAGAAAGCAGGCATATCAGGAAGATACAATCTAAAGAAATTTCAGTGTGTACTAGGCCAAATTTTGATAAAAATTATCTACCACAGCATTGAAGTGTATTACCCATCCTTCATATTCCGGTGAGAAATCACGAAGAAAATGCTTGATAAACAAAAGTGGCATCCACGTGATGTAATAAACTGAAATAGGCATTAACATCACTGCGGTGAACACATTTCACTGTAGGTTACCTGTACTGCACTGGTTTGTTTCTAAATAACGAAATTAAAACAGTTGAGGAGTTAGGACTTGATCAAGGTAGGATGTGATTCTTGCCTTTTAACTGTAAAATAAGATTTCATGCATTTCAAATCCAATTAATTCATTTGGCAAAACTGACCTTCCCAATAACCTTTTTCAAATACAGGATTCTGTTCTCTGTCATTAGCAGAAGCAGCTATGTCAAATGCTACTTTTAAACCTGTGTTCTGATTCAAATTTAGTAGATCTAATAAAAAATACCTTAGGCTTTGCAGCTGCATCCATTTGTACATGCAAATTCAGTAATTGCTTATATAAATTGAGTAAACCGCACATGAAAACAAGCTGTTAAATGTTCAATTAATCAGTTTGCAAAAAAACTCTCGATGTTCTTGCTACCAGCAAACTCTTCCCCAGATCATTCATATGAGCTGAAAACAATCTAATATTTCATCTGCACATGCAACAAGGTTCCTTTATTTCCTGTGACTTGACTCCGGTTCCCTCATTCACTCAGCACCATTCTCTCTAAACATCCTGAGTGTCAGCACAGAGACTGTGGCGTACCAGGCAGGTGCAAGTCTCATCCAACTCAACAACAGTGATGTGAATAAAATTACTTATCCTCTAGTTTTGGTTCTAGGATCTTCTTTCTTTCATGTGGCCCAAAAGGTAGACAGAATGATCCTGTGAATTTAATGCAATATTGAGATCCAGTTCTGACTCATCACAATTAGAATTTGTAGAAAATAACTTCTGTGTTTTGACAGATTCCTCCTGTGTGCAATTATGGGGTTCACCCGGGTCTCGCCCACGTTGCCCTGTGTTCTGTGAGTCCGCACTGTGCTGTATTCATCCTCTTTCTCATTGTGGATGTCTCGAGTGGGGCACCTCAGAGCCTGTGAATTCTTGGGGAAACGTGTTAAACTGTGGATTGCAACGTGGGGGTTTGGGCTGGAGCTGGAGAATCAGAACAACTGACAAGCTCTAGGTGAGGCTGATGCTCTGGGTCGCCGAGCTGCGTGGTCTGTGGCCAGGGTGGAGCAGAGGCTGCACTCCGTGTTTGCTCCGCTGGCTTCTACTTTTAGATTGGTTTCCCCAAATTAGAGTCTAGTTAGAACAAGAGGAAGGTGTTTTAAACAAAGGTAATCATGCAGGAATGGGCAGTAGCCTTGTGCATGTAAATCAAGGAAGGCAGGAATTAACAAACCATCCTCCATATGTCCCAGGTTTTCCTAAGTTATTTTATGGCTGAGAAGCATGAGAATGCAACCCATAGCCTTCATGATAGGAAACAGGAGTAGCTGCTCATGGGGAAGGAGATGGTCCTTGGTACCTCTCAGCATCCTCACAACCACCCTTTCCATGACCGGTGTCTGCTGCCTACGATAACTCATCCTAGGGTGGTTAAGCAATTTTCCCAATTTCACACTCCCAGTAAGTGGTGGAGCTGCAATTCTCAGCCAATTGTGTGTGATGCCAGAACTTATGCTAGGCCAAATCTCTCCAGCTATCACTCAGCGATCATGGCTGTTTGCATCTTGATACAATTGCTGGGTGGGCGGTAGAGGGCACATTATGCAGAGAAATGGAAGAACATTAATTTTATCAGGCCATGTGATTTAAAGCATCAAAATGTGACACAACTCACGTTTCTTGAAATGGTGACCTATTCAATTTGGATTTCTACGTTTCTCAGATTTAATGAAGATATAGTTCAATGGCATTCTATTAAAGTTTCTATTAATATGTATGTACAACAGAAAAATAAAGTCACTTCTCAAGATATGCATTTGGATACGTGGTTTAAAAAATCCTTTCTGAAGTGAAAAGACAACCCAATCATAGCATTTAGGTCAAGAAGTTCTGAAGAATTATTTTGTTATCTAGTTCTTTTAAGAATTGAAGAAAGTTTCTTCTTTAAAAAAGTCAAATACGTGAGTATAAAAATAAAATGTTCTTCTCATTTTGGGTTATTTTCTTTCTCTCCTTTGCACATAACCTTCCAGAAACATGAAAACTTTGTCTCTGGCTTTCGTTTGGAAAGACGGGAGGATTCAATCCTGTTTCTCACCCGGTGTGATGTGATGCCGCGACCTGAGCCCCCAGGTAAAGGCGAAAGCTGCATTTCTGGGAGCGTGGTTTGGGAAGAAGCATATTCCCCTTTATTCTGACTTTTTGGACAATATATGAAGACTTGTGCGGTTTTGAACCTCACACATTAATAATGGCATGGGAAGTGGGTTTTTTTTAAAAAAATAGTGGCAAGAATGATAGGATGTCCTTGGAGTAACTGTTGAAATTCTAGCCTGGGGAGGCGGAGAGTCGGAGGCACAACACGTTTTCCAGGAATATGAAGTCTGGACCTCTGGATTCAGCTAAATCCAATGTGTGAAATTTAAAGGAGGCAGCTTTGGGCTCAATAAGAAGAAGGTGCTGATCTCCAGTACTTAGCTTTTGTGAGTTGTGGGTGCAGGAGACACCCAGAGGCTGGACACCCACGGAGTCCAGTGCTGTGGGAAGGATTTAAGCATTGGAAGAGGGAGGGAGAGGGGTCATCCATCAGGCCCTCTCATTGGAGGTGCTGTCCAGGTCAGGGCACTGTCCTTTGATGCCACCCACCTGCAGGCAGGCACTGGTAAGAGTCGGGTTGGTTTAGACGGGGGACGTGGGCAAACCCGTGAGCCACCTGGACTTTATTCTCCTTCTTCTCGAGTATTCATATCTCTCTTCCTCATGTGTCCTCGCCTTTCTGGTTTCTCTCTGGCTCAATGGCCAAGTTCTTCTATTCTGCTGCTGCGTTCAGTCCTGGAGTGGAAGTCACTATGGCAGCTTCCGCTGACACGTCGCCACGCCCCTGCACAGCGCCCCCTGCAGGCCCGAGGGACCGCGCGGCGGTGGAAGGCGCTCGGCCAGGGGGGTGGTGGCCTGTCAACTTTCCAGGTGACAAGCCAGGGGCACAGTTCACATTACGGTCCTTTATTAGAAGCCCTCAAGCCATGCCTGCCACGGGACTCACTTCGCTGTCCAAATCGATTGCTGTGCCCGAGAGTGAGCACGGGGAAAACGGCAGAACTGGGGCCTCAGCAGGCCGGGCTGCGTGGACGAACAGCGCGCAGCAGAGCCCGGGCCGGAGGTGAAGGCGCACCCAGCCCCACCCGGTCTGGAACGGGAGATTGGCGTGTTTTCCTTCGAAGGGGTCGAGAGAACTGCACCCCTTAATGCCTGGAATGGGACGACATAAGAGTCAAGGAGAATGTCAACATCGTTAAAGGAAAAGGAAATATAAATTTCAAATTCACCTTCTGACGGAAATGAAGGCAGTTTTCTAAGTTTCACAGGTAGCATAAATGTAAGGACATTTCCTAATTGATATTCAAATCGACTAAATAACAATGGAAACGGGTGCCTGAATCCCACGGGCATTTTCAGGTTTCGAATTTGTTTGACCCTATGCTAACTACTTCCTACCTCTTTTCAGGTCTAGCACTGCAAATCTGACTTAACTTTCTTAATCAATTTCTCAAATAACTATAGGGCAGAAACCATTTTTCTTTGTTGCTACATGACCTGGTTTGGGCACGAGAAGCTAAAACACGTGTTAAGAGGAGCTGAGTAGAGGTGTATTTCATCTAAATATGAATTTTGGTATAGCCCTCAACTGAGTCACACTTGTCAGTTTTATATTCATGTCAGAAATGTCTTGAAAATTATATTAAATTTGTGTTTGCATATATATTTGTATTATATGTCATATATATATCAAATATGTATGTGAAGATTGTATTAAAATTAAGAATTATTTTTTAAAAGCTTAAATAAGATATGTATATGTGTGTAAGCCTGTGTGTGTGTGTGTGTGTGTGTGTGGTGTTTATGTAAAAAAAGAGGAGAGAAAGAAAAAAGACATGAAGTGAAATATAGGCCTAGTACCAAGTAGATGATCAAAGATTCTAATTGATATTTAGACAACAGAGGGAACAGAGGAGAGTTTGTGGTGGAAGGGATATGTTCCCAATGTAGAATGAAATATTCGGAGAAAAATCCAGTTCTGTATTTATTAATTGACTTATTTTCTGATTTAGTAAGTATGTACTCTCTAGTGCCTTACACACTGTCATGTGCCTGATTCTGCATGTGGACTTAGGCAATAGAATAGCACAGATCTGTCTCCTGTCTTCTTAGATTATAGCATAGATTATATTAGAAGGTGCATTAGTCAAATCATCATTCAGAAGAAAGTATATAAGATAGCAACCGTGACAAGAGCCTTGAAAGGAGGGCCCATGGAGCACTTCAGGGCTGTGATGGAGCACTGAAATAATCCTGCATGTCAGGGAGGGTGAAGAGGATAATTGACTTGTCTAATGACAGTCACAGGTATATTCTGATAAATTAAATTAAATGTGCACATGCAGAACTTAGAAAAAAATTAAAAATTTCAGGCCAGGCACAGTGGCTCCCACCTGTTATTCCAGCACTTTGGGAGACTGAGACAGGAGGATTGCTTGAGCCCAGGAGTTTGAGACCACTCTGGGCAACATGCTGAGACCCCATCTCTACAGACCATTAAAAAATTAGTTGGATGTGGTGCACACCTGTGATCTCAGCTACTCAGGAGGCAGTGGCAAGAGGATGACTTGAGCACAGGAGGTCAAGACTGCAGTGAGCTGTGATCGTGCTACTGCACTCCAGCCTGGGCTACAGAGCGAGACCTTGTCTCAAATAAATAAATAAATAAATAAATAAATAAATAAATAAATAAAACATTTTAAAGCACCACTGATAAGCCAATAGTAAAATAAAATGGAATAATAATAATACTCACTTAACACAAGGCAATACATAGAAAGAGGATAAAGGAATAAAGAACAGATGGGGAAATGGAAAACAACTAACAAGCTACTGCATTTAAACACAACCACATCAATAATTATATTAAATGAAAGTGATATTAACAGAGATTCTCATTTTAGATAAACAGCAAGGTGTGATAGGATGTCTTTTTAAACCCTCTTTAAGTATAAAGACATAAAATTGTAAGACGAAATTCAAAGAATGCTAAGGAAACACTAGTCCAAAGTAAGCACAAGTGTCTAATTAATATCAAGTTAGACTGCCTAAGGAGTACAATTACCAGGTATAAAGGCATATAATATTGAAGAAGTTAATTTATCCAGAGAAAATATTCTTAAATGTGTATGCAACTAAGAACAAAGGTTCAAGGGAAATCTGATGGAACTAAAACAGAAAATAGATAAATCCAAAATTGTTTTTGGAGTGCTTAACACCCCTCTCTTGTTAATTGATGGAATTATTAGACACGGTGAAATGAGAGTCCAGAAGCCCTGGACAGCCCTGCCATCCCAACTTGAGCGTATTGACATTTGCCGATTACTGCATCCACCTGCAGAGGGGTACGGATAACATTCTAGTGCACACACAGTAGTGATCAAGACTGTACTCCTGGCCATAAAACACATATTAACAGGTATAAAGTCACTGAAATAATACTAAGTGTGTTCTCTGAACGCACTAGAATTAAATTAAAATTCAGGAACACAAGGGTATCTTGACAATATCCAGTTATTTGAAAATTAAATGACATTATTTTACGTACAATGGTCAAAGAAGAAATATCAGAAAGGTTATAATTTATTATAATTGAATAAAAATGTAGTAGAATTCTTAAAAATGGGTAAGATGCAGCTAAAGCAGTGCCTAGAGGAGGCTTTATAGCCTTAAAATATTTATATTAGAAAAGAAAAGAAAGTTTCAATTCCACGATATAAGTTCCAGGATTATGAAACTAAAAAATAATAGCTAATTAAATGCAAAGAAAGTGGAAAGGAAAATTATAAAGATTAAAAAAATGAAATAGAAAACAGAAAATTGTAGGGAAAATCAGTGACACCAAAACTAATCCTTTGAAAAGATGAATATGATTTCTAAAACTCTAGTATGATTAAGGGAAAAAAAGGAAATAGACAAATTTCCAATATTAGGAATGAAATTAATGATGTTATTATAAACTCTAGTGGTAATAAAAGCATAGGAGATATTAAAATGATGGTAAGGCAATATATTTGAGGGATTAAAAAGAAAGTTTCCAATCTCAACCAAGAAGTAGATCAACAAAATCACCATTAATTCACTAAAGAAATAAAATTACAGGACTGTATTTTTCCCTGATAAAATTTACAAAACAATTTATGAAATAATACTCATAATTCAGCACAATGTCTTCCAAAAAATAAAAGAGGAGAGATCACGATCTCAACTTATTTGATGAGACTGGAACTACTGTGAAAGCAAAACCACACAAAGACATTACAGGAAAAACATACTACAGAACAACACTCCACATACACAGGGACAAATAAAATCACTAACACAATTTTGGGAAGCGAAATCCAGCAAAATGAGAAAAATGTAGGATAATTCATTGAAATTCATCCCAGGAATATAAAGTAGTTTCAACATTAGAAAACAAGTAGGTGTAGTTCCCAATATCAGCATGTTAAACAAGGGTCCAGGAGTGGTGGCTCACGACTGCAATATCAGCTCTTTGGGAGGCCAAAGCAGGTGGATCACTTGGGGTCAGGAGTTCGAGACCAGCCTGGGCAACATGGTGAAACCCCATCTCTACTAAAAATTCAAAAATTAGCCGGGCATGATGATGGGTGCCTGTAATCCCAGCATTCTGAGAAATTAAAATTAACAAAATACATTAACAGTTGCATAAAAACTTTGAAATCATTAGGGATAAAACTAAAATATATGTGTAAAAATTCCTTGCTGAAAACTACTATCGGCCAGGTGTGGTGGCTCATGCCTGTGATCCTAGTACTTTGGGAGGCTGAGACGGGTGGCTTACCTGCGGTCAGGCATTCGAGACCAGCCTGGCCAACATGGCAAAACCCCATCTCTACTAAAAATACAAAAATTAGCTGGGTGTGGTGGTGGGTGCCTGTAATCCCAGCTACTTGGGAGGCTAAGGCAGGAGAATTGCTTGACCCCGGCGGGTGGAGGTTGTAGTGAGCTGAAATTGCACCATTGTACTCCAGCCTGGACAAAAGATTGAAACTCCATCTCAATTAAAAAAAGAAAAGAAAAGAAAACTACTACCAAATATTGTTGAGATAAATTGAGTAAATCTAAGTAAATTTCTTTTTTTTTTTTGAGACGGAGTCTCGCTCTGTCACCCAGTCTCAAGTGCAGTGGCGTGATCTCAGTTCACTGCAAGCTCCGCCTCCTGGGTCCACGCCATTCTCCTGCCTCAGCCTCCAGAGTAGCTGGGACTACGGGCGCCGCCACCACGCCTGGCTAATCTTTGGTATTTTTAGTAGAGATGGGGTTTCACCGTGTTAGCCAGGACGGTCTGGATCTCCTGACCTCGTGATCTGCCTGCCTCGGCCTCCCAAAGTGCAGGGATTACAGGCTTGAGCCAACGCGCCCGGCCTAATAAATTTCTTAAGAGGAAATATATATCGGGTTTATGGATATAAAAACTCAGTACAGTAAAATTTTCAATCATCACAAAACTGAATTATAAGTTTAACACAATCAAAATTACAGCAGCCTGTTTGTGTTGAAATTTACAAGGTCTTTCTGAAATGTGTAAGGAAAGCAAATGACCTAGAATAGCCATCGTGATTTTGAAAAAACAACCCTCCTGATTTCAGGACTTCTTGTAAGGGTAGAGCAATCCAGAGAGCATGCATTGGCATAATCATTGATATGTAGATCAATGAAGCAGAATACAAAGACTCTCAATGATTCTTGACTATTGAGCCAACGTGGTTTAGTAAAAAAATATTCAATGAATAGTGCTGGAACAATAGAGTATACATATGTACAAAAGTGAACTAGGATGTAAAACTCACATCAAATGTTAAAAGAAAAATGGGCAAGTCTGACTTAAATTAAAATTAAAATTAAATTTAAAATGCCTAACTTTTGAAAGATGTGAGGTAAGTGAAGAAACAAGACACACAGGACAGAAGAAAATATTTGAAAAACACATACCTGATCAAAGACTAGTAACAAAATTACACAAAGAATTATTTAAACTCAATAATAAAAAGACAAGTACTGGCTGGGTGCGGGGGCAGAAGCCTGTAATCCCAGTACTTTGAGAGACTGAGGCGGGAGGATCCCATCAGGTCATGAGTTCCAGACCTGCCTGGGCAACATGGTGAAACCCCGTCTCTAGTAAAAAAGTACAAAGTCTAGCCAGGTGTAGTGATGGACACCTGTAATCCAGTACTTGGGAGGCTGAGACAGGAGAATCACTTGGCTCTGGGAGGCAGAGGTTGCAGTGAGACGAGATTGGGCCGCTGCACTCCAACCTGGGCAACAAGAGCAAACCTCCATCTGAAAAAAAAAAGACAAATACTCTAATATATCATGGGCAAAATATTTGAACATTTAATCAAAGAAATATAGATGTTAAATAAGCGTATGAAAAGAAGTTCACTCTCATAAGTAATTTCATTAATTAATGAAATGCAAATTAAAACCACAATGTGATATCATACCATGACACTTCCAGAATGACTAAAAACAGACAAATACAAAACAGTGTGGAGAAATTTGGTGTGCTTATACATTGTTGTGGAAAATGCAAAGTGGCATGAGTAATTCTGAAAACAGTATGGTCATTTCTTACACGATCAAACGTAAACTTACCATAAGCAGCAATTTCACTATTGTGAAATGAGACATAATAATGGAATTAACATTAAGTATTGATTTGCATGACGTGACATGAAATGAACACAACTAGTTTAGTGGTAATTCCCATTATGGTGGGGGAAGCCGGCGTCCATCCACTTTTTAATAGATTAGTAAATTGTGGTACATGCATATAATGGAAAAGGACTTGGCACTCAGGTCGAATGCTTCATACAATGGGACCGATGAATGTCAACAGCGCCATGTAGAATTAAAGAAGTCAGACACGGAAGCTACATACGTACGACTGCAATGAGAGGTCATTCCGAAAAAGGCAAAATTAAGGATGGGAATCAGATCAGCGTTTACCAGAGGCTGTGAGTGGGGACATGAGATGGCTGCAGAGGTGAATAAAGGAACGTTTAGGGTGGTGAAAATGCTCCATCTCTTGCTTTTGTCATGGTTAAAGGTCTTATAATACTTTGTCAAAGCTCATTGCGTGGCACCCTTACAAAGAATGAATTTTACCATTTGTCAATGACTCTTCTAACAAGGTGATTAACGAGAAAATAAAAATTCCCACCTTACTGTGGTAAATGGATAGTAAAACAAGTAAGAATTCCTGCAGCAGGAGCCAGCGAGGTCACCTGGTGCAAGGACTGTCTAGGATCTCTTCGCCGTCTAAGTTTGATGAAATGAGTTAAGACACCCAATACCGTTGTGACACTCTCCAGCACTCCATAAATACCAGCTATTGTCATATGCACTTAGTGACAACCCTCAAATATTTTACCAATGTTACATTTTAGTAAGATGAGTTGTACAATATCATCTCCGCTTAAGCAAGATGGTTGTTCTGTCTCCTCCCACGCCTGAACTAATCATCCTATTAAGGGCAGGTGAACACAGGGCGGCAGGTTCTGTCCCATGCTAATAACAGCAGTGCTCCCCCCGCGAGGCCTTAAGATCTCTCTTCTCTGATTTTACAGATAGAAAGTTTTCTTGGGCTGATGCTGGCATTGTCTGCAGGGGCAAAGGAATATATGGGCTGACCTCCTCCTGCTCCCTGGGATTTTAGATACCTTTGGAAATGGATTTAAAACAATGGCCTCACCCATCCATTCCAGTAAGAGTAACTCAGCATTCACTCTTGTCTCAATTTTATTCACATTTATTCACATTCCTTTTGCATAACATATTCTCCACGAGCTATTGTCTTTTACTAAAGTTTGTGGTTTATTCGTTTTTGACTGTCTTGGACTCCTTGATGTTTTACTTTTATCTTAAACAGTGACTTAGCATGCTCTGTACGGGTGAGTTTCTCTTGATACCTAACTGAATGCTGTACTGGATCCTATGCCCAAGAGATCATGCGAGAGTCTGCCTGTGTTTAATATGTTTAATGGAAATTTAATGTTCTCACAATTGTTTTTGCCCTCCCAATAGCACTGAATTATTTATGAATAACCTCACATCTCTCTAAGTAAAACACGGTGCTTTTAACGAGCCAGCGATCACAGTTCCGTCAGGGAGACGGTGGCTGAGGACGCCAGGCCTGACACTTGAGTGCTGCGTTTTGCCTGCCTACCAATTATGGTTACTGTAACTTGGGCAGCATCAGAGAAGGGCTGCCCCCTCCACCCCACCTTGCAAAAATGTTTTTCTTATATTAAAACTCTCATGCACGCACACACACGCTCTCTCTCTCTCTCTCTTCTTTGTAAAGGTATCTTTCCATCCGTACTTTGTGGGACGGTGAAGCCAGAGGGGCCATGAGCCCTGTGAGTGCCGTCCCTGCCCCAGAGTGACCTCAGCAGTGCATGTGTGTGAGGCCCGGGGGTACACAGCTACTTCAGTATCCCAGTGTGCCACCTGCCTGCCTTGGAGGTAGCCGTGCTCCCTAGGATATGTCCAAGAAACTAAACCAATAAGCAGATTTGGATTTCAGCTCCTCACCTGACCATGGCCCCAGCCTGCTTTACTATGAAATGGAGCACACCAGAGATTCCTGTAAAAGGCTGTTGTGAAGGTTCCAGGAAGTTTTTGTGGCCACTGGCTCACACGTAGAAGATGAATGAGTAGTAGCTGTTTCTGGCATTATTGTATTGGACCCTTTAGAATAACATTTGTGTAAATGCCCTTTATTTTGTCCCAACCAATGGGACCATAAGAAAAAGGGCAATGAAATTTTTGACAGGAGAATTCTACTGGACAATTCCTCGTTTTTGTTTGGGTAGGGGTGGCACCAAAAGGGTCACGTAGATTTTGCTCTGGTATTAAAGTTTATGTGTTAGTTCCATAATCTGATGAATATTTACTGGGCACATCTCAGGTGTGCTGTGACTGTGAAGTCCCTCTCCGTGGCCCTCTCATGTGCTACGGACTAGACAGGACGTGAGTACAGGGAACTCCGGTGTGCTACGGACTAGACAGGACGTGAGTACAGGGAACTCCGGTGTGCTACGGACTAGACAGGACGTGAGTACAGGGAACTCCGGTGTGCTACGGACTAGACAGGACGTGAGTACAGGGAACTCCGGCCATGATGACTGCTGTACTCAGAGCCATTCTCTGTTCTTGTATCAAGTGCTGGTTGGTTTCTCCTATAAGGAAAGCATGTTATTACCTAGGAAGATATTGGAGCCGGCGAGTCTCTGTACTGAAAGAGACATTACAGGATTTCAAGAATGGGGCTGAACCTTCACCAAGAGATGTTTCCGAAAGCGAGTTAGAATTAAAAGGCATGAGGAGAAATTGTCTTATGTTTTTGTTTTAAAAATGTTTCTGTGTCCCTTTTCAATGTCAGCAACTTTGCAAAATAAAATAAAATCAATGCTCAGCCTACCCTTGCGATTCTTCGTGGCAGGCAGGAGTGACTTCTCCTTTCTCCTTTCTTCTCATTTGGACAGAGACGCTCAGGGCTGAGGAGGCAAGAACACAGAACCCACGTTCCAGGTGCTATGTTCTGGGATTACAGGCATGAGCCATTGCACCCAGCCCCTCTTCTATTAATATCTCCTGGTGGGGGGCTCTGGTGGCATCAGCCTGTGTGTGGAAGCTTCCCGTTGTAATGTAATCAGCAAATGGAAGCCGCGTCCCTTTAAACCCTTGCCATCACTTCTGCGTGTGGTAAAATCAGGGTGGAAACCAGCCCATTCAGTTCCTTGCACGGAGAATGAAAATGACCCTGCATGTCAATCAGAAACCAAGTAACAAACCTGCACTTTCTGCACATGCATCCCAGAACTTAAAGTAAACTTTTAAAACAGGAAAAAAAAAAAAAAAAAAAAAAAAGAAAGAAAGAAAGAAATCATGCCTAGGTAGCACAACCAAGCATTCTCTCTTCCACTTGATGAATTTTTATATAAGTTTGTGTGTGGAATATCTGAACATGCCCACAACTAGCAGGCTGCAGATTTTCAGCCCTCAGTCAAGGAAGAAACAGATGAAAAATTGAAGGGGCCCAGCACAGTGGCTCACGCCTATAATCCTAACACTTTGGGAGGCTGAGGTGAGCAGATTGCCGGAACTGAGGAGATCGAGACCAGCCTGGTCAAAATGGTGAAACCCCATCTCTACTAAATACAAAAAATTAGCTGGGTGTGGTGACACGCACCTGTAGTCCCAACTACTTGGGAGGCTGAGGCAGTAGAATTGCTTGAACTCAGGAGGTGGAGGTTGCAGTGAGCTGAGATTGTGCCATTGCCCTCCAGTCTGGGTAACAGAGCGAGACTCTGTCTCCCAAAATATATAGATAAATAAATAAATATATAAATAAATAATTTGAAGGAAGCCTTTCTTGTCAGAGTTCATCTTCTGGAAAAACAAGGAAATTAATATTATTTTCATCAGTCGCATTTTCTGTGTGAGTATAATCCGCATGATGACATAGACGCCATTCCTAATTTCAAAAAAGAAACCACGGGCACATTGAAAACGTCACAGGCATAAAGTCAATTTAAGCCAGGGGGTGCATTCCAAAATTTACCACAAACCTTTCCTGTACCCTGAAATGCAGGCATTGTGTGGAGCTTTAGGGCAGTTGGCAGCAGGTGTAAAAGTTTGAATTGTGCTGGAGGAACGGACCATCTAAACAGGGCAGTCAGAAACGTAAATAAATACCCAGAGAAAAGGATGTGCTAAAGGGGATGTGTTTATAAAATACAATGGAAATAAGCGATTTACTTTTTCTTTGGTAAAATTTGGATCCGTTTATCACACAGGCAATATTTGAATTGGATCCTGAAGAGTTAGCAGGAATTTGACAAGCGAAGATGAGTTGGTCTGTGAAGAGGAGGCGGCCTGTGATGGGTGAGTGCCACTCACGTCTGCCAGAGCCTGACAGCACCAGCGGAAGGGGGTGCCAGTCTCCCCCTGTCCTCAGAGCTGAGCTTCAGGGCCAACAGAGCAAGTGGCTCAGGACCCACTCAAGGTGCCTGTGGTGGGGACAGCGCAGCCCTCCAAGATGAACGAAGAAAACACATGCCAGTGAGTTTTGAAGCTGAAGTCTGGAAAGCTTTTCTCCATTGCACGGCTCTGAGATACTGGCTGGGTTTTCACAGGAAAATCAGCTGTGTGTGGGGTGTCCTCTGAGATTCTCCTAATTGCTTTGCAGGTCTAAACATACCGCACGATGCTGTCAGGGATTGCTATGGATAGCCAACTCCATTCTGCTAAACAAAACCAGTAATTTGGAAAAATTACAGCCCTGGATGCCACCGTTGGCACCACAAGGACGGCCTCCCTGGTAACTGCTAAAAAAAGAAAAAAAGAAAATTGGCGTCACACCAGGCCAAGGAAGGCGTCTGTTTAAGTGTGGAATATGACCATCCTTTAGGAAAAAAAGCAAAATACAAAACTGACTGAATTTTTGATGATTTAACCTAGGACACTGGGGTCTTAGAGGTCTGTGGCTATTTCATTTGGAATAGTTATTTTGTAACAAAAAGGGCAAATTCTGCTTCCCAGCCTTAACCATTTGCAAGCACGGTTTAGCAACTCGTTCCTAATGACACCTTCCTCTGAATAGCTGGTTAGCCATGGAACAGATATTTATGAGGCCTGTGGTTCATCTTGCTAGAGATTCCTACAAACACAGGTGTGTGGACACATCTGAGCTCTACAAGCCAAATGCCCGTACCCAGCACCACTTTTTTTTTCTATCCAACCCTCTCCAGAATTTTGCAGAGTCTCAGAGAGGAGGGGCACCTTCACTCAAGAGTTCTTCTACTTGCCCCATTCTGAATATTCTGCATTGAGGGGAAAGGATTATTCTGGCTCAAGGCTTTTCTCCCTCAGATGAAATGACGTGGCATAAGATTCATCACCAGGTGAGCGAACTCTAGGGGCACAGACAGGACAGCTGTCCCCACCGGAGGCAGAGGAGAGTGAGGAGGACTTTTATTTTCCTGTCAGAGTCAGCAAGCTTTAACATAACAGTGATATAAGCTGCCTCCTCTCCTCCTCTTATTCTCTAAAAGTGCATGGCCACGGCTGTGCAAAGTCTCTTCAGATTAACTCCGTCTCTCAGGCCACTACATAGGCAAATATGCTTGTGTGTATCTGCCGAGCAGGATTTTAGTAAAAAGCACAAGCCAGGAAAACACCAGACTGAGTCTTCGTCATGGGTGCAGGTCAAGACAGCTCCGTGGCCATGTAGACCAGTCCCGGTTTCCCATTTCCGTGATTGTCTTTCAAATATGTAACATCAAGTGTCATGTTGCACCTGACACTTCTTATTTTTTTTTTTTTCATATTGTTTATCTCATGTGGTCTTACATCCAGAGACTGAGCTGTTATGTCATATTCTGGAAGCATTCCAGGTCACTATTGCTCTTCTTTCCAAAAGGTTGTGGGAAAACAAGATGTAATTCCAGGCTAAGTTCTCGTGAGGATCTAACCTTTCTATACCACAATGCCTCTGAGCCCACACGCAGGCTGAGGCTTGTTTTCCCGTCATTTCCAAAGGTGCTTTTTCATTTTGGAATCTTAATGCTTAGGTAGAAAGACAGCAGTTTTGGAGGAGAAAAGAGGTGGACCCTGAAACTCAACAGCATATTTTGTTGGGGGATTGTCCACTCATTGCCATGAATTCAGAAGTTGCCTTTTTGAATTCCTCATTATGGCTGCTTAGTCATACAATCGAGGCTTTCCTCCTTCCTGTCCATTTGCTGATTACATTACAATGGGAAGCTTCCACACACAAGCCGATGCTGTAAGAACCCCCCCCCCATCACCAGAAGATATGAATAGGAAATGGGCTGGGTGCAGTGGCTCATGCCTATAATCCCAGAATTTTGGGAGGCCAAGGTGGCAGGATTGCTTGAGATCTGGAGTTCAAGACCAGCCTGGGCAATATAGCAAGACCCGTCTCTACAAAAAATAAAAATGAAAATTACAGATATGGGGTGGCACACATCTGTAGTCTCAGCTATTAGGGAGGTTAAGGTGGGAGGATGCCTTGAGCCCACGAGTTAGAGGCTGCCGTGAGCCGTGATCCCACCACTGCACTCCAGCCTGGGTGAGAGAATGAGACCCTGTCTGAAAACAGAAAAGAAAAGAAACAAAAAGGTCCGTGAAGTATCTGAGGGTTTAGGATGAAGCATCACTTCTTGAATATAGTGTTTTGTCTTTCGTATTAAGCGGAAATTAGTTGCCACATTTCAAAGCCTCAATCTGAATGGGAAATACACAGTTTAGTGTGTGAACAAAAACAGTAAATACACTCGTTTATCACAGGGCTTGGCCCCAGCTCCCAACCTCCGGCTGTCCAAGTCCCCCTGCTGCCCTGCCTGAGCAGAGTGTTCACATGATGCTGCATTTTCCCCTGGGAGCACTTCCCTTCTGCCCCTCCAGAGGCCCTTCCCTTGTGATTTTGTTCTTCCGGTTACACACAGGAGCAACACTGCCATGACCATTACTTACACAACCATTTTTGCTGTTGCGATGCCCAAACGTTAACACATATTGGATTTTTATTACTGCATGTCAGGCACCGTGCTAAGGACTTGCATGAGATCATAACCACACGTGGCGGAGAATATTACCCTACTCATTTTGCAGGTGAGAAAACCGAGGCTGGGAGGCATAAGGTAGTTGCCAGAGGCACCTATTTTTCAAATGTGACTCCAGAAGCCACGTCTGCCTCCAGAACCCAAATTGCTCTGCCTTTCCGATGGAAGTGTCCCCTACCACCTAGACACAGCCATGTATCTGAGCAAAATGAAACGATCAATCAAACAAAAAGGCCGCGTTGCGCATTCCAGGATGGTTGGTGTCATCAATAATGAATGTGTCTGTGCATGAGTGAGGCCTGCGGTGGGCAAAACGCTCAGCCAACCTCCTGCAGAACCTGATTCTCCAATGTGTGGTATTTACTAATGAAGCAGGGAGCTGCAGCGTCTGTGGGGAAAATGTCTACAACTGCAGTGAGCAAGTGAGAATTTATCTGATTCATAAAATGGGCACCTGCAGCCTTGGTACCCTGGGCCAATGTTAAACAAACGTTTTCAAAACAGTAAAATCCAGGAAGCTCTGAAGCACTCTAGCGAACAGAAGCCCATTTCCTGCACCGTCTTTCTGGGCCCAAGTCGATTTACTGCTCAGTCTCTTGGGAAGGGTCACAGCAGAGGCAGCTGTGCAGTCAGGGCACAGCAAGGCGGGCTGGGGACTCGGGCAGTGCCACAAGTTGATCAGCCAGTGGCCAGAGGACAGTGCTGGGCACCTCTCAGGGTCTCTCCTTCCTCCAAGACAGAACCAGGGAATTTATATGGGTGTTCTCTCAACCTCAGACCAGACGCTAGACATGTGGAGGCCGTGGCTTCTCTGAAACCGAGCCTCCTCTTTATCCTTTCCCACACCCCTCACTGCCATGGAGCCTTTTCCTCTCAAAGCACTTGAAGCGGGGAACTTTCTGGGGGAAACTCATAAGGCTGGGAAGGAAAACTCTTTAGAAATGTTCTTCCTAGAAAAGCTCTTCCTTTATGTGCAGCGGAAGAAACTACTTTAACCACTAGCAGATGTGAAAAGCTAAGTTGTTTTGGAAAATCATTAAATTTGTTTAAAAATTGTAAAATGGTAGATAATTATAATTTTAAAACGGGAGAAAAGCAGATAATACCATAAACAGCCAAATGCCCCCCTCCCCGAAACCACAGTTATTAATATTATGTCATATTGGCCTTAAAGTTTTAATGCAATAAGTAAAATATTACAGATAAAATTAGAATCTTCAGTATAGTGATAGTTCACCATCAAAAATAAAAAAGAATCATTCTGATCTCTGATCTACATGTAAGCTATGGATGTCACATTTATCTGTCTTCTCTCTAATCTATAATCTATCCATCTATCATATTATATCTATCTATCTATCTACCTATCTATCATCTACTATCTATCTATCAATCATCTATCTAGCTATCTCTCTCTATCTATCTATTGCCTGTCATCTATCATCTCTATCCATCTATCTATAATCTATCGATCATCTATTATCTATCATCTCTCTATCATCTCTATCTATCTATCTATCTATCTAGTCTAACATCTATCTATCCATCATTTTCTATCCATTCATTTGTCATCCATCTAATCTATCATCTTTCCATCACTTAACATCTACTTATCTATCTCATCTATGTATCTATGATCTATTTATCTATCATCTGTGTCATCTAAGCTATCTAACATCTATCTATCCACCTAACACCTATCTATCTCATCTCTCTATGTATCTACCTATCTATCTACTATTTAGATATCACCTGTCTATCTATGTATCAATCTGTGCCTCTATCCTTCATCTCTTTATCATCTGTATATCCACTGACCCAACTGTCTCTGAACTGTGGTTCATATTTATTAGCTGTATTGAGATAACTCGAATCAGGGAAGAAAACCTGACTTGGCTGCTGAGATGTTCTCAATCAAAACACTTCAGACTTTATAAAACGTCACCCCCGCCCAGCAGAACATGTGGAATTGTATCACATCCAAGAAGTGTTTAATGAGCTGGTTAGTAAGGAGGCTGGCCTGCTTCAGCTGCAGGTCCCATCCCTTGTCAACAGCAAGCACTGAGCAACGGCACTCCTCATTTCTTCACTGGTGCTTTTTAGACAACGGTGTGTATGGAAGCAGGGTTGTGGGAAGCTGAAAGCCCTGTAAAAATGTGGTCTAGCATACCAGTCACCTCCTCCTGGGAGGGTTTGGCTTCCTGCCATTTCTATTCCGAGGCAGGCACTGGCACGCTTGTTTCTGATCCTGGCTGGCGAGTGGCAGAGGGCATTCCAGTTATTATGGAAATTCACTGAGGGGAGAGGCACCTTGCCACTTCATCTCCGCCCCGCACAGCACCTTCACAGTCCCATGCAGATGAGGGCTGTTCAATAAATACTGTGGATGGAGCCAAGAGGAGATGACAGACAACTGCAATTAACATGAGGCGGATGACACATGGCGCCAGTCATTTTATTCGATTATTGAGTCAGAAAGGTCTCGGAAATAGTACTTACATATGGGACAATAAAAATTCCACAAAATTTTATTTTGAAAGAGAGAGGGCCATAGGTTCTTTTGCCACTCCTTTGCGTCTTATCTCAAATAGCTTTGCGGGTCCTTCTGTGCCCTCTGTTCCAAGTAGAAATTTCTTCCCCACAGTGAGCTGTCCCCTTAATCTCCTCCACTTCAAAGGATGCGTAATAGTGTCACACACCTCTGCAAGCGGCTGGGAAGATCTTGGAATACCAGCTTCCTTCCTACTTCCCTCTTCAGTACACAATCCATTTCTTTCATACCAACTTAAAGTCAGAGTTATATCTGGTAACATTGCACAAGCCACGATTGCACTGCTATTGCTATCTGTGAAAAGATTCATTTGGATCTTTGACGTGTATATTTCAGAATCCTGTATGCTCTTGGGTTTCTATAGATTCTGTGGCTTCTACTTTTGCGTGGCTCCATTGTTTCATGTTTAGTACTGCTGAACAAAAGAAGAAGCTTTCTCCTTGCTTCATTTTCTGTTTTCATGTGGTTGCTTCTTGTTCCCACCACATAGCAGCAAGAATACTGCCTAGTTCTTGTTCAGGAACACAGAAATTATGCAAAATAAACCAAAGTACCAACAAAAATATGAGGCCTTCTTGCTCTTTTCATAGGTAATACAATTGGTGTCTGAATCATTTGACTTACAAGGGGCAGTAAAATATTTTGTGTGTGTCTGTTAATCAATAGTTAACGCGTTAGTAAATATTCTAAACATAGCAGGAATGGTGGTTGTTTTGCATGTGATTAGTTGTTTTCTATTTAATAACTTTCTTTTGCCCTGCTACGTTTAATCATGACATAGAGTGTCTCCATCATATTAACTGTTGAATCCTTGCTAGGATGATTGGATTAGTCATCTGATGAGCTTATCCTGTAACTGTTTCGTGCCTTTACTGGGTTTCATTGCACTATGACTCAGTTACATGAAAACTACAATTTACCTATAACTGACTCATCCAGGCTCAATTTCATTTCTGAATTTGGCTTTTTAGAACAAATGATTCAAGAATAAATTTATACCAGAAGTGCACTCATAGAAACAGATTACTAGGGTTTCTGAAGTGAAATCTAAAGAATTCTGCCCTGAGAAATCACATCTACTTCAAATAATCAAATATATGTTTAGTTTCAGCCACCAATCATCTTCTAAGGAGGAGCCATCTGCAGACACTCTTTTAGGAATACAAAAACTGTTTATGTTATGTAGAATCTTCACTCCTTCGAAACCACTAATGACTAAGCATAGAGAGGTTTGCAAAATATGCAGTATATTATTAGTAACTGGGCATAATTGATCATCATTTATTGGCGTAAATAATAATGACAACAACGTGGTCCATCTTCGATCAAGGGCAGAGTGTTATGGAAGAGGAGCACGGACTCTGGACTGCTTCTGTGATGCCACAGAAATGTGCGGCTCCACCTGCTCCGTGGGTCCTGGTCATGGTGGCCCACGTCTTTCCTGCCTGTCCTTACCCTGGGAACCAGTTTGACAGAGGCACAGCCTGCACAGAACTCGTGTCCACTCGTATTTCACAGGTGGAAGCCCTGAGACCTGGTGAGGACCTTTGATGCAACCGTCTCAAAGTTCAGAGAGCTAGAATATTTAACAAGCAGCACCAGGGATGAGGCAGCATTGGATCCAAGGTGATTTCCTGCTGTGCAAATTGGGATTTTTTTTTTTTGCTTTAATTGTCCTGCATTCCATTTTCTTCATCCTTTACAACGGAGATGACAATGCCCATCTCAAGAACAGTCGGAACTCAGTGAGACAGTGGAAAGCACTTGGCATAAGGCAGTTTACACAAGATCACCGGCCAATAGCTCTGCTCATAGTTAATACATTGATTGTATTGACAATTTTGATTGTGTAGGGAGTTAGACTTGAATTACCCTATTTTATCTTTATACTGACAAATAATAGTATAAACTCCATTTTACATATGAGGAAACACCTGATAATTGGAAGCTGAGGAGGAATTTGACCAAGGCCAGGTTCAACTAAGAAGAGAAGCTGGGATTGGCCCAGATACCTCCACCTAACAGCTGAGGCTTTCCCCCCAGTGACACACCAAGGATGTCATTGCTGTCAGGAGCACAGAAGCTTCAGAGATCCCCTGCTTCTCATGATCCCACCTGGCTGGGGAGTTTCCCAGGCCCTCCACCCACCACGATGCCAGCAAAGGCTTTCAATCTGGATAAAGACCTTGATGTTTCATATCAGAAAAAGACCCTGTTGTGGTCTGTGTTTCATAAATGAGCCTTCATATTGAGGAGGTGAATTCAGCAAAAGGTTGGACAATCAGGACAATGCGACAAGTACGGGCACACCTCAATTTATGGAGCTTCACTTCACGGCACTTCACAGATCATCTGTTTCTTACAAATTGAAGGTTCGTGGCAACCCTGCATTGTGCAAATTTATCAGCGGCATTTTCCCATCGTGTGTGCTTGCTTCTGGTCTCTGTGTCACGTTTTGATAATTCTCCCAATGTTCTGAAGCTTTTCATTATTCTGGTTTAGTGCTCTGTGGTCAGTGATGTTTGGTGCCACTGCTGTAACTGTTTTGGGGCACCACAGATCACGTCCATAGAAGGTGGCAGACTTCATGGATAGATGTGTCTTCTGACTACTCCACTGACCCACCTTCTCCCATCTTCCTCTGTCTCCTCAGGCCTCCTTATTCCCTGAAACACAACAATATTAAAAGTCGGCCTCAGTCAGTAACTCCACAATGAACTCTAAGTGCACAAGTAAAAGAAAAATTTACACTTCTTTTCCTTTAAATGCAAAGCTGGAAATGATTAATCTTAGTGAGGAAGCCATGTTGAAAATTGAGACAGACCAAGACCTAGGCCTCTTGTGCCGAACAGCCCAGTGGCCCATGCAAAGAACAAGTTCTTGAAGAAGTTAGAAGTATCACACCAGTGAACACACAGATGATAAGAAGCGAAACAGCCTCATGGCTGAGATGGAGATCTGATAGAAGATCAAACCACCCACAGCATTCCCTTAAGCAGAAGCCGAATTCAGAGCAAGGCCATAACTCTCTTCGATTCTGCAGAGGCCGAGAAAGGTGAGGAAACTGCAGAAGAGGAGTTTGAAGCTGTGAGGTTGAGGGAAAGACGCCATCTGTGTGACTTAAAAGTGCAAAGTGAGGCCATACGTGCTGAGAGAGAAGCTAAAGCAAGTTCTCCAGAAGATCTAGCTGAGATTATTGATAAAGGTGACTACTCTAAACAACAGGTTTTAAGTGTAGATGAAATAGCCTTCTATTGGAAAGAAAATGCCATCTCGAACTTTCAGAGCTAGAGAAGAGAAGTCAATGTCTTGCTTCACAACTTCAAAGGACAGGCTAACCTTCCTGTTAGGGTCTCATACGTTGGTGACTTAAACTTGAAGCCGATATTTATTTATAACTCTGAAAATCCTAGGGCCCTTAAGAATTATGCTAAATCTACTCTGCCTGTGCTCTAGAAATGGAAAAACAAAGCTTGGATGACAGCACATCTGTTTACAGTATGGTTTACCCAATATTTTAAGCCCACTGTTGAGACCTACTGCTCAGAAAAAATCTTCCTTTCAAATTGTTACTGCTCATTGACAATGCACCTGGTCACCCAGGAGCCCTGATGGAGATATGCAGGAGATTAATACTGTTTTTATTCATGTGCCTGGTAACACAACTTCCATCCTGCAGCCCAGGGATCAAGGAGTCATTTTGACTTTCAAGTCTTATGATTTAAGAAATACATTTCAGGCTGGGCATGGTGGGTCATGCCTGTAATCCCAGCACTTTGGGAGGCTGAGGTGGGTGAATCACCTGATGTCAGGAGTTCAAGACCAGCCCGAGCAATATGGTGAAACCCCGTCTCTATTAACAATACAAAAATTAGACAGGCGTGGTGGCGGGCATCTGCAATCACAGCTACTCAGGAGGCTGAGGCAGGAGAATTGCTTGAACCTGGGGGTGGAGGTTGCAGTGAGCCGAGACTGTGCCACTGCACTCTAGCCTGGGAGACAGAGTGAGACAGTCTCAAAAAAAAAGAAAAAAAAAAGGAAATACATTTCAAAAGGGTATAGTAGCCATAGACAGTGAGTCCTCTGATGGATCTGGGCAAAGTAAATCAAAAACCTTCTGGAAAGGACTCATTCTCCTAGGTGCCATTAGTAACACTAGTTATTTATAGAACAAGGTCCAAATATCAACATTACCGGAAATTTCAAAGAAGCTAATTTTCAACCCTCTTAGATGAGTTTGAGGGATTGAACACTTTGGTGGAGAGAATAACCGCAGAAGTGGTGGAAATAGCAAGAGAACTGGAATTAGAAGTGGAGCCTGAGGATGGTGCCGAATTGCAATCTCATGAGGAAACTTGAATGGACATGGAGCTGCTTCTTAGGGATGAGGAAAGAAAGTGCTTTTTTTTTTGGCGGGTTGGAATATACCCCTGGTGAAGATGCTGCAAACATTGTTGAAATGAGAACAAAGGATTGAGAATATTACATATGCTTAGTTGAAAAAGCAGCAGCAGAGACTGAGAGGATTAACTGCAATTTTGAAAGAAGTCCTACTGTGGGTAAAACGGTATCAACAGCATCACAGGCCACAGAGAAATTTTTCATGAAAGGATGAGCCAGTTGATGCTGCAAACTTCATTGTGTTATTTTAACAAATTGCCACAGCCACCCCACCCTTCGTAACCACCACCCTGCTCAGTCAGCTGCCATCACCATGGAGGCAGGACCCTCCACCAGCGAGCGATCATGACTCGTGAAGGCTCAGACAATCTTTAGCATTTTGGGGGCAATAAAATATTCTTTAGTGAAGATATGCACTTTTTCTAGACATGATGCTCTTGCACACTTAATAGACTATGGTATGGTGTAAACATAACTTTTAGATGCGTAAGAAATCCAAAAAAATAATGTGACTTCCTTTGTTGTGAGGTTCACTTTCTTGTGGTATTCTGGGTCCAAACCCACCATATCTCTGAGGTATGTCTATGTACAGTTGACCTTCAAGATTCATGGGCTCCACATCTGTGACTTCAACCAATCACAGACCAAAAATGTTTGGGAAACAAAAAATGGAGTCTGTACGGAACATGTACAGATATTTTTGGTCATTATTTCCTAAACTACATAGTATGACAACTTTTTACATAACACTTACATTGTATTCAATATCATAGATAATCTAGAGATGATTTACAGCCTGTGGGAGGATGTATGTAGGTTACCTGCAAATACTCCACCATGTTCAATAAGGGACTTCAGCATCCGAGGGTTTTGGTATCTGTGGGAGGTCCTGGAACCAATTCTTCATGGATATTGTGGGATGACTGTGCAACGATACGGGACAGGTAACGAAGAGGGAAGTAAAGATTTGGAGACAGAATTGCTGATGTTTATTTAGTGTTTTATACACCAAGCCCTGTGCACGGTGAGTTTCTCCACATTCAACTTCATATGCAATTCCCAGGATAGCCATATGAAGGTGCTTTCGTCTTCTCTGGTTTGAAAATGAGGAACCAAGCCCAGAACACTTCAGCAACTTGCCTACATTTGTCCAGTGGGTTCAGGAACTAGTTAGACTTTCAACCCCATTTTCCACTCCGCCTGTGGCATTTTTTCAATTTCAACCAGCTAATTTTAACAGTAACACGGTAACATAGAATTTCCCAAAATACATCCAATATGCTTCTTTCTCTGAGGTTTTTGTTGTTCTTTTTTTCTGTCTGCTTTGGGGCTTCCTCAGGTCTTCCTCTCCTCAGGATGCCTGGGTAGCTTGCTGACGAGTTACTCATGATCTGAGCCCTTTCTGCATCCACGAAGTGGTAGGAAGTGGTAGTGCTTTTTTCAATTTTTACTTTTAGCTAGGACTCTAGTAGAAGGTTGATTACTTCATTTAATAATCCATCCACTACACAATCTATCAATGTAACCAAATTGCACATGTATCCCACAAATTTTTACAAACAAAAAATGTGTAAATAAACTAGAAGTTCCATGAGAGAGGATTTGTTCCTCTCCTGTATCATCTCTTTCCAAATTTCTTGTTTGAAATTCCTCAACAGTGGATATAGGGAAATACCACTATAACTAACTAAATATAATATGTATGCATACACATAAACATATGTACATATACAATTATGAATTACATAAATTACATACCTATAATTTCAGAGAATACCTTTTGACTCCTCTCTTTATTCAGTGTCTATAACATAAAGTGAATGGGATGTGGTGCTTGACTTTTTGCAAAGATCAATGTTTCCTTTTCAGTTTAATGGTTGTTCCTAAAAGTAAGATGAGATTGATTTGACTTATATGACATCAGGTCCAATCCTCATGGCTATTATTTAATAACCTCCTGTAATTCTGAAAGTTCTCTAGTGAAGGACAAACTGTTAAAACCAGCTTAATGAAAAAAAAAATTCATTCTAATCAGACTACTTCATTTTATTTGTAAAGAAATATTCCAACTGCAATATATGCATAAAAATCCACACCGTATAATGCTTTTAAGTGAAAAAAAAAGTTATGGCAGTTGTTAAAATGGCAAGGAAGACTTTATTCTAGACTATTGGAAAGGGGGGAAAGATTAAACTAAATTCCAAACACAGTAAGAACTAGTGGGAATTTATAGTCAAGAGGCAGAGTGCGGGCTCTGTGCGTGAAAAATCACCAAAGAGGAGGCTTCCAGAATAGGGTGACTCTCTCTACACAGACCTAACAGAATTCTTGCCAAAACTGGGCTCAGTAAGGACACACGAGAAAGTCCAAGATCAAGGTCACGTGGAGAAGAGAACACAGAGGAGCCAGGAATAATGTTTGGTCGAGGAGAGAGCGTTTGTCAATGTACATAAATAAATACGAAAATGTACATAAATACTACATAAATACTGCAATGTACATAAATACTGCAGTGTACATAAATACTAAATAAATCCTGAAATGTACATAAATACTAAATAAATACTGAAATGCACATAAATAATAAATACTGAAGTGTACATAAATAATAAATACTGAAATGTACATAAATACCACATAAATACTGTAATGTGCATAAATACTACATAAATACTGCAATGTACATAAATACTGCAGTGTACATAAATACTACAATGTATGTAAATATTACAATGTACATAAATAGTACATAAATACTACAATGTACATAAATACTATATAAATACTAGTGTACATAAATACTATATAAATACCACAAGGTACATAAATATTAAACGTACAGAAATACTACAATGTGCATAAATAATACAAAAACACTAAAATGTATCTAAGTACTACAATGTACATAAATGCTACATAAATACTCCATCAATACTACAATGTACTTACTACATCAATACTACAATGTACATGAATACTACATTAATACCACCATGTACATAAATACCACACTGTCCATAAATACCACACTATACAGCATGGTAAAAATTCCATTCATTTCAAGTTCATCCCATATACGCAATTATACAATTTACATTTTACTTTTCCCCACTGTACTGAGAGGTCTTTCTTTTCACATTTAGTCGGCTCATACTTCTTATCCTAGACTTTTAGCAAAGGTGATACAAACAGGACCAAAATCCTCAAAAACGTCTCTCCTCAAAGGTCTTTGTCCTGAGTTTCTAGAAGGCGTTAAGTTATTATGTATCACTAACGTATTCTCGTCAGGGGATGCTTTTTGAGACATCTGACATTTAAGACAGATGCTAATGAAAACATAAGTTTATTTTTACCTTTCCTATTAAAAATCAGTTTTGGTAAATGAACACGACCTTTTCTTCTTTTCATAGAAATTCATCCCAATGCCAACCAAGGTGCCACCTGACTCCCCAAAATGCTCCTCCTTGGCAATTCATTTTTATTCACCAGGAGCAGCACAGACACCCACTGCTGTTGACAGAGGACGTGCGACTTACATTTTCAGGAATTTAACTCAGGCTGCACCCAATTCTTGGGAGAACAAGGTCCCTCTTGGTGCATTCATCTTTAACCACATGACATAAAATTTTTTCTACCTCAGTCTGCACCTCCTCGATTATTTCCAAGTATTCCCACAAGGCACTCACTTCTCCCAAGATATTTTTAATGACCTTCGTGTTGAAATATGGACAATGGCTCTTGTAGAATCCACGGACACTTAGGTCAACTGTCCAGATTCCTGGACTCCATCAGAGACCTGCTGCATGGCCTCTCAAGGTCCAGGGCGTGTTTCTCTCTTGCAGCCCAACCCCAGATGCTTCCTGAGATGGAGGTATGGCTTATGTGGCAACAGGTCCATCACTGCAGGGCGTGGCCAGTGGGAGGCCCGACGACATCACCCCAGTCCCTGTGACCTGCACGTGCTGTCGTCTTGTGTGGCAAAAGGATCTTTGCAGGTGTCCTTAGGATTATGGATCCTGAAAATAGATTGCCTTGGGTTATTGAGGTGGGCCCTATTTAACCACAGGGGCCTTTGAAAGCAGACAGTTTCCCTGGGCCCAAGGCAGGGAAAGGGGTAGGAGAGCCCACGTGGGAGAGGCTCTTGTCCCACCATTGCAACAGGGGCCACGGGGGAACTAATGGGGAATGTGGGGACCTCTAGGGGAAAAGACCTATCTCAGTTCTGGCTTAGGAGATGGTGCCCATATCAGAGGACAGGACACACTAGAGGAAGCTGTCCCTGGCTGAGGACACAGAGGAGAGGACGGATACCCAAATCAGAGGATGGGATGGACCCGAGGAGGCAGGGACTCAGTCCCACCGCTACAAGAACTGAACTCAGCCAGCACCCTGGGGAGCACCTCCTTCCCTGGCGTCTCCGGTAAAGAATGCAGCCCTGCAGGAGATTTGAGCTCAGCCCACGAGATCCTGTGCTGAGGACCCAGCGGAACCCACACTGACTTCCGATCTCTAGAACAGTGAGAGACGATAGAGCTGTGTGGTTTGAAGCTAACAGGTTGGTGGTGATTGGTTACGGCAGCAATAGAAAACAAGATTAAACAGTAATGTTCTATGGACGATGGTGAGAATCAGCCTGCAGAGAGGCCTCGGGGGCCCAGGCTCACCTCCTCCCAGTCACCGAGGAGCAGGCACTTAGGTTAAATTCCTTCCCGAGTTAATCTTCGTAAAATGAAGAGGCCACCCCAGGAACATAGCTCTAACCGGTAGAAGTCAGAGAAAAGAAATCCTCCCATCTGAACAGTTATCCCCACCATTAGCACGTGCACCCGCATGGCTCCCAGGTTGCAATCCTCTTCCAAAAGTCCCCAAAGGGTTCCGTTCTCTAGTCTGCCCCGTCCTCTGATTTGGGGCACCTGAGTTGACACTGGGCTTGCGTCTGGAACTGGGTTTGTCAAATACTCACCAGCCCTTCCCAGGGACCCTCTTCCTCCAGTCTCTGGCTGGTGTGTGGAGTGCCTGAGAGGCAGATGTGGACAGCAGAGGTGCCCAGCACCGCAGCCCAGATAGGCCTGGTCTCCAGCGTTGACGTTGCCAAGAATTCTTGTGTTTGCCCTCGTGGGCAGGATCTCAACACCACTTGGAGTGGATCCTGCCTCCACGTGACATGTGGATGTTGAGCGTGGGCCATCACCCTGGGGCCCACTGTGGCTGTGCGACTTGAGCCCTCTTCCTCTGCCTTGGTCCGGGTGCCTCCCGCTTCACACTGTGCTGTGGGCATCTCCCTGTGCTTCCCCACAAGACCCCACTAGGTTTTGATGACTTAAGGGAACACAGTATCTTGGATCAGTAATAAGACATTTGGGGGCATTTTAAGTCCATCAGATCTTGCTCATGGGTACAGTTCCTGGCGTGAAGCCCAGGACTCTGTGGAGGTAACAGTGTCTCCAGGTGGCCCTGGCCAGTGAGGGGAATGTGGAGGACCTCTGCCCAAGGGGTCCATGACTACTCCAGGGATCTGTGGTTGTCACGATCATCTCTGGGTGGCCCTGGGCCATGGGGGGATCGCTGAGGACCTCTGCCCAAGGGATCCGTGACTGCTCCAGGGATCTGTGGCTGTCACGAGCATCTCCGGGTGGCCCTGGGCCATGGGGGGACGGTGGAGGACCACTGCTCAAGGATGCTTTCTTATTCCCTCGGCCACAGCCAGAGTGTCCCACCCGTGCAGGAAGCTGGGTGATCCTGATAAACACGGTTCTCACTCCAGTACAAATGGCTGATGACTTGTGAAAACTTGTCACACTCCTAACCTCAGAGAGTGAACAAATGGGCCTTTTCCACAGGAAAGAAGGCAGAGAAAGGGGCAGAGGCCACGTGGGATAGGCTTGTAGCAGAGCCTCGACAGTCCCAGCCAACCCCTGTCCTGGGATCCCCCCAGCATCTTTGCCCACTGGCCTGCACCACGTGCTCACAGCCTGCGTGGTAGCAGAGTCTGACGCACAGGCAGGCAGGAAACGCACCACGGGGGCTGAACCCTGTGATTTTATGCTCTGAAGAGCTTGCCTGTGGGAACCAATCCCCTAAAATTGGATTTTTTTCTTTTATATTGAAAAACAATAAAATGGACAGTTAAAAATCAATTGGATGTTTGACCCGCATGTAAATGAAAGAAACCTCGGTTCTGTCCCATGGGAATGGTGCCCTCAGGTTAGGGTGGAAATTGCTTTGTCATAACGTTGTCAACAATCTCCTGTGATAAAATCTCATTCCAATTCTCCAAAGAGACAACGAGTGTTATTAGTTTGTACTCTTCTGTAGGATTGATCTCAATTTGCTTTTCCCCTTCAGCCTTGATATTATTCCATTTCATGATTTACAGCTCAGAAGCCAAGAACACTTTAGAGTCTGCAGTTGATAACCAGGGTAAATAATGAATGGGCCGGACTGCTCAAGGCAGTGGGCACCCAAGCCTGCATGCCATCGCGCTGAGCGACAGTGGGCTCCAGGAGCTGGGCTCCTAGAACAGGACCCGAGTTGCTCGGTCTATAATAATTAGATCTGTACATAGGGTGCCGAGTGATGACAGAGAGAAGACGGGGACAAGAGAGAGGAGAGGAAGGAAGAGGAAAAGAGAGAAAGAGAAAGAGAGGGAAAGGGAGAGAAAGAAGGCTTCAGGAGTTGGGATCCTAAAAGAGGACCTGTGTTGCTCAGTTTATAATAATTAGATCTGCATATAAGGGCATGGAGTGATGAGACACAGAAAGGGAGGGAAGAGAGAGGAGAGGAAAGGAGTGGAAGAAAAAGAGAGAAAGAGAAACAGAGGGAAAGAGAGAGAGAGAGAAAGGGGTTGGGGTCAGGAAGGGATAGATAAGGACAGGGCGAAGGAAGAAGAAAGAATATTCATTTGAAGTTTTCAAATACTCCAACTGACTTGCCCACTCAAAATATGTTCACTGGGAAATTACGAAACCCACCCACACTTGGATTTGCATTTTTTGGATCACGGTGACAGAAGCGAAGTGATTCCCACATCCATTGAAACACACAGGTACTGGAAAATGTTCACTTAAGTCTCACACCCAGAAAGAAACTAAATCTGTAGCCGTGAGGTGGGTAACTGGCGAGCGCCGTGCGTGCTGAGGCGACATTTCTGCACTCAGGCGGGGGGCGTCCCCAACGGGCTGCCCTTTGTGAGGCTGCCAGGATCAGCCTAGAGATGACCAAGGGGCTGTGGGATGTTGGGATCTATGGGAAGTCCTCTGTCCCCTGGGAGCTCAGCGTCCAAAACCCAGGACAGAACAGGAGGGACTCTGCCGGTCCGGGCTGCTCCAGCTGAAGCCCCACTCTCAGGTTTCTTCTTGGAGAAAGGAGTGGCTTTACAGGAAGCTGTGTTGGATGGCTGATCCCTGTAGACACAGGAGATGTGGTGTTGGGGTGCTGTTAGGCTGGGGAAAAGGGGATTTTCTCCCAAAAATGTTTCTAAGGGAGGCCATCTCTGCGGGTACAACAGTTGTCAAAAGGAATATCTTTTTTTTTTTTTTTTTAAATGGAGTCTTCCTCTGTCGCCCAGGCTGGAGTGCAGTGGCACGATCTCGGCTCACTGCAACCTTCACCTCCTGGGTTCAAGTGATTCTCCTGCCTCAGCATCCTGGGTTACTGGGATTACAGGTGTCTGCCACCATGCGTGGCTAATTTTAGTATTTGTGGTAGAGACGGATTTCACCATGTTGGTCAGGCTGGTCTTGAACTCCTGGCCTAGTGATCAGGAGGTCACTATCCCCTCATGATTGGGAGGCCTGCCTCGGCCTCCCAAAGTGCTGGGATTACAGGCGTCAGCCACTGTGCCCAGCCAGAACATTTTCAGTAATGGTATTAAACTTCCTGTCTGATTGTCTGCAGAGGAGCGGAGATCTTCTCAGTGAGGCGCTGCAAGGAATGGTGAGCACAGGTGAGTGGAACCTGGGTGGGCAGAGCTGTAAGATGGATTCATGTGTTTCTTTTCCAATTTCATCATTTTGTGTTCTCTAATTTGTAGCTAAGAACTTTTTTTTTCAAAATACACGTTCTTTAGAAATTGTGAACAAATTATAAACATAAAAATTTGCACTCGAGGAGAAGCATAAATGCTTTTTATTTGGATTTATAGAAGAGTGACCTGTCTCTTAGAGTTGTAAACTGAGGTCTCGATTTGAAATCCTCAGGAGAACAACTACATTTGGAATTCTTAGGAAGACAACTAAATCCTTAACATGTTTAAACTTGAAAAGTGACCGTTCATTGTGAATAAAACAAAGGACCAAAAACACATTACTCAAAAGAAAAAAGTCACCTCTTTAAAAAAATACAGACAAATAAAACCTTGTTTTCACTGCTCTTCTCCACGAGCTGCGTCCAGTTGCTTTGCACACTCTGAGGCAAGAGCACTTGCTCCTCCCGGAAGCAGTGATGGGTTAGTGATGGATGAGGTGCATTTTTTTCAGGCACATAATATGCTTGGGCCATTCCACGCTGAGCAGAGCTATGGAAGTGTAAGGTCATCAGCGCTTCCATTAGGGAGGAAATGGTGTCGGGCCATAACAATCTTTAACTTCAGTTATTGCTGCCGTCAAGTCAAGACGGTTAAAGAGGGCCTTGAAAGAGCCGAGGTAACATGCTCCTTATTCACGGACTCTGCCCCCTTCCCCCCCCACACGGTGCTTTCATGTTGGTGCCTCCCATGGGGTGGGGACAGAGGAGGTAGCAGGGCCCAGACAGCAATTCGTCAGGTGCTGAATTTGAGCGGCTGTGACATCTCCTTAGAGGGACACTTCTGTTGAAACTTTTTTTTTTTCCAGCAAACTTTGAGTACTTGGGTTTGTTGGCCTTTTTCTCACCTCTTCTCAGTCTATATTTATGAAAGAGAAGTAACTTGAAGACACAGGAGGAAGCTGAGTGTAGGGTCAAGCCCTCCGGATCCAGCCCCTCTGGCCCACCTTGGGTTTTTCTGAGGACCCTCGCACCTATGGACCTTTCAACAGGTTAAAACCAAACACTGACCCTTTCCTTTCCCAGGAAGGCGAACACAGTAGAAACATGAAATAAGAGCTGTACAAAGGTATTTAATAAACTCTTTGCTCATGGGGCTAAGGACAAAGTGAAAGTCCTTCACTCTTTCCTTTAGTTGGACGAAAATTTCACGATGAATGGGACTTCAACTGCATGAAGAAGATGAAATAATAAAGAAATTAAATAATCACTGATCCCAACACAAGTGTGACTCAAACCAAAGTATGTCTCGGGGAAACCTTCACCCACCTGCTGGTCTCAGACGCAGCAGCAGAGAGAGCGGATGGAGGAGGGAGGGCCGCTGGACACAGCCATCAGGTCTGGGGAGTCGCAGTGGCCCCAGGGAGGGGCTCCCCAGCTCCTCCCCCGGAGGCTCCTCCCAAGGGCCCACGTTCCTGGTAACGAGGGGGACTTGGCCCTTCAGAAGCCTGAGAATTCATAGGCAGAAGCTGCTCAGATGAAAAATTGATGCTGCCAATTTGAGTTTTTTGTTGTTGTTGTTTTCCTTTTAATTTATTGTCTTTTTTAAAATAGAAGTTTTGGTTTTCAGAAAAGTTGAGAGAGACATGTAGAAAGTTCCCATATGAACCCTTCCTAACGTTCTCCTCTGACATCTTGCCTTAGTGTGGTACATTTGTTACACTTGATTAGGCAATGATAATTATTGTTCACTGAAGCCCATGGTTCCATTGAGGTTTGCTCGTAGTGTTGTACATTCTATGGGTTTCAGCAAATGGATAACAGGTACCCACTACTGTGGCATCACACAGAGTCCTTTCCCTGCCCTAAAATTCCTCCGTGCTCCACCTGTTCATCCCTCCTCCCCAATTCCTGATCTTTTTACTATCTCCATAGTTTTGCCTTTTCCAGAATGTCCCAAAGTTGGAACCGTGACGTCTGTAGCCTTTTCAGATTGGATCTTTTCCCTTAGTGATATGCATTTAAGGTTTTTCTGTGCCTTTCTGTTGCTTGATAGCTCATTTTTTTTAGCACTGAATAACACTCCATTGTCCAGACGCCCCACGGCTCGATCCTTCGCCCACTGAAGGACACTTTGGTTGCTTCCAAATTTGGGCAACTGTGAATAAAGCTGCTGTAAACATGCATGTGCAGGTTTCTGTGTGGACATATGTATGTAACTTATTTGAGTAAATACCAAGGAGAGTGATGGCTGGAACATATGGTACAAGTTTTGCAAACTACAACTTTTCAAAAAAGTTTTTGAAAAATGTTGCCAAATTGTCTTCCAAAGCAGCGGCCCCATTTTGCATTCTCACTAAGAACGACTGAGAGTTCCTGTTGCTCCACATCCTTGTCAGTATTTGGTGCTGTCGATATTTTGGATTTGGGCCATGCTAATGGGGGTGCAGTGGGATCTCATTGCCATTTTAATTTGCATTTCCTTTGATGACATATGACATGGAGTATCTTTTTGTATGCCTATATGCCATTTGTATATTTTCTTTGGTGCTAGATGTCTATTCAGATATTTTGCCCATTTTTAAATTGAATTACTTTGTTTCCTCATGGATGAGTTTTAAGAGTCCTCAGTCATTTGTCAATATTTTTATTTGGGAATACTTTCTCCCAGGCTCTGACTTATCTTTTTGTTCTCTTCCTAGTGTATTTTGCAGAACAAGTTTTTAAATTTGAATAAAGTCTAAGTTACCATTTTTTTCACAGATTATGTTTCTAGTGTTGTGTCTAAAAAGTCATTCCCAAATCCAAGGTTGCCTAGATCTTCTCTGATGTTATCTGCTAGGAGTTTTATAGTTTTGTGTTTTACATATAGCTCCATGATCTACTTTGGGTTATTTTTTTGTGAAATTACCTATAGTCTGTGCCTAGAAGTCATGTTTGCAGGTGGATAGCTATGTGTTCCGGCACTGTTGGTTGAAGACACCATCTGCCCTCCTCTGAATTCCATTGATCCTTTGTCAGAGTTCAATGGACTATATTTGTGTGGGTCTATTTCTGGGCTCTCTGTTCTGCTCCATTGATCTTTGTGCCCCCTCTCTTGCTAATGCCACCCGGCCTCGATTCCTGTCGCTTCATAGTAAGCCTCCATGCCAGGTAGCACCGGTCCTCTGACTTGGCTCTTTCCCTTCAGTATTGTGCTTGTTTTTTCTGGGTCTTTTAAATTTATAGGTAAACTCTAGAATCAGAAATATTGTCGATAACACAACTTGCTGAAATTTTAGTTGAAATTGCACCAAATCTATCCATCAATCTGGGAAAAACTGACATCGTGAGAATACTGAATTGCTGCCTATTAAAAAATTTATGAAGAAGCAAATGTGAGGTTTATAACTGAAATTGTATATTTTAGAATTTCAAATTCCCTCCATGAATTCTATACAATTATTTTAAACTTGACTACCTCAGGTTTATTTTAGCTTCTGAAATATATCAAATTAATGTTTGAAGTTAATTCTGAAATCACATGATTTGTACTATCAGTTGATTGTCGTTCTTAAGCACCCATTTATTTTTCTGCAGAGAATGTTTGAGATACATACAAGAGGAGCTTTTAACAGGAAAAATTATCAAGTGAAACTGTGATTGTCTAAGAAACACCTTTTCATTCCTGGAAAAATATATGATTGTGTTATATTGAATGAGATTCTGTATTTTCTGTACAGAAGTAAGGTACAGATATTTAACTGTCACTGATAGCATCCCAATGCTAAAGTGTCTTTTATAAAGAAAATAAATAATCTGCTTTCAAAATAAAGGGCTCCTGATAACAACAATAAATTTTCTTGTTTATTTTCTAAGAGACCTGCAAGAAGATTACAGCAACAGTTATCTTTTAGTGGAAGTAATCTGTGTATAATCAGAATTTAAAGATAGAAAGATCTGGATGATTGTCTTACGTTATGCTGTAGTTACTGAGGTAAGCAGCTTGGGGCATGGAGGTCATGAGACTGAGGTCATGAGACTATGGTCATGACTTAGGACCCGTGAGGCTGAGATAGTTACACTCAGTGCCACCAACACAGTCTCTCTCAAGGCATGACCGGCTATCTTGCAGGGTTGAGGGTCAGAGGAAAACTGTTGGCGTGCCTGGAGTAATCTTGGCAAACCCCAGTGGGCCATGGGATGGGGTTGGCAGGTTCAGAGCACAAGTCTTTGTGAATTGAAACAGAAGCAGCACTGTATGGAGACAGAATAAAGCATGAATTCTCCAAAGTAAAACTCACATAAACATGGGATTCAGCAATTTTCCTTATCTTAGTATTATTGCATCCTGTTCTTTTTTATTTTTTAAGTGTGGCCTTTGGAATCTTTTTTTAAATTTAAATTTAATTTAATTTTTAATTGGCAGATACTAATTGTTTGTAATATATTTATGGGATAAGATGTGATGTTTTGATGTGTTTACATTGTAGAATAATTAAATCAAGTGATTTAGCAAATTCATCACCGCAAATACTTATCATTTTTTGTGGTAAAAACATTTAACATCTACTGTTTTAGTAATTTTGAAATATACAATGCATTATTATTAAAGATAGTCACCATTCTGTGCAGTCAATCACTAAACTATTCCTCCTGTATAACTGAAACTTTGCATCCTTGGGCCAACGTCTCCCCTGCCCTGCAGACCCCAGCCCTGGCCCTGGCCATGGGAGTTCTACTCTGCTTCTGTGAGTTCCTCTGTCGTAGGTTCTAAACATAACTGAGATCAGGCAACATTCGTCTTTCTGTGCCTGGCTGATTTCTCTTCCTTTTCTTCATGTTATTGTCATCGATTTAGTTAATTTGGTGTTTTCAGACATGCAGTGAGATGCCAGTAAGCATTCGTTGCCCTTTAAACACTGAGTCATTTGCTACATAAAATCAAATGATTAATGAGCCTAGCACGACTAGGCAGAAATAATTCAGTAAAATGTACGGGAGAAGTTTTACTTTTTATTTTCTGTCACATTTAATGTAATCATTCTACATTTTTCCTTTTCATGTCACCAAACTGGTGCATTTTTGATGCTGTGAACTAAAAAGAAAAATCTGGGCACCGTGACTCATGCCTGTAATCACAGCATTTTGAGAGGCTGAGGTGGGAGGATTGCTTGAACCCAGGAGTTCAAAACTAGCCTGGGCAACATGGTGAAATCTGTCTTTACAAAAAATACAAAAAAGAAAAACAATTAGCCGGACGTGGTGGCCCACGCCTGTAGTTCCAGTTACTCGGGAGACTGAGGTAGGAGGATAACTTGAGTCTGGGAGATCGAGGCTGCAGTCAGCCGTGATTGCACCACTGCACTCCAGCCTGGCAGACAGAGTGAGATCCTGTCAAAAAAAAAAAAAAAAAAAAAGCCATATTGCTGCCCTGTATTTTCAAGCGTTCAGCTGCCCAAGTTTTTAAAGTGTTGCATATTTAAAGCCAGACCATTTTGCAACCTGATCAGTGACAAAAATTAGTGTGACCATGAACTGCGAATCAGAGAAGGGTGTGAGGGGGAGACAGGGGGCTACACTGAGGGCTTGTTCCTTCCTGTTGCCAGTAACGGATGTTCATTTCTCTTGGTGATGTCAGTGGGAAGCTAGAAATGCACTCAAGTCAAACATCATTTTTGTCCAAAAATTCTGAGTTGAAGAGAATGTTGTTGTAGAAACAAAAGATATATATACATATATGTGTGTGTGTATATATCTATATATGTATATATACACACACATATATATCTATATATATCTATATATGTATATATACACACACATATATATCTATATATGTATATATACACACATATATATATCTATATATATAATGAACACTGGAAAAACAGACAAGAAGAAGTGAAGCAAGCAGCACATGTGAATGTGTCAGGAGCTGTCCTGTATCCTGAGCAACCCACTTGTCAACTGAGCTGCCCAAAATATTCCTGAAAGATTCGCATGTCCCAAAGGCCAAAGCTAACATGTAAAGTTTATCATTATAATTTTGACAGCCATTGAAAACAAAACCATCTTAATGTCAAATTAATACTTTTGCCTGATTCAGGATACCTCGTCTAAATATATCAAGGTGTGAACGTCTCCAATGCCATCATTAAACATGTGAACTCTGTTACCAGGCAACACTTTCCTTAATCTCTTCGTTCAAACAGAGGTAAGAATGTCTCATAGAAGTTGACGCCGGGAAAATCACCAGCATCATGCAAGGATTCACTTAGGACAGGAAGATATGTTTTGATTTTCAAGTGAAGGATGTGTTGCTTTAAGTTCTATGACATTTTAAAGCATTTTAGTATTTGGACAGATGCCATTTTAAAATAAATGCACTTGTGCCCTAACTCATAATACTCTTTTTTTATTTATCGAGACAGGGTCTGGCTCTGTTGTCCAGGCTGGAGTGTGATGATGCAATCATGACTCACTGCAGCCTCGAGTGTCTGGGATCACAGGCACACACCACCAGGCTCAGTTAATTTTATATTATTTTTATTTTTGTAGAGATGAGATTTCTCCATGTTGCCCAGGCTGGTCTCGAACTCCTGAGCTCAAGTGATCCTCCTGCCTTGGCATCCCAAAATGCTGGAATTACAGGCATGAGCCACCACGCCCAGCCGATACTCTTCTATAGATGGCAAAGTTGAGATTTTCTTAGGGATTAAGGTGGGAGAAACAAGATGCTTAAAATTTGTATTCTTGCTCTATCACCTTGATTATGTCAATTCCTCAAAATTTTTTCCACCTGTGGTGTTGCAAGAAGAGGCAGTGGGAAGAAAGAAGGGAGAAAATCTAAGTGGTAAGAGAGACGTGGAGAGATCTGCGAGCATCTGTTCAAAAGGGTTTCTTTTTTTTTTTTTTTTTTTTTTTTTTTTTTTGAGACAGAGTCTCGCTCTGTTGCCCAGGCTGGAGTGCTGTGGCCGGATCTCAGCTCACTGCAAGCTCCGCCTCCCGGGTTCCCACCATTCTCCTGCCTCAGCCTCCTGAGTAGCTGGGACTACAGGCGCCCGCCACCTCGCCCGGCTAGTTTTTTTGTATTTTTTAGTAGAGACGGGGTTTCACCGTGTTAGCCAGGATGGTCTCGATCTCCTGACCTCCTGATCCGCCCGTCTTGGCCTCCCAAAGTGCTGGGATTACAGGCTTGAGCCACCGCGCCCAGCCTCAAAAGGGTTTCTATAAGGAACTCAAAACAGGCCATTCTATCCCATTTCTGTCAACATCTTTGTTTCTCATTCATACACAAACCATCCAACCCCAGTCCTGTGTTCAAGGACTTGCTGTGGGAGAAGGGTGCAGATTACAGACACGGACAGGAGCTCTGCAACCTCCAGCAGCAAGAACTGCGAGTTTCCCCAGTCCTTGAACCTGGGCTTGACTTTGACTTGCCTCTGTCAATTGACTGTGGTGGAGGTGTTGTTGGAGGCTCTGGGTCTTGTTCTCAGGAGGTCTTGCGGTTTACTCTGTTGCCCATGGAACTCTGCCAGCCTATGGGAAAGATGGGACGGTCTCGCTGGGGAGAGAGAAACCACGTGGAGTGGAGCTGCCCAGTCCCTGGTGACGTTTCCCTCGGCCGGCTGGGCCCTGGCGGACTTTGTAACCACAGACACTTTATGATCTCTGTTGAGAAAAACTGTCTGGCTCATCTCAAGCCCAACTGAACACCCAGTTGTCGTTTTAAACCATGACATTTGGAAGTGGTTTGTTAAGTAGCAGAAGCTCGCGGATGGAAAAATCGCTACCTGGAAGAGGAAGGCTGAAAACAACGGCAATAACAACACAATGAACTAAAACATGTGACGTCGACTTTGGGAGGAGGTGGAGAGCAGAAGCTGGGGACAAGGACTGGGAAAATGATGAGCAGGTTTTCGGTGGATGTTGTTTAGAAAACTCCACGAAAAGCTGGAAAAATACTGGCCCATGTTATGTTGAAGCCAGAGAATTAGCTCGATGTCTTCAGTGGTCTCTCGGGTGAGAGAAAACGGGTCCCATCAAAGTGTGGACCTTGTGGAGGTGATTTCCAGGCAAAATGTTGAAAGTGTGAGTTGTTTCCTTTTTGCTATTTATGAGAGGACATAGGAAAAGCGAGGTGAACTCAAGAAATGATTGTTCAGCTTGGATGCAGTATTTTGCCAGAACCTACAGTGGGCAGGTCTTGCTAGTTTGAAAAACAAACCTGCTTCTCCTCCATGGGATCCACAGCTGGTAAAAGGCCCTCAATGTGCCTTGAGGCCTGGGGCCAAAGGTTAAATCTAGGGGGTGGTAGGACTGTTTGTTAGGACTTCTGATACAATTAAACTGCTACAGAGAAGACCCTTTCAGCTCTAAGGAAGGGCTTCTAAGAATCAAGGAGCGCAGTGTCTTAGAAGCTTAATCACAAAGTATCTGGAAGGGAGGTTCAGAAAGAAACTTGTCTCAAAAACAATTGAGGATGTGGCTTTGGTTGACCATAGAGGGTTAACTTGTAACCTATGTAAAGCTCACAACACTTTTAAGAGTGTTGTGCATGAAAGTGTAACATGATGTTGTGATAGGAGGGCCTGAGATGGCTGAAAGGGCAAAGAGGCCCCTGGTTTTCCACAGGCAGGAAGCAAGGTGAGGAAGGCCCTATCTGCAAAGCCAGCAGTTTCTGTGGAAAAGGAAGATGATTGTCTCGGAGGAGGATGATAAGAGCCCAGTGGGTGAAACCAAGAGCTGGAGGGAGCAACAGAGAAGGGAGCCCCTTGCAGGGCACAGCACGACCAAAGCGCTGGGGCTTCTGATGGAGGACGGTCTGGAGGGAGGCTCCCGCGGGGCAGAGCTGAGGCCTCCTGTGGACACTGCCAGCGCCACTAATGGGGAAAAGGCAGCTGCTTGGCAGAATCTCAGAGGTGTTTTGGAACAGGAACTACATCACCCCGTGCCTTCCTTCACCGTCCCAGTGGCAGCGCCTGTCACACGTATGCTGTCCCCAGAACACCAGTGTGTTTTGTCTGCGGGAAAGACAGACACTGACCTTCTAGTTCAAAGGTTTCTGGATCACTAGGGGATGAATTTGAGGAGTCACGTCTGGATACGATGTGAATGAGGAGACGCTGGACTTTGGGCTGAATTCTATGGTAGGATGAGGCATCGGGGGCTGTGAGTGGGGTGACAGCCCTGGGCATGTGGGAGGGGTGCAGCTCAGTCATGCCTGAGAGTGAATTGCTGATAATCGATCAAAAATCGATCAGTGTGGTCCCAAGTGAATCACACCAATCTCAGAGTAACCCACCTGAGGTAGGGGTCAGGCCCTCGACTTGCTTTGGCTGATAAGACAAGAGCCCTTGTGTTTTCAGCCCAGCCGTGCACAGTGCTCATGCCACGGGGCTTGTCCTCGCCTGCTGCCGGAGTGCGGCCGCCTGGCAGCCTGATTGATTACGAACAACCTGTGCGCTGGGGCCACCACTGTCCCCGCCGACCACCAGCCAATGTGCACATATGTGAGAGAGGCTGTGCAGACTCGTAAACGCTACTGCATCGCCACCGGCAAAATATGTCCTGTGTCAAGGACAGAACTTGAGAGTAAAATGGTCTGGGTCACCTCACGAGTCCCATTCTTAGGCTATTTTTTTTTTTCAGCTTCTTGCTCAGAAATAAATGTGTCATATTTTCAATGTGTAATGTGGTGAGAAATGCTGTTTATTTTATTTGATTCTAGAATTTGTTTGGATACATATGCCTTTGACATAGATGATATGCAAGATGGAGAATTTGAAAAATTTGTATACCAGTTCTCCTTGGGCAGAATTCCCATCAGAGCCTGTGTTCGTTGTTTTATTCATAAGGTTCGGCTCAGCGTTTCTAATGAACAAGTACTTTAATTCTGTTCCAGTTCTTACTGATGATGCAATATTTTTCTACCTTTAATTACATGAAGATAAGATCAATATGGTTGAATAAAGTGTGCTGTTTATTGCTGGTATGACCCGTTTATTGCTACTGTAACTGTAAGTATGAGCAGATATTTACAACTAAGTTTGTTTGTGTACTTGTTTGTTTAAGTAGGTCTGACTCCCAGATTCTGCAAACCCCGACTTAGAGCGTTGACAATGGGAATCTCACCTGTTTATCAACAACCCCTTCCACACAGATTCACTTTTCCTTAGCCTCTCCGTGGCTTGTCCTCTGCATGCCATCATTCTGGGGTTATCACTGTCACTTTTGAAACGGGGCAGTGTGTGTTACTGACATGACTAGCTGTAGATACCCCTAAAATGGGTAATTTTGGATGTTCACAGGCTTGCGGTGGCTGACACTGGCCCCCCTCAAGCTGTCAGAGCCGTGGGGTGGTGCCCCTCCTGCCCCTCAGAACAGACGGTCCTGGGAGTCTTCCCCACATAAGCCGTGAAAGCTGCACTGCACAGGATGCGTGTGTTGGTCGTATTTGTGTGTGTGTGTGGGTGTGTGGGTGTGTATGTGTGTGTGTGTGTGTGTGTGTGTGTGTGTGGGTGTGTGTGTGTGTGTGTGTGTGGTGGGTGTGTGTGTGTGTGTGTGTGTGGGTGTGTGGGTGTGTGTGTGTGTGTGTTATCACTTAATACAGAAGAACCATGCATACTGGGAGAAAGCAGTCTCTTTCTTGTGAATGCATTCTCTTGCTTTAAATATTTTAAAAGGCGTGCAAGGGGGCTTTCTACTTCTGCTTCCAGCTATGAAGAAATGACTGGTATGAGATAAGCTGCTGCCGTAACAACCAGGAAAATGGAAAAAAATTATAAGGAGTGATTGATTGTTTTCAGACTTTGGACAAAGACAGTCCCATGCTGTCATCACTTGATGGACGGCATTTATTGTAGAAAAAGGAGGTTCATGAGGTGAGTTCCACATTCATGCTGGTTCTTGGTCTGGGGACAGTTTTGTACCTGAAGGCAAACTCTGGAACCCAGTGGAGTGTGGTGACCCCACAGAGCGGAGGACGAGGCGGGGCTCGGAGCCTGGCAACTGTGGGGCTTCTGTCTGTGCAGCTCAGCCCAGAGGAGAAGGCGCTGCCCAGAGCGGGGCTTGGGGTTCCAGGCAGAGCGTGTGCAGCAGTAATGGAAATCACGTGGATTGTTATTTTGAAGGCAAAGTAGTAGAGCCATTTTGGAACATAATTTGGCAGTTCCTGTTCAGCTTAAACATACTTTTACTGTAGGAGTCAATTAGCAAATGAAAGCAAGAGAAATCAAATGTACATTGACAAAAGACTTGTATTTTTATGTTCGTAAAAAGGATTTGTTTAAATAGTCAACATTTGCAGAGAAATCCAAAGTCCATCAACCAATAGAGATGAATACATTGTGGTCCTAGCTACATAACAGAATACTATTCAGCCAAAAGAGGACACAGATGGCTGATCTGTGCAACAACCTGGGAGATTCTCAAAAGTGTGATGCTGAGTGAAAGAACAAGACATAAAAGATTACGTATTGTATAATTTACGTCCGTGAACTTCTAAATTTCATACAATGTAACACTATGGTGGTAAAAAGCAAATAAGTCATTGCTTAGGCCAGGTAGCATGGGAGAGATTAACTGCAAAGGAGTGGCAGGAAAATTTGGGGGTGACTGAAACATTTAGGCTATGTCAGTGCTGGTGATTATGAGGCTGGACATGGTGCCCAAACTCAAGTTATAAACTTGAAGAATTTTATGAAAATATATCAGGCCTCAATAAAGCTGCTGTAAAAGTGAGTAGAAATAGTCTTTGTCAGACAAACAGAAGCTGAGAGAAAATGTTGCCAGCAGCCCTGCACTGCAAGAAATGTTAAAATAAGTTATTCATGGAGAAGAAAAATTACACCAGATGGAAACTTGTACAACAGAAAGAAATGGAGAGCACCAGAAATTGTAAATACAGGCAGACATATCAAAGACATATTTTCTCACTCGTTAAACTTTTTAACTGATCTTTGACTCTTTAATAAAAAAAATGACAGTGATGTCTAGATTTAAAGCGCATCACAGCAAAACAAAACCAAATGGTAGTAGGGGCATGGAACTGTGGTGTCTACAAGTGCGTACACTGCATGTGAAGGTTCACTGATACGGGTTACAGCGACACGCTGCAGACCCAAGCGCTACCACTGAAAAATAGAGAGATATACCTGTTAAGCCATCCTTGGAGGTCAGATTGAATCTTAAAATCCTTCAGCTGATTCCTATGCAGATAGGGAAAAATAAGCAATGGTCACCTGAGACAAAAGGGAACCTCAGAGCAAGACAGTAGATTTAAACCTAGATATTTTTAGAGTACATCAGTTATATAGTAAGCTTACCAGTTAGTAGGTGGAGTGCTTGGTCAAGAAAACAAACCACTGAAGATTACTTAAAAAAGGAATATAACACACTTTGAGAGGCTGAGGCAGGCGGATCATGAGGTTAGGAGTTTGAGACCAGACTGACCAATATGATGAAACCCCATCTCTACGAAAAATACAAAAATTAGCTGGGCGTGTTGGTGGGTGCCTGTAACCCCAGCTCCTTGGGAGACTGAGGCAGGAGAATCACTTGAACCCAGGAGGTAGAGTTTGCAGTGAGCCGAGAACACTCCATTGCACTCCAGCCTGGGTGACAAGACCAAGACTCTGTCAAAATAAAACAAAACAAAACAAAACAATGAAAAAAGAGTATGACTTGTTCTAGATCTATTAAATAAATAAAATAATAAATTACAGTCATCACTAAAATCATTTTCTTAAAGAAATATTCCAGTCCCAGTGGCTTTACTGATGAATACTGTCAAATAAATAAAGGACATGTAATACCATTTTACATACTCTTTTCCAGAAAATAGAAGACTTAAGAAGTAGTCAATCCATTTAATGAGGCCAGTATTACCCAAAAATCACAAACACATGTAACAATAAAAGCCAACTACATGCCAATATTTTCATGAACATAGATACAATAATCCTTAATAAAAATTTAGATCAGCAAATCCAGCTATATTAAAAATTAGACATTATGAGAAAGTTTATCTAAATAATGCAATTTTGATTGAACATTTGAAAATTCCTCAGTCTATGTATCAATAGACTTTTACATAAGAGCTGCATGATGTTTTCAACAGACACAAAAAGGGCACTTGAGAAAATCAAAATTTGTTCAGATAAAACCAAACAAGGAAGAGGAGCTTACTTTTTCAAAATGAGAAGTGACATCTATGAGTTATCTACAGCTAAAATTTGGCAGAGTTAAATTTCTTGCAAGTTATGGTACAGGGCATGAATGTCCATTCTCACTACTTTGCTTCAGTATGGGGTAAAAGTTTCTAACTCATGCAATATGGAAAGAAAAATAAATAATGATCATAAATATTAAAATTTCTATTTACATGATGCTTAGTTGGATATGCAAAAAATTTAAAAAATTTAAATTAAAAAAATCAAATTAAAAATTCTATTTGCATGATGCTTAGTTGGATATGCAAAAAAATAAAAAATTAAAAATTAAAAAATGAATTTAAAAATTAAAAATTAAAATTAAAATTTTTAATAAAACATTAAAAATCTGGAATTAATGTGAATTTAGCAAAGTTTCAGGATATCAACTTACTATACAAACACCAATTGTATTTTCTTATTTAGCAATAAATAATGAAAAGTGTCATTTAGAAAAGCATTTATAGTAGCATAAAAACACTAACTACTTTTAAAACTCTTTAATAACAACTAAGGCATATTACACAAAAGACTGCAAAATAAAGCTAAAGGGAAATTTAAAGATCTTAAAGATTTGAGTGCTATACAATGTTCATGAATTGAAAGACCCAGTATTACTAAGCTGCTATTCTCTACCAATTAATCTGCAGGTTTAATGCAATTCAAGCAAAAGTCCCAGGACACTTTATTTTGCAGAAATTGACAAGCAGAGTCTATAATTTTATATGGAAATTCAAAGCACTCAGAATAACCAAGAGAAGCTTAGGTAAAAATAAAAGAATGGGAGGACTTCCTCGGTCTTATTTCATGATTTACTATAAATTTCTAGTCAATAATAGAGTATATTGTTTGTATACCATTAGAAAATTAGACCTATATGGCAAGTGAGGAGTCCAAACACGTACTCACGCTCATCTGGCCATTTGATTACCGGCCAAGGCTCTACCATAATTTAGTAGCAAATGGAAGTTCTCACAATCAATTGTTGCTGAAATAAAAGGATATTGATTTAGAATAAAATTAACTTTGACTGCTACCACATAGATAAGTAATTTAAATTGGAATTAAGACATTTAACAATATAAATATTGTCAAAGACAACACTAAATAATATTTTCACAACTTTTAGATTGGCCCAATTTTTTGAACAAACAGCACAGAAGAAAAGCATGGAACATATAGCAACAAAGATAAGTTTAGCTTCATCACAAATCAACATTTCTGCTTACCATAAGAACTGTAAGAACTCGAAAGAGAAGCCACAAATATTATCTATCTATCTATCTCTATCTCTATCTATCTATCTATCTATCTATCTATCTATCTATCTATCTATGTCAAAAGACTTTCATCTATAATATATATAAAGAAATCCCTCAAGAGCAAAACTCCATCTCTAAATAAAACCGATAAATCCTTTTAATGATAAATTAAAAGATAACCAAATAAATAGAAAATGGAGAAAAGACTTAATCAGTTACCTCCCATAAATAGACATATAAATGGCTAATAAGCAAACAAAAATTGCTCAACATCATTAGTCATCAGAAAATTGCAAGTTAGAACCAAAATGAGATATTCCCAATTTTTATACTACAGAGTGAAATTAAAATGATTGAAAATACTAATAATAAATCTTGGCAAAAATGTAGATCAACTGGAACCTACAAACATTGCTACCTGAAGTGTAAAATGATACAACTTTCTTGGTAAACTGTTTACAGATTTCTAATAAAGTTAAACATATATGTTCATGAGACCCAATGAAAAAATATGTTCATTTCTTTTCTACCTGTAAGTTAAAAAAAAAACTTTACCTTACCAGGTACCTGCTTACCAGACTACCTACTTACAGGGAGAAAAGAAATGAAAAAACCCTATATCAAAAAACAAAATTAAAATAAAAACAAAACAAAAACTTGTAAAAAAGTTTTATTTTTATAGGTTTTTGGGGACCAGGTGGTATTTGGTTACATAAGTAAGTTTTTTCTTGGTGATTTTTGAGATTTTGGTGCACCCATCTCCTGAGCAGCATGCACTGAACCTAATTTGTAGTCTTTTATCCCTCACCCCTTTCTCATCCTTAAAATCCATTGTATCATCTTATGCCTTTGCATATTCATAGCTTAGCTCCTACTTATGAGTGAGAACATACAATATTTGGTTTTCCATTCTGGAGTTACTTTGCTTAGGATAATAGTGTCCAATCCCATCTAGGTTGCTGTGAATGCCATTCATTCATTCATTTTTATGGCTAAGTAGTATTCCATTGTGTATATATACCACAGTTTCTTTATCCACTCATTGATTGATGGGCAATTGAGTTGGTTCCATATTTTTGCAATTGAGAATTGTGCTGCTATAAACTTGCATGTGCAAGTATCTTTTTCAAAGAATGACTTTCCTCTGGGTAGATACCCAGTAGTGGGATTGCTGGATCAAATGGTAGTTCTACTGTTAGTTCTTTAAGGAATCTCCACACACTGCTTTCCACAGTGGTTGTACTAGTTTACATTCCCACCAGCAGCGTAGAAGTGTTCCCTGTTCACTGCATCCATGCCAACATCTGTTATTTTCTGAATTTTTTTTTTTATTATGGCCATTCTTGTGGGAGTAAGGTGGTATCGCACTGCAGTTTTGATTTGCATTTCCCTGATCATCAGTAATGTTGAGCATTTTTTCATTTGTTTGTTGGCCACTTGTATGTCGTCTTCTTTTGAGAATTGTCTATGCGTGTCCTTAGCCCACTTTTTGATAAGACTGCTTGTCTTTATCTCGCTAATTTGTTTGAGTTTGTTATAGATTCTGTGTATTAGTCCTTCATCAGATGTATAGATTGTGAAGATTTTCTCCCACTCTGTGGGTTGTCTGTTTCCTCTTCTGACTATTCCTTTTGCCGTGCAAAAGCTCTTTAGTTTAATTAGTCCCCAGCTATTTAGCTGTATGTATATTGTGTTTGCTTTTGGGTTCTTGGTCTTGAAATCCTTGCCTAAGCCAACGTCTGGGAGGGGTTTTCCAATGTTATCTTCTAGAATTTTTATAGTTTCAGGTCTTAGATTTAGGTCCTTGAGTTGATTTTTGTATAAGGTAGAGATGAGGATCCAGTTTCATTCTCCTACGTGTGGCTTGCTAACGCAGGAGAGTGAATAACCAAATTATGGTCTTATTCATACGATGGAATCCAATCAGCAATAGAGCAGAACAACTTACTGATACAACACAGAGGACATTAAAAGTGGATGCCAAGCAAAAGAAGCCAGATGCAAAAGAGTCTATCCTATATTCGTTCACTTAAAGTTTTTGAACAGGCGAAACCAATCTTTGAATTGAGTGTGAGAATATATAGATAGAGGCATGAGAGAAAATGCAAGGATGATAAAAATATTCTGACTCTATCAGGGTGGTACCTACCTTGGTATATACGCATGTAGAAATTCACTGAGATGGGTAATTACGACTTATGCATTTATTATATGTAAATACAAACCAATAAGTTATCATTTCAATATCTATCAAATATTTGTGGTTTTTTTTTTTAACTAGAATGTTGAGCTTTTTACAATCATCCCCAGTGAATAGTTTTGGATCGCAGGGGATAAGAAAAAGGAGTAAATTTTAGCCCAAAAAGCAATACGACCTTAAAGCTCATTGAATTAATGTCCAAATCTAACCTCTTTTGGTTTTCTAATATTAGCAAGTTAACTTTTTTATTTTTTTGAGTTGGAGTCTCGCTCTGTCGCTCAGGCTGGAGTGCAGTGGGGTGATCTCGGCTCACTGCAAGCTCTGCCCTCCAGGTTCACACCATTCTCTTGCCTCAGCCTCCCAGGTAGCTGGGACTACAGGCACCAACCACCACACCCGGCTGATTTTTTTGTATTTTTAGTAGAGACAGAGTTTCACCGTGTTAGCCAGGATGGTCTCGATCTCCTGACCTCGTGATCCACCTGCCTCGGCCTCCCAAAGTGCTGGGATTACAGGCGTGAGCCACCGCGCCTGGCCAACAAGTTATCTTCTGACCTTACAAGGCTCAAAACAAACACCAGAATAGCATAACATGCCGGGAGGAGGCAGGACGGGTCTCCCGTGGTCACTAAGTGAGAATGCTCTGGCGACAGCTTGTTCATTTCCTGATTGACTACAGGACTGACTTGCAGGCCTAAAATGTTGAAAGATCAAAAATATCAGGGATTGTGAATTAATCTGAGGACTGCATTTTATATTTTATACAATATATTTTTATACAATAAAATAATCTATTTATTCAATTGAATCCATTTCATCAAAATTTACTTTATCGATTAAAATCAGTCATATCAGTAGCTCACTTTTTTTTTTTTGGTGGATGGTTTACTAGGAACGCAGCGAATAGAGGATGACGGGATGTACTTTTCTTGTGTTTTCCCTGCTGCCATTGACTGGCTATGTGCCTGGGTTTACATCTAACCAGCCCACCTCAGGATCTTTCCATATTGACCTTTCCATAACCATATAATTGACCTTCCCTTTGGTCTTGGATACAGCATTTATTCTAGTACATCTTTCATTGTAAAGCTCGTTAGATGGTATTTTTTCTGTTGAGGATCAAGTTTTATCTCAGACTGACTTACTCTCTCCCCAAAGAGCTGACAAAAGAGGTGAAACAATCACACAGATGAACAGTCATTTGACAGCTTTTCCTCGGACAGCTCCTCAGTCCTCCCTTGCCTGCCCAGGAGGGGCTGTGGTTCTCCTCACCCTCCTCAGTGTGGCTCTCAGCCTGCTCGCTGTCCCTCAGTGGATTTCACTCTTCTTCCTCTATTCTAGGGTTGTGGGATTTTAATGTTTGTATGACAGTGGGCCGAATGATAGATTCTCTCTGCAAAATCTTATCTTTTTCTACATTTTTTCCCTCTCTTAAAAGTATAATATTTTCCTCCACCTTTTATATGTTTCTCAAAATATTTGCCATTTCAAAAACTTATTATGTAATCTCAGGGGAAAGACAGGTGATAAAGCATAATATTTACTGTACCAGACACATCCAACCCCAGTTAGAGCTCCATGACTACCTCTGCCTCTGCCCCTCGACCTTTGCCATAAGATTTTCCCAATAACCCATTCAAGGACAGTTTCTTCTCATTTCCTTCCTTCCTTCCTTCCTTCCTTCCTTCCTTCCTTCCTTCCTTCCTTCCTTCCTTCCTTCCTTCCTTCCTCCTGTTGTACTTCCCTTTCTATTCTTAAATTTCCCATCTGTTTACATTTATTGTGCAGTTCTTGTAGTCATTTACTAAAATAATTTTCCATAGGTTTTTGTATTGTTGCTGATTTAAGTCCCAATCTAGAATTCCTGCATCTGCCTACCTCTGGGTTTTGCTCAGTCCTGTCTTGGTAGATGTCAAATTTCCTGGCTTCTTCAAGTATCAACTAATTTTTTTATTGGATTTCAGGCATCTTGTGTAAAAAGTCCAGGAGATAATTAGATGCATCATTTTTACAGCCAGAAAACTCCATTCCTCTTGTGTCAGAAGGTCAGTTTGGGCTTTGGGTCCATCTACTCTGTGGCTGAGTTCAATCTGGGATTTACTTTTCCTAACTAGAGTCCATTCACTCTGAGCTGCTAATAATTTGAAAGCAGTGTGAGAAGAGTGTCTGAGGAGGTGAGTGCCCAGGAGTCTTTGTTTGTTCTTCTCAATGTCTTAGTCTTTCCCCCAGACTTGAGCAGGACCAGCACTGGGGTTCTCTGCTCCCCGGCTCTGCCTGAAGCTTTTTATGAACATAAAGGTGAGACCCATGGGTAAGGATGGGCAGGTGGAAGCCAGCCCTTCTTGGGGTTCCTCGTGGCTTTCGCCCACCATTCCAGGCACTTGGCCCTAAAGTCCATCGAAATTCAGGTGCCATGTTCTTACCCGCCCCTTCCTCCACGGACGGCAGCTCCCTCATTGATCTGTGATTCTGGTGAAGACAAAAGCTGCTGAGCGTCTCCTCTTCCAAGGAGGGGACCCATCTCCCCGGCCACCCGGGTTTCTCTGCCTCCCCCACTCTCTGGTGGGCGTTGAGGCCTTCTCACTGTGGAGAGTCTTTGAGTAGTGTCTGTTGTCATGGCGACATGATGCTTGCTTTCAAATTTGTGTCTTGAGCAGAAATAAAGAATTTAATATATTTGTAAAGAGTTATTAAATAAAAAGCGAAAAACCAAGAACGACTAGCCCCATGTCTACCAATATGTCACTGTCAAGTACCCCTCTTGAGTTTTAAATAGCAGGTAAGTGTAGAAAGGTTTTTTTTTTTTTTTTTTTTGAGATGGAGTCTCGCTCTGTCACCCAGGCTGGTGTGCAGTGGCACAATCTGGGCTCACTGCAAGCTCCGCCTCCTGAGTTCAAGAGATTCTCCTGCCTCAGCCTCCTGAGTAGCTGGGTTTAAATGTGCATGCCACCACACCCAGCTAATTTTTGTATTTTTGTAGAGATGGGGTTTCACCATGTTGGCCAGGCTGGTTTTGAACTCCTGACCTCAGGCGATCCACCCCCCTCAGCCTCCCAAAGTGCTGGGATTACAGGCGTGAGCCAGAGTGCCCAGCTAGAACTTATACCGAAGAGCAGCTGGCCTGTCCCTGGCACCTGCTCTCTGATTGCTACTCTTCAACCTGTCTCTTCTTGCATTTTGGTCATCACCATAGGGACGAGCCCTTGTCTTGGTTCCAGGGTGCTCTGCACCTTCTCACAGTCTTAGGTGGAATGCCACATTGGAGTAGGACATGAGTTGCGATCTCACCCTCCTCTTGAACTCCACCTCCCCACATTTCTCCAGAAAACAGATCCACACACGCAGGGTTTTTGGATAGGATATCAACATTACCTGAGGACCAGAGCAGATGCTTTATAAAGGACGCTGCACAGGCAACGGAGGCTCCTTCAGGGGCGCTGTTCTCCTTGGAGGACTTGCTTTGCGCATCACCGGCCTCCTGTCCCCACATGCAGCACTCAGCTTCATTGCCAGCCATCTCCCTCCTGTGACTTTCCCCCAAGAATTCTCTATTCTAATCCATTAATTACGCAGAATTGCTTATTTCTGTTCTATAAAACATAGCCCCAGCCTAAACAAAATATCTCTCCAACACAGAAATGACCTCACCAGAGGCTTAGAAAGTAAGACCACCTCGAAGTTGTTACATTTAAAATGTACTAGTGTTGCTTTCGTGAGTATACTGACGCTTTTCGATCAGTTTTTCATATCTCTGTGCACACGAGTCCTCAATGCAGGGTGTCCAGACATGACGAGGATGTTTGTGGATATAGAATAGATTAGGATGCCTTGCAATTCTTTTTTTTTTTTTTTTTTTTTTTTTTTTTTTTTTTTTTTTTTGAGGCGGAGTCTCGCTCTGTCGCCCAGGCTGGAGTGCAGTGGCCGGATCTCAGCTCACTGCAAGCTCCGCCTCCCGGGTTCACGCCATTCTCCTGCCTCAGCCTCCCGAGTAGCTGGGACTACAGGCGCTGCCACCTCGCCCGGCTAGTTTTTTTGTATTTTTAGTGGAGACGGGGTTTCGTTGTGTTAGCCAGGATGGTCTCGATATCCTGACCTCGTGATCCGCCCGTCTCGGCCTCCCAAAGTGCTGGGATTACAGGCTTGAGCCACCGCGCCCGGCCAATTCTTTTTAATTTAGGGAGTACTGGTACAATTTTGTTACAAGCACAGATTGCACAGTGGTGATGTCGGGGCGTTTATGATATCCAGCATCCAAATAACATATATCGTACCCATTAAGTAATTTCTCTTGGAGTTCTCACTGAACCAGAGCTACACCAGACAGTTATGAAAGGCTGCCCCCAGTGACTAGATAATGTTGAGAGAATCACACCAAATATCAAAGCATTAGAACTCTTTTATTTTATGTTAAAAGTTAATCTAAACGTAGCATTCTACTCCCTGTTTTAAGTTATTTTTATATGAAATGTTAATTATATATATGTGTGTGTGCGTATATATATACATATATGTATGTGTGTATGTGTGTGCATCCCATTTTACATACAATAGATGCTGTCCTGTGGGCTCCAGGATCTTCTGAAACGTAGTTGCATATACTTCCCATTTTCAGAGACACAGAAGGACATCTTTTTCACGTCTTCCCTGACTTACCGCGTTGGCGGGTAACGATTCAAGACTGCAGCTTACATGCCCTCTCCTCCATATTCCTCTGGAATTTTATATTTTGTTAAATTCTACCCTTGAACACTCAGCAAGTGCCCCCCTTACCAATGTTTTGTCCACCCTATCCGGAGATCGCAGATGGAGATTTCAATCCAGGTCTTATTTTCGCTGTGTTTGCCGTGTCTAACGCCCTCCCTGAGCGGCTGCCAGCAAGGCACCTGGCCCAGCTGAGCTGGATGTCCTCCCCCCAGCACGAGGTTGCATGGGACGCCTCTGCCCACCTGACCTCAGGCTAATTGTACAATTAGTGCTGTAATATAGAGTCTCTGAGTGAACACAAGTTCCCTCGTGCCATGATTAACTTCTGGGCTCTGAGGCAGCAGGAATCATTCACAAAGTGCAAACTAATTAATGTTGGAGGACACAAGTGAGGACAGGGGAGGTCGCGGAGCTGGAGGCTCATGACACAGCCGATGGCAACAGAAATCAAAGTGCAGCTACGGCAGTCGCAATGGAGACTTTTTCCAACTGAATTGTATTATTTTTTCCTTGTTTCTCTTATTATTTTCTCTTGACTTTGCATACATGAGGTTGGGGGATATAGAAAAGAAAGACATTTTTATACTGATGCAGCTCGGAACAGCTTATCTGCCATATGTTTCAATATACTTCATACAAAATTAATAATTAATTAATAATATTAAAAAATAAGCATTTTGAAACATACAGCGGATAAGCTGTTCAGAGGACCACAGCCTCAATGACTGGAGGAATCCTGTGATTGGGAAAGTCTATGTTTTCACTGATCTTTGTTAGACAGTTGTAGGAAGCACGGCCGACGTGGGCTTGGGGATTAAAAATTGCTGTTCCGGCCGTGTTGCCATCAACTCCCAATATAGGACACATGGGAAGATTAAAAAAATAAACACAAGCAGCAAAAGGAAAATAAAAATACCAGTAAAAAATAATGATGCTATTCCTATAGTTTATGGAACCGAGTGAAGAAGAAGCTCTCTCTGGAATCAAAAAGTGGTACCTTAAAATTCTCCTATTTAATCCTACCATAGGCAAATCCGAAAAAAAAATTGTTCCTTGATCTTTGTGACTTTTTACTGATAGGAGTTATTGCTAAGTGGCAAAAAATGAAAACAAAAAAGCACCATAGTATACACCATAGTATACACCGTAGTATAAACTATAGTATACATTGTAGTATACAGCATAGTATACACCATAGCATACACCAGAGTATACACCATAGTATACACCACAGTATACACCATAGTATCCACCATAGTATCCACCACAGTATACACCATAGTATGCACCATCATATACACCACAGTATACACCACAATATGCACCACAGTATACACCATAGTATACACCGTAGTATAAACTATAGTATACATTGTAGTATACACCATAGTATACATAGTATACACCACAGCATACACCATAGTATACAACATAGCATACACCAGAGTATACACCATAGTATACACCACAGTATACACCATAGTATACACCACAGTATACACCATAGTATACACCATAACATACACCACAGTATACACCATAATATGCAACACAGTATACACCATAGTATACACCATAGTATACACTGTAGTTTACACCATAGTATACACCACAGTATCCACCATAGTATCCACCATAGTATCCACCATAGTATACACCACAGTATACACCACAATATACACCATAGCATACACCACAGTATACACTACAATATACACCACAGTATGCACCATAGTATACACTGTAGTTTACACCATAGTATACACCATAGTATATACCATAATACACATCCTAGTATACACCACAGTATACACAACAGTATACACCAGAGCATACACAATAGTTTACACCATAGTACACACCATAGTTTACACTGTAGCATCCACTATAGTATCCACCATGCTTAGCGGGATGTGTTCTAGAAATTTAAAAATCCATGCTGACATTTTGGTGGAAATCTGTAAGGTGATCTGTATTAGGGCTAAATGCTAATGATTTGACAGACCAGCTAGAGGAACTTACAGGCACACGGAATGTAATGACCCATGCCGTGGTGAGTGCAACAGTGAAGAAAATGATCCCCACTCCAGGTTGTTGGAGACACTGATCCAAACCAGTGGTGATCGTGATGCATTCAAAGTCTTGCTAGTAAGTCAATGCCTTTGAACCTGGCCATGAGACATCTGGCCATCGAATACTGTTTTGGGTAACAGTTGAATATTTGACATCCAAATTAAATCCACTCTGAGAGCGTAATACTCTCATGAAGTAGCCATAGGCAGCACTTGAACCGTTCATAGCACACACACATTACTGTAATCTGTTCTGCGGATGGTAAGGCACATCAGTGTATTATAGGATCCTGGAACCCTGGGGTGAAGAAATCTCTCACACCTTGTTAAATCCAAAGCTTCCTGCTTTTTTTTTTTTTTTCAAATCACAAGACCCCATTTCAAACAGCATTTTAAAATGGAAAACATTGTAAGGAATGCTGGTTTATGGTGTGCTTATTTGAGGAAAAAAAAGTAGCACTTCAAACAGTGCCCAGGAGTGGCAACGAGTGGGTTCCTTCTCGCAAAATTCTCGAGTTTGGGTTAAGCTGTACTAAGTGAGTTGGACTCTGTCAAGAATTCCGTAAATTCTGCAAGGACATTTTTAAAAAGATTATTCATATGAACCCCCTCCACTTTCACTTTCCCATGAGAAAGACTAGTTTGAAAGGTCAGCTGAGTGCCCCTTCTTATGATAGAACAGACATGTGCAAAGTGGTAATTGACTGTCCCTGACTCCCGTCCACTCCAGGGCAGAGCAGATGGACCAAAGTGTGCTGTCTTGGACAGCAATTTGTTTGTAATCTTTCGGTTTATTTGTAATCTTTGGATCATTGTGAGTGCATTAAAAGGCGGCTCAGTGGGTCACAGCCTGATTCAGACATTTGTCTACGTTACCAACCTTGGGTGGGAAATAAAAGCAGTGCTTTGCTAAATTAAGTAGTAAATGATTCACTGATCCAAAGAGATTATCGTGACAGACTAAATTTTCCTTCTGGGGAATAAAAACTGATATTGAACGACTTTCTGATGCAGTGGGGAAAAAACCTGTTCCTGCGAGTTCTAAAGTGAAAAACTGGGAAGTGTTTTCAAATTTCAGAGTTGTTATTTCATGGTACCTATATTTTGATTTATTTTTCTTTTAGCTTTTCCTATTTGTGATAATCCCACTTACCTATCTCAATATGCCCTCAGAGCCCATAGAAACATCCTACACATTTTATCTTTAATTTTAGTTGATGCATTACACATACCTAATGTGTCAACTACAATTAGAATATATGCACGTATATCTGTATGTGTATATACGTGTGCGTAAATATGTGTATCTACATATACACATATAGGTATACGTGCACATATTCTAATATATTGTCTATAATTGTCTATAATTCTTTTGTATTTCTGTTAAAAGATTGGAGCGAACCTGATTTTATGATTATCTCAGGTTTTACTGTTTTATTTACTTTCCATTCCATGTGCTGAATATCATTTCCCACAGCCTCACTCAGCACAGTCCCATCAGTGCAGCCTGCAAGAAGACGCACTCCTGGGGTCAGATCGTTAGAGGGGCTTTAATCTTTTAGAACAATGTTTCAACACTGTTTACACCACGGGCTTTCTTCTACAAACCGTCTTTACACAAGACAAGAATAACATAGGAAAGAACTATTTGTCTCTGATCTGTGCAAAGAAGGAGAGCAAACGGGAATCCTTCAGGGCTTTTTCTTGTCTTTTAAACCTACCAGGAGGAGATTAATCAAAGATATCTATGCTGTCTGATGTACAGTCGGTTACATAGCTGCAGTGCCATTGATCAAGTTTTGGTGGAATCACGGAATCCCAGCCTCCGCAGCAGCGCCGTGGCCGGAGCAGAAACAAACCCCAGGACCGCGTGCTGCTCAGAGCAACATCGGTGAGGGAGCCTGCGTTCTGCTGCTTCCACGAAGTCTCCATTGTCAGCCTTTTATCCATGCAGAGTCTCAGTCTTATCAGCACTGGTTTGCTTATGATTTAATCCATGTTTTATTGTACATTTTACATATACCAAGCCCTTTTTCATTTAATTAAATGTGATCTTATTTAATACTCACAATGATGAGTGAAATAAGTCTGAAAGTATTTAAAGAGTACTGTGAGCTCTTGCCCTGTCCCAGGCCCCTGTAACAGATGTGTCAAAATACAGATACTGTATTGTAGGTACTTTCTTCAGCTCTCATCGGAACCAAAGTTCAAGATGTTTTTCTACATAATTCAGTCTATGAAACATGCAGCGAACATTCCGGGGGTAGGGGGCTTAGGAAATGATAGAGACCAATGGTCAGGCTGTCCCACTAACCAGTTTGCATAAGTTTCTTTTGTATGTCTGGTGTCCGCTCCTTCAATTAAAATGTGTTTGTCTTTTCAGTTGTTACGTCCATATTTTTGGTTCTATTGTTCTCACTTAAAGATATAGTCACTTTTTTTGAGATAAATGTGAAACATATGAACTCTATTTTTTTTTTTTTTTTTTTTTTTTTTCAGTCAGCGTTTGGTTCTGTCATCCAGGCTGGAGTGCAGTGGTGGGGTCTTGGCTCACTGCAACCTCCGCCTCCTGAGTTCAAGTGATTTTTCTGCCTCAGACTACAGAGTAGCTGGGACTACAGGTGCGTGCCACCACGTCTGGCTAATTTTTGTATTCTTAGTAGAGATGGGGATTCACCATATTGGCCAGGTTGGTCTCGAACTCCTGACCTCGTGGTCCACCAGCCTTGGCCTCCCAAAGTGCTGGGATTACATATAAACTCTATTTTTATGAAAAACAATTTTTCTTAAGACAGTTTCTCCCTCTGTCAGTGCGGTAGTGCAGTCACAGCTGACTGCAGCTTTAACCTCTCAAGCCCAAGTGATTCTCCTGCCAAGTGATTCCCTGTCGTCTGAAAAATTTTGTAAAAAATTGGCATTATTCCTTCATTAAATATTTTGTAAAATTCACTAATATAGTTTCTATGACCTGGAGTTTTGATAATAGTTTCATTTTATTTACAAATTTTATGGTGGTTTAAATTTCTATATCTATTTGCTCAGGCTTTGTGAAGTATGTTTTTTGAGGATTAATCATTTAATATGTACTTCAAAATCATTGGCATTATATTTTCCCTTGTATATTTATATTTATTTAATATGTATTTATATATTTAGAGTAAATATATGTTTATATATTTACTCTATATTATTATATAGTTACATTATACTCATTTTATATATATATATTTCTCTGTTAAAAACTTTGAAAGTGGTAACGATATACATTTGTTATTTCTAATATTGATTATTTCTACTGTCTTTTTTTCTCCATCAGTGTTCTCAGGGGTTTATCAACATTACACATTTTTTTTTTAAAAAGCTAATTCTAGGTTTTGTTGACTTGTCTAGAGCATATTTATATATTGTTTGCTGTTCCTTTGATTTCTATTATTGCTAGTATTTGATCCTTTCTACTTTCTTCTAAAAAGTAAATTCTGAAAACATCCATCTCATTAAATCTAAAAAGAACAATAAATTATTTTTAAAATTTCATATCAAAATGTATAGTAAGTAAATTTTTAGTTCTGAATTTTTTCTAGTATCTTTTATCACAGATTATTCTTTATCATATGGCCAAGTGAGACATACAGTCCTTAATTTCCAAATTTGTGTGGATGCTGTAGCAGTGTTGTCTGAGATTTGCAGAAATTTCCAAGTTTGTGTGGATGCTGTAGCAGTGTTGTCTGAGATTTGCAAAAATTTCCAAGTTTGTGTGGATGCTGTAGCAGTGTTGTCTGAGATTTGCAGAATGAAGTGCAGACCCTTTGTGTGGCGTTAAACCTTTGCGGTATGTTGGGCCTTGTATGGCATTAAAATCAGAAAGCTCTAGTAACAATTTTATAGATTATTTGTTTGTTAAAAATTTAAGTAATAAATATGCCAAAGTAAACATATGAAAAATATATCTCTGGTGTCTGTCCAGGCAGTGTGACTCATGCCTGTAATCCCAGCACTTTGGGAGGCTGGAGCAGGAGGATCGCTTAAACCCAGGAGCGTGAAAGCAGCTGGCAACGTAATGAGACTGTGCCTCTACAAAAAAATGAAAAAAATAAAAATTAGCCGGTGCGGAGGCTCACACCTGTAGTTCCAGTTACTTGGGAGATTGAAGCGGGAGGATGGTGTCAGCCCCCGGGAGGTTGAGGCTGCAGTGGGCACTCCAGCCTAAGCGACAGAGACCCTGTCTCAAAAAACAAACAACCCCCCACAAACCCCAAAAGATTTCTGACATCTAAAAGTTTATGGATATTAGAGAAACAGGGAATAAACAAGTAAAAACCTGATTAAATAATTAAAACTGTAACAAGATCACAGTAAGAGAGGTAAAGTAAAATATGGCTTACAGTTTGGCTAAGTATGGAATTTCCTCTGGGATGTACGCACATTTTCCCCACGGCTGACATCTAAAGTTTTTCTGTAGGTAAAGTGTATCTATTGAAGTAAGGTTGAAGCATTTGGGATTCGTTGTGGGCACGTAGGTGATGTCTTCTGAGTAGATCCCGTATCTTCTACTTCTAAACAGTGTGGGAAATGGTGCACAGCGTGTGCAGAACACACTCTTTATGTTTTGATTAAGTTTTGTTATTTCAAAGTAAACACCGATCCCTCCATTCCTGATAAATCACCTAGAAAAATGTGGCCAGCAGCAGGTCGTTCTTGGCCCATTCTGAGCACTAAGAAGGCAGGGATGAAAATATGATAGCGAGAGGCAATTTGACAGATAGTGATCATGAATCCCACAGTTCAGGACTCCAAGGAGGGAGAGGAAGGAAAATAACAGAGAGAAAGTGGGTATTGGGAGGTGAGATTCTAGTCTCGCCACCTCTGTCTATTCCGCATGGGAGAGCCATGGAAAATACATGGTGAAACACTTTTCCTCATTTCTACATATCATTAAAAATAAAATTTAGTTTTTTTACTCACATTTTCTTTAACACATTCTAACCAATGTGGTACAAAATCCCACGTGCTGGAATGAAAGATTAACAGGCTAATACAGAAAAGGAAAACATTCTTGAAGATTAGAAAACTGATTCAATCTAACACACTATTGAACACGCTATGTTCTCCCAATAATAAATGTTGAGAGTCACAGAGAAAGATAGTGCTCCACCACACAATATAAATTAATAAACTTTAAACAAGGCATAATTTTAAAACGGTGCCTTTCTATTCTGTCCTTCTTGCAAAACAGAAAAATAAAATGTTTCATCAACGTAAAAAAAACTGGTACTAAATTTTGTTGGCTTTACATTTCTAAGAATAGAAACACAGAAATATTAGCACATTAAAAGGCCCAGTGTACTCCTTCATTCTAGAAAAACAAATTAAAAAACCAGAGAAGAGCTATTAAGAATCAGATGACATCATGTTTCATTATACAAGTGGAAAAATAAAGGCCAAGGATAGCAAAGATTTTCCTATAATTAGAAAAGGTAAAACCAAATTCAACCTTTGCAAATGCAATTGTTCTCTATGAGAAGAAATACAAATATCTGGATTTGTATAGGATCCAGGATGTTTTCGTTATGATTCTACCAGAAGTAAATCTAACCTCATATTTTTCAGATCAGTCTTGATATGATCAGTATCTGTCTCCATAAGATTGAAAAGAAAGTCATTACCCAATGGAGTAAGAAATGCAGATTTATTCATCGACTTTTCCAAATGGTGCCTGATCACTTGTTATTCTGTCCTTTGGCAACGTTCTTTGAATGTCAAAGAATTTTAGCCTTTGAAATTATCATGAAATACAAACATCATGCTGAAATTTCCAAATATGGTAGCATTTGTGACTCTCCCCATCAGCATGAATGTCTCAGTGATCATAATTATTCTCACCATCATTGAACTTCTTAGTTACTGCATACCTAATGTATAGTGACAGGCTCACCCAGGCCATGGGCCTGATTTTCTATTAAGCTTAGAACAACTCTGAAGGTGATGGAGTTTAAAACGATATGCAGATAGAAAGTGGAATGCTGGTAATTTGAGACTGCCTCATTTTGGTATCCAGATGCAGTCTTTTTATTGAGTATACAGTTTAATTCTTAGTCCTGGGTGAACGTCTTACCCAGGAGTGGGCAGCGGGAATTGGAGTGATTGTTAGAGGGCAGTGGGCGGGCCTTGCACACGGTGGACAAGGAAGGAAACCACCTTCTGATAAGGGAGGGGGAAGACAATGGTCCCTGGTTTTCATTGTTGTTTTTGAAATTTTGTCTGAGAGTTTCGCAAACATCAGAAGGGACATGATTATAGAGTAAAAGGGGAAAATGGACAGACTCAAATTGATTGGAGCAAATCTCAGCTGATTAACTGGAATCCTTGGGCCCTTATTCAGTGGGAATAGATTCAGTACTTTGTCACAACTCCCAAAATACACGAATGTTTGCCATGCATGTATGAGTATGGAGATTTTTTAATTAATACTTCATGGGAAAGTGGAAGCAAAGAATGCTTTGCACAAGACATGGAGATCTTGAGTTATTTTCTCTTTAAACATCTCTGCAGTTGTCCCCAAATCACTCCTCAGTTGCCCGTGGCCTGGCTTCTTTCTCTTTATTCCACATGACATTTGTATTCCAAGCGTCTCAAGAGATAGTTAGCTATGAATATTCAGGTAAAATCCAAAACCTAGTAACATAGAAGATTCAAAAAAGGCCTGTGGAAAGTATTTTAAGAGTATATATCTTACTCTGTCGTGCCTTGGGGGCCTCACCCATGAATCTGAGGATATTATCAGGTATTAATTAATTCAGGAGGACCAGTGGCCTCTGCTGGAGAGTGGGGAGTGAGTGCTGCCTCTCATAAAAGATTTTCTCCATAGCCTTGGGTCATTTATCACATTTGCTTATTTTACTTTGTTTTCTGACTTACCCTGGTTCACAAGCTTGAGTAGCAGGATAAAAATCAATTTTTTTCTGTATAGAAGAAAACAATGACAGTCAGGAACAGACTATAAATCAGATTATTTAGTAAGGGGTGGGTCAGGGTAATATCCCAACGCCTCAAATCACTCTTTCTTTGACTGCGAGCTGCATGCATTTGTAAGGCCTGAAAACTACAACTACATTTCCCACTGATCATAATAGAGCTATGAAAATCAGACAAGCGCCACTCACCACGCATGAGATGCAGGAATAGCATTTGCTGTACTGATAGGTCTGCTGCTGATAAACTGGCGAAAGAACGGCATTGGATTAGCTAAAGTCATTAAAATTTTTAAAACTGGTGAAATGTTTTGCCTCCTCAAATAGGAGGTGCAGCTTTTCATGAACACATGTACACCTCAGGGTGAGGTCTTTGCATTTTTCATTATAGAAATCGTATGTTATATGTTACATTACATATTATGGGGACAAATTTCATGCAACCATATAGCTGGAAATCACATAAACGCTGGTGTTGCTGTTTATATGAGACTGGTGCCTCCTGCAGAATATTGTACACGGTAATTCCTGGAGACCTGCAGGACACTGCCATGTGTATACTTGGTATGTAACATATATCATACTTATCAGCACATCATATATATATAAAATGTCACATATATTTTATATATATCATGCTATATCCTACCCGTTCTCTCCTCTCTCTCACATATTTGATGGTGTTTAGGAAAACAACAACAGTAATAGAAAACTGTACCCATAGTTTACAGTGGACATACATGAATTTTACAAAAATGTGACAGTTCTACCATTTCAGTCATGAGAGTCTAGTTTTCAGTTTCCAAAGTAGGATATTGGGATGTCCCAGTAGGACTTAGTGGGGGAGATCTCCTCTGCGTGTTATCTCCCATGAATGATGTGCTGTGAATATTGAAGAAGTCGTGTTATACGAATAATTTTCTACAAATTCTTTTATTGTGATCTAGAAAAAAACGCACAAATGCATCTTCTTACAAAAGGTAAGAGGAAACTCAAATAATACAAACACTGCTAATATTAATGAGAGTAATAATAACATAATTAACAACTATCCAGAGACACAGAATAGTGAACTAGATTAGTCTTCAGAATTGAGATAAGTCGGAACAGTTTTCAGCTGGGATACTTAATTATATTTAAGTACAAAACTCTGGAGAATCTATGCTGTTTTATAGGATAATTAATTTTTATTCTTTTATTAAAATTGTGTTTGAATATATTTTCTCCTGGGAAAGAACCCTATAACTGGGGCAAATGCTTCCCAAACCACTCTCCATTGGACTCAGGTGGATTCAGGGGGAAGAATTTCCCAGGATAACTTTCCCATAATTCCCTCCCCAGTTTCTCAGGATGACCTTCCCATAATTCCCTCCCCATTGGCTTTGACGTTCTCTAAGAGATGCTCCTTGAATAATGGTGCCCAGGGAAATGCAGCTCTTAGACTTGGATTCACTAATGTTCAAACATTTATTCTATTTACTAAACAATCACACATGATGCCGTGAGACCCTCTGGAATTCAATGGTGACATACAATTGCAAGACGGTCACATTCAGTTTTGATTTATTAAAAGGCTAACACTTTGATTAGTCAATACAAGTACATTGATCATAAGATCAGTAAGAATAATGATTTATCTTACTTTACCTACTGGGTAGCTGAGGCCTGTGCTTCTTCCTATGAGAATCTATTTTGGTCCTGTGCATTGCATTTTACAGGGCTCATGTCAAAAGCCACATGAGATTACTCAATTTGGGCTATTTATTTATTTTCAGATTTTCCCCCTTTTAATTAGATCAGGTCTTTTCGATACTACACTCTGCCTTGAAGCATAGCCCCTGGCATCTCACCCTTTCTGAGTTCAGTTGAGTAAGGACACACATTGCTGAGGACATCATCTACTGCATTGATCAATCACGCTCAGGTGGAGACAAATGCGTGTTTAAAACATTTCCTCTGAAACTTTGCCTGAATGGGCTTTTTTTTTTTCCAATGAACTAATATGCTTTTATAATTTTATGCTAAAATATGACAAATGAAAGATTTTTTTTTAACTTTTACCAAAGAAAGGGCTCCAGTATCACATCTTCAAGGAAAGTGTCCCCAACTTTTCCAGATAGTGCCCATTTATTACGTCATGACATCATTTTATTTCCTCCTGACCACATAGTTTTTAAAGGTACATTCATCGTATAATTATTTAACTTCGATTTAGCCAGCCACAGTGTAACCTATAACGGCTCACATATGTGTTTCTAAATACCATTCATTTTCTAGCAGCCAAAAGAGCTGTGGAGCATAGGTAGAATTTAAAGAAGTAAACATTGTCACAGTAATCAATACATCAAGATAAACTTTTAGTATTAATAGCTTTCCTGGACTATTTTTCAAATATGTAATTCTTATCCTTAATGTTCATCTATTTTTCTCTTTGGCTTTATTTTTTTGAGGAAAGTCATTTCAAAAAGTGATATTTCCTTTTCCCAAAATTATTCTTTATCTATCTATCTACCTGTCTATCCATTTGTACACATATTTATCTATCATCTGTCTACATCATTAGTAAAACTGTTTACTGAATTTTAAAAGTGGTAGTATTAAAAATATTGATCAAGGCTGGGCGTGGTGGCTCACATCTGTAATCCCAGCACCTTGGGAGGCCAAGGCTGGCTTGACGCCAGGAGTTTGAGACTGTCCTGGCCAACATCATGAAACCCCGTCACTACTAAAAATATAAAAATTAGCCAGGTGTGGTAGCACATGACTATAATTCCAGCTACTAGGGAGGCTGAGGCAGGAGAATCACTTGAACCCAGGGGGCAGAGGTTGCCATGAGCTAAGATCTTGCCACTGTGCTCCAGCCTGGGCAACAGATCAAGACTCTGTCTCAAAAAAAAGTTTTTTGATCAAGTCATTCTAATAATTTCCAGTTATTTGCTATTTATTAAGAAAATTAGCATATTTTTAAGAAAAATAGGGCATTTGGAGTAGTTATCTCCAGCTAAGCTATTCTTTCTGACACATGGTCTGCCACGAGTAGTGACTTCAAACTTTTCTGTTAGTTTTCCACACGGTTCAATGTCCAAGGCATTATGTGTGTGTTGAATTCTGTTTTAGCTTATGATAATCTAAGAGAAATCATATTACATTTTCCTCCCATTTCTAGTAACGTTGACATTATAAAATGTGTTTGTGTCATCGATCAATTTTTTAAAAATTCAATAAGATATTTAATGGGCGATCTTAACATTTAAATAGTTGGCTTAATATTAATTTCTGTTTAGTTTTTATCCATAGAACATTATTAATGTCATTTGTCAATGTCTCAATATTTCATAAATTGTAAAAAGAATAAATGTTCTGTTTTATATCATATGACTTAATTTATCTGTGATTTCTGTATCTTTGCCAGTTTCCTTCATTTAATTAAATAAAATCTTCATCAAATCAATAATCATGGTTTAACAGCTGAACTATTTCTTTTGAAACAAAATTGGTGTGTCTGGTAGGATGCATTTTATGAAAACCAAATAACTCTAGTAATTACATTTTAAAATGATTATTATTTGTTCATTAATTTTCATCACAGTAAATTTAGAAGACTCCATAAGAATTTCAAACCATTTCCCATCCTCTGGACTCAAGGCTAACCAACAAAGTTTAAATTTTCTTCCACAGTACATTGTTTAAATTTCCTTCCATAGTTCATTGTTTCAATCTTTGGTATTTAATTTTCTGTGAAAATTATTTGGCATATAGTAGAAAACATTTAAAATATTTTATTTTTTATTGTATCAGTCAGAGAAAACTTCATGTGGCAAATCAGTGCCAAAATAAAACCTTCAGAAACTTTTCCAAGATTTTGACTAAAACCATATACTTTTTTCTATAAATTTAATAATATGATGTCTACTAAAATCCAATAATTTTTCACTCATAGTTTTTTACCAAATGGAAACTTTAAAGCACAAACAAACCTTTGATACGTAATTTCGTATACCGATCCTTTCAGTTCCATGAGATCAAAAAATGAAATTATCTTAAGGTCTGAATTTTACATTTTAAGGAAGTTATTTAAATACATTTATTAATAAGAAATAAATATTCATAGATTGTTATTGAAAATGCATTATCTTAATTGTTGATTTTTAAAAGTTAATTTTCTCATGAAAATAGATATCTATTTTTAAAGCAGGTAAAGCATATATCTATATATTAATATTGTTT